>NC_040090.1:78115131-78730639 GCF_003369695.1 Bos indicus x Bos taurus | reverse complement strand
AAACAAAAATGCAAATCCCTTGATTCAAGCAATTATACTACTGATGTTTCCTAAAGATGATTATTTTTACAAATGTAAAATGAAGACTGCATAAATGTATCCACTGCAACATTGTTTGTAATAGGGAAAAATAGGAACCATATAAGTATCCATCAAGAGGGGTCAGGTTAAATAAATTGCATTAGTTCTACATTATGGTGTACTATATAGCATTTAATAGAAGAAAAATTGGTTTTTATGGACTGATATAATCTGCAATCTGCAACATAAATTTTTAAAATGAAAAATTCAAGATGCAAAACATGTGTACCAAGCTACCATTTTGTAAAAATGTATTTTCATATATACTTTCCCAAACAAAATATCTCTGAATAAGAAACGATAACAGGGGAGAACAAGATGGCAGAAGAGTAGGTGGACATGGAGTACCTCTCTCTCCATGGATACATGAGGAACACACCATCAGACATAGAAGTGCATGCATAACACCAGCTGAGAGCAGACAGGAGTACCTGACCAGTGGAAAAGAATATATAGAACCATGCAGGAACTAGGGGGAAAAACAGGACTGGACCTGCCCTCCGCAGTGGGGGAACTGAAGCAGGGGTCTGAGCCCCGCATTGGGGCAATTGTCTGGGTTAGAGGAGAAACATTTAAGGCTGAGAGTGAAACAGCTGATCTGTGGCAGCCTAAATGGAATGAAAATAGACAGTCCTTGCCACAGCTATACACACCCTGGATAGGGACACAGGTCCCCTGGAAGGCGCGGCAGCTGGGAGTTGGAGTTTAGGGATTGTGGAGCAATCCCAGGGTGAGGGCTGCTGTTGACGGCGGAGAGACAGACTGAGGGGATGTGAGGGAGGAGACCGTGGTGGGAAATGCCTGTGGAGGAAAGCCAGGCAGCCATGGAAGCAAGGCGATACTGCTGAGTCATGCATAGCAGGTCAAGCCATCATGGTAGCCTCTCTCCCCACACACCACCATCCGCAACTGAACAGTAGAGAGGCTGGCCCATCAAACGCCTGATGCACTGAACTAGAATAGGACCCCACCCAGAGGGTGCCTCTCTATGTGCCTGACACAATGAACAACAGAGAAGAACCCCAGGCAAGGGAGCCCTCTAAGTGCCTGAACTGGCGGAGGC
Organism: Bos indicus x Bos taurus; assembly: GCF_003369695.1. NCBI lineage: Eukaryota > Metazoa > Chordata > Mammalia > Artiodactyla > Bovidae > Bos > Bos indicus x Bos taurus. Next base: position 78,729,495 of record NC_040090.1, on the reverse strand, counting down.
TATGGAGAAAGACTGGCCAAAGAGGCCTTCTGATCGCCAGCTACAAGAGGCTCGAAAAAAAACTGATAGGGCCATAACTCCTGGGGTGGAGGCAGTCCATGTCCCTGAACACTTGGCATTGCCAGGGTCCCCATAAGCCAAGCAGCTGTGCCAACTTCATGTTCAACTCTCACTGGGGCAGAGCTGCCACAGGCATAAAAAGTGTTGCGTGTATGCATACAGGGTTGCTTTGGTCGTGTTAAACTCTTTGTGACCCTGTAGACTGTGGCCTGCCAGGCTTCTCTGTCAGGGGGGTTCTCCAGGCAAGAATACTGGAGTGTATTGGCCAATACCAGGTGCCATACCCTTCAAGAGCACTATATTTCCTGCTTCCCTAGCTGCCAACTCCCTGAGTACCCGGTGCTGCCAGAACCCCCGTGACCCAAGCAGCTGCACCACCTCCACACCTGGCCCTCACAGGGGCAAACCCAAGTCCTCCAGGGCAGCCTCAGGAGTGAATCCCAGGGGACGACCCACATGCAGAGAGAGGGTGGGATGATTTGGGAGAATGGCATTGAAACATGTATAATATCATATATGAAACGAGTCACCAGTCCAGGTTCGATGCATGATACTGGATGCTTGGGGCTGGTGCACTGGGACGACCCAGAGGGATGGAATGGGGAGGGAGGAGGGAGGAGGGTTCAGGATGGGGAACACATGTATACCTGTGGTGGATTCATTTTGATATATGGCAAAACCAATACAATATTGTAAAGTTAAAAAATAAAATAAAATTAAAAACAAACAAACAAACAAAGAAACCCAGGGGCAGTGTGACTAAAGAAGACCCAAAACCTTCCCACCAGCTGTACAAGCTGCAGATTAAATCCACATGATCAACTAGGCAGACTCTGTATCTGTGGATTATATAAAAGAACATTGAGAGCTCCCACAAAACAAAACACACTAGTTCTGATAGCTGTGGACATTGGAGGCAAGAACACACAGGAGTAGGACCAGACGAGAATCTGAGCTGCCAGGTCTCTGGACAACAGGTCCAGAGATCAGCGCAGAATTGGAGGGCATCCTAGGGAGGTGAGATGGACTGTGACTCCCAGCGATGGAAAGGACTCTGACAGCAGTGACTCAAGAAAAACATTTATTATCCTTATGTTTTGACTTGTTCTGTAGACTCTTGGATTTTTTTTTCCTTTCCACTCCCCCTGTTGTAGTTGTTCATTTTATTGGCACTATGAACTCTAATTAAGCTTTAGAGCTTTATTTTTTTTTTTTCCTCAGTCACATTTTTTATTACCTTATAAACCTCTGCCTCTACGTTGGGCTTTTGCAGTTCTGTGGAGTTCTCACTCTTCTCTCTCTCTCTCTCTTTTTATAGTTTTACTTTTTAAACCTATGATTATTTTTCTACCCTTATTCCTTTGTTTGCTTTTCCTACTGTTCTTTTCCCTTGCAGTTAATCTTTAATGTATATAAATCTTCTTTATCCACCTCTGTTTAACATTGCATATCTATTCTTTCTTTCCTTTCCTCTCAACGTGTATTTGTTAGTTTTATTTTCATTGCTTTATTCCCCAGTTGGCACCTTGCATTAGTTTTGTTTTTCAGTTTGTGCTTTAGTTAGTTTTGTTCTTAACTGGTAGATATAATTTTTCATTTCCTTTGTTTGCCAGGTCAGTCTATTGTACTTTATTTTAGTTGTACTGTTTTGACTTTGCTTATGGGTGTATATGTATATGTGTATATCCCATTATTTTTGCTATTATTTGCCTGAGATTCTAACTGCCATTTACCTGGGGTTCATCTTTGGTTTCTCATTCTTCGTTATTTGTTTTAATCTTACTTAATGCCATAACAAACCACTTGTGGGATCTTCATTCCTCACCAAAGATCAAGCCCTGAGCGTTTGAACTGGGATCACTGACTCCAACACCCTACACTACCAGAGAACTAACCCTCAGATCAATTCAGTTCAGTCTTTCAGTCGTGTCCGACTCTTTGTGACTCCATGAATTGGAGCACGCCAAGCCTCCCTGTCCATCACCAACTCCCAGAGTTCACTCAAACTCACGTCTATCGAGTCGGTGATGCTATCCAGGCATCTCATCCTCTGTCATCCCCTTCTCCTGCCCCCAATCCCTCCCAGCATCAGAGTCTTTTCCAATGAGTCAACTCTTCGCATGAGATGGCCAAAGTACTGGAGTTTCAGCTTTAGCATCATTCCTTCCAAAGAACACCCAGGACCGATCTCCTTTAGAATGGACTGGTTGGATCTCCTTGCAGTCCAAGGGACTCTCAAGTGTCTTCGCCAATACCACAGTTTAAAAGCATCAATTCTTTGGCGCTCAGCTTTCTTTACAGTCCAACTCTCACATCCATACATGATCACTGGAAAAACCATAGCCTTGACTAGACGGACCTCTGTTGGCAAAGTAATGTCTCTGCTTTTGAATATGCTATCTAGGTTGGTCATAACTTTCCTTCCAAGGAGTGAGCGTCTTTTAATTTCATGGCTGAAATCACCATCTACAGTGATTTTGGAGCCCAAAAAATAAAGTCTGCCCCTGTTTACACTGTTTCCTCATCTATTTCCCATGGAGTGATGGGACCAGATGCCATGATCTTCGTTTTCTGAATGTTGGGCTTTAAGCCAACTTTTTCACTCTCCTCTTTCACTTTCATCAAGAGGCTCTTTAGTTCCTCTTCACTTTCTGCCATAAGGGTGATGTCATCTGCATATCTGAGGTTATTGATATTTTCCCTGGAAATCTTGATTCCAACTTGTGCTTCTTCCAGCCCAGCGTTTCTCATGATGTACTCTGCATAGAAGTTAAATAAGCAGGGTGACAATATCCAACCTTGATGTACTCCTTTTCCTATTTGGAACCAGTCTGTTGTTCCATGTCCAGTTCTAACTGTTGCTTCCTGACCTGCATATAGGTTTCTCAAGAGGCAGGTCAGGTGGTCTGGTATTCCCATCTCTTGAAGAATTTTCCACAGTTTACTGTGATCCACACAGTCAAAGGATTTAGCATAGTCAATAAAGCAGAAATAGATGTTTTTCTGGAATGCTCTTGCTTTTTTGATGATCCAGCGGATGTTGGCAATTTGATCTCTGGTTCCTCTGCCTTTTCTAAAACCAGCTTGAATATCTGGAAGCAATGGTTCACGTATTGCTGAAGCCTGGCTTGGAGAATTTTAAGCATGATTTTACTAGCGTGTGAGATGAGTGCAATTGTGCGGTAGTTTGAGCATTCTTGGCATTGCCTTTCTTTGGGATTGGAATGAAAACTGACCTTTTCCAGTCCTGTGGCCACTGCTGAGTTTTCCAACTTTGCTGGCATACTGAGTGCAGCACTTTCACAGCATCATCTTTCACGATTTGAAAGAGCTGAACTGGAATTCCATCACCTCCACTAGCTTTGTTCGTAGTGATGCTTTCTAAGGCCCATTTGACTTCACATTCCAGGATGTCTGGCTCTAGGTCAGTGATCACACCATGGTGATTATGTGGGTCATGAAGATCTTTTTTGTACAGTTCTTCTGTGTATTCTTGCCACCTCTTCTTAATATCTTCTGCTTCTGTTAGGTCCATACCATTTCTGTCCTTTATCAAGCCCATCTTTGCATGAAATGTTCCCTTGGTATCTCTAATGTTCTTGAAGAGATCCTTAGTCTTTCCCATTCTGTTGTTTTCCTCTATTTCTTTGCATTGATGACTGAGGAAGGCTTTCTTATCTCTTCCTGCTGTTCTTTGGAACTCTGCATTCAGATGCTTATATCTTTCTTTTCTCCTTTGCTTTTAGCTTCTCTTCTTTTCACAGCTCTTTGTAAGGCCTCTCCAGACAGCCATTTTGCTTTTTTGCATTTCTTTTCCATGGGGATGGTCTTGATCCCTGTCTCCTCTACAATGTCATGAACCTCCATCCATAGTTCATCAGGCACTCTATCAGATCTAGTCCCTTAAATCTATTTCTCACTTCCACTGTATAATCATAAGGGATTTGATTTAGGTCATACCTGAATGGTCTCGTGGTTTCCCCCACTTTCCTCAATTTAAGTCTGAATTTGGCAATAAGGAGTTCATGATCTGAGCCACAGTCAGCTCCCAGTCTTGTTTTTGCTGACTGTATAGAGCTTCTCCATCTTTGGCTGCAAAGAATATAATCAATCTGATTTCAGTGTTGACCATCTGGTGATGTCCATGTGTAGAGTCTTCTCTTGTGTTGTTGGAAGAGGGTGTTTGCTATGACCAGTGACTTCTCTTGGAAAAACTCTATTAGCCTTTGCCCTGTTTCATTCTGTATTCCAAGGCCAAATTTGCCTGTTACTCCAGGTGTTTCTTGACTTCCTACTTTCGCTTTCCAGTCCCCTATAATGAAAAGGACATCTTTTGGGGGTGTTAGTTCTAAAAGGTCTTGCAGTTAGAACCGTTCAGCTTCATCAGCGTTACTGGTTGGGGCATAGGCTTGGATTACTGTGATATTGAATGGTTTGCCTTGGAAACAAACAGAGATCATTTTTGAGATTGCATCCAAGTACTGCATTTCGGACACTTTTGTTGACCATGATGGCTACTCCATTTCTTCTAAGGGATTCCTGCCCACAGTAGTAGATATAATGGTCATCTGAGTTAAATTCACCCATTCCAGTCCATTTTAGTTCGCTGATTCCTAGAATGTTGACATTCACTCTTGCCATCTCCTGTTTGACCACTTCCAATTTGCCTTGATTCATGGACCTGACATTCCAGGTTCCTATGCAATATTGCTCTTTACAGCATCAAACCTTGCTTCTATCACCAGTCACATCCACAACTGGGTGTCGTTTTTGCTTTGGCTCCATCCCTTCATTCTTTCTGGAGTTATTTCTCCACTGATCTCCAGTAGCATATTGGGCACCTACCAACCTGGGGAGTTTCTCTTTCAGCATCCTATCATTTTGCCTTTCATACTGTTCATGGGGTTCTCAAGGCAAGAATACTGAAGTGGTTTGCCATTCCCTTCACCAGTGGACCACATTCCGTCAGACCTTTCCACCATGACCTGCCTGTGTTGGGTGGCCCTACACGGTATGGCTTAGTTTCATTGAGTTAGACAAGGCTGTGGTCCATGCGATCAGATTGACCAGTTTTATGTGATTATGGTTTCAATGTGTCTGCCTTCTGATGCCCTTTCCAACACCTACTGTCTTACTTGGGTTTCTCTTACCTTGGATGTGGGGTATCTTTTCACGGCTGCTCCAGCAAAGTGCAGCCCCTGCTCCTTACCTTGGACAAGGGGTATCTCCTCACCGCTGCCCCTCCTGACCATGGAGTAGCTCCTCTCAGCCCTCCTGCGCCCGCACGAGAACTCACACAAAGGAAACCACTTGAATACAAGACCTGGCATCACCCAACTACCATCTAAACAACCAACAAAACAAAAATACAAACCAAATTAAGAGCAGACAGGATTAACACCTCACTCAGCCTTGCCCATCAGAGGAATAACAAACAAAGCAACCAGCAAAAGCTCAGCACAAATCTCACCCTGTACGAAGCTCACAGAAACTACTGGACCAACCCTAACAAGGGCAGAGACCAAAAGGAAGAAAGAATTCAACCTTGAAGCCTGGGAAAAGGAGACCTCAAACACAATGTTCTTTAAAAAAATAATGAAAAGGAAGAGAAACACTATGTAAATGAAGGAACAAATTAGAAACACAGTAGTCCAAATAAATGAAGAGGAAATAGGCAAACTACCTGAAAAAAAATTCAGAATAATGATAGTAAAGAAGATCAAAAACCTTGAACACAAAATGGATAAAATGCAACAATTAAAAAAGATCTAGAAGAATTAAAGAATAAACATACAAACAATACAATTACTGGAATTAAAAATACTCTAGAAGGAACCAATAGCAGAAAATCTGAAGCAGAAGAATGAATCAGTTAGCTGGAAGATAAAATGGTGGAAATAACTTCTGAAGAGCAAAATAAAGTGAAAAGAATGAAAAGAACTGAGGATAGTCTCAGAGACCTCTGGGACAATATCAAACGCACCAACATTCAAATTATAGGGGTCCCAGAAGAAGAAAAAGAAAAAGGGTATGAGAATATTTTTGAAGAGATTATGTTTGAAAATTTCCCCAACATAGAAAAGGAATAGTCAGTTAAATCCAAGAGGTGCAAAGAATCCCATAAAGGATAAACCCAAGGAGAAACATGCCAAGACACATACTAATCAAACTAACAAAGACTACACACAAAGAAAGAATATCAAGAGCACCAAAGGAAAAGCAACAAGTAACACACAAGGGAAACCCCATATATTTAACAGCAGATCATTCAGCAGAAACTCTGCAGGCCAGAAAGGAATGGCAAGATAAATTTAAAGTACTGCAAGGGAAAAATCTACAATCAAGATTACTGCACCAGGCAAGGATCTCATTCAAAATTGATGGAGAAATAAAAAGCTTTTCAAATAAGCAAAAGTTAGGAGAATTCAGTACCACCAAACCAGCTTTACAACAAATGTTAAAGGGACTTACATAGATAAGAAATACAAGAGAAGAAAAAAGATCTACCAAATCAACCCCAAACAATTAAGAAAAATGGCAATAGGAACATATATATCAATAATTACTTTAAATGGAAATGGATTAAATGCTCCAACAAGAGACACAGACTGGCTGAATGGATTAAAAAAACAAGACCCATAAATATGCTGTCTACAAGAAACCCATTTCAGACCTAAAGACACATATAGACTGAAAGTGAGAGGATGGAAAAAATATATTCCATGCAAATCAGACAAAATAGACCTTAAAATAAAGAAGATTACAATATACATAATGATAAAGGGATCACTCCAAGAGGAAGACATAACAATTGTAAATATCTATGCACCCAACATAGGAGCACCTTGATACATAAGACAAACACTAACAGGCATAAAAGGAGAAATTGACAGTAACACAATAATAGTAGGAGACTTTAACACCCCACTCACACCAATGGACAGATCAGCAAAACAGAAAATTAATAAGGAAACACAAATCTTAAACGATACATTGGATGAGATGGATCTCATTGGAATCTTCAGGACATTCCATCCAAATGCAGAAGACTACACTTTCTTCTCAAGTGCACATGGAACATTCTTCCAGATAGACCACATCTTGGGTCACAAGTCAAACCTCAGTAAATTTAAGAAAAATGAAATCTTATCCAGCATCTTCTCCCACCACAACACTATGAATCTAGATATCAATTACAAGAAAAAAACTGTAAGAAAGACAAAGACATGGAGATTAAACAATACATTTCTAAATAACAAACAGTTTGCTGAAGAAATCAAAAGGGAAATAAAAAAAAATTCTAGAAACAAATGACAATGAAAACACAACAACTCAAAACCTATGGGATGCAGCAAAAGCAGTTAAGAGGGAAATTTATAGTAATACAATCCTACCTCAGGAAACAAGAAAACCATCGAATAGACAACCTAACTTTATACCTAAAACAACTGGAAAAAGAAGAAGAAGAAAAAAAAAAACCCCCAAAATTAGCAGAAGGAAAGAAATCATAAAGATCTGAGCAGAAATAAATGAAAAAGAAATGAAAGAAACAATAGTAAAGATTAATAAAACTAAAAGCTGGTTCTTTGAGAAGATAAACAAAATTGACAAATATTTAGCCAGAATCATCAAGAATATAAGGGAGAAGAATCAAATCAATGAAACTAAAAATGAAAAAGGAGATGTTACAACAGACAGTGCAGAAATACAAAGGATTATAAGAGACTATTATGAACAACTATATGGCAACAAAATGGATAACCTAGAAGAAATGGGCAGATTCTTAGAAAGATTCCATCTTCCAAGACTGAACCAGAAAGAAATAGAAATTATGAACAACCCAATTACAAGCACTGAAACTGAAGCTGTGATAAAAAAAAATCTCCCCAAAAAACAAAAGCCCAGGACCAGAGGGCTTCACAGGAGAATTCTATCAAACATTTGGAGAAGAGCTAATGCCTATCCTTCTAAAACTGTTTCAAAAAATTGCAGAGGAAGGAACACTTCCAAACTCATTCTATGAGGTCACCATCACCCTGATACCAAAACCAGACAAAGACAACACAAAACAAGAAAATCTACAGGCCAATATCACTGATGAACATAGATGCAAAAATCCTCAACAAAATTTTAGCAAACAGAACTCAGCAACACATCAAAAAGCTCATACACCATGATCAAGTTGAGTTTATTTCAGGGATGCAAGGATTCTTCAATATACACAACTCAATCACTGTGATACACCATATTAACAAATTGAAAGATAAAAACCATATGATAATCTCAATAGATGCAGGAAAAGCCTTTGACAAAATTCAGCACCCATTCATGATTAAAACCCTTCAAAAAATGGTCATAGAAGGAACCTACCTCAACATTGTAAAGGCCATATGTGCTAAGCCTACAGCAAACATTATTCTCAATCATGAAAAACTGAAAGCACTCCCCCTAAGATCAGGAACAAGACAAGGGTGTCCATTTTCACCACTATTATTCAACATAATTTTGGAAGTCCTAGCTACAGCAATCAGAGAAGAAAAAGAAATGAAAGGAATCCAGATCAGAAAAGAAGTAAAGCTCTCACTGTCTGCAGATGACATGATACTGTACATAGAAAACCCTAAAGATAGTATCAGAAAATTACTAGAGCCAATCAGTGAACTTAGCAAAGTCACATGATACAAAATCAATACACAGAAATCACTTGCATTCCTATATACTAACAATGAAAAACTAGAAAGAGAAATTAAGGAATCAAACCCATTCACCATTGCAACAAAAATAATATCTAGGAATAAACTTAGCCAAGGAGGCAAAAGAACTATATACAGAAAATTACAAGACACTGATGAAAGAAATCAAAGATGACATAAACAGATGGAGAGATATTACATGTATGTTCCTGGGTAGGAAGAATCAATATTGTGAAAATGACTATACACCAAATGCAATCTACAGTTTCAATGCAATCCTTATGAAATTACCAATGGCATTTTTCGCAGAACTAGAACAAAAATCTCACATTTCATATGGAAGCTCAAAAGACCTCAAATAGCCAAAGCAGTCTTGAGAAAGACAAATGGAGCTGGAGGAGTCAACCTTCCTGACTTCAGACTATACTACAAAGCTACAGTCATCAAGACAGTATAGTACTGGCACAAAAACAGAAATATAGACCAATGGAACAAGATAGAAAGCCCAGAAATAAACCCATGCACCTATGGGTCCCTTATTTTTGACAAAGAAGGCAAGAATATACAATGGGGCAAAGTGAGCCTCTTCAGTAAGTGGTGCTGAGAAAACTGGACAGCTACATGTAAAAGAATGAAATTAAAACACTTCCTAACACCTTACACAAAGATACACTCAAAATGGATTAAATACCTAAATGTAAGACCAGAAACTGTAAAACTCTTAGAGGAAAGCATAGGCAGAACACTCAATGACATAAATCAAAGCAAGATCCTCTATGACCCACCTCGTAGAGTAACGGAAATATAAGCCAAAGTAAACAAGTGGGACCTGATTAAACTTAAAAGCTTTTGCACAGCAAAGGAAACTATAAGCAAGGTGAAAAGACAACCCTTGGAATGGAAGAAAATAATAGCAAATGAAACAACTGACAAAGGATTAATTTCCAAAATATACAAGCAGCTCATACAACTCAATACCAGAAAAACAAACAACCCAATCAAAAAGTGGGGAAAAGATCTAAACAGACATTTCTCCAAAGAAGACATACAGATGGCTAACAAACATGAAAAGATGCTCAACTTCACTCATTATTAGAGAAATGCAAATCAAAACTACAATGAGATATCACCTCACAACAGTCAGAATGGCCATCATCAAAAAGTCTGCAAACAATAAATGCTGGAAAGGGTGTGGAGAAAAGGGAACTCTCTTGCACTGTTGGTGGGACTGTAAATTGATATAGCCACTATGGAAAATGATGTGGAGATTCCTTAAACAACTAGGAATATGACCCAGAAATCCCACTCCTAGGCATATACCCTGAGGAAATCAAAATTGAAAAAGACACATGTATCCCATTATTCATTGCAGCACTATTTACAATAGCTAGAACATGGAAGCAACCTAAATGTCCATTGACAGATGAATGGATAAAGAAGTTGTGGTACACACAATGGAATATTACTCAGCAATAAAAAGGAACACCTTTGAGTCAGTTCTGATGAAGTGGATGAACCTAGAACCTATTATACAGAGTGAAATAAGTCAGAAAGAGAAAGATAAATATTGTATGCTAATGCACATATACAGAATTTAGAAAAATGGTCCTGAAGGATTTACTTACAGGACAGCAATGAAGAAACATATATACAGAATAGACTTATGGACATGGAGAGAGGGGAGGAAAGGGTGATATATGGAAAGAGTAACATGGAAACTTACATTACCATATGTAAAATAGATAGCCAACGGGAATTTGCTGTATGGCTCAGGAAATTCAAACAGGGCTCTGTATCAATCCAGAGGAGTAGGATGGGGAGGGAGATGGGAGGGAAGTTCAAAAGGGAGGGGATATATGTATACCTGTGGCTGATTCATGTTGAGGTTTGAGAGAAAACAAAATTCTGTAGAGCAATTATTCTTCAGTAAAATAATAATAATAAAAAAGAAGCGATAATGGGGTTTACTTCTAACAAAGATTCTGGGTGGATAGGCTGAGATACAGGGATGGGAGAAAGATCCAAGTTTCATTATATTCTTTTCTTACCTTAAATTTTTCCTTGTGAATATATTCCTAGTTCAAAATTAATTAAAAAATTTGAATCTTTATCAATAGCTTCCTGATATGGGTTTTTTTTTTTTTTTTTTTAAATGAAGGAGTATTAGTCTTGGAAAGGATTTTACAGGTTATCTTATCCAATCTTTTTTTAAAACAATGCAGGAAACTTTTGTACTATAAGAACAGCACATAATAGTCTTTTACTTTCTTGAACATTTTGTTAATGGACACCTACTCTTTGTTGAACTTCCCAGGTGGTTCAGTGGTAAAAGAATCTGCCTGATAATGCAGGAGATTCAGAAGGCTCAGGCTTGATCTCTGGGTCAGGAAGATCCTCTGGAGGAGGAAACTGACCACTCCAGTATTCTTGCCTGGGGAATCCCATGGACAGAGGAGCCTGGTGGGCTACAGTCTATAGGGTTTGCAAAGAGTCAGACACTACTGAGTGAAGTGACTGAGCACGCATTTCTTGTTGAAACAGCTTGTTGTATTTTTGTATAGATCTAATCCATTTCTTCCTTAATCAGTCTAGTATTTATTTAGCAAAATAAATATTTAGCATTGTGTGTTTGTTGCAGTTCCTTCATTATGTAGACACCCAGTATCTTTGGCATCCATTTATTTTACTTTGGGTTTCCAGAGGATTACATGTGTATCTTTTAGTAAGTGAAGAACCCTTCAGTTCAGTTCAGTTCAGTCGCTCAGTCATGTCCAACTCTTTGTGACCCCATGAACCGCAGCATGCCAGGCCTCCCTGTCCATCACCAACTCCTGGAGTTCACTCAAACTCATGTCCATCGAGTCGGTGGTGCCATCCAGCCATCTCATCCTCTGTCGTCCCCTTCTCCTCCTGCCCTCAAACTTTTCCAGCATCAGGGTCTTTTCCAATGAGTCGGCTCTTCACATCAGGTGGCCAAAGTATTGGAGTTTCAGATTCAACATCAGTCCTTCCAATGAACACCCAGGACTGATCTCCTTTAGGATGGACTGGTTGGATCTCCTTGCAGTCCAAGGGACTCTCAAGAAGCTTCTCCAACACCACACTTCAAAAGCATCAATTCTTCTGTGCTCAGCTTTCTTTATAGTCCAACTCATCCATACATGACTACTGGAAAAACCATAGCCTTGACTAGGCAGACCTTTGTGGACAAAGTAATGTCTCTGTTTTTTAATATGCTGTCTAGGTTGGTCATAACTTTCCTTCCAAGGAGTAAGTGTCTTTTAATTTCATGGCTGCAATCACCATCTGCAGTGATTTTGGAGCCCACCCAAAAATAAAGTCAGCCACTGTTTCCACTGTTTCCCCATTTACTTGCCATGAGGTGATGGGACTGGCTGAAACTCCAATACTTTGGCTACCTCATGCGAAGAGTTGACTCATTGGAAAAGACTCTGATGCTGGGAGGGATTGGGGGCAGGAGGAGAAGGGGACGACAGAGGATGAGATGGCTGGATGGCATCACCGACTCGATGGACATGAGTTTGAGTGAACTCCGGAAGTTGGTGATGGACAGGAGGCCTGGCGTGCTGCAATTCATGGGGTCACAAAGAGTCAGACACAACTGAGTGACTGAACTGAATTGAACTGATGAGACCAGATGCCATGATCTTAGTTTTCTGAATGTTGGGCTTTAAGCCAACGTTTCCACTCTCCTCTTTCACTTTCATCAAGAGGCCGTTTCATTCTTCTTCACTTTCTGCCATAAGGATGGTGTCATCTGCATATCTGAGGTTATTGATATTTCTCCCAGAAATCTTATTTCCAGCTTGTGGTTCTTCCAGCCCAGTGTTTCTCATAATGTACTCTGCATAGAAGTTAAATAAGCAGGGTGACAATATGCAGCCTTGAAGTACTCCTTTTCCTATTTGGAACCAGTCTGTTGTTCCATGTCCAGTTCTAACTGTTGCTTCCTGATCTGCATATAAGTTTCTCAAGAGGCAGGTCAGGTGGTCTGGTATTCCCATCTCTTGAAGAATTTTCCACAGTTTATTATGATCCACACAGTCAAAGGCTTTGGCATAGTCAATAAAGCAGAAATAGTTTTTTTTTTTTTTTTTCTGGAACTAACTCTCTTGCTTTTTCAATGATCCAGTGGATGTTGGCAATTTGATCTCTGGTTCCTCTGCCTTTTCTAAAATGAGCTTGAACATCTGGAAGTTCATTGTTCATGTATTGCTGAAGCCTGGCTTGGAGAATTTTGCACATTACTTTACTAATGTGTGAGATGAGTGCAATTCTGTGGTAGTTTGAGCATTCTTTGGCATTGTCTTTCTTTGGGATTGGAATGAAAACTGACCTTTTCCAGTCCTGTGGCCACTGCTGAGTTTTCCAAATTTGCTGACATATTGAGTGCAATAAGAACCCTTATTCTGTACTCAATATACTCTGCTTCCTATTTTATTCCTCATAAGAAATGTGGAATGGTTTTCAGGTCTCTGCTTAACCCTGGAATATCTTTTCTATTTTTTGGTATGCTTTCTACATTGTGGTGCTCTGCATGGATTCAACATTGCAGAGTAGTCAGACGAGCAAAGAGCAGATATATTTTGATCAGGGTCCTATAGTTTTATTAATGCAGCTTAATATCATGTTGATTTTTGTTGGCAATGTTGTGAAAAGTGTCAATTGATTTTATAGTCAAGAAGAGTGAGTAAAAAGCAAAAACCCACTGATTGGAAAAAATATTTGCACATTATATATTTGATATATATCAAATATATATATGTATACATATATATATAATATCAAATATATATATCAAGGGGCTTGTATTAAGATTATGTAAAGAACACTTGCAACTCATTAATAAGTAGACAAATAACCCAACGAAAAAATGGTCAAAGGGTTTGGATAGACATTTCTCCTGAGGCTATATAGTGGGCCAATGAACATATGAAAATATTTTTGATATCATGAGTCATCAGTGAAATGCAAATTAAAACTATGAAATACTACATCATTCCCACTTGGAGACCTGTAAAAAAATATAGACAACAGCAAGTGTTGTTGAGGAGGTGTGGAAACTGGAGCCCTCTATATGAAGATAGCATGTATAACCATGTTTCCATGATTGCAAAATGGTTCAGTCACTTTGGAAACAATCTGGCTGTTCCTAGGAAACTAAAGCCCAGTGGATAAAGAATCTGCCTGCAATGTTGGAGACACAAGAGATGCAGGTTCAATCCCTTGGTCAGGAAGATCCTCTGGAGATGGGCATGTTAACCCACTCCAGTATTCTTGGCTGTTGAATCCTGTGGACAGAGGAGCCTGGCAGGCTATGGTCCATAGGGTTGCAAAGAGCTGAACATGACTGAAGTGACTGGGCAGACAGGAAACTAAAACATAGGCAGCAATTCTGCTCCTCAGTATTTGTTCAAGAGAAGTGAAAACATGTATCCACACAAAAATTTCTACATGAATTTTCATACCAGCATTTCAGAATGGCCAAAAAATGAAAACAAGTCAAACATTCATCAACTAATGCATAAATTAACAAATAGAGTTTACTCATACAGTAGAAAATTATTTGGCCATAAAGAGGAATGAAGTACCAATGCATTCTACAACATGGATGAAACTTGAAAACGTTATATAAAATCCATTCACAAAAGATCGTATACTGCATAATTCCCTTTTTAGGAAATGTTCAAAACAAGCAAATCTTTAGTGGTAAAAAGTAGATTAGAGATTGCCAAGCAATGGAGGGGTCTGGTATGGGGAATGACTGTTCATGAGCATGGAGTTTCTTTCTGGTGTGATGAAATAAATGTTCTACAATTTTCTTGTGGTGATGACTGCAAACTCTATATGGGAACATCCCTGGTGGTCCAGTGGTTAAGACTTCACCTTCCCATGCAGGCAGTGCGGGTCTGATCCTCGGTTGGGGAGCCGAGATCCCACAGGCCTTGGGGCCAAAGATCCAAAACATAAAACAGAAGCAATACTGTAACAACTAGATAAAAATTTTTAAAAATGGCCCACATTAAAAAAAATTTCTTGTGATTTGCTGTATGATGCAGGGAAATCAAACAGGGGCTCTGTAAAAACCTAGAGAAGTGGCATCAGAAGGGAGATGGGAGGGAGTTTCAAGAGGGAGGGAACATATGTGTACCTATGACTGATTCATGTTGATTTCAGCAGAAAACAACAAAATTGTGTAAAGCAATGATCTTGCAATTTAAAAAATAAGTAAAATTAAAAATTGCTACTTGTAAAAAATACCTCTGTTAATATATCTAAAATCCACTGAATTTTAGACTTTATAAAGGTGAAAGTTATGATATGTGAATTATAGCTCAATTAAATTGCTATTTGTAAAAGTAGAGCCTATAAATTACAGATTCTTATGGATATCATTGGAAGGACTGATGCTGAAGTTGAAGCCCCAGTATTTTGGTCATCTGATGTGAACAGTGACTCATTGGAAAAGTCCCTGATGCTGGGAAAGATTGAGGGCAGGAAGAGAAGAGGGCAACAGAGGATGAGACGGCTGGATGGCATCACTGATGCAATGGACATGAACTTGCGAAGACTTTCAGAGATGGTGAGGGACAGGGAGGCCTGGCGTGCTATAGGCCACAGGGTCCAAAGAGTCAGACACAGCTGGGTGACGGAACAGCAACAACATGGATATTTTGCCATGAAATTCCACTGGTGACCTAGAATTGGATCCTTTCATGGAATGTTTTCAAATGCAAAAATGAAATACAGAGGGCTGCAAACTGAAGGCAATTAACTGAGATACAGTTATACTGTCAGGAGCACCTTTTGAAATATTGTCAAATCTTGTCTCCATTGTTGCTGTTGACTTTGAACTTTAATGCAGAGGTTTATATTTATATTTTAAATGTCATCTTGATTGCTTTTCATCTTTGCAGCTTGTCAAGGTCTTTCTGATATCTGCTTCCCTGGTGGCTCAAATGGCAAAGAATCTGCCTGCAATGTGAGAGACCCAGATTCGATCCCAGGGTCAGGAAGATCTCCTGGAGGAGGGCCATGACAACCCACTCCAGTGTTCTTGCCAGGAGAATCCCAAAGACAGAGGAGCCTGGAGGGCTACAGACCACGGGGTCGAAAAGAGTCGGACACAATTGAGTGACTAACACTTTCTACTTTCGCTTTCATTGTCATTCCACATGTGCCTCTTCAGCTTTGTTGGAGGGACCTCCTCCATTTCCTGTTTGAATTATTGACAGGAATGTTGAATAATTGGGTTCAGAACTTATAGCCCTCAACATGATGTTACTGCATGAACCTAAACATACTTCTAATCTATTACTTACAAACAAGAGCAAACAATCAAAATCTCACTCTTACTTAGCCCACAGAATAACACCATTTTTATCTATGAAATGTTATTCATCCATTTATTGATTATATACATTTGTTAAATGCCTGCTATGAGCCAGGATTTTGGCTAGACACTGGAAGCATGATGGTGACAATGACCTACTCTTTCCCCTCCATTGAACTTACAGCCTAGCTGGGAGACAGAGGCACTCACCGTGATGGGGAGCAACAGGAGGAGCAAAGAAGACTGTTGAAGCAGGTTCCGGGGCCACATCATGGAATGTGCAAGACAGCAAAGTAGATATGGCATATTTACATATCACATAAAACTTTCATGCCCTGAAGTATTTTTCTATTAATAATATTACAATTTAATAACCCTGTTAAAAAATAAAGTGTCCTGGATATGGCATGATTTTTCTCTGTGAACCCACTTTTGTCTCCCAGCCAACTCTCCTTTCCAAGTGCTTATAGGGATCTCTTTTTAATAATTTCATAGATAATTTTTCAGGAGCTTAGCACATGGATTGAAGACCAGAATAAGCTGTGAGCAACAAGAAAGAAGAATGAAGCCAACTCCCAAAGAGGAATTGGTAGGAAAATAGAAGTGGGGCAGGCAGTGTTCAAAACTAAGTTCAAATTTTCCATGATAGCAAGCTCATTTGGGACTCCATGAGATAGTAAAGCTGTATTAAGTTCTTCTTTTTTCTGCTTAAAATGGTTTGAGTTTCTTGAGCTTTGTTATTGAAAGAATTCTGGCTAACACAGAAATACTGCCTTCTCTGCTTTTCTGAAAATCTGTGTGCTTTCTTAAAATACAGCATGACGTCCCCTTCTCTACTATTAGCTCTATTTCTTTTGAGCCAGATATTATTTCTTATTTGCCATTGCTATCTTTTTTGTTGTTGTTTTTCTTTTTTATTGTTCACTCTATTTGCAATAAACTCCTTTTTAAAAATCCTAACCATCTTTCAAGATTCACATCAAATAGCTAAATAAACCACAAAGTCATTCCTAAAACGGCCCAATAAAATTTAATGCTTGCCGTCTTTGACCTCCCCTGATACTTTTGTACTTCTCTATTAGTTCTCACTTTAGAAGTAAATATTTTGAAGACAGGCACAGTGCCTTCATTTTAAAAAACTTCTCCCACCTCTATCAATCCAGGCTTAGCTTCTTGAATATAGTTCTTGATCAAGTTCATTTTTGTTGAGCTGGTGAATTAAACTGATTCTGCTCCACACCTTTATTATGCAAGTGGCCAAAAATAAGCCCCCCCAAATTAATTAATGATTTGCCCTAAGATAAATAGCTATTGAGGACTAGAAATTATGCCTGATATTTAGTAGACATATAATAAGGATTACTGATAAACTCATTCTTTCATACCAAAACTACTTTTTTGAATCCTTTCCATGTGCCAGGCATTGTTCTGTATACTGAATATTCAGCAGTGAATGAAATTGCCAATACAGAGCTCATGTTCAAGTTGAAGGATAGGGAGGGATAGGGTATGTGTGCATGTGTGCGTGTGTGTGAAGTTTGCAATTTTAAAACAAGATCATCGGAGAAAATCTTACTTAGCTGCTAAGATTTGAGTAAGACCTATGGCTCAGTGGTAATGAATCCACCTGCCGAGGCAGGAAACATAGGAGACACGAGTTCGATCCCTGGGTCAGGAAGATCCCCTAGAGGATGAAATGGCAACCCACTTCAGTATTCTTGCTTTGGAAATCCCATGGACAGAGGAGTCTGGTGGGCTGCAATCCATGGGGTCACAAAGAGTTGGACACAATTGAGTATGCATGCATGAAAGAGTTAAAGAAGCAAGCCATGTCAGTATCTTGAGGAAGAGTGTTGTGAGCAGAGGAAAAATAAGAGCAAAGTCACTAACCAGAGGCTATGTTCTAGGAACTGAAGACCTGAGTGGCAGAGAGTTAAAATTATGGTGCGGAAAACGATAGGAGACGAGATCAAAGAGGTACCCCTGGGCCAAATCAATTAAAACTTTTTAGCCCATTTTATTGCTGATCCTGTTCACACTGTCTGCACTGTTCACAAATCCAGGGTAGGCAAGGCGCAAGCTAAGAAGCTGGAAGAAGATGCAAGAAGCTGTAGAAACTGCAGACACATTCATTCTCTCATGGCTGGCATGGCAGCCATAACACGGTCTCTCTCCTGGCTGACGCAGCAGCTGTAGCAGCAGACATACATAACCATAACGTAGCCATAACATAGCCATAACATAACGTCATATAGCATAAGACTGTGATGTTGCTCCAGTGTAGCCCCAAGACAGCAGCTGCCAGGGCTTTCATGGTGAAGCGTGTACAGGTATACCACTCACAATCCCCAGGGATGGTCCAGGTGGAGCTCATATAACAGAAGTAACCCATGTCCAAGCTAGTACTTCATGACAGGCATGCACAGTGATACACGTGAGCTCAGCTTTTACATAATCATTATGTACAAAACATAGGGCAAGAGCAAGAGGCTGTGGAGCAAGAGAGCCTGGCCATACCATCTTGGCTAATTTGCTCTCCCTACACCTATTAAATACTTTGGCTTTTACTTTAGTGATATGGAAAGCATTGAAGAGTTTGAACAAGAGGGTTTTGTGTTATGAAGTTTTAAGGATCCTTCTGGGAAACTATATTGTGTGAATAAACTGAAGAGGAGACAAGGGATAAATTCAGAAAACCAGCTAGAATGCAGTAATCCAGGAAAGAGACGATGGAGGCATGGTCCAGGGTAGTGGGAAGGGCAGTGATGAGAAGCAGTCTGATTCATAAGCAAACTATAAAACTCAGTGGAATTGATTCTAAGTAGCCCAGGGATGGCGGAGCCTGGTGGGCTGCCGTCTATGGGGTTGCACAGAGTCGGACACGACTGAAGTGATTTAGCAGTAGCAGTAGCAGCAGCCCTTGTAAATTGTACTTATATATATATTTTTTTAATAAAATTTTAACACCAAAGAGCTTTGTTAGCAGATAGAAATCCCCTTTTCCACCTGAGTGGCCAGATGGGGTAGTCAGTAGCACGAATCAGCTGCTAGTAGAATGAACATGGGCTTTCAAAATAGGGTAGATCTGGGATTGTTTGCATCCTTATGTTTCATTTATGAGCAGTGTGACTCAGCCCAGTAACTCAGAGGTTCTTTGTTCTCATGTGTAGGAGCAATCGAGCAATTAAATGAAATAATGGGTATAAAATATCCAGCATGATATTCAAATTAGTACTGTTTTCTTTTTTTCCTTTCCAACATAGCTCTCTGCCCAGACTGGAAAATCCAAATCTTAAATGTGCCTTATGTCACTTTATAATTAAGGAAATGCATTCCAGAGACAAGAGAATACAAAATAAACATTTTCATGATATACTAGGAAATAATTTTCATGATTTCTATGGAAAGCACTGGAACTATCCTATCTAGTTTCTTATCAAAACTAATCATTTTATAAGGACTTCATATTGAAATACCCTGCTGTTTTCTAATGACTAAGAAGTAGAGCTAGCTTACAAAGAATTTCAGAGTTTAATTGATTTTATTCTTCTCGAATAAAGATTCTTTTTCGTGAATACAAAGATCTCAGAAAGGTAAAACAAAGTTTAAGGGACTTGTGGTGCATTTGGGAAGTTAGGCCAAGTTGTTTTTCATTCTGGGAATAAATTAAGAAAAGATGCCAGCCATAACTCAAAAAAAAGCCAAACGCCTAAGACGCAGACCTCAACAATTTCCTCCTAACATTTATACATATACCACATTCAGATACCTCGCTCCCCAACCCCGCCCCCATTCACAAGCACTTCTCTGAGGAAATGTAACTCTTATGTCACCAAACATTTTATTTGGCTCAGGTGATTTTTGAATGTTCTGCCAGAACAACTTTTTATTCCATACTTTTCCTTTTCAAAAGCTCCTGTTAGGTAGCTATGTTCCTGTTATGCCCAGAAAAAGAAATTAATGGATGAAAAAAATAATTTATCTGGTCTTTTTTTTTTTTGCCTGCAGACACTCAAAAAGCTTGCACAAAGATTTCTGCCCCAATTAGTAATTCGTGGACCTCCAAGCATCACTTTTAAGATCGTTCACCACTTTTAGTCCTCTCCTGACTAAGCATTTCCGTTTCCTGCTGTGATGGTGCTTCGCCCTGAAGCCAGGCGAATCTGCTAGCTAACATGTACACAGGCGTGACTCATCCCTCTTTCCTTTTACTCATTTTACTGACGATACCTTAGCATGAATTTTCCCCCGATGTCTCTACTTCATGACATTTCTTTCCTTGTTTCACTCTCAAAGCTCCTTGTGACCTTCACATTTCCCGGATTTATCTGCCCCAATACTTCCAATAACTCCTCAGAATATATGCATCTATATTAAAAACGATGCTAGTAAGTCTCTTATCATATCAAGAAATTGATATTTCTAGTACAGAATTTAGAGGCTGGGATACATTTTAGAAATTACCCAACTGTAACCCCTTCATTTCCTAGGAGAAAAAAACTGAGGTCTAGAGATCTTAACCCGCTCTGGACCAAAACTTCGGTCTCCTGACTCCTAGCCCAGGGTTTTTCTGCCACCGCTTGCTCTATTTTAGGGTTACCTCCTTCCCTCAATACAGTTATTTTAATCTGGTTACTAGCATAACTCAACTACATTAGTGTTTCCTATTATATTAGAGTTTCCATCTTCCGCCACTTGCTAGCTGTTAATATCTGGGTGTTACTTAACCTCCTTAAGTCTCATTTCTTTCTGTGAAATGGGGACCTTATCAGGTGATTGTGAGGTTTAAATGAGATGATCCATGTACCTGGCACTTGGTAGATGCTCAGTAAGTGTTAGTGGTGGTGGAGATGATGATGAATATAGTGGTGAACACAAAATATTTGTACTAGGTTGATTTCATTTATTCTTTGAAGGTTGCTGCCTGGTTCTCCTACCTTTCAAAAACCATACTCTCTTCCTTATGGGATTCTCATGAGTGACAACTTGCATCCGGTGATTGTATGAAGGTTGAGAACAAAGGAAGTCATTAATATTAGGTCGCAGAAGCAGTCAGTAGGAATGGGTCAGCTGGCTGGGATGGTGATAGAAAAATAGGGGAGATTTTGTTCTTGTCTTCAGAGGACAAGAAATTTAGTCAGCCAGTCAGACCTAAAACCCCAGGAATGAAGTATAATTAAGTACTCAACACTTAAGTGACTTGAGGTGCAGCAGCTGACTGGAGAAAGAAGAGCTAAACCTGGGCTTGCGTGGTCAGGGAAGACTTCTCGTGACAAGGGACTTGTGCCAAGCCCTGCTGTCTCAGCTTAGGAAAGGACAGCCCACACCTCACGGGAGTGCTCTCTGCACACAGAGGAGGGTGGCCTGTCACTGTTCATTTCTCACTCACTGAAAGCAAAGCTGTGTCTCCACCTCAGACCCCGTCCCTCAGCCTTAAGTCTCATCTTTCAGCTTTTTCCTTTTCATTTCCCTCACCATTTCCTGCACTGAGACTCTTAAGGCTCTCTCTCTCATGAAGAGTTGCTCAAATATCATCTTGTCAGTTTCTCTTGGCTTCTGTTCACTTCTTCCCAGCAGATGTATCTGAACTAAAACGCAAGATAGGTGAAAATAACAATAGTTGTAATGCACTAAGCACTTAGGTAATCTTTTTAGTAATCCAGAGGTATCCTCTTTATATAGTCAAAGGCTCAGACTTGGAGGAATTAAACGACTGGCCCAAGGCGACACAATTGAGGAAAGTTGGATAGAAGGTTGAAACTCACCTCACTCTGGCTCCAAGGTCCATGCATTACCCCAAGCCATATGCCTGGATTACTTCACATAAACCATACACTGGGAATAGTCACAGTTTATTTGCTTTTGGCCCCTAATGTCTGCAACTCCAGCTCCTTGCATGCGGTCTCTGTTTGTCCCTCATCACTGGACATAAACCCATGTTCCTTCCCCAGATTAAACCCCACCTGTACATACAAGTGTGTATTTACACATGTATACACACTGTCTACTTGTGCACCAGATTCAGTAAGACTTGAAGTGTTAGTAGAAATTTCACAGTGAACACCTACAACTTTCTACCAACTCCTGGCTGACCTTTGCTTTCCTCCCCATTTGAAGCTTCAGTACTCATCTATTCCAATATTGTTTCTGGAATCAACAAGAAATTCTGTCCTTTGTCCTGAACAGACCAGTGCTGCTCACACCCAGGCCACAAAGTGGTCTCTGCTTTGACCCCAAGAAGAATGTCAAGAAACAGCATTTTCTCCCTCTTCTGGCATTGGGAAGAACAAACCACTCTGTGGTTATTGAGCTACAAGTAGAGAGAAGCATCAGACTTTGGTCTGAAATATAATCACTTCCTGTATTCTGAGAACTTTATCTTTAAATTAGTTTATTTGAAAAGTTCAACAAGGAATATGCTAGGAGATATGAAGATGAGTAATTCCCATTCTGCCCTTGAAGTGCTTAGTCTTGTGGAGGTGACAGCTATATCCACAGAAAGATGGCTCAGTGGTAATGAATCTACTTTCCAGTTCAGGTGACACAGGAGATGCAGGTTTGATACCTGGGTCAGGAAGATCTCCTGGAGGAAATGGCAACCCACTCCAGTATTCTTGCCTAGAAAATTCCGTGGTCAGAAGAGCCTCACAGGCTACAGTCTGTGGGTTGCAAAGAGTCAGACACGACTGAGCACGTACCCAGTAACATGACTGTGTTACGTTAGTAAGTTGCTCAGTTGTGTCCGACTCTTTGCAACCCCATGGACATCAGGCTTACCTCCCTTCACTGTCTCTGGGAGATTGCTCAAACTCATGTCCATCGAGTCGATGATGCAATCCTACCATATCATCCTGTGTTGCCTCCCTCTCCACCTGCTCTCAATCTTTCCCAGCATCAGGCTCTTTTCCAGTGAGTCAGCTCTTCGAATCAGGTGGCCAAAGTATCAGAGCTTCAGCTTCAGCATCAGTCCTTCCAATGAACACCCAGGACTGGTCTCCTTTAGGATGGACTGGTTGGATCTCCTTGCTGTCCAAGGGGACTCTCAAGAGTCTTCTCTATGTTAGGAGTATGCAAAGAGGAGATGCATTTAAACAAACTTGAGAGATTATGGAAGATTTCTTCCATGGAAAAAATGGTACCCAGGTTGAGCTGGACAGATATCTGGAGTTAGTTAGACATAGATTTGAGGCTGAGGGGATGGCATGAGCAAAGGCAAGGAAGAGTGAAACGACACGTTGTGTGTTGGAAGGGAGTAATTAACTGTTGAGAAGAAGACATGGGTGGAGAATTTGGAAGAGGTCAGGTCTAAGGGGACCTGTTTGTCATGCTAAAATGCTTGGACAGTGTTCTAGAAGTGATGATGGACAGTGAAGCATTCTAAGCCAGACAATAGCACGTCAGGTTTGTGATGTAGATACAAGATTTTCATTCATGATCTCTGATGCAGAGGATAGATCTCAGACAGACAAGTCTAGGGGCAGGGAGTTCTGGGGGCTAATGCGGTTGTGTAGATTGAGACGGACTTGTGTGGCACCATGGGACAAATAGGAGAAATGTTTCAGAGGTAAAACTGATAGGCCTTCATAACAGACTGAATGTGGGAGCTAGAGGAAGGGACCAGGTCAAGATGACTTGGGAGACCAATGTGTGTTGGTGCCACTCACTAACCCGGGAAACATAGTTCACTAACCCTGATTCTTCTCATTAGGAAGAAATATAATGAGCAGTTCTGAGCATGCTGATTCTTGGGTCCTTGGACACTCAAGTGGAGAAGCATTAATTGTTCAGTCTCTCACTTCCTTAGGGCCTTTACCCAAATGTTAGCTTCTTAGTGAAGACTTTTCTGCACACCCCGAGCCCCAGCAATAACAGTCCCATCCAACCTTCCATCCTGTTTTCTCCTTAACAGTTATCATCTAACACACTATTAATTTCCCACTTATCTATTTTTTAGTTATCTGCTTTCTCTCACTAAAATGTAAGCTCCACAAGGCCAAAGATTTTTGTTTAATATACTTAGTACTATACCCTCTGTACCTAGAAGAATGCCTGGTTCATTGCAGGCATTTAATAAATATTTGAGAAATGAATGAAAGAATGTCAGTGTAGGCAGCTGACTTCCTTCAGGAAGAGCGGAACCACTGCCTACGGATAGTAACCTCTTTGTGAGTGTCCACTGCCTGTCACCCTGGATCTACTCTCAAATGTGCCTCTTCCTGCTGTCTTCTCAAAAAGAGCTTCTTACTTTCTTCACTATTTGTTTCATAATTTTATAATGACTGTGGTTTTGATTCCTGGAAAAATAAAAACCTCTGGGAATCTAACCTATAGTTTTCTAAGTGTACAAACAGACACCGAGGTCAACTCTTGATTGTTTTTCTACAGCTGAGCCATGAAGTTAAATAAACAAAAAGGTCTGCTGTTTATTTGGAATCTGAGTAATTGGTCTGAATACTTTCCATCACAGCTACTGAGAGAGACCCCGTTGAATTAAAATGCAAAAATGATGGTTAAATCATGAAAATCTAAAATCTAATTTTTTGTATCTTTACTTGTGCTTGTTTTTCCGCCTGTTTCAGAAGTAAAGTTCCTTTTTCTGAAATGAATGCTTCTGCTGTGTGCTAGACTTCATTTCCTCCTGACAACTCAGTGATGGTCTTGGTCTCGTCTTACCTGGATGTCACATTGCTTTGTAACTGAAGTCCTTCCCTCCAGTCGCTGTTCCTCCTCCACCCAGTACTCACACCGTTGCCAGAGAGAGATTTCTGACACATGACTCAGATAGCGTCACCCTAGCCTTCTGTTTGCTTGTATGGAATTTATCTACCTGTTGATCTCATTGACTAGACTATGAGCTCTTGGAACGCTAGTATCACTTCATATCAGTGATTATAGTGTGCACCTGCCATATAAAACTCTATTAAAAATCTTTTATTGGTTCCTATTTCCTATGAAACAAACTCACTAAAATGCTATTCCAAGTCCTTTACAATTTCACTCTCTCTGCATTTTAAAAGAAATCTCCATCTCTTACTTTCTGCCCTCCATACTATCCAGGATTTGAACAGGGTATTCTGGGAAATGAGAGACATTTTCACAAATATCTTTTCAAAATGGCCACATCATAATGTTAATCACTATATTTTTTAAATCACCCAATAACCTGGGAAACAGGTATCCTATCCTTGTCCCCATATTGTCATGTGTCCCTAATTGAATTTCCCCTAAACTTGAACTTCATTATATTCTGAGCCATGATAAAATGCATTTAAACATTGCAGCTTGATAATCTAAAATGTGGGAAAATGTTTGTGTTTAAGGCCAAGTAAAAAACTCTATAACCAAATTGGTCTCATAAGATGACCACGTTCATACTGCTGTATACTTTTTGCTTCTTTAGTTCAAACATGAATGTTCACATTTGTACCTTATGTTTTTCTCTTTTCCTTACACTCCACTGCACACCCCACTATTCCCTTCCTAGTTTGTTGTTGTTCGGTTGCTAGGTCGTGTCTGACTCTTTGTGAGTCCCTGGAAGGGTTGATTCCCTTCCTGGTTCAGTTCAGTTGCTCAGTCATGTCCAACTCTTTGCAACCCTATGGACTGTAGCACACCAGACTTCCCTGTCCATCACCAACTCCCAGAGCTTGCTCAAACTCATGTCCATCGAGTCAGTGATACCATCCAACCATCTCATCCTCTGTCATCCCCTTCTCCTCCCGCCTTCAATCTTTCCCAGCATCAGGATCTTTTCCAATGAGTCAGTTCTTCACATCAGGTGGCCAAAGTATTGGAGTTTTAGCTTCAGCATCAGTCCTTCCAGTGAACACTCAGGACTGATTTCCTTCAGGATGGACTGGTTGGATCTCATTGCTGCCCAAGGGACGCTCAAGAGTCTTCTCCAACACCACCTTTCAAAAGCGTCAATTTTTCAATGCTCAGCTTCCTTTATAGTCAAACTCTCACATCCATCCATGACTACTGGGAAAAACCATAACGTTGACCACAAGGACCTTTGTCGGTAAAGCGATGTCTCAGCTTTTCAATATGCTGTCTAGGTTTGTCATAGCTTTTCTTCCAAGGAGCAAGTGTCTTAATTTCATGGCTGTAGTCATCATCTGCAGTGATTTTGGAGCCCAAGAAAATAAAGTTTGTCATTGTTTCCATTGTTTCCCCATCTATTTGCCATGAAGTGATGGAACGGGATGCTATGATCTTTGCTTTCTGAATGTTGAGTTTTAAGCCAACTTTTTCACTCTCCCCTTTCATTTTCATCAAGAGGCTCTTTAGTTCCTCTTTGCCTTCTGCCATAAGGGTGATGTCATCTGCGTTTCTGAGTTTATTGATATTGGTATTG
Organism: Bos indicus x Bos taurus; assembly: GCF_003369695.1. Classification (NCBI taxonomy): domain Eukaryota; kingdom Metazoa; phylum Chordata; class Mammalia; order Artiodactyla; family Bovidae; genus Bos; species Bos indicus x Bos taurus. Next base: position 78,703,031 of record NC_040090.1, on the reverse strand, counting down.
ATATTTCCTGCAATCTTGATTCCAGCTTGTCCTTCATCCAGCTCAGCGTTTCTCATGATATACTCTGCATATAAGTTAAATAAGCAAGGTAACAATATACAGCCTTAAAGTTCTCCTTTCCCAATCTGGAACCAGTCTGTTGTTCCATGTCGAGTTCTAACTGTTGCTTCTTGACCTGCATACAGATTTCTCAGGAGGCAGGTCAGGTGGTCTGGTATTCCCATCTCTTGAAGAACTTTCCACAGTTTGTTGTGATCCACACAATCAAAGGCTTTGGCATAATCAATGAAGCAAAAGTAGATGTTTTTCTGGAACTCTCTTGCTTTTTCTATGATCCAACGGGTGTTGGCAATTTGATCTTTGGTCCCTGTGCCTTTTCTAAATCCAGCTTGAACATCTGGAAGTTCTCGGTTCATGTACTATTGAAGCTTAACTTGGAGAATTTTGAGAGTTACTTCTCTAGTGTGTGAGATGAGTGCCATTGTGTGGTAGTCTGAACATTCTTTGGTGTTGCCTTTCTTTGGGATTGGAATGAAAACTGACCTTTCCCCTTTCTGATTAGACCTGTCCTTCTCAACTTTTCAGTATAATGCAAGAGCTACCTCCTCTGTACATACATCGCCACTCCCTCCTGGTAGCACTTTTCCACTCCTGGTTTCCACAAAGAAAGTTTTTCCTTTACCACTGCTGGCCTCTTTCCCCTCCCTGACTCCCCCCACAGAGTAAGTATGCGGTCAGCGGGGGACAGCTTTTGGTCCATGCGTCTGAGTTGGATGGCGTTAATCTATCAGTGGCCCCGAGGTGGCACGTTTGGTCTCTGTTCTCATTGCGTCTCTGCTTGACCAGTGGGAGGGAAGACCTGAAGTAAGTGTGTCTACTCCACAGATTTAAGCTTTCCGTCTGTTGGACTATTCCAAGATATAAACCAGAGGATAAAGGAATAGCAAACCCAATTTGATTTTCACACTAAGCTTTGTCCTCCAATCTAGTTTCTGTTGCTAATAAAGTTGATATACTAGTTGTATAGTTTTGTGTTTTTTTACCTTACCTCTGAATTTGATCTGAATTATGGTGGAGAAAGTGTTACTTTTTGAAAAGGGCTCCCTTTATTCCAGTCTCCTTTATATTATTCGTTAATCTCCTAGAGCTGAAACCATGTCAGATTCATCTCATATCTAATGTGTTTAGCTCAAGGACACAGTACTTGAGGTACTCAGTATGTGTTTCTTTGATGAAATTGAGCAAGTGTGCAAATGGGGACCTTAAAACTGTGCTGGAGCAGACACGATGGGGTCTCCTGCTGCATGTAAAGAGCACCAGCATTAATTTGTACAATTTCTGTGTGATTTTGACATTAATTAGCAACAGTGAGCCCGAGAGTTACCTGAAGTAACCTCTGTGTAATGCAATAATCGACAGGCATTGACCACTGATCTGTGGTGTTCTCTGCTCTAGAGAAGTATGGACCTGGCACCATCCTGAAGGCCCAGGCTTTACCAACTTGTGAGAATACAAGAAGCTACATTCATATTAATATTTGAATATCACCAGCACCCGACCCCTACCTGTCACCAGCCTTCTCACCTTACTCTGTTTGTGCTCTGAGTGCTTGGATATCATTAGTGCGTGTGTGTGTGTGCTCAGTTGTTTCTGACTCTTTGCGACCCCATGGTCAATAACCTGCCAGGCTTTTCTTTCCATGGAATTTTCCAGGCAAGAATACTGGAGTAGGTTGCCATTTTCTACTTCAGGGGATCTTTCTGATCCAGGGATTGAACCTGCGCCTCTTGCATTCCCTGCCTTGGCAGGCAGGTTTGTTACCACTGAGCCACCTGGGAAGCATGGGGTCAGGTACACAGGGATAAATCCACTTTGTGTTCTTTGACCCAGTCATTTGAAAGCTACCTTAGGCACATTCTCTGCCATGCCGGAGTGGTTCTGGTTCTGTTTGCTTTTCACAGGGAAACAGTATAGAGAGGAGTGCTGAGGCCACAGGATTGTCTGTTCTTTAAAGAATGGCTGCACCCAGTGAAGGGAAGGGGAAGTAGAGGAAGATGATCAGTGACACACAGAACTGGTACATTTCTACAGTTAGTTTGGCAGAAAAGCTGAAATGTGTGTAAAAGTATTTAGCATTTTTTTTTTAATTGAAGGATAATTGTTTTAGAGAATTTTGTTGTTTTCGGCCAGTTATCAACATGAGTCAGTCATAGGTGTATATATATGTCCCCTTCGTCTTGAAGCAATTTGTTTTTAAAGATATCATCAGAGATTCTTATGGGCTTCCCTGATAGTTCAGCTGGTATAAAGAATCTGCTGCAATGCAGGAGACCCCAGTTCGCATCCTGGGTCAGGAAGATCCCCTGGAGAAGGGAAAGGCTACTCACTCCAGTATTCTCACCTGGAGAATTCCGTGGACAGTCTGTGGGGTCGCAAAGAGTTGAACAGGACTGAGCGACTTTCACTCTCACTTTCACAGAGATTATTATAAAGATTTAGCCAATGGATCTAGCCAACATTATTTCTGAGTCACTTCCACAGTGCAATTTTCGTCAAGTGGTAGAACAAAGTTCTGATTGCAGTGATAAGTGAGTGAGGAGGAAACAGAGGCAGTAAAAACCTGAGGAGAGAAATGTGACTGGACCTTGAGAAGAGCAGTGAAAGCCCCCCATCAGAAACAGAAGGGAAACAAACATGACTGAGCATAGGGAAGAGAGGGTGGCTGGCGATGAGGCTGGAGCACCGTCAGGCAGGACTTCGTAAGCCAGGGGGAGGAGATTGCCTTTTATTTCAAATAGGGTATTAATAGAAAATAATAGGAAGACTTTTGCTAGGAAGTGAAATGAACACCCAGAAGTTCAAGTTGGATTTAGAAAAGGCAGAGGAACCAGAGATCACATTGCCAATATCCATTGGATCATAGAAAAAACAAGAGAGTTCCAGAAAAAAACATCTACTTCTGCTTTATTGACTACGCCAAAGCCTTTGACTGTGTAGATCATAACAAACAGTGGAAAATTATTCAAGAGATGGGAATACCAGACCACCTTACCTGCCTCCTGAGAAATCTGTATGCAGGTCAAGAAGCAACACTTAGAACTGGATATGGAACAACAGATTGGTTCCAATTGGGAAAAGAGTACATCAAGGCTGTATATTGTCACCCTGCTTCTTTAACTTATATGCAGAGTACATCATGCAAAATGCTGAGCTGGATAAAGGACAAGCTGGAATTAAGATTGCTGGGAGAACTATCAATAACCTCAGAAATGCAGATGACATCACCCTTATGGCAGAAAGTGAAGAGGAACTAAAGAGCCTCTTGATGAAAGTGAAAGAGGAGAGTGAAAACGTTGGCTTAAACCTCAGCATTCAGAAAACAAAGATCATGGCATCCGGTCCCATCACTTCATGGCAAATAGATGGGGAAACAGTGGAAACAGTGACAGATTTTACTTTCTTGGACTCCAAAATCCCAGCAGATGATGACAGCAGCCATGAAACTATAAGACACTTGCTCCTTGGAAGAAAAGCTATGACCAAACTAGACAGCATATTAAAAAGCAGAGACATTACTTTGTCAACAAAGGCCTGTCTAGTCAAAGCTATGTTTTTTCCAGTAGTCATGTATGGATGTGAAAGTTGGACTATAAAGAAAGCTGAGCACAGAAGAATTGATGCTTTTGAACTGTGGTGTTGGAGAAGACTCTTGAGAGTCCCTTGGACTGCAAGGAGATCCAACCAGTCAATCCTAAAGGAAATCAGTATTTAATATTCATTGGAAGGACTGATGCTAAAGGTGAAATGCCAATACTTGGCCACTTGATGTGAAGAACTGACTTCTTGGAAAAGACCCTGATGCTGGGAAAGATTGAAGGTGGGAAGAGAAGGGGACAACAGAGGATGAGATGGTTGGATGGCATCACCGACTCAATGGATATGAGTTTGAGTAAACTCCGGGAATTGGTGATGGACAGGGAGGCCGGGCATGCTGAAGTCCGTGGGGTTGCAAAGAGTTGGACACGACTGAGGACTGAACTGAGATGATCCTGTTGTAAAATAGTTATTTAAGCTATATTTGAAGGATAAATTTTAAGGGAAAAAGTGGAGTTGGTGGGAACCAATCAACAGATTATAACAAAAGATTAAAGATTGGACAACTAGCCATCAGTGTAAGCCTTACTAATCTGTATTTTTTCCCCAATTACACTGATAGCTTTGAAATAAACATAAGATGTAGATTTTCCCATATTTTAAGTTTTTCCCTTCAGAGAGGATTCCTGCATTAGAATGGCTGGATAAGAAATGCAAACTTTTTTCTTAAATATGGTCTGTACCAGGACTGCTGCCAACAGCCAAAAGATGGACACAACAGAACTATCCATCATCAGATGAATGTGTAAACAAATCCTGCTGTAAACCATATATACAGTGGAGTAGTATTTAGCCATACAAAGGAATGAAATACTGATATATGCAACAAGGTGATGAACCTTCAAAACATCATGCTAATTAAAGAAGCAAGGCACACAAAGATAACATATTTCATGATTTTATTTACATGAAATGTCCAGAATAGGTAAATCCTCAAGCTGGTGATTGCCAAAGGATGTTGGAGGGGAGGCATATGGAGTGTTGGCTTAAAGAGTCTAGGGTTTTCTTTTGGGAAGATGAAGTGTTTGGAACTCAGTATATGTGATAGTTGCCCAACATCATGAATGTACTAAATACTACAGAATTATACATTTAAAGGTGCTAAATTTTGTTTTATGAGACTTTCATCTCAATAAAACTTAAAAAAAATTCATCAGAACATTTTGTAACTTTGAGAAATCTGATTTGCAGTGTTTTCAATAGTGTTTTCTGAAAGGGTGGTAACAAGTTACTCTTGGTGCCAGCAAAATGCCAGAGCCCCAGTTTCAGCCTGTGTGCCTGCCTGCGTGTGTGCAAAAGGCATTTCAGTTAAAAATTCCCATTTCCTTGATTGTTTCTGAGTCACATTTTCTCTTATAAAAATTGTCTCTTTTTGTCTTGTACTTATTTACTGAGATCCTATGTTTCTGTTGTCTTTTTGTATGTATCTTGTGAAATAAATATATTATTCCCTTTTCTGTTTTGTTTTTTATGGTTATTTTTTCATAGTTTGCTTTTTTTAAAGTATATTTTTAAAAAAAACCTTTTATACCATTAAGCTTATTTTTTTTCATTGTGATTTCTTCTTTTAGCTGTAGACTGAAGGACTCACCTCTTTCAAAAGGTCTGACTAAATATTCAATTCTATTTTTATCTAGATTTTTCTATGGTTTGATCTGTCAGAAGTTCATTTTTAATAGTTAAATGTTTTTATGATATTTTCTATGGGCAAATGAAAGTTGTAATATCTTACCAGAATGATGTAACTTTCAGCATGGTTTCTCAAAATTGAGCAATCTGCAGACCACTTCTCAAGGATAAAGATGATGACAAATGACTTTTATTATGTTATTTCTTATAATGGATTGAATTGTGTTCCCTCCAAATTTATATGTTGAAGTCCTAACCTTAGCACTTCTGAAAAATGTGATCTTATTTGAACATCGGGTTGTGGTAGATGTAATTCGTTAAGATGAGGTCACACTAGAGTAAGGTGGGTCCCTAATCCAACATGATATCCTTATAGATGGAGAAGGGCATAGCAACCCACTCCAGTGTTCTTGCCTGGAGAATCCCATGGACAGAGGAGCCTGGTGAGCTACAGTCCATGGGGTTGCACAGAGTTGGACACGACTGAAGCGACAGCACAGTACAGCACAGCACATCCTTATAGAAATGGGAAATTGGGATGTAGACATGTATATGGGCTGGCAGTTCAGTGGTAAAGAATTTGCCTGCAGTACAGGAGACGCAGGAGCCTTGGGTTCAGTCCTTGGGTTGGAAAGACCCCCTGGAGGAGGGCATGGCAACCCACTCCAGTATTCTTGCCTGGAGAATCACATGGACAGAAGGGCCTGGTGGACTACAGTCCAAAGGTCACAAAGAGTTGGACACGACTGAAGTGACTGATCATGCACATGCGTGCAGGAGCCAAGGAACTACTAGAAGTTAAGAGAAGGACTTGCAACAGGTTTCTCCCTATTGCCTTTAGGGGGATCATGGCCCTGCCAGCACCTTGTTTTTGGACTCCTAATCTCCACAATTGTGAGATATTAGATTTCTGCTATTGAAGCCACCCAGTATGTGATGCTTTATTACAGCTACTTTAGCAAACTAATATGGAGAAGGCAACAGCACCCCACTCCAGTACTCTTGCCTGGAAAATCCCATGGATGGAGGAGCCTGGAGGGCTGCAGTCCATGGGGTCACTAGGAGTCGGACACGACCGAGCAACTTCATTTTCACTTTTCTCTTTCATGCATTGGAGAAGGAAATGGCAACCCACTCCAGTGTTCTTGCCTGGAGAATCCCAGGGATGAGGGAGCCTGGTGGGCTGCCGTCTATGGGGTCGCACAGAGTCGGACACGACTGAAGCAACTTAGCAGCAGCAGCAGCAGCAAACTAATATACTTACGTATGTATCAATACCCTCCATAAACCTACAGTTCTTTTACAGCTATGAAAGCAAAGCAAATTTTAAAAATATGCATATTTAAATTTATAAACCCCCCAAATTTTGCATGAGTGATGCTAAGTTAATGTGACAATTAGTATAATTTTGCTACAACTGTATCATGGCTCCCAATATGAATATATTCTTGACTACATGTTCTTGAATGCAATTCTCCCAGTTTTTCTCTACTCCAGAACTTTCCTTTATACAATGCTCGTGACATCATTTAGTTTTCACTGAGTATGTTCAGCTCTCCCCTGTTCTCAGTAATTTATAAACACCTGCAAATATGGGCCTGGAAACCATGGCGCAGTTCCTGGTTCCAAGGTGGTCATCCACACAACCCAGGGTATGGTTATGCTGATCACTTTTTAGAAGACCATTAAAATCAAAATGCAAAATAAAAAATTCTCATGGGAACCTCGCGGAGGCCTAAGAACACAAGGCACAGACTACCAAGCATGCAGAGATTTCGGTTTGAGAAAAATTTAATCCTGAGGGATCCTCCCATCTGGAGAGGTTTACACTGGAAGTGATTTGTCCTGCTCTTTGCTTATTCAGTTAATGAATTAGATCATTGGGACAGAGACGCTTTCCTGATGACCTCATTCTGGTTTGATTTTCTATGTTTTGTTGACTTCTTCATGTCCTATTCCCTTTTCAGAGCATCTTGAAGATGCTGTGCTTGCTTGTTTCAAAGTCAGCTTCCTTGCTGCCACTGGTCACTACAAAATGTGAGTTGTGAATATGGTTTGATACAATGTTATCATGACCTAGTGCAAAAGTTTTTTCTTATTTTTTTAACAACTTTGGTTCAGCAAAAAATGTGAGATGAAAACAAATCAGTCAAAGACCAACAGGAAAGGATGAATTTGCATAAGCATTTCCTGAAAAAAAAAAAAAAAATCCCAGCAATGTAAATCTAGACTGCTGTGGTCTTACTTCCCAAAATGCCCAGGGTAGGAACCGGAAAGCCAGCAAACCATTTCTCACGCTCTATAATTTGGAAGAGGAGAGAACTAGATTTCACAGTGTTTGGATACCTTTGCTCAACTATATTGTAAGCACATTTCTCTTCAAATTTCTGGGAAAACTAGTGTTCCTCTAAAATGCAAGATTTTGCCCAAACCTGGGCCAAAAAAATGGCTTGAAGAATTTATTCAAGGTTTTTTGTAGAAACAAGCATGACAATCATTGAAACATTCTAAATTAATTTTACCAGTGTTTGCTAATGGGATAAACTGACTCAGAGTATGCTGATCAACTCCCTCGCGCAGTGCCACAGCCTCAGACCGGATAAGAGAAAGGATGTCTGCAAGCTGGGAGCCCTCAGCTGTGTCTCTTCCCAAGACAGCTGTGAAGCCAAGGTGATTCAGCCAACCAAGCAGTCTTCATAATGGGGAGCCTGGAGAGAGTATGTACCACAGGAAGAGAAAGCTAAATCCGAATCCTGGAAGACCTTAGATAAATTGCTATGCTTTCTTACCTTTTGTTTTCACATGTGTACCTTGAAGAAACTGACATATCTCACAGGATATTGTAATAATTACTGAAGTAAAGTATGTAAAGTGCTTACACCTCAAACACACACACACATGCAGACCCAAACATTACATAATACATACACATACACACAAATACTAGGTTGAACTGTTTGAAATTGCCAGTATTGGCCATTTTTGATGTACACAAAAGGCAATTTTATATGGCTTGACCTAATGTGTATATTATAGGGTAAGTGACTCAGATGGTAAAGAATCTGCCTGCAGTGCATGAAACCCAGGTTTGATCTATGGATTGGGAAGATCTCCTGGAGAAGAAGGGCTTCCCTGGTGGCACAGAGGTTAAAGTGTTTACCTACAATGTGGGAGACCTGGGTTCAATCCCTGGGTCGGGAAGATCCCCTGGAGAAGGAAATGGCAACCCACTCCAGTATTCTTGTCTGGAGAATCCCATGGATAGAGGAGCTTGGTGGGCTACAGTCCACAGGTCGCAAAGAGTCGGACATGACTAAGCAAATTCACTTTCACTTTCACTTTCCTGGAGAAGGAAATGGCAACCCACTCCAGTATTCTTGCCTGGAGAATTCCATGGACAGAGGAGCCTGGTGCGCTGCAGTCCACGGGGTTGCACAGAGCCTGACACAACTGAGCGATGAACTCACACATACAGTATGTATATAAAGAGTTGTAAACAGTGGCAAAAAAGGAAGAAGCACTGCCTCTTTAGGGTAAAGAGAACACACATCTATACTTAGAGACACAATGGAAGATTCCTGACCCAACACAACATCAAGTACACAGCACAATGGGAGAAGAGAAATAAAAAAGGTAGTGTGGTAGATGTGTATGCCCCAAAATATGTTTAAGAAAGAGCACCAAAAGAGAACCAAACTGGTAGTAGAGCTATCTTAGCATATAGAGGCTATGCTAACATTAACTCTTCAAAGGAAGCAGTTTGTGAGCTTACTAAAGAAAATGCCCAGCTTTCCAAAGTAAACTAGAAATTCACCTTGGCATTGCCCTGATATTTATTTTTTATTTCCTTCATTAACCCCGAGGTGTATCTAAGGCCAGGATGTGAGTCATCATGTTTTGCTCATTCACCTCTCTCTGCTAGGACAATGGACTGGGCTGGCCCTGAGACAGCCTACAACAGTTACAATGGTTTGTCAGCTTTTCAGACTTGCCATGAGCAATGGCCTATCAATTTGCCACCCCCACGGGTTCAGTCTCCTGGGATGACTTGCCACCCCCAGGTTTTGTCTCCTGATTAATGGTTCAGATCCTAACTTTCCAGCTACGCAAATTTCCCACCCAGTGGCTGGATGGATTCCTGTGGCTTTGTCCATTGAGGAGACAGGGTGGCCGCTAATAGGAACTGGGTTGGAAAGGTAAAGGTCCAGGTGAGGAGTGCTTAATTAATTGCAGCCAGCAGGACTAAAATGAGGTCAGGAGATCAATTCAGTGTCTGTATTGAATTCTTACCCTTTAGACTTCAAAAGTGAAAAGCCCAAGATATAGGTATTGTGATGAGGGGAGTGAACTGTCAGCAAGGAGAATTTCAGAGCAGTTTATACCCCAATTTCCATTAATTTCCTGAGTTTTCTGGAATTAGGAGCTCAGGGAAACCCTCCAGCAGTTTAGCAAACAGAAATTTCATCAGGATTGTTACCAGACAAACACAGACCCAATGCATTGCTCAATGTTTCTATGGCAAAAATTATATGCTGTGGTGTATGTAAAAGAGGATAAACCATAAGTGGAGGGCACCTCATCCCACGGTAAGACAGTGCCAGTTTCAGTGGGCAGCACCACAGTGGTTTCCAGTAACCGAAAGAAAAATATTATGTTAAACTGTTTCCCTAATGTGACACTTTCTTCAAAACCGAAACAGTGAAACGTTTGACTCAATAACAATATTCTAGATCTTAAAACAGAATCTTGATCAACCTTTACTTTTTGCTTGTTATTAACCTCTTTTTACCTGGTTAGTTTATTGTTGGTGATTTTTATAGAGATAGAATCTGAGCAACGAACCCTCTTTAGTTTGACTTACAATTTTTTTTCTGTCCGAAATCATTAAAACTCTGTCCCAGTAATTATATAAGACAGACTAATCCAAAGGCTAATTAAGAGTGTGATGTGGAAATAGCATATGTCAACTATAAGTCAATAGTCATTTGGGGATGTTATTTTTGATCTGAAGAAAATTGGGTTTATATAGGACAAAGTTTATAGTAGTAAAGACATGATCAAATTGAGAAGTATGCAGTACAATTAAGTGTACAGTTTGTTTTCAAGATGTTTATTCAGTGATTACTGTACAATGCTTTAGTATGCATCAACAGGGGAAAAGTATTAGAGTAACACCATAAGAAATCGCCAGTCTAGGATGACTCGTATTTCTCCCACCTTGGTGCTTAGGAACTCTCACAGCAAACAGGTCATTGCGTCAGCAGTATATGCTGTTAGCAACAGAAGCAAGTGACTTGTCTGGTCTCTGTGCCCTGCCGAATTGATGGTGGTGATCAAGGGCTCTAGAGAGATCTTTTGTATCTTTCAGTCTTGAGTGGTTAGCTCTTGATATTCCCAATCTCATTTTGACTCTAGCCTCGGGTTTCTTCTGTGAGATATGCTTCTTTTTTTTTCTCCTCAAATTCTTTTTCTTAGTTGACTAACAATTCAGGATAGTGGTTAAGAGCGTGGGCTTTAGTGCCAGAAAGAACTAGGTTTAAATTCTTCACCTACCATGTATTGGCTTTAAGAAGCGTGACTTTTCTGAATTTGTTTCCTTGTCTGTAAGAAAGGAATAATAATAATAATTCTAACATAAGGTATGTATTATCACTTAAATTAAATAAAGTTATTTAGCCTAGTTACTGGAGAAGGCAATGGCACCCCACTCCAGTACTCTTGCCTGGAAAATCCCATGGACGGAGGAGCCTGATGGGCTGCAGTCCGTGGGGTCGCTAAGGGTCGGACACGACTGAGCGACTTCACTTTCACTTTTCACTTTCATGCATTGGAGAAGGAAATGGCAACCCACCCCAGTGTTCTTGCTTGGAGAATCCCAGGGACGGGGGAGCCTGGTGGGCTGTCATCTATGGGTCGCACAGAGTCTGACACGACTGAAGTGACTTAGCAGCAGCCTAGTTACTAAACAAACATTAGGTGTTAGTATCATTTTTCTCATTTAACTCCTGTATCATTGTGCATGATTCTGCAGAGTTGTATGGGAACAAACTAGTCAACATAAATTTTCCTTAACATGACAGTTATTAATTTAAGGAATATTCTTTGGGGAATTGTTAACTTGGATTGCTAACTCATCCTCTTTGCTCATTCTGCACTATCTTTAGCATTCTAATAGGATTAGCCAACCCTAGGGAAGACTGAAAAGCAGCCTCAGAATTTTACAGGAGTTAATGCTTTTCTCAGTACATACCATGCTCACAGCTCCCTGTCTAGAAGTGACTCCTCACACATCTGTCACCATAGTTTATGTGGACCACAACACCATCACGCCCACCGAATTTAACCAGGACCCTTGAAACCAAAGGTAGCCTTTCATATGCTTGCCAGAAAATTCTCTGCAGAAGGAGCAATTCTATATTGGAGAGGATCTAAGAAATCAATCTGATTTCCTCTTAGGAGTGTATCAGGGAGACAGGGAGAGACTGCAAAGCCTGCAACCAGGAAGGTAACAAGCAGACTCTGTGAGAACACAGTCTCAGAATCTCTGAAAACAGGAGGATGGAGAGAGGCAGGCTTAGTGCCGTCAGCAGAGAGGAAAGCTGGAGCAGAGTCAGAGAGGAGAGGAGAGACTCAAGGCCGGCAGGCCCTGAGTGTGGGCCGACGTTGGCGGGGGCGTCAGCAGAGCTGCTGCTGGACAGCTGGAACTGCTGCTGACCTGGGAGAGTGGTCAGGTTCTCCGAAAGGTCTGCTAGATGATCGGAAATATGGTAGAGGTAACAGCCGTCCACGAGTCCCTTCAACTATTGTCAGAGAGTGACCACTAGGTGATCAAGTTCTGATTTCTTTCTGTTTCTTCCTTTCCTCTTACCTAGCAGATAACCTGTCAAGACTGTGCGCTTCTTAACCAGGCATCCCAGGAGCAGGCGTTTCACACCTGCGGTCACCTTGCAGGTTGGCCTTGATTTCGAAACGCCATGCACCATGTACTCAAAAGTAGACTGGTGATGAGAAAGCCCAAGGAGGATACTTCTGTGAATGCATCAAAACAATAAAAGGCATGATTTATCTACAGAAACCAGCTTATTTATCTCTGTACATCTGCCTCCTATGTCCTCTCCCAAAATGCCCCTTGCTCTTTTCTCCACCAGAGCCCTGCAGGACCTAATGAGAATTCACAGCCTCCAAGAAGTGTTTTCCAGTCGACAGACTTCTACCGGATCTGCCCTAGCTCTTGGTCATCTCTGTTGTCCCTTGTTAGAATGTGATAAGAGCAATAAGGTCTTCCCAGTGGCTCAGCTGTAAAGAATCCACTTGCAATGCAGGAGCTATAGGAGACATGAATTCAATCCCTGGGTCAGAAAGATCCCCTGGAGAAGGGAATGGCAACTCACTCCAGTATTCTTGCCTGGAGAATCCCAGGGACACAGGAGACTCGTGGGCTACAATCCACGGCGTCGCCAAGGGTTGGACATGGCTGAGTATGCATATGTACACATTAGTATTGTTTGTTACCTGAAATATGTGTTTTGCAGTTGTTTATTTTGAAAATAATTTGCTCTTCTGAAAGACTTTTCTTCCTTAAATGGTTTATGAGAAAATGAAAATCATTTATCTGTTATTTATAATTCTCTCTCTGTCTCTTCCTCCCTCTCAGTTATGGAAAACCCAGTGGTGATTCATATATAACAAAATCAATTTCAGTTTTTGCTAAAGGTATGCAACACCCTCTTTCCTGCCCCAAGGACATGGCTCACAAACTCTTCGTATCATTTATACTTTGATCTGATGTAAGCCACAACTGTTGTCTGGAGTTGAAGCCAGACATATGACTCACAGTATTTAGTGACTCTTGGTACCTTACAGTCTTACTAACTTACAAGAGGTGGCACCCCACTCCAGTACTCTTGCCTGGAAAATCCCATGGACAGAGGAGCTCGGTAGGCTGTAGTCCATGGGGTCGCTAAGAGTCAGACTGAGCGACTTCCCTTTCACTTTTCACTTTCATGCATTGGAGAAGGAGATGGCAACCCACTCCAGTGTTCTTGCCTGGAGAGACGGGGGAGCCTGGTGGGCTGCTGTCTATGGAATCGCACAGAGTCGGACACGACTGAAATGACTTAGCAACTTAGCAGCATATATGAATGTCAATAGTAAAATAATAATATTTAGGTCACTAACATTCCAAGTGAATAAGTCTACTTACAATTTTTTTTAATATGCTGTTTCCTTCCAAGGCGTGTCTTTTAATTTCATGGTTGCAATCACCATCTGGAGTGATTTTGGAGCCCAAAATAATAAAATCTGCCACAGTTTCCACTGTTTCCCCATCTATTTGCCATGAAGTGATGGGACTGGATGCCATGATCCTAGTTTTCTAAATGTTGAGCTTTAAGTCAACTTTTATAAAGCTGAGTGCCAAAGAATTGATACTTTTGAACTGTGGTATTGGAGAAGACTCTTGAGAGTTCCTTGGACTGCAAGGAGATCCAACCAGTCCATCCTAAAGGAAATCAGTCCTGAATATTCATTGGAAGGACTGATGTTGAAGCTTAAACTCCAAAACTTTGGCCACCTGATACGAAGAGCTGACTCATTTGAAAAGACCCTGATGCTGGGAAAGATTGAAGGCAGGAGGAGAAGGGGATGACAGAGGATGGGATGGTTGGATGGCATCACTGACTCAATGGACATGAGTTTGAGTAAGCTCCAGGAGTTGATGATGGACAGGGAGGCCTGATGTGCTGCAGTCTCCATGGGGTTGCAGAATCAGACATGACTGAATGACTGAACTGAACTGAACTGACTTAAGATTTAAACTGAATTTGGGCATATGTGACTTTTCTGTTTAATTTATCCACCAACCAAGAGATTTTTGAGTACTAAATTCATAAATAACAATAATTAATAAATATTTGTAGATAGCATGCAGAGCACAGAAAAACTGTCAAGAATTATGAGAAAGATAGGTTCACAGACAGTTATTTTCAGACAACTTCAAAAATCTCTAAAGCGCCTCCTGATTAATTATATCCTGATCAGGCTGTTGCTTGTATCATATTTTGCTGTATTTGTTTTCCTGAAACTCAAACATGTGTTTATCAAAAAGGCAGCTGCATTTCTACTGCAGAGCAAAGAGTAGATAAAACACTTTATAACAGGTAATCTGGGTTAGGCTGGTCTGGGATGGAAAAGTAGTTACAAACCTCAGCTAGGTTAGCATCATCCATCTTCCTGTATCTCTAGTGCTCTAACATCCTTTGCCTAAAATTCATCTCTAGATCATGGCAGTTTAATACAGACCGGAGCTCTTCACAAGAAACCAGTGCTTCTGTGTTAATTTGGACAGAGGAATAGTTGTTAGATAAAAATATGACGACTGAAGAATCACATCAGTAATCTATGCATTCTTTCCCACTGACAGATGCCTATAGGAGGATATACTCAAGAGCAGGGTTTTCCTGGTTTGTTTGGAGACAGAGCAAAAGGCCCTGGGTGATCTTAAAGGGTTGTTCCTTCAGATTTTGCTGGTTCCTCTTTTCTCCTGCACAGATAGTTACTGCTGCAGACAAAAGGGCTATATGTCAATCCTCACTCTGTTACAATTATATGAAAGAAGTAAAAGTTACAAAGCTCTAAAAGAACCCAAAGAATGGGAGAGTTCATTAGCAGTTGAGAGATTTCAACAAATTAATAAAATTAACAAAATTATAATACCGGTGTTTCATCACTTGTTTCACAAAATTTTGTGTGTTTTTTTTTTTTTTTAATTCTATTTGGAAGCAACTTTTTAAATTAATTAATCTGGCCCACGACACGGTACACAGGATCTTAGTTCCTCAACCGTTGCTTGTGTCCCGGCAATGAAATGTGGAGTCTTACCCACTTGACTGCCAGGGAAGCCCCTAAAATTCTAGGGTTGATACTCATATTTTATTTTTAAAAACACATTAGTAATTTAAAAAATTTGAAAAATCACTGAAATTAAGTAGTTAATACACTTTAAAAATTTATAAGCATATTCTTGGACATAAAATTTATTGTTGTTGTTTAGTCTCTCAGTCGTGTCTGACTCTTTGCCACCCCATGGACTGCAGCACGCCAGGCCTCCCTGTCCATCACCATCACTTGGAGTTTGCTCAAACTCATGTCCATTGAGCTGGTGATGCCATCCAACCATCTTGTTCTCTGTCGTTCCCTTCTCCTCCTGCCTTCAATCTTTCCCAGCATCAGGGTCTTTTCTAATAAGTTGGCTCTTTTCATCAGGTGGCCAAAATATTGGACCTTCAGCTTCAGCATCAGTCCTTCCGATGAATATTTAACAATTGATTTCCTTTAGGATTTCCTTTAGAATAAAATTTATTAGCACTTGTCAAATAATACATATTTGACATTCTAAAATAAGTTATAAAAATAAATTGCTGAAATAAAAAACAAATTATTTTCATAGTCTTCAGTTTCAGCATTTGTAAATAAAATCTTCCTCTATATGAATTAATTTCAATATTTTCATCTTCATACCTGAAATTTTGGGGAAAGCCTCCACTTTGCTGTCATAACTCAAAAATTTGTCTCCATTGACTGTGTGATGTCAGACATGAGCAATAATAAAGCGCCGGATTTTTCAAACAATTTATACTTTTACGTTTGTTATTTCATTTTCTGGGCTCTCTGTTTTGATACTGTCACTCTTACTGTTTTCTAGTGTGTTTCCCTGAGTTGGGGAGAAAAAGGTAGAAATTCACTGGTGCCCTGTGCAGTTTAAGAAAGTGTGTGCTGGATAGGAATGGTGCCTACTGCTGAGGACCACAGAACATGGCAAAGAATGGATGCATTTACCTGGATGGCACCTGCAAGCCATTTTTGACCTCCACTGGTTTCTGGGAACCATCTCTGATTTAGGGCCTAAATTTAGGGGGTAAGTCATCTTATTTTTTTGAGATCGTGACCTATCTCCATTCCCATCAACTGACTAAATTCTTTAAGATAATGAAAAATGGCAGAACAAATTGGTTTATTTAATCTGGATATGGCAGAATACCCTGGGAGCAAATGAAATATTAGGATGAATGCCTCTTATGCAATGTGCTTTCCTCTTCAAACTGAAAGCACTCTGAAGTAACCAAAAAACTGGTGGATGTAGGACTTTCCAAGATGTGTAAATTGTTTATCACTGGAGGAAGAGTAGATCAAATTCTGTTTTTAACCTCTTGCTTGAAGAGTTTCATCAGCTTGCATAGTTGTACAAGAAGAATCAAGATTCACTTAATCATTAGCGTTTGTCAGTGTTTTGGAAATTTTGAAAAAAAATTTTGGTATTGGAAAAAATTGACACATATCCTCAATGATGCTTTACAGGAAAATGGCTCATTTCCTAACATCTGGATTCTATTAATCCTAGTGTTGCACTTGGTTAAAATGGTCCTGACAGCAAGGTGGTTAGATGAGTTCCCCAAATGAGGCAAACTAGCCTTGAGGGTCCTTGGGTTATGATCTGTAGGGAAAATTCTTCCCATCCCTAAAATCCTGTCTGGTGTTAGTATCTTTGGATCTAGGTGTCTGGAACAGACTCTCTCAGATTCTTGGCCACTCTCTAGTGAATAAGAGTCAAAGCAAAAGGACAGTGCTTGGCTCTGCCTTGTTTCAGAATAAGTGTCATTTTCTTTCTAACCCACTTCCCATCCTCCCCACCTTTTCTCCGTCCTTCTTTTTCTATTTTCTTGCATCTTTCCTCCTCCTGCCCTCCCTCCCTTCCTTTCAGCCCTCCCTTTCTCACTCCTTCCTTTTCTCCCCCCTTCTTCTCTCTCTCCCTCCTTACCTTCCTCCTATGTCAGAGGGCAAATGACAAGATCTCTCTTGTTCAGCCAGTTTTACAGAGAAAATCCTCAAAAAAAAAAAAAAAAAGCAAAATGTACATTCTACATTTAAGATCATTAAGCAAAGAATGAAGCCTTTCAGTTCAGTTCAGTTCAGTCCTTCCGTCGTGTCCGACTCTTTGCAACCCCATGAATCACAGCACGCCAGGCCTCCCTGTCCATCACCAACTCCCGGAGTTCACTCAGACTCACATCCATCGAGTCGGTGATGCCATCCAGCTATCTCATCCTCTGTTGCCCCCTTCTCCTCCTGCCCCCAATCCCTCCCAGCATCAGAATCTTTTCCAATCAGTCAACTCTTCGCATGAGGTGGCCAAAGTACTGGAGTTTCAGCTTTAGCATCATTCCTTCCAAAGAAATCCCAGGGCTGAGCTCCTTCAGAATGGACTGGTTGGATCTCCTTGCAGTTCAAGGGACTCTCAAGAGTCTTCTCCAACACCACAGTTCAAAAGCATCAATTCTTCGGCCCTCAGCTTTCTTCACAGTCCAACTCTCACATCATACATGATCACAGGAAAAACCATAGCCTCGACTAGACGGACCTTTGTTGGCAAAGTAACGTCTCTGCTTTTCAATATGCTATCTAGGTTGGTCATAACTTTTCTTCCAAGGAGTAAGCGTCTTTTAATTTCATGGTTGCAGTCACCATCTGCAGTGGTTTTGGAACCCCCCAAAAATAAAGTCTGACACTGTTTCCACTTTTTCCCCGTCTATTTCCCATGAAGTGATGGGTCCAGATGCCATGATCTTTGTTTTCTGAATGTTGAGCTTTAAGCCAACATTTTCACTCTCCTCCTTCACTTTCATCAAGAGGCTCTTTAGTTGCTCTTCACTTTCTGCCATAAGGATGATGTCATCTGCATATCTGAGGTTATTGATATTTTTCCCGACAATCTTGATTCCAGCTTCTGCTTCTTCCAGCCCAGCGTTTCTCATGATGTACTCTGCATAGAAGTTAAATAAGCAGGGAGACAATAAACAGCCTTGACATACTCCTTTTCCTATTTGGAACCAGTCGTTGTTCCATGTCCAGTTCTAACTGTTGCTTCCTGACCTGCATACAGATTTCTCAAGAGGCAGGTCAGGTGGTCTGGGATTCCCATCTCTTTCAGAATTTTCCACAGTTTATTGTGATCCACACAGTCAAAGGCTTTGGCATAGTCAATAAAGCAGAAAGAGATGTTTTTCTGGAACTCTCTTGCTTTTTCCATGATCCAGCGGATGTTGGCAATTTGATCTCTGGTTCCTCTGCCTTTTCTAAAACCAGCTTGAACATCAGGAAGTTCACGGTTCATGTATTGCTGAAGCCTGGCTTGGAGAATTTTGAGCATTACTTTACTAGTGTGTGAGATGAGTGCAATTGTGTGGTAGTTGAGCATTCCTTGGCATTGCCTTTCTTTGGGATTGGAATGAAAACTGACCTTTTCCAGTCTTGTGGCTACTGCTGAGGTTTCCAAATTTGCTTGCATATTGAGTGCAGCACTTTCACAGCATCATCTTTCAGGATCCGTAAACTTTTACTTTGGACCAAAGAATGTGCTATACTTGCTCTGTCACTGAACAGATGGCAGTGCGAAAAACAGTGATAAATGAATTGTACGCCAAGATTTTGATCTTATAAAAGATCAATGGTAGTGCAGAACAACAAATCATTATTTACTTATTTTTGGGGAGAAGGCTAATTACTTTACAATATTGTGGTGGTTTTTGCCATACATTGTATGAATCAGCCATGGGTGTACATGTGTTCTCCATCCTAAACCCCCCTCCCACCTCTCTCTCCATCCCATCCCTCTGGGTCATCCGAGTGCACCAGCCCTGAGCACCCTGCCTTATGAATCAAATCATTTTTCTGCAAATTTAGAGAGCTCAAAAGTAACAAATGTTGAAACTATATTATTGGGCAGAACTGATTTTTTCTCAAGTGAGATTGCAAATTACAACTCAAGTAAAGAAAAGGATTAAGGCATAATTCCGGCATGAAATCTGTAGACATACACCTTGAGCTTGTCTTTATTTGCACCCCTTCATTTGTTTATCCAAACAACACATTTTAATTGAGTAACAAGTGTGGGTTGAATCTCTAGTGTTATAAAAATGAGTAAGAAGCATTTTTGCACTCAATCTCTAGGACATCAGAAAGATATTTCTTCACTACTGAATGTCTTTTAAAGTAAAATTTCATTGATTTAAAGGCTGCTGATATAGTTAAATATTTTATTTAGTATATATAAATCTCATTTACCAATATGTTGGAGGAAAAAAAAAACACTTTAACATTTTCTGGGCTAATGTTTAGTTTTACTTGGAAGGCAAATCAAGTTAGAGTGCAGCAGCTATTTTTTCCCCAAGAATCTATGAACTTAATGGTTCTTTAATACTTTAAAAAAAAGTTTTAAATTTTAATTAGGTCCCATTTGTTTATTTTTGCTTTTATTTCCAATATTCTGGGAGGTGGGTCATAGAGGATCCTACTCTGATTTATGTCAGAGAGTGTTTTGCCTATGTTCTCCTCTAAGAGTTTTATAGTTTCTGGTCTTACATTTAGATCTTTAATCCATTTTGAGTTTATTTTTGTGTATGGTGTTAGAAAGTGTTCTAGTTTCATTCTTTTACAAGTGGTTGACCAGTTTTCCCAGCACCACTTGTTAAAGAGATTGTCTTTTATCCATTGTATATTCTTGCCTCCTCTGTCAAAGATAAGGTGTCCATAGGTGTGTGGGTTTATCTCTGGGCTTTCTATTTTGTTCCATTGATCTATATTTCTGTCTTTGTGCCAGTACCATACTGTCTTGATGACTGTGGCTTTGTAGTAGAGCCTGAAGTAAGGCAGGTTGATTTCCTTAGTTCCATTCTTCTTTCTCAAGATAGCTTTGGCTATTCAAGGTTTTTTGTATTTCCATACAAATTGTGAAATTATTTGTTCTAGCTCTGTGAAAAATACCGTTGGTAGCTTGATAGGGATTGCATTGAATCTATAGATTGCTTTGGGTAGTATACTCATTTTCACTATATTGATTCTTCTGATCCATGAACATGGTATATTTCTCCATCTGTTAGTGTCCTCTTTGATTTCTTTCACCAGTGTTTTATAGTTTTCTATATATAGGTCTTTAGTTTCTTTAGTTAGATATATTCCTAAGTATTTTATTCTTTTCGTTGCAATGGTGAGTGGAATTGTTTCCTTAATTTCTCTTTCTATTTTCTCATTATTTAGTGTATAGGAATGCAAGGGATTTCTATGTGTTGGTTTTATATCCTGCAACTTTACTATATTCATTGTTTAGCCCTAGTAATTTTCTGGTGGAGTCTTTAGGGTTTTCTATGTAGAGGATCATGTCATCTGCGAACAGTGAGAGTTTTACTTCTTCTTTTCCAATTTGGATTCCTTTTATTTCTTTTTCTGCTCTGATTGCTGTGGCCAAAACTTTCAAAACTATGTTGAATAGTAGTGGTGAGAGTGGGCACCCTTGTCTTGTTCCTGACTTTAGGGGAAATGTTTTCAATTTTTCACCATTGAGGATAATGTTTGCTATGGGTTTGTTATATATAGCTTTTATTATGTTGAGGTATGTTCCTTCTATTCCTGCTTTCTGGAGAGTTTTTATCATAAACGGATGTTGAATTTTGTCAAAGGCTTTCTCTGCATCCATTGAGATAATCATATGGCTTTTATTTTTCAATTTGTTAATGTGGTGTATTACATTGATTGATTTGCAGATATAAGCAAGGTGAAAAGACAGCCTTCAGAATGGGAGAAAATAATAGCAAATGAAGCAACTGACAAAGAATTAATCTCAAAAATATACAAGCAACTCCTGCAGCTCAATTCCAGAAAAATAAACGACCCAATCAAAAAATGGGCCAAAGAACTAAACAGACATTTGTCCAAAGAAGACATACAGATGGCTAACAAACACATGAAAAGATGCTCAATATCATTCATTATCAGAGAAATGGAAATCAAAACCACAATGAGGCACCCTCTCATGCCGGTCAGAATGGCTATGATCCAAAAGTCTACAAGCAATAAATGCTGGAGAGGGTGTGGAGAAAAGGGACCCCTCTTACAATGTTGGTGGGAATGCAAACTAGTACAGCCAATATGGAGAACAGTGTGGAGATTCCTTACAAAACTGGAAATAGAACTGTCATATGACCCAGCAATCCCACTGCAGGGTATACACACTGAGGAAACCAGAAGTGAAAGAGACACGTGTACCCCAATGTTCATTGCAGCACTGTTTATAATAGCCAGGACATGGAAGCAACCTAGATGTCCATCAGCAGATGAATGGATAAGAAAGCTATGGTACATATACACAATGGAATATTATTCAGCCATTAAAAAGAATACACTTGAATCAGTTCTAATGAAGTGGATGAAACTGGAGCCTATTATACAGAGTGAAGTAAGCCAGAAAGAAAAACACCAATACATTATACTAATGCATATATATGGAATTTAGAAAGATGGTAACAATAACCATGTATGTAAGACAGTAAAAGAGACACAGTCTTTTGGACTCTGTGGGAGAGGGCGAGGGTGGGATGATTTGGGAGAATGGCATTGAAACATGTATAATATCATATGTGAGATGAATAACCAGTGTAGGTTCGATCCATGAGACAGGGTGCTCTCGGCTGGTGCACTGGGATGACCCAGAGGGATGGGACGTGGAGGGAGGTGAGAAGGGGGTTCAGGATGGGGAACACGTGTGTACCCGTGGAGGATTCATGTTGATGTATGGCAAAACCAATACAATATTATAAAGTAATTAGCCTCCAATTAAAATAAATAAATTTATATTAAAAAAATAAAGTGGGTTTTTCATAGACAAAAAAAAAAAAAAGTTTTGTCTCCAAACTTTGCAACCACCAATTCAATCATTTAGTATATAACTTATTGATACATAGCATGCTGCTGCTGTTGCTGCTAAGTTCTTCAGTTGTGTCCGACTTTGTGTGACCCATAGATGGCAACCCACCAGGCTCCTCTGTCCATGGGATTTTCCAGGTAAGAGTACTAGAGTGGGTTGCCATTGCCTTCTCCAGATATGTAGCATAGGCTGAATGTTAATTTATTGGTTGCATTGAATTACCTCTTGCTTTGTACTTCAATTGAATTTTTAAAAATCAGATACTTTATATTACGTAGAATTTTGCACTCTTATTCAAAATTACTAATGCCTTATAGGAATTTAAAAATAATAGATGATTATAGTACAGTTGAGTTTTTTTAAAACTAAGGATACTTGTAAACACATCCAAGTTGAGGCCATCTCTAAACAAATTTTAATATACCATAGTGTACCATATAGACCTCTATTTCTATAAGGAAATAAGAGTCATGAAAAGGCTAGATTCAAAAAGTACAATTTTTAAAAGGTCACATTTCAATGCCTCTGTGTGTTAATCAGGATAGCAAATTATATTCCTACTCTTTCCCCTGAAACTGTGGACCATGCTGTCCAAGACCATGCTCTCCAAGCAGCACTCAAGGTTCGGAGTGATAAGACCCAACTCAATTTCACTAGAGTTTTCTGGGACACTCTTGACACACGATCTTCTTCAAAAGCAGAGGCAATGGTGATGGAAAGATTGAGGAGGTCTTGTTTTTTAAAGCACTCTACCAGAAGTCAGGGCTTCCCTGGTGGCTCAGCTAGTAAAGAATCTGCCTGCAATGCGGGAGACCTGGATTCGATCACTGGGTTTAGAAGATCCCCTGGAGAAGGGAAAGGCTACCCACTGCAGTATTCTGGCCTGGAGAAATCCATGGATTGTATAGTCCATGGGGTAACAAAGAGTCGGACAAGACTGAGCGACTTTCACTTTCACTTTCACCAGAAGTCATAGGTTTTGTTCTTGTCTTGACAATTTCCCCACAATTATTTTCTGAGTTGTTTCGCATTTGGAGTAGGAGATTTCTTCGCCCATTTGATGGGTGCTTTGGACAACTGGCTTATGCTTTTTCTCTTAGTAAGGGTCTGGAAATCAGTGTTCACTTTGATGATGATGAACTCTGGACAAATGAGTCCAAAGGTAAGGCTGAAAATCCTTCAGTTACAATTCATGTAACTGTTCATTAAACTTGTGTAATCATTGACCTCAGAAAGTGGTGAAATTACAGAAAGCTCCCATTTCGGAGAAAATTGCTTTGTCCATTTAATGTAAATAAGATGTCAAAACATTGAGTTTTCCATCTCCTATCCCCAACAGCAATTAAGGCAATAAAACAGAATCAACCAAAATGCTTTTTGAGGTCTTGGAGGGTTAAGCTGACTACAGGGATTATGTGGTAACTCTACAAAGTTTGACTTTAACCCAGGATTTTCTCCCTTATGTTTGAAGAAAGTGTAACATAATTTACTAATTGCTGCTCATTAAACTTCAGTCAGTTCAGTTGCTCAGTCGTGTCTGACTCTTTGTGACCCCATGGAGTGCAGCACGCCAGGCCTCCCTGTCCATCGCCAATTCCCGGTGTTTACTCAAATTCATGTCCATTGAGTCAGTGATGCCATCCAACCATCTGATCCTTTGTTGTCCCCTTCTCCTCCTACCTTCAATCTTTTCCAGCATCACGGTCTTCTCAAATGAGTCAGTTCGCATCGGATGGACAAAGTACTGGAGCTTCAGCTTCAACATCAGTCTTTCCAATGAACATTCAGGACTGATTTCCTTTAGGATTGACTGGTTTGATCTCCTTGCAGTCCAAGGGACTCTCAAGAGTCTTCTCCAGCACCACAGTTCAAAAGTATCAATTCTTCAGCCCTCAGCTTTCTTTATGGTCCAACTCTCACATCCATACATGACTACTGGAAAAACCATAGCTTTTACTAGACAGACCCTTGTTGGCAAAGTAATGTCTCTGTTTTTTAATATGCTGTCTATGTTGGTCATAACTTTCTTTCCAAGGAATAAGTGTCTTTTAATTTCATGGCTGCAATCATCATCTGCAGTGATTTTGGAGCCCTCCAAAATAAAGTCTGACACTGTTTCCACTATTTCCCCATCTATTTCCCATGAAGTGATGAGACCAGATGCCATGATCTTAGTTTTCTTAATGTTGAGTTTTAAGCCAACTTTTTAGGTGATGGAATTAGTTTACAGTGAATTGCAAATTAAACAATAAAACATATTTAAATATAAAATAATGATCTTTGTTTCATGTTTTGCTGATTTATATTTTATTCCTATTCTTCACTAACATTTTGACTAAATATCATTTTAAGAGGTAGACAACATAGTTATTAAGGACTTCCCTAAGTGGCTCAGATGGTAAAGAATCTGTCTGTAATGCATGAGACATGGCTTTGATCCCTGGGTTGAGAAAATCCCCTGGAAAAGGGATGACAACCCACTCCAGTATTCTTTCCTGGAGAATTCCATGGATAGAGAGCCTGGCAGGCTACAGTTCATGAGGTTACAAAGAGTTGGACAAGACTGAGTGACTAACACTTTCAATTTCAATACAGGCATTAAATATTGATCTACAATATCTCTTCTTTCCTATTAGAAAAACATGTCACTCTGACCTCGAACTGGCACAGAAAATATATCCTTCATAGTAAACTAATGAGCATTAGAAAAGCTTTCTATAAAACCTTCCCTAACTTGGGCAAATATGGAATTAGGAGAATGTGTGTTTATATCAACTACATACCAATAGTCATGTTTGCCAAGTACTTTCTGCCAGAAGGCTTGCCTGAATCAAAAAGAATTAATGTAATTGACATGCATCTTGTTTTTATGCAAATGTTGCTAAATGCTTTAAAACAACCTAAGGCTTCAAACTTGAATTTCCCTCCTGTGTCCATTATTGCTTGCAGCTCAGCAACTGTTTTCATAGTGACAAAATAAACTCCAGATAAACTCCATTATCATTAATTCAGATTTTAATCTTTGTACATTAAGCACTTATTTGTTGGGTGGGCTTACCTGGTGGCTCAGATGGTAAAGAATTTGCCTATAATGCAGCAGACCTGGGTTCAAACCCTGGGTCAGGAACATTTCCTGGAGAAGGGAATGGCAACCCACTCCAGTATTCTTGCCTAGAGAATCCCATCGACAGAGGAGCCTGGTGGGCTACAGTCCATGTGGTCACAAAGAGTCGGACAGGACTGAGTGACTAACACTTTCACTTTCTTTTGCTTTGAATATTAATAATATAAACAACAAATCTATTTTCTAATACAGTGATTGAATTCCTATAATGTGCTGTGTGCTTTACAATGAAATTCTCTCACTAATCCAGTAAGAATGATTTCATTATCCTAGCTTCATGGATAAGGAAATGGACTTTGGTCTGTCTGATTTCAGGGTCCATATCAACTACCAGTACAGGATTTGCTATTTCTTTTATTTATTCCAAACTAATTATTTTTGATATAATTGTACAGCCTCCTGGTGCCCACATATTCTTTTTCACTGAAAGTAAATTGACCATAGATTTTCTCTTATTTATGAATGCCTGACAACCAAGGGGTCAAGGGGCACAATGAAATCAATTATAGAACCTCAGCAGCTCCAACCCGTCCCTCTGGGCACTGGCTGTGTCAGGGTCATTGGCCCCAAACAACTGATAGAGGTATCTTGGCGGATTTTGCATTTTGTTCTTCTTTACTAAATATGCAACAAGGAAGGGACATAATTAACAAAGCTCAAAAAATTCATCTCACAAATCCTTTAAACGAACTGATTTTGTGTGCTTCTACCTAGGTCATCAATGCTGTGTCTTTATTAACTTCTTTCCTGTTTTTGCACATGAATTTGGCCACACCTTGGGCCCCCATCGCTCCAGTAATGCCAAGGCTCTGATATACACCCACGTTAGCCAGAGAAAGAACTTCTCCAAGGATGTTGGCAGAGGTATCAAGGCTCTGTTATTTGCTGAAGTTTGGTTTTCTTCACATTTGAGAAGTATTCATTCACCTTGCTAATCTCCTAAAATAACTTTCCCAAACTGTTTACTCTGGAACTGTAATGCTGTAAGAAGCAACTGAAAAGAATGTTCCAAGCTCAAATACCTGAGGGAATCACTCCAACCTCTAGCCCTTTTCTTAAATTTTCAAGATGTTATGAAGCTCTGAGAAGTTGTTCGGGCATGAAACCAGTTCACAGTTGTTTAACCCACTATCTCCCTAGTTTATTTGACCATGGCCATTTCTCTTTTTCTGATTCCTTCCTTTAATAGCTTTCTTCCTTCTTACCATTAATATTAGTGGAACACCTCTGATATCTTGTGTAGTGGGGTTTCATAGCACCTCCTTTGAAAAATGCAGTCTAAGACACAATAGTGAGGAGTGTTTTTCTCCAAGAGTTTGTGGAAGTCTAGATCTGAGAGAATCAAGATTATCAGGTTGGTCTCCATTTATTTTTCATCCAAACTTTTAATCATATTTCAAAAGGCATATTTTATAATAATTTGCCAGTGTATCTCTGGTTTAAGATTCTCCAGATCTTTTTCCCATCTCAGAAGAGAAGTTCATAATTTTATGTTACACTGTAGCAAATGCATGGCTAGTACAGACTACAGAATACCATTTTATAAAACCCATCCTGTTAAAAGTCACATAATTTATATTAACTTCATTTCAAATTTTGTGTGAGAAAAGAAATTTCTGAGAGTTCCTTGGTGGCATAGTTGTTATGATTCCAGGCTCTCACTGCCATGGCCTAGGTTCAAACCCTGGCTGGGGAACTCAGATCCTGCAAGCCGAGTGGCATGGCCCAAAAAAGGTAATTTGTATTAATGGTGGGCTCTTTATTAATTGGGCTTCTTAGGTGACACAGTGGTAAACAACCCACCTGCCAGTGCAGAAGATGCAAGAGGTGTGGATTTGATCCCTGTGTCAGGAAGGTCCCCTTGAGTAGAAAATGGCAACCTGACCCCAGTATTCTTGCCTGGAAAATTCTATGGACAGAGAGAGGAGCCTTGTGAGCTACAGTCCATGGGGTCGTGAAGAGTTAGACATGACTGAGCACCTTAGCATGCACATATGCATGCCAATTTTTATTAATTGAAATATATAATCTAATTAATATAAAATAACATATCAGTTGAGTTCAGTTACCCAGTCATGTCTGACTCCTTGCAGTCCCATGGACTGCAGCACACCATGCTTCCCTGTCCATCTCTAATTCCTGGAGCTTGCTCAAACTCATGTCCATTGAATCAGTGGTGACATCCAACCATCTCATCCTCTGTCATCCTCTTCTCCTCCTGTCTTCAATCCTTCCCAGCATCAGGGTCTTTTCCAAGGAGTCAATTCTTCACATCAGGTGGCCAAAGTACTGGAGCTTCAGCTTCAGCATCAGTCCTTCCAGTGAATACTCAGGGCTAATATCCTTTAGGATGGACTGGTTGGATCTCCTTTCTGACCAGGGGACTTCAAGAGTCTTCTCCAACACCACAGTTCAAAAGCATCAATTCTTTGGTGCTCAGCTTTCTTTATGGTCCAAATCTCACATCCATGGATAACCACTGGAAAAACCATAGCTTTGACTAGACAGATCTTGTTGGCAAAGTAATGTCTCTGCTTTTTAATATGCTGTCTAGGTTTGTCATAGCTTTTCTTCCAAGTTAGGATTCAATCAGGAACCAGATTGGGTATTTGGGTATTTAATACCTTTGGGTATTAAAACAGGATTAGAAGATAAACAGAAGCATAGCTGCTGCTGCTGCTGCTAAGTCGCTAAGCCGTGCCCGACTCTGTGCAACCCCATAGACGGCAGCCCACAAGGCTCTGCTGTCCCTGGGATTCTCCAGGCAAGAACACTGGAGTGGGTTGCCATTTCCTTCTCCAATGCATGAAAGTGAAAAGTGAAAGTGAAGTTGCTCAGTCATGTCAGACTCTTTGCGACCCCATGGACTGCAGCCTACCAGGCTCCTCTGTCCATGGGACTTCCCAGGCAAGAGTACTGGAGTGGGGTGCCATTGCCTTCTCCACAGTAGCATAGAACAACCCAGAAATTCAGTTCAGTTCAGTTTAGTCGCTCAGTTGTGTCCAACTCTTTGTGACCCCATGAACCGCAGCACACCAGGCCTCCCTGTCCATCACCAACTCCCAGAGTTTATTCAAACTCACATCCGTGGAGTCAGTGATGCCATCCAACCACCTCATCCTCTGTCATTCCCTGCTCCTCCTGCCTTCAAGTTTTCCCAGTATCAAGGTCTTTAAATGAGTCAGCTCTTCACATCAGTTTGCCAAAGTATTGGAGTTTCAGATTCAACATCAGTCCTTCCAATGAACACCCAGGACTGATCTCCTTTAGGATGGACTAGTTGGATCTCCTTGCAGGCCAATGGACTCGCAAGAGTCTTCTCCAACACCACAGTTCAAAAGCATCACTTCTTCGGTGCTCAGCTTTCTTTATAGTCCAACTCTCACATCCATACATGACTACTGGAAAAACCATAGCCTTAACTGGATGGAATTTTGTTGGCAAAGTAATGTCTCTGCTTTTTAATATGCTGTCTAGGTTGGTCATAACTTTCCTACCAAGAAAAAAGTGTCTTTTAATTTCATGGCTGCAGTCACCATCTGCAGTGATCCTGGAACTCCAAAAAATAAAGTCTGACACTGTTTCCACTGTTTCCCCATCTATTTCCCATGAAGTGATGGGACCAGATGCCGTGATCTCAGTTTTCTGAATGTTGAGCTTTAAGCCAACTTTTTCACCCTCCTCTTTCACTTTCATCAAGAGGCTCTTTAGTTCTTCCTCACTTTCTGCCATAAGAGTGATGTCATCTGCATATCTGAGGTTATTGATATTTCTCCCGGCAATCTTGATTCCAGCTTGTGCTTCTTCCAGCCCAGCGCTGCTCATGGTGTACTCTGCATAGAAGCTAAATAAGCAGGGTGACAATATACAGCCTTGAAGTACTCCTTTTCCTACTTGGAACCAGTCTGATTCCAACTGATTCCAATTTCCTATCTTGGAATCAGTTGTTCCATGTCCAGTTCTAACTGTTGCTTCCTGACCTGCATACAGGTTTCTCAAGAGGCAGGTCAAATGATCTGGTAGTCCCATCTCTTGAAGAATTTTCCACAGTTTATTGTGTCTACACGGTCAAAGGCTTGGCATAGTCAGTAAAGCAGAAATAGATGTTTTTCTGGGACTGTCTTGCTTTTTCAATGATCCAGCGGATGTTGGCAATTTAATCTCTGGTTCCTCTGCCTTTTCTAAATCCAGCTTGAACATCTGGAAGTTCACGGTTCATGTATTGCTGAAGCCTGGCTTGGAGAATTTTGAGCATTACTTTGCTAGCGTGTTCAGTTCAGTTCAGTTCAGTCGCTCAGTTGTGTCCGACCCTTTGCGACCCCATGGACTGCAGCACTCCAGGCCTCCCTGTCCATCACCAACTCCTGGAGTTCACTCAAACTCACGTCCATCGATTTGGTGATGCCATCCAGCCATCTCATCCTCTGTTGTCCCCTTCTCCTCCTGCCCCCAATCCCTCCCAGAATCAGAGTCTTTTCCAATGAGTCAACTCTTCGCATGAGGTGGCCAAAGTACTAGAGTTTCAGCTTTAGCATCATTCCTTCCAAAGAACACCCAAGACAGATCTCCTTAAGAATGGACTAGTTGGATCTCTTTGCAGTCCAAAGGACTCTCAAGAATCTTCTCCAACACCACAGTTCAAAAGCATCAATTCTTTAGCACTCAGCTTTCTTCACAGTCCAACTCTCACATCCATACATGACCACTGGAAAAACCATAGCCTTGACTAGACAGACTTTGTTGGCAAAGTTATGTCTCTGCTTTTAGATGAGTGCAATTGTGAGGTAGTTTGAGCATTCTTTGGCATTGACTTTCTTTGAGATTGGAATGAAAACTGACCTTTTCCAGTCCTGTGGCCACTGCTGAGTTGTCCAAATTTGCTGGCGTATTGAGTGCAGCACTTTCACAGCATCATCTTTTAGGATTTGAAAGAGCTCAACTGGGATTCCATCACCTCCACTAGCTTTGTTCGTAGTGATGCTGCCTAAGGCCCACTTGACTTCACTTTCCAGGATGTCTGGCTCTAGGTGAGTGATCACACCATCATGATTACCTGGGTTGTGAAGATATTTTTTGCACAGTTCTTCTGTGTATTCTTGCCACCTCTTCTTAATATCTTCTGCTTCTGTTAGGTCCATGCCATTTCTGTCCTTTATTGTGCCCATCTTTGCATGAAATTTTCCCTGGTATCTCTGATTTTCTTGAAGAGATCTCTAGTCTTTCCCATTCTTTTGTTTTCCTTTATTTCTTTGCACTGATCACTGAGGAAGACTTTCTTATCTCTCCTTGCTATTCTTTGGAACTCTGCACTCAAATGGGCATATCTTTCCTTTTCTCCTTTGCTTTTCGCTTCTCTTCTTTTCACAGCTATTTTTAAGGGCTCCTCAGACAGTCATTTTGCTTTGTTGCATTTCTTTTTCTTGGGGATGGTCTTGATCCCTGTCTCTTGTACAATGTCATGAACCTCTGTCCATAGTTCATCAGACACTCTATCTATCAGATCTAGTCCCTTAAATCTCTTTCTCACTTCCACTGTATAGTCATAAGGGATTTGATTTAGGTCATACCTGAATGGTCTAGTGGTTTTCCCCACTTTCCTCAATTTAAGTCTGAATATGACAAAAAGGAGTTCATGATCTGAGCCACAGTCAGCTCCTGGTCTTGTTTTTGCTGACTGTATAGAGCTTCTCCATCTTTGGCTGCAAAGAATATAATCAATCTGATTTTGGTGTTGACCATCTTGTGATGTCCATGTGTAGAGTCTTCTCTTGTGTTGTTGGAAGAGGGTGTTTGCTATGACCAGTGTGTTCTCTTGGCAAAACTCTATTAG
Organism: Bos indicus x Bos taurus; assembly: GCF_003369695.1. Lineage (NCBI taxonomy): Eukaryota > Metazoa > Chordata > Mammalia > Artiodactyla > Bovidae > Bos > Bos indicus x Bos taurus. Next base: position 78,672,041 of record NC_040090.1, on the reverse strand, counting down.
CCTTTTCCTGCTTCATTCTGTATTCCAAGGCCAAATTTGCCTGTTACTCCAGGTGTTTCTTGACTTTCTACTTTTGCATTCCAGTCCCCTATAATGAAAAGGACATCTTTTTTGGATGTGAGTTCCAGAAGGTCTTGTAGATCTTCATAGAACCATTCAACTTCAGCTTCTTCAGTGTTACTGGTTGGGGCATAGGCTTGGATCACTGTGATATTGAATGGTTTGCCTTGGAAACGAACAGAGATCATTCTGTCATTTTTTAGATTGCATCCAACTACTTAATTTCAGACTCTTTTGTTGACTATAGAGGGTACTCCATATCTTGTAAGGGATTCCTGCCCACAGTAGTGGATATAATAGTCATCTAAGTTAAATTCACCCATTCCAGTCCATCTTAGTTTGCTGATTCCTAAAATGTCGACATTCACTCTTGCCATCTCCTGTTTGACCACTTCCAATTTGCCTAGATTCATGGACCTGACTTTCCAGGTTCCTATGCAATATTGCTCTTTACAGCATCGGACCTTGCTTCTTTCACCAGTCACATCCACAGCTGGGTATTCTTTTTGCTTTGGCTCCATCCCTTCATTCTTTCTGGAGTTATTTCTCTACTGATCTCCAGTAGCATATTGGGCCCCTACTGACCTGGGGAGTTCCTCTTTCAGTATCCTATCACTTTGCCTTTTCATACTGTTCATGGAGTTCTCAAGGCAAGAATACTGAAGTGGTTTGCCATTCTCTTCTCCAGTGGACCACATTCTATCAGACCTCTCCACCATGACCTGTCCATCTTGGGTGGCCCTGCACGGCATGGCTAATAGTTTCATTGAGTTAGACAAGGCTGTGCTCCATGTGATCAGATTGGCTAGTTTTCTATTATTGTGGTTTCAGTCTCTGCCCTCTCTCAAGTGCCTACTGTCTTACTTGGGTTTCTCCTACCTTGGACATGGGGTGTCTGTCCACGGCTATTCCAGCAAGTGCAGCCTTGTATATGGGTTGCTAACCCACAAATTAGCAACACTGAAAACCTCTACCAGCCCCTGGGGCTAGAGGGACACAGGAAACAGATAAAATAAGCAGTCCAGAAGCCTGAGTGATGGGGAATTAGAATCCATGGTGAGCTGCCTGGTGGGAGTTAGACCACAGAGAAAGGGACTGTCTGCAGATAACTGGAGAGAGCCACCACACCTCCTGAGGAAGAGAGAACAGGGTAAGAAATCCTGGCTTTTCTCCTGCTCTCCAGTCCCTCCCTTTGGCTGAACCTACCTGGAAGTCATTTGGCAAGAAGGCCCAGGAAAAGCTATTGATAGCTATTAATAGCAGAAGAAGAGTTGAGGACAGGAAGTTAAGAACATTAATTTCACCTTAAAGCTAACAAGTAACCCCCTTACACAGGAAACCATAGGTCAGTACTTGAGAGTAAGAATTAGGAATAAGCCAAAATATACAATCTGAAGATGTCTTCCTATATCATTTTAATCCAGACACAAAACTAGAATGTAATGGCTATTTTGCTTTTGAAAAGAATCTGGAGACAGTGTGAAGCAAATCAATGGCTCATGTTGGGTCATTATTTTCTAACTTTTAGGTCCAAGAAAGAGATCATTCAATGGGCAAACCCCAGAGAAATGTGATCTAGGCTTCATATTTGATGCCATGACACAGTTCGAGGGGAAAAATTTACCTCTAAGAACAAAATATTCAAATTTGAACCTAGTACCCATGGAATAGCCTGGGAAACCCTCCAAGCTGACAGTCTGCAAATCCCCTAGTTCAGCTTTTCCCACCACTCTGCTCACTTATATTCCGGCACAGAATTCTTCCTGTTCCCTGGACAGAAGCCTGCTTGCACCCCTAGTGCCTCTGTGCTGTGGTTCTTTTTGACTAGACTAACTCTCTGCTCCTAGATGTTTGCATGGCTAAACCTCTCTTGTCATCTGGTCTCAGATTTTTATTATTATTAATTTATTTTTTATTGAAGGATAGTTGCTTTACAGAATTTTGTTATTTTCTGTCAAACCTCAACATGAATCAGCCATAGGTATACACATATCCTCTCCCTTTAGAAACTCTCTCCCATCTCCCTCCCATCCCACCCCTCTAGGTTGATACAGAGCCCCTGTTTGAGTTTCCTGAGCCATAAAGCAAATTCCCATTGGCTATCTATTTTACATATGGGAATGTAAGTTTCCATGTTACTCTTTCCATGCATCTCACCCTCTCCTCCCCTCTCCCCATGTCCATAAGTCTATTCTCTATTTCTCTATTATTTATTTTTAAATAAATTCTTCAGTACCATTTTTCTAGATTCCGTATGTATGTGTTAGAATATGGTATTCATCTTTCTCTTTCTGACTCACTTCACTCACATGTATCCCACTGGTCTCAGTTTTAAATGTATCTCATTTGACAGATCTTCCTTGACATTCAAGAGAAATTGTCTACCACCTGAGCCCTGTCTCTGGTCATTCTATATCATCACTTCATTTTATATTCATAATAATGTCTCTAACTAGCCAGAATTGCCTCTTTTTTCTTGCAACGCCTACTTTCTCCTCCTCCTAATATCTAAGGGTTCATGTCCATATCGTTATGCACTATCCTGTGTGCCTGGCACAAGAGTGCCTGGCACAATGGTTTTGCTGAGTGCTGTGTAGGTTAGTTGTGCTGTGCTCAGTTGCACAGTGGCATCTGGCTTTTTGCGACCCCATGGACTGTAGCCCACCAGGCTCCCCTGTCCATGGAATTTTCCAGGCAAGAATACTGGTGTGGATTGTCATTTCCTATTCCAGGGGATCTTCCTGAACCGTAGATTGGTTACTGTGAATCAATGATATGTATCAGGCACTTCCTATGTGCCAGGCACATATAGTCCCCATATAAACTATAACACAAGTACTGTGATAATCCCATTTGCATAGTTAAAAATTAAGTAACTTTTCTCCTCACTCTGCTCCCTGCAGAGCGCTGGCCTCCTTGCAGCTTTCCTCAAATCCACCAGCACACTGGTACCTCGGGGTGCCTCCTTTGCTGTTCTCTCAGCCAACAGTGTTCTTCCTCCAGACAGTTTCATAGCTCACGCCTTCCCCTCCCTCCGGTCCTCACTCAAATGTCACTTTCTCACTAAGCCCTTCCCTGCTGTGTGTATAAATTACAGCAGTCCTCCCTGAGCCCTCTACTCCCTATCGTGCTCTATTTTTCTCCTTTTCTCTCAAGGACCAGGATTTTGATGTGTTTTCTTCACTGTTGTATCACTAAGATTAGGGAGCTAATAAATGACAGAGATGTGATTTCGGCTGGTGTAGCTGATTCCAAGAGGCTTCCCAAGTGGCTCAGTGGTAAAAGAACCCACCTGAAGTGCAGGAGATGCAGGTTTGATCCCTGGGTTGGGAAGATTCCCCAGAGAAGAAATGGCAAACCACTCCAGTATTCCTGCCTGGGAAATCCCATGCACAGAGGACGCTGGTGGACCACAGTCCATGGGGTTGCAAATGAGCTGGATGGGACTAAACAACAGCAGTGAGCTGACTCCAAACTCTGTGCTATCTATCTCTGCATGAGCCCCACAGACTTAGTACAGGACCGGATCATTGGAGAGGTAAAAGAAACACATATCTTGTAGTCCATAACTTTGGAGGATTTCTTTGTAATTTAGCTTATATTTAGCCAATTTATTATGTTCTTTGCCTTAGATGTGTCCCTACTTGGTCATAAATTTCCAACCAAAAATAAGGTCTTTCTTTGATTCATTATTAACAGGAAAAAGCCTTAGGGCCTTCACGTCATGCTATATGAATAATTCCAAGGGAATTAGTGAGCTTGGATTCCCAGGAGAAACCCAAGAGGCTGATGCCGCTGCCTATGAACGTAACACTGAGATGACCACCTTTTTCACTGCAGACGGGGACTGAAGGGATGAAATCATCTAGCAGGCAGGCTGAGGCGGAAGCCTTTGTTGGTCATTCATGGTTGCACTGAATTCCTGTCTTTAATCTTCTGAAATTAACTAACTAGAACATACAAAAAAATTTAAATATTAACCTCTTTCATGTATAGTGTTATTAAGATATATTTTGTACAATTTTGAGTTCATTCTCAATTTTATGATACATTCAAAGAAGAAAAGCAAACTATGGAAGCTGGCTACTCCAAATTTATTAAAGGTAACTTTCCTAGAATTGAAAATAAAATAGATGCAACATATGACTAACCTGGCAGGTTTTCTATTATAGAAAGTACTGTTTTTAAAAACCTTCACGATTGACTGTCATCTAAATAAATCAATTTAAAGGATATTCTTAAAATTTATATGTATATGCTGCTGCTGCTGCTAAGTCACTTCAGTCGTGTCCAACTCTTTGCGACCTCATAGACGGCAGCCCACCACGCTCCCCTGTCCCTGGGATTCTCCAGGCAAGAACACTGGAGTGGGTTGCCATTTCCTTCTCCAATGCATGAAAGTGAAAAGTGAAAGTGAAGTTGCTCAGTCGTGTCCAACTCTTCGCGACCCCATGGACTGCAGCCCACCAGGCTCCTCCGTCCATGGGATTTTCCAGGCAAGAGTACTGGAGTGGGGTGCCATTGCCTTCTCCTATATGTATATGGGGCTATCTAAAAAATCTTGGGGTATTACAGTAATTTTTTTCTTTTCGTTTTCTCCCTATTTTCCAGTCATTATGCAATGTATTTTTTTTTTTGTATATTAACTTTTGAATAAAAAAATTTGTCATTTACAATATGTAACAACTTCCTGGGACTTCCCTGGCTGTCCCGGGGTTAAGAGTTCATGCTCCAATGCAAGGGGCACAGTTTTGATCCTTGTTCGGGGAACTGAAATCCCACATGTCCTGTGGTGCAGCCAGAAGGAAAAAAAAGGTAAAGTTATGCAACAACTTCTCCATTAGGAAATAGAGGTAACAAGGTGTTTTAAAAATAGAGTTTCTGCCTCATTGTTTAAATATCAGGGATTTTAAAATATACTAAAAGTGCTCGTTGTTAAACCCACTCAGATCCCATTCCTCTAGCTTGTTTCCATCTCTATTATTTATTGCCAAACAAACTTTTCAGAGACATTTGAGCAAGAGGAGGCTAGAATGTGTGTTCTGTTCCTGGTTGTTTTCTCCTACAGTATTTGGTTAAAGCTGCCAGAGGTGGACATTCAGGAACCACTCTTTTTAACAAAAACACAATAAAAATTAAAATTTATTAGGAACAAGCCCAGGAAATTGTGTTTTGAATTTCAGATGTCATACTCAAGTAAGAATTGAAAAGAATTTCACTTTTTCTTACATATTCTAATTCTTTCTTTCATGGGCCAACCCAGTATGAATGCAAGACCTCTGAAGATCATGCAGTTCAGATGTTAAAAGGAAATTACCTCCTGAATTGCTGACCTTCTATTTTGAAGCTTCAGTATCTACAATAGTGGATTATGTCATGATTGTGCATAAGTAATTTGGATGGGGCACTCTTACACCTTAATCTAGAGTGTAAGTATGATTAAGTATTTAAATTCTAGCTTCAGTTCAGTTCAGTTCAGTTCAGTCTCTCAGTCATGTCCGACTCTTTGCAACCCCATGGACTGCAGCATGCCAGGCCTCCCTGTCCATCACCAACTCCCAGAGTTTATTCAAACTCACATCCATGGAGTCAGTGATGCCATCCAGCCATCTCATCCTCTGTCATCCCCTTCTCCTCCTGCCTTCAAGCTTTCCCAGCATCAGGGTCTTTTCAAATGAGTTAGCGCTTCACATCAGGTGGCCAAAGTATTGGAGTTTCAGCTTCAACATCAGTCCTTCTGATGAATATTCAGGACTGATCTCCTTTAGGATGGACTGGTTGGATCTCCTTGCAATCCAAGGGATTCTCAAGAGTCTTCTCCAACACCACAGTTCAAAAGCATCAATTCTTCAGCGCTCAGCCTTCTTCACAGTCCAACTCTCACATCCATACATGACCACTGGAAAAACCATAGCCTTGACTAGACGAACCTTTGTTGGCAAAGTAATGTCTCTGCTTTTGAATATGCTATCTAGGTTGGTCATAACTTTTCTTCCAAGGAGTAAGCGTCTTTTAATTTCATGGCTGCAATCACCATCTGCAGTGATTTTGGAGCCCAGAAAAATAAAGTCAGCCACTGTCCACTGTTTCCCCATCTATTTCCCATGGAGTGATGGGACCGGATGCCATGATCTTCGTTTTCTGAATGTTGAGCTTTAAGCCAACTTTTTCACTCTCCTCTTTCACTTTCATCAAGAAGCTCTTTAGTTCTTCTTCACTTTCTGCCATAAGGGTGGTGTCATCTGCATATCTGAGGTTATTGATATTTCTCCCTGCCATCTTGATTCCAGCTTGTGCTTCATCCAGCCCAGCATGTAAATTCTAGTTTAGTTCTTTTTTTTTATAGAGCACTTGTGAGCACATTTCATGGGATTGTGGGCCAACCAAACGAACAAACAAAAAGACAGAAGGAAAGAAAATCAGAGACTAGAGCAAAACAACCACCAGTGAGTGTTTATAAAAATGATAATTTTTGTGTTGGTGTCGTTGTTCAGTCACTCAGGCATGTCCAGCTTTTTGCGACCCCCATGGACTGCAGCATGCCAGGCTTCCCTGTTCTTCACCATCTCCTGGAGCCTGCTTCACTGCGTTGGTGAAGCCATCCAACTATCTCATCCTCTGTCGTCTCCTTCTCCTGCCTTCAATCTTTACCAGCATCGGTTTCTTTTCTAATGAGTCAGCTCATTACTTCATGTAGTTAGAATCAAATCATTTACCTTTCAGAAAAATAAAGATACTACTAAGTGTCATGTCAACACTAATAATTTACATCATGCTAAACTGAAGCAAAATATTTTAACTTGAAGGTTCTTTGCTTTATGAATTTTTATAATTTTAACTCAAATGGCTCATTGTTTCTATTATTTCTAAGCTGGAACACCCCTCTGCTTTACTTAAGGGTTATTCATAGATGTTTTTGGTTCTTTCCTGGGTGATGTTTTGAACTTAGAAATTGATGATGACATATGTTTTAAAAAGTCCCATATTGCTTATGTCTGAATCAGCAGTAGACACATATACCTACACATATCTAATTTCCTCTGCAGTTTTGTTTGCTCATTCTACAGGTTTTCAGATTTCCCAGTGATTCGTCAGCTTGTTAGAACCATTTGTACATACTAGTTCAGCCTCATTGTGTTAAAGGTGTCATTTGAAACCACAAACGACTTCACCAGAAGGCCTGTTAAAATGAATTTTAACAATTAATCTGAGATAAGGACTTGTGTTGACAAGAAGCTTGCCAACACATTTCCATGTGGTGACACATCCTGATCACTGTGTGAAACCATCCCTCTCTGAATGATAGCCTATAGGCAAGAGATTTGATGATTTTCCTAAGGAATTGATTTCTACTTTAATCTGAGGAACTTTTATTTATTCCCCTGAGAAATGTGCAACAGCGTGTTCTCATGTTCTTTCTGTGTTTTATCTTTTGCACTGAAAAATGCAAATAAATGAAATGAAATAAGAAATTAATAAACTATTGAAGGTGTTTGATAGTAAGCATAATTTTTAAAGTTGAAAAATGGTGACATTGATTTTTATTGTTCATTAAAAATGTTTCTTTGTGGAGGAGAAAATGTTGTAATCACCCCAAGAAAGAGGCTGTTATCTTATCCTTCCCTTCATCTTCATAGTGACTAGTAACGTATGCTGCATTGTTGATGCCCAGTCAGTGTTCACGGATTTAATAACTTAAAAATTCTAGTTTAAAATGGGGCCACTTCTAGATAAATATGAAGATCTAAAGTACAGTTAGCCTACTTTATTCTTTTCACCCACTTTCAAACATTAAATAAAATATCACTTGTTTTTAAACTTCTTGTTCAAGGAGTTCTTTTTTATTATCTAATGTGACTTTATAAAAATGTATTGGTAAAAACAAATGCTTTCTACTGAACTGATTTCCTGTAAGCTTAATAGATGAATCAAAATTTTGGATGACTTTCACTTACTCTAAAAATAAAATGTTGTACAGGGAAGAGGCTTAGAACAAATTATTATTTTGCATTGCTGATTGAGCCTAAATCAAATCTTGAACTCAGGAAATAATCTATTGTGAGGATCTATTTGGCTCTGTTTTGGATAAAAGCATAATAAACTTCCCTCTAGTGATTGGCTACATTTGATAGGTTTTTCTGGTTTTCTCTGAGGTACTGGCTAATATAGATTATGGCATTTTATTTTAAGGATATCCCTTCCCTTCTCACCCTAATCTGTATTCATGCTCCTTCTGTTTGTCTTAGTGTGTTTTCTGACTTAAGTTTCTCTCTGACTCTTAGTCACTTAAATTAACTTGCGTTTTCAACAATTTGATCTATCTGAAAATCATGGCCCGTATTGCTCTATCCATTTACATCTACAAGGAATCAAAGACAGGATTCTGATTTCATAGTATTAAATGTGTGAAGTTCTAAAGGGAATAATAGACTGCTGCTGCTAAATTGCTTCAGTCGTGTCCGACTCTGTGCGACCCCACAGATGGCAGCCCACCAGGCTCCCCCGTCCCTGGGATTCTCCAGGCAAGAACACTGGAGTGGGTTGCCATTTCCTTCTCCAATGCATGAAAGTGAAAAGTGAAAGTGAAGTTGCTCAGTCGTGTCAGACTCTTAGCGACCCCATGGACTGCAGCCCACCAGGCTCCTCCGTCCATGGGATTTTCCAGGCAAGAGTACTGGAGTGCCATTGCCTTCTCTGAATAATAGACTAGAGGCCCCTAAAGGACTGCTTTCTCGAGTCATTGGATCAAAGGTACTTCTATTGTTTAAACTTGAAAATGAAAATCAAGACACTTTAGAGTCCTAGTTTTCCTGAGCCCTCCCAGAGCTTTGGGAACCAAGCAGCTTTGAGAAAATATCTGAGAATGGAGAGAGTAGAGGTCATATTCCGTGGCAGTTAAATACATGCTGTCTTCAACCTACTGGCCGGGATTCAAATGCCAAGTAGAAGCGTTTTATTAACCATATCACCTTAAATGAGTATTTGACTTCTCTGTGTCTCAGATTATTCATTCGTAAAGTGAAAAACAAGTCTTCCAACAGTACCTACTTCATAAGGCTGTCATAAAGATTAGATGAGATAACACCTTTTAAGTCTAGCCTGCAGTAATCCCTCAATATGTTAGCCATTATATTGTATTCCATTATATTGTATTCTAACACATTCTTCTATTTCTGCCTAGACCTGTAGGGAATTTGTGCAAGGCTCCATGTTGGTTGAGAGGTCACATCAGTGCTTTTAAATTCCAACCACAGCACTCAATCCGGTGGTGAGTCTTTAAGCTTGGTTCTGGTCCAATTCTGTGGCCTTCGGGTATACATAATATTTACCTCTTAGGTGCTCTGGAAAAAATGAAGTTTAAAACTCACCAGGTTACAAACATTCTGGAAACAAGACTAGGTTTCTCTTTATGGAAGTAAGTGTACTGTCTTGATAGTCTTATCAGAAAAAAAAAAAAAGTAGTTGCTCTCCTGCAAAGGGGAAAGTTTTTTTGCCAAGTGAAGTGAAAATTTTACTCTCTGGTTTTTCCCACAATAGCCATAAATACGCTGAGGCTGTTATTTTGCAAGATGGTTTTTGAGACCCTGCTGAAAGGAGAGAAGCCCTCGTATTAGATTTCCCTCAAATTCTACCACAAACCACACTTCTCGGGAGGAAAAAAAAAGGCGCAATGTAAGCATGTTTACCTTTAACTGACTAGGAAGTTGAAACTTGTCCATAACTGATGACTCACCACAGTAGGTCTATAAAAGTAAAGGTACTTGTCTGGGAAAAGACAGCTGCCTCCAGGCGGATCGTCCAAGATGCGCCCAAGGGTCCTGGCTGGCTTCCTCTTCTTCAGCTGGACGGCTTGTTGGTCTCTGCCCCTTCCCAGTGATGGAGATTCTGAAGACTTGTCCGAGGAAGACTTCCAGTTTGCAGAGGTAGAGTATTTTAACAATTCCAGTGATGTGATATGTCTCATAAATGCCCTTCTCTTTAAAAGAGGGTCATTTTGCTCTCCTTTTTTTAGAGCTACCTGAAATCATACTACTATCCTCAGAATCCTGCTGGAATCCTGAAGAAAACTGCAGCAAGCTCTGTGATTGACAGGCTTAGAGAAATGCAGTCATTTTTTGGCTTAGAGGTGACTGGCAGACTTGATGATAACACCTTAGACATCATGAAAAAACCAAGATGTGGGGTCCCTGATGTGGGTGAATACAATGTTTTTCCTCGAACTCTCAAGTGGTCCAAAATGAACTTAACCTACAGGTAAATCATAGACTATTCTTTCTTTAATATTTGTTGCTTTCTGTAATATCAACTGTCTAATTTTCAGCACAAGCTACAGATTACAGAACACGTATGGTCCCATTGTTTTAAGTAGGCCTTAGATTTTAAACTGGACATTAAGTAGGTCTAGGAGTGACTTTGGGCTTCCTTGGTGGCTTAGATGGTAAAGGATCTGCCTGCAGTGCAGAGGACCTGGGTTAGATACTTGGGTTGGGAAGATCCTCTGGAGGAGGGCATGGCAACCCACTCTAGTATTCCTGCTTGAAGAATCTCCATGGATAGAAGTGCCTGGCAGGCTACTGTCTTGGGGTTGCAAAGAGTCAGACCAACTTAGCAATTAAGCACAGAGCACACACTTTAATACCGTTGATGAGAATATCTTATAATATCTATTATATATTATTGTTGCATTAAGCCAGCATTATTTTTTTTGCAAAACTAAATATATTTCTTTCAGATATAAAATCAAAATAAAAGAGTAGTTTCAAGAAAATTTGAAAATGTAACAATCATATTTATTATGAGTGCTAAAAATGGAGAGTTTCACTCTCTTATGAACTTTACAGAGCTATTTCATTCGTTTAGACCATAGCAATACAAAACTTTTAGCATGGCAGCCATATAAGTTTTAGTAAACATCTAAACACTTTAAACTTAAGATGTCAAATATTTGGAGATACTCAAGTATCTAATCAAATTCTTCATGGCATTATATTCTTTGATGAGATGGCTGGATGGCATCACTGACTCGATGGACGTGAGTCTCACTGAACTCTGGGAGTTGGTGATGGACAGGGAGGCCTGGCATGCTGCGATTCATGGGATTGCAGAGTTGGACATGAACTGAACTGAACTGATGACATAATAATTAAGAAGTTATTTGAAACAGTGGACCTCTAGCAGAACTTTTAGAGAAGTCATTGCGTTTTGAGTTGAAAAGCAGTACTCCAAGAAAATATATTCTAAAAGAGTTTTCACTTACCAAAAATTTGATTCAAGCTTTTTCTGTTAAATAGAATTGTGAATTATACACCTGATCTGACTCATTCTGAAGTGGAAAAGGCCTTCAGAAAAGCCTTCAAGGTGTGGTCTGATGTGACACCTCTGAATTTTACCAGAATTCACAATGGCACTGCTGATATCATGATCTCTTTTGGAACTAAAGGTAATGATGCAGAATAATTTTTGAACATTTTTCTATTCTACTATTGGCTCCATTCTTTTATTCCTTCTTTCAGGTACTCATTAGTTTTTACAGAATTCAACAAAAATTCACCAAGCACCTGGGCTAGGCACTACTGGGTAAAACTCAATTCTTAACTCTTGTTTTTGTGTGCAGAGCACGGTGACTTCTACCCATTTGATGGGCCCTCTGGTCTGTTGGCTCACGCTTTCCCTCCTGGACCAAATTATGGAGGAGATGCTCATTTTGATGATGATGAAACCTGGACAAGTAGTTCCAAAGGTAATATTTCTTATAAAGACATAATTCATGATTATCAGATCCCATTAAAAAGAAGTTAAGAAGCATGCTGTAAATTATATTTGGTATTTGATTATATTTTTCAAAAAAGTTTAATAAGGATAATAATCTTAGTTTCTACAAATGGCATTTCGACAAGCCAATATGCAACATTAAAAATGAGCAAAATCTACTTAGTCTAGTGGCTTGAGGGATTCTAGCTAACTCTGAAATAGGATCAAAAGGCTTTCTGTTAACCAAGGTGTTATTATTGTGGATTACTTCTGACATGTGAAGAAGTACGGTTTATTACAAATATAAATCTAAAAACTATTAGTGCTAAATATGTAGATTATAAACAAGTTGGATGTGAATTGAAATAGTTTTTTTTCCTTTGTAGAAATATTAATGGCACAAATCCAGTCCTACTTCTATTCTCTGTTATATGATTACTTCATTAGACTTGTCTATTCCACTGATTTTTACAAATACCACTCTAGTAAATCAGTACAGTTTCTTACTTCAGAAAGTCTGAGACAAACCAGATTAAAATGTATTTACAAAAGCAAAATGAAACTGTTGAGAGAATTCAGTCAGTAGTTGAATCTTAAAGGCTCAAAAGAATTGAGAATGCTAATTTAGGTAGAAAAGCCAAATTATTCCAACTAGGGCCTAATTTTGGAGCTATATGGACTCTTAATTGTGATAGTTAGAGGGTAGTCCTCAAAAACATCTAGTCTTTATTATTCATTTAAAAAAAGGAATTATTTTTCCAAAAAGTAAAACTGGCATTGAATAATTGAATTGACATTGAATTGAATTGAATAATCAATGTCTTAATGCCTATGCCGCCATCTGTCTTTGGAGGAAAAGGTGGGAGTTTGCATATTTAAAGTCTGAATATATCACAGATAAGAATGGTTTTAGGAAGAAAGAGCAACACCTAGTATTGTTAAGGTGTAGTCACAGTAAGCCTCAGTTTTTGGTTCCTGCGTAAATTCTGGGTTTAATGAATGATCATGCTGCAGTCCGCACAGTTCACTAAGTTGATTACATTCTTTCTTCATGTATAGGCTATGATAGCAAAGGGTATTTAAGGTAAAACTGAAACCACCAACTCCAGCTTTCATGTGTCTTTTTCTTTCCATATTTTATTGTTTTCCTATTTAAAATACCAGAAGAATCAAAAATTTGTGTGAAGAATGACTAAAGGAAATAATGTAAACACGGAGACACAGTGGTCGTTGACAGTAGAGGAAAGTTGGCCAATCGTGTCTAGAGTTTCTGCTTCTTTAAATTCTAGAGTATAGAGATATACTGGAAAGGAGCATTTGGTAGGAATTTGTTCTCAAGTAGATTCCTGGAGACTGCATTTAATGCATTCTCTATGCTTGGTCATCATACCTTTGATTGCTGGCTCCTGTTTAGATGATTTTCTAGGCAGCACCCTAGACATGTATCACCCTAAGTTTTTCCCCCATGAATTTCCATTTAAGGTCATCACTCTCTACTTTCCTCACTGACATGAGAAAGCAAAGAGCAAATCAGGATTACTAGTGTCTTCACAGTAAAACCTTATTGATTGCTAATCAATCTGTTGATAATCTGTGTAGGCAGCTATAGTCAAAGGATTACCAAATTATTTATAATGATTAAATCAACATTTTAAATCTTCCTTTAAGCAACTGAATATTAACTTTAAAAACTGCGTCAAACAGACAAGGAGAAATGACAACGTAATAAATAGACAAAGAAAAGAGTGTTTATTCTGTAAATTGGTCACTGGAGGACCAATTTTCTCAGTTCCTTTCTTTTATTACAGGCTACAACTTGTTTCTTGTCGCTGCCCATGAGTTTGGCCATTCCTTAGGATTGGACCACTCCAAGGACCCAGGAGCACTCATGTTTCCCATCTACACCTACACTGGCAAAAGCCACTTTATGCTTCCTGATGATGATGTCCAAGGGATTCAGTCTCTCTACGGTAACTACTGATATATCAGCTTGCCAGCAGAAGACATATACACATTTATTTTCTAAGTTATTAATGAATTTACCATTGCCAATATTACTGTCCTGGTTTTGCTATTAACACCTGGAGAATCATGCTCATTTTTATTTTAAATATCAATCTACCTGCTCAAGTAGAAAATATTCCATTCCCCAAAGTTTTTGTAGAATGTAACTCCTTGTATTTGTATTTTATACATCGCAAGGTACATTTGATATCCTGACGATACCTCTGACAGAAGAAATGGCAATATTTTATTCTTCATTTGATGAATGAAGAAACTAAGGCTGTAGAGTTTAAATAGTATGTCTATAACAGCTGGGTGAAACACACTAGATAGGAACACAGCTTTTGGGGTAGCTTTCACAGTGAGAAAGTGAGATTTCAACCAGGTTTTATAAATTGTGGGTATTCTTTCAACTACTCCTGTTTACCACAGTAGAAACCATTCAAGTAGCCCATGGTAGTTTTTAACCAATATCTACAGTGAACAATTGTAAGAATTTCTTCATTTTCCTTCCAAATTTTCAATAATATTTACAAAATACTTAAACCTCAACCCAAACAAGCAAAAATACCTACCATAAATAGAAGTACAGCCGTAGTACAGTCATCAGTGTAAACACTTCTAGAACACAGAGCTCAGACAATGGTCAGGCCAGCCCCAAGCTATTTTCTCTTCTGGATTGAAATCTACCCCAATAGCTCGTGAAGGCACAGGCAAGAATTTTGCAGTTTTTACTATTTCTACTATATCTTGGCTGAAGGACTTCATGACAGAACTAATAGGACATAGGTAGTGAAAAAGAAGTTTAGAATGATTTTATGTCCTGCAACCCTTTTGCACTCACGTGAGCTGGTTGGAAAGTTACCAACACGTTACAAGTCATACCAGAGTGGTTGAAGGCCGGCTTTTCACTGAGATGCAGATACACAGTGATAAACTCTAAAGCAAGGTGAGCTGATGTTGGCAGCTGGTCAAGTAGGCTTGAGAAAGAGCCCAAAGGAGGGCTCCCACAGAGATGACGTGCCTCCAGAAATGTCTGTGAGAGCAATGTGTTTCTCAGGAGCAGTCTGTGAATAGGTTGTGCAAAGCATGGGGATAGTTTCCCCAAAGTCTCTTGCTCCCCCAGCCCGTTTCTATCACCAACCTCAAGAAAGCTGAATTTGAAGCTTAGATGATTCTCAAGGGTTTTAAAAGTTGAAAACAGAAGGGGAAGTCCCACAGGCAAGGCCGTGGTAGCCCTGGAGGAAGGAGGAGGGATTACGGGTTCTTTGGCGCATTATGTAGGAGGTGGCAGGACCCACTGCCCTCCCTAGATGAAGCCCTTCCTGCTCTCCATGGTAGGAGCAGGTCATCCTCAGTCACTTCCTTAACTCATTTCATGACTGCAGGTCCAGGAGATGAAGACCCCTACTCTAAACATCCAAAAACGCCAGACAAATGTGACCCTTCCTTATCCCTTGATGCCATAACCAGTCTCCGCGGAGAAACACTGATCTTTAAAGACAGGTACTCTTAGTATTACTTTATGAAACCTGCATGCGATGAACATTTCTGAAGTCATGTCTGAGATTACCAAAACATCTTGTCAGAATTCCAAAGGAGGTGAAGTTAGTAAAAATAACAGACCTTTGGACAGTTTATTTACATATATCAGATGAAATAAAATAACTGATGGATAAACATTTTACCTTTCAATGGATAATCTTGGCATTGTACAGCTTTCTTTGCATCTTTGGTTGTAGTTTTTCTTATAAAAATAACCAAATACATATAGGAATACAATTTATTTATTTAACAAAACACAATAATTGAAATCAATTACTATATTAGTGAGTTGTTACTCATAATTTCACATGAATTCATTTTGGTATGGAAAAGCTTTGGTTCTGGTAACATATGAGCATGTTACAGCCTAAATCTATAGGTGATGAAAAACGAAATACTAATTTTTAATTCTGATACTGTTTTAATATCCTTATTTGTTCACTTACTCATTAATCCATTGTTTAATTATCTGTATTATTCTCTCATTTGTGATCTAATAGCATTCCTTCTTCTTCTATTATAGCTCCAATTTCATTTTGCTCCAGTGTTTTCTCTTGTATCAGATTCCCCAGGTCATGAGCTCTTGGGAGCATAGCTTGTGTCAGTCATGTTTTCTTTCCAGAGCCTGACACAGTGCCTGGCATATTTGCTTGCCACTTGCAAGATACGCAAAACTGACAAAAATGATCCCAACATACAAAGGGCCTGGAGCCTTCATAAAGGCTCCATGAGACTTTTCGACTTCAGTATTTAGGCTAGAGTTAAGACAGAAACAGCTTGTTTAACTGGCATTTAAAGGGAAGTGGAAATCTTGCCCCTCCACAGGTGGTAGGGAATGGTTGTATTTGGCTTATCTGTACTGATGTGGAGACAAGTGGCTAGCAGGATAGAAACACTGCACTCAAACAAATGATGCAAACTCTGTGTTTTACTTTGGTGTCAGATTCTTCTGGCGGCTGCATCCTCAGCAGGTTGAAGCAGAGCTGTTTTTAACAAAATCGTTTTGGCCAGAACTTCCCAACCGTATTGATGCCGCCTATGAGCACCCTTCCCATGACCTTATCTTCATTTTTAGAGGTAAGATTTCCACCAGCGAAACTTCGCATATGCCTGGAGCAGGCAGCGATGAACTTTAACTACCAGAGATTTAATAAAATGATCGTTGTAAAAAATATGTCTAAATTAAGAATCAAGTATAACAAAATGGAAGCCAGAAAGCACCCGAAACCTTTCTGAAACCAAATGTCCTCAATTTGACAAGTAAAAAGTTTGCATTATTACTCATATCCACTCTTTGTTTCTCTTATTTCCTCTTAAAAATTATTTGCTGAGAAAATGTTATAACAATGTACATTTTTAACAATTCAAAAAAAATTATTCATAATTCCTCCTTCTGAAAGGTCAATTTATTTTCTCACTTTATTGTCTAGTCCCTAATCATATGTAAAACATACAGTAAACATTTCCATTCATAGTATGTATGCATTTTAATATTTTACTTGTTCCCTTGACACAGGTTCCCAAATTGCTATTCCAGCTGCGTGATCATAATTTGTATTAGCTACATAGATCCTACTAATGCTGTTTCTATTGTGTGACTATTATAATTAATGCTATAATAAAGTTACTTTTTAGAGAAGAAGACAACTTTTGTACCAGTATAAAACATGAGTTTTCAATCTAATTTCCTCTTCCTACTGTGCTGCTTATTTCTGTAGAAATCTTAATGTGTTTTTAACCCAGCTCCAATCTTAATATTCAGAGTTAATGGTCAAATTAATTATAATATTCCATTGGCTATGCTTACATTTAGGAAATTAGGATCTTCATTTTTGAAGAACGCTCATACTTTTGTGTTTCTTAAACACGGTGACCACAAACATTGACTAATTTACTTATAAATGTGTAAAATGATTTTCTCTTTGCTAAAGTAAAGGTCTACATATGTGAGTTTTAATGGATTCCCTTGAATAATAAACCGATTCTTTCACTTATTCTAGGCAGAAAATTTTGGGCACTTAGTGGTTATGATATTCTGGAAGATTACCCAAAAAAAATATCTGAACTGGGATTTCCAAAACACGTTAAAAAGATCAGCGCAGCCCTTCACTTTGAGGATTCAGGAAAGACGCTCTTCTTTTCAGAAAACCAAGTCTGGAGGTATGGCAGCCATGTTTACCGCCCCCCGCCCCATCATGTGTCAGAGGGTGAAGTGAGCCTCGAGCATCTCCTGTTGCTTAAAATTATTATCTCATGCATTACTTTAAATGTTAAACCAGTCATTCATATTCCGTGACAGCTCCTGCAAGTAGCCCCTAAGATAGGCTTTTGAAAGTCTCAAGCCTTCTAGAAAAATTCACATATAATTCTCACCCCCTCTGGGCCACACTTTTCTTTCTTAGTCATTTGTTGTACTTAAGCCATGGCAAAGCTGTCTCTCTTATTTTGACATGTTCATTTCATCTTTCTCCTGGATTCTCTTTCTTGTCATCCTCTCCTAATTTCCATGCAACTCCACCTTCTGGGGCCAGAGGGAACACAAGAATATGTACAGGGAGAGCCTGAGTGCGGAAGGGCCACAATTTCTAGTCTGTTGGTCCAGTGCAGAGGTTGGCCAGGAAGCTGCTAGGTTTATTATACTTTGTAAAGCCAGACCCTTGTGAAAACCAAGTAGGACTGGACTATGGGAAACATGTGTAGAGCTTAAGGCGGCATTGACATTGGCAATGTTTGTGAGCCCAAGTCTATTCAGGGATGATTATCTCATAGGTGTCCAAAACTTGGAATTTTTAAAATGGTAGCGTTACTTCCTCTACACACGTACACTCATGTGTGCATGTGTACACACACACACTCCTGTATATATCATCTTTACCTTTTGACTTCTTATTTCTGATAATGACACTCTCAACTTTAAATGCAATTCAATTAAATACAATACTATTACACATTACTATCTAGGTTCTACCTGTTCTAGTGTTTCTGTCCCTTTATCCTATATGAGGTCTGTGGTTTGGTCAAGATGGACTGCTTACCATATCTCAAAAGCTTTGTGCTTTTATCTCTGCATAACCTTCCCTTATACAATTTTCTTTGCCAGAGGTCTTTCCCTACATTTATCCTCTTGACATTCTATCTGATGTTTAAAGTTAATTTGAGATACCATTTTATGCACAGTCTTTCTTGATCACCCCATTCAAAGGCTATCTCCCTTCTCATGTAATTCCTGTGACATCTCCTGTATATTCTCTCACGATGTTTAGCCCCTATTGCCTAGTGTTACAATGCCATCTGTATATGTCTTAGCCTTCTTGATGGTGCAATGATTCTTAGCTTTTACTTATTGGACTGTACCTCAAGAATATAAAAAACTCTCATCAGTAACAGTAGGAAGAGTGCATCATGGGAGGTTGTTCTCCTAGGCTGATTTCAGAATGTGTTTTGTTGGCTAGAGTGTGAATTTGTGCTGGGGAAGAGGAGTGTGGAATATATAGTTATGGGAGGAGAAATCTATGCTCCCCACCCTCGCTTTATTACTACCATTTGCCTCTGTAACTTCCTTGTGCAGAAACTGAGCCTTAAATAGTTTAGTATCCACGACTGCCCTTAACAAGTTGTCTTACACATACTGAGAGATCAATAGACAATTGTTCAATCCAGAAACATATTTATTTGACTCTAAAAATGCTTTCCTAATAACATAGTTTTATAATAGATGTACAAATTTTGAAGTGGAAATGAGTTTATAACCATCTTTATAAACACGGCCTTTAGGCAAGTCAAAGTAGTCACCAGGTATCTACTATATACTCAGTATTATAATTCTTAATTTAAAAAAACTACCAGGTGTTTTGAATGGACTTAAAAATTGGGAACTTTGTCAATTTTGAAAGTTGCCATTATATCCACTGTATTATTTCTAAAGTAATTTACCTACAACCCACTTAAGAGTTTCTTTTTCTTATTATATAGCTATGATGACACTAACCATGTGATGGATAAAGACTACCCGAGACTCATTGAAGAGGTCTTCCCAGGAATTGGTGATAAAGTAGATGCTGTCTACC
The DNA here is from genome assembly GCF_003369695.1 of Bos indicus x Bos taurus. Lineage (NCBI taxonomy): Eukaryota > Metazoa > Chordata > Mammalia > Artiodactyla > Bovidae > Bos > Bos indicus x Bos taurus. The sequence continues at coordinate 78,652,614 of NC_040090.1, read as the reverse complement.
AGAAAAATGGTAACTATTTCACTGATCTTAGTGGAGAGCTTCTGTAGCCCTTCAGTTAGAACTTAGATTCACTAATGAAAACCTTGCATAATTAAGGCATTACTTATTGTGACTACTTACACAGTCAGCAAGCAAAAATTAATATGCTTACAATAAATAAGAGCTTAACTTAATGACTGCTAGTTCTATGAATAAAAGATGCCAAATCTTAAACACGGCGTTAAATTTAAAGATATTGAGGGCTTCCCTGGTGGCCCAGATGGTAAAGGATCTGCCTGCAATGCAGGAGACCTGGGTTCAATCCCTGGGTTGGGAAGATCCCCTGGAGGAGGGTATGGCAACCCACTCCAGTATTCTTGCCTGGAGAATCCCCGTGGACCAAAGTGCCTGGCTGGCTACAGTCAATGGGGTCGCAAAGAGTCGGACACGACTGAGAGACTAAGCTCAACACACAAGATGCAAAAAGTATTACTATAATTAAAATCAGGGATGAATGGGGAGTATTTTATATGTGAAGACAAATAACATCATAAATATAAAATGTTTTTTGCTTTAATTATGGAAAAGGACATTATCTCCAATTTGCAACAAATAACCAATATTAATAACTCAAGCATTTGGGGTCATTCCCCAGAGGTCTAGACTGTACTTTCATAGCTGGGCATGGCCAAAGGGAAAAAAAAAATTCAAACCTCAAAACTGGAACTCATGCCAACACAGCAATTAATTTGAGGTGACATTTTAGGAGAGCTAGAAACCTTTATACATTTCCCCTTCTTTAAATTATAAGCAATAAGTTAAAGCATTAGTTGTGTTTATAATGCAGGCATTGAAATGTTTAAAAAAGTGAATCTAATAGATTGAGATTTTAATGGTAGCTAGAGTAAGACTTTATTTTCAAACTTTGAAATCTTTTTGGTCTTTTTCTTATAGGTTATATCTATTTTTTCAATGGACCCATACAGTTTGAATACAGCATCTGGAGTAACCGTATTGTTCGAGTCATGACAACAAATTCCTTATTGTGGTGTTAAAAGTGTTTTTAAAATATTGTTATTTAAATCCTGGAAAGCATTTGAGATAACACTTCCAGACATTTGGGGGGTGAGTTATGGGAGAAGGAGAGATATCGGGGAAAGCTTAGTTCTGTGAACGAGCTTCAGTAAGTTATCTTTGACTATTTAGTATCTATACAACTATGCGTGGCTGGAACCACATTGTATTTTAAAGTCATGAAATTCATTATCTCGATGAATCACCTAATTCTTGTGTGCTATGTAGAGGCAGTAGTTGACAACATTCCCATCAAAAATGAGGCATATGGTGTGTCAAAGAGAGTTACTTAACATATTATTTATAAGAAAACTTTGAAAAGACATAAAAGCAAATATATTTATCCAATTAATGATTTATCTTTACTAAATGTTATCAAATAGCATGAAAATGAAATTTGGGGGTAGCATATGACATCTGTACACAAAAATAAACCAAAGGGAAATGTCTGCAGTAAATACATTTGAGACAACTTTCCAAAGAAATATTTGGATTTTGCACTAAAAATATTTGGATCTACGTGCCCCTCTTCATACAGACACTAAGAAAACACCACAGTCACTAATGTTAGGAGACAGAGACTAGCGGTGAGGACAGAAGATGTGGCCTTCGGATTCTGCTTAATTTTCACTTTTGACAGTGACTCAAAGACTGCTCTCAAAGAAGACAGTTATTCCTTTTCATATTTATAGAAGACAAAGTATTAAAATATTTCAGGTATTAAAATATTTCAGGTCTTTCAAAAACATCAGAGTAAACTAAAATTGTTAACAAAATGATCTAAGTCCATAGCATCATTTTTCATAAATCATTTGATTATTTAAAACTAAAAGTAGTGTTTTACTTTTGTTTTATCTAAAAGTGTTTTAATTGTCCAGTTTACCTTGGATATATAAGCTGTTTTTGAAAGAAATAGTCTAAAATACATCTTACAAATTGGAAATGTGTATGTTAAAAAAAACAAAGATATCTAAAATAAAGAAAACATGGTCCTCTTGAAGAATAAAATTATTCCTTTTTTCTCCTTTTTTCCCCCTTTAATCCTTCATAACTTTTGACAGTGCCTTTCACTTGGTACTTGTTGAATATATAAATGGCCTTGAAGGGAAGAACCATTGTGTTGAGAGATCATATTCATACAAATTCAGGCAAAGAAAAGAAAGTGTACTGTATATGCAAAGTGTATTAGGAAGTGTTCATGTTGTTTATAATAAAAAGATATTTTCAACAGACATTGGTATATGGTATATTTTTGTCTTTTGGTATAATTTTATATATAATTATATAAATATGTTGCCGAGGTCCAGCCCCGGCTGATCCAGGGTATTCGAAGGAGAGACGGCTTTGGCGACTATTTATTTATTTATTCATCAAAGATATGAAGAGTAATAGAATGAGGATAGCTCAGTAGGAAAATTCAGTGGAGAAAAGAAGCTGAGTAGCTTGGTTTACGCGGAAAATCAATATAACCCGTGACACCAGGTTAGCTCTGACCACGGAGGCTGCAGGCGCCCTCTCAAATAGCGGAAGGTGCCCCACCTTAGACACCTTCTCGAGTGAGTCTTAGAAGCCCAGGCAAATAAATGGTCGCAGAGGATATCTGCGCTCCAGATGGAGACTCAGCTGGAAGTTAAGGGGAAGAATGACATGGGGAGACCAAGCGTTGGTGAGCAAGGCCCTTAGCTTTATTTTCAACAGGGGTTTTTATACCCTAAATTACACACAGAGGATAATAGGGGATGCAAAGTCAGCAGTCTTTGATCCTTATCAAAAACCAGGGTTTCTTTCCTGCAAATTTATCGTATACAAACGGTTTAGGTGATTTACATCATCTTCTGGCCAGAAGGCTTATTAACATTTTATGACTCTTGACAAAGACTTATCAACAAAGACTTATTTTCTCTAAGAGTAATTATTTTAAGGTTTGGCACCATCTTCCGAAGATAAAATTGCATTCCCATAGGGCGGATGTGTAATGGGTTTACAACAAAGGAAAGAATTTATTACCTTAAGGGTCTAAAGTTACTACCACCAAGGCCACTACTTATTTTTTCTACATACCAACTATATTAATTAATACACATTCAAAGATACAATTCAGGGGATGTAGAAACTTGGCAACAAACATTGGCTCATCAATGAAATCTTTTACTAGTTTTATTCTGACAGTTTCTAACTCTCTGAGAGGCTCTAAGCTATTTGAATATCTTAAGCTTCCCGTGCCTCTCGAGGCTGGGAGACTGTAAACAATCGTATGCATAGCTGTAGGAGACCGGGTAAATTTGTCAGGCGAGTTAGAGAGCCATCTGAGGGGTTTGGATTTAAACACTCCTAGTTGCCCAGGAACTTTATTAATTGGAGCTGTAAGTTAACTCTTCGACAGAGAGAGCGAGATGGTGGTGGGGGACAGCCCCCAGTAAAGTCAGAGGTGAGAGCACAAAGCAATAAAGTAGGCAGACTCTGGTTTTTTGGGGGTAGATGCTTGAGAATATCCGGGGGGACTCCTGAGGCTCGATCCCGCCTTTGCGTGTGCCGAGCCTCCTTACTCATGACCTTTGTCACGAGTGGAATGTCTCTCACCAGCTCCCGGCAATATGTATTTTTTGGTATAATTTTTCTTCAAAGAATGTCTATTTAAATTATTCCTTTCTCTAAACATATGTTTCTTGGTGAATGTAGCTCATTACTGTTTTTGTTTTTTGTTTCTTTATTTTGTACAAAGACCCTAAATCCAAATTTAGTGTTAATTGTACCAGATTTTGTTAGCTCAATTTCTGGTCGAGTTTGCTTGGCCTGGCGCTGATGAGCCCCCTCTTCTGAGCCAGCTGCCCTAGACTGAGCCCGGGGGGGGCCTCAGTCTCTTTGCCGTGAGTGTGCCTTGGTCACGAGGAGGAGACAGCAGTAGGTCTAAGTTAGGAAGACTGGGTCCTGATGCTGACTCAGTGCATCACTTCAGGCAGCTCCTTTGAGCTGTTTGGGCTTTACATTCCTGTTGTGTGAGATGAGAGGCTTAGCCGCTTTGGGGAACATGGGGATGCAGGGAACTCTAATAAGGAAGACGGATACCATCTAGGAAACTCCACTGTTTCCTAGTTTCCATCTAGGAAAGTCCACAGAGCTTAAACACTGGTCTTTTCTGTTTTCTTGAGCACTGTTCATTCCCAAACATTTAATAAGTACCTGTTCAATGTCAGGCACCTAATATGCTAGAAAAACTTGATCTCTGAAGAGTTTCTATCCTACTATGGAAACAATGCAATTAGAATTGAGTAGATTAAGTGCCTTTTCAAGGGAGCAGTGGCCACCTGTTGTGAGTGCAGAGAAGACTGTTGTTTCCTTCGGCCCAGTGGGCCCCAGTTCAATTCATGCACTTTTCATTTTCCTGGGCAATTTAATAGGATTCCTCATTTCTAAGTTTTGCTACCGGAGCAGAACATCATCCATCTACTCATCCATCCAATAAATAAATAAAAGGTAGTAAATATTAATTCCTGTCCTGTGTCAGGAACTTAGGTCGATGCTCGAGTACAGTGAACAGGAAAACCTCATTGCTTTTTTGGAGCTCACAGTGTAGTTGGGGAGACACACATCAATCAAATGAGTATGACTTAAAACGATGATAAATGCTACAAGGAAAGGAAACCTGGTGCTCCGAGGTCCTCTACTACGGGGAATTTTACCTACTGTGTATATGAGGGGAGGGGCACAAGAGGGTCACTGGGGAAGGGCATCACAAGGGAAGAGAGAGATCCCCAAGCTGTCATGAAAACTGAGGGCTACCCAGGCAGTGCAGGGAGTCGGGGGGAGGGCTCCAGGCCACACCTTCAGACTAGAATGGAACTGTTGGAACCCAAGGAGAATTACAGAGGGGGTAGGGGTTCGGCTGCCCTGCACAACCTGCAGGATCTCAATCCTGACCAGGGACTGAAACCTGAGCCACAGCAGTGAAGGCCCAGAAACCCAGAATCCTGGATGCCAACCACTAGGCCCACAGGGAGTTCCCCTACAGAGAGTTTTATGAGGACATCGGTCAGGTATGGATGGATGAACTGTACCAGGGAATCCTCCAGTCCAACCATGTTCCTCCCACCCTTCATGGTGCCAAACACAGACCAGAGAATCTCCCTATGATAAACCAGGAAAACCTTTTTCATTTTTAAAGCCTATTAGTTAACATTTTAAGAAATGGCTAGGTCATTCTAGGGTTTGACATGTGAGTACGTAGTTCTTGGTCATTGAGTCAGCTGATGGAAACATGAACTCTGAGCATAATGGGGATCTGCACAATTCTGGAACAAGGTGGGGATGTGCCTCCCTCGGAGCAGGGGGAAGCCCCTCTGCAGTAAGGCTCCCCCTGGCCTGGGGCCCAGCAGATCGTGCCTCGTGCTGCTGTGGTCAGCTCACCATCCCCACCTCGTCTCAGGCGGATGGCTTGGCTCTCGGGGAAGCTCCAGTGGAGGGCTTCCGGTTCCTCTCTGCAAAGGGCAGCTGCTTTAGAACAGCACGCACAGTGTGCTCCAAACGCCGGCAGCATCGGTGGCACCTGGGAGCGCGCTAAAAAGGCCCAGGCTGCGGCACCCCAAGCCAGGAAATGACAGAGCTGTGTGTTAACAAATCTGATCCCTCACGGCACACAGTCCCTCAGAAAAGGCCACGCAAGGGCTCCCAAGAGAGACGACATCGGGGTTCTTGGGGTTCACAACTCCCTGCTATGATCTCAGGGAACCGTTTCCAGAAGATTCATAGCATATGCTAGTATATCAAAGGCTACAAACAGTTCCGTGTCAAAGAAGCTATTTAGCCTGTTGAACAAGGTTTGACAAATATATCAGAACATGAAACTCATTTACATTCTTTTACTGTTGTTTTTTAAATAGTGAAAACTTTTATATTTGGAATTAGCCAGCTGGACTCAGTTTAGATGATATCAATTTTGTTGGCAACATCCAGAGCATCATAGTCAGGAGCCAGCTGAATGTCTGCCTCCTTCTCTCCATCAGGCCTGATGAGGGGGCTGAGCTTAGCCCGGTCACTGTCCTAGAGCCTCTTCACAGCCTGTTTAATCCGGCGCTTTGCTGGCCTTGACGCCCACAGTGAATACCAGTGAGCTGTTGTCTGCTATTTTCTTCATGGTGACTCTGCGGGAGGGGGAATTTGGTGACGGCATAGTGGTTCTTCGTTTGTTTCTCCTAAGGCCGCTCTTCTGAGGATATTTGGGCTGCCTCCCAAGCCACAGTGTTTTGGGCCACAGGAAGGTGGGTGACATCCGGATCTCCATTTTTGTGGCTGCGGGCGCCTTTCAACCCTGTTTTCCTGGCCCTTGAAGCCTTTGCTTTGGCTTCAGCTTTGGGAAGGGCAGGGGTTTCCTTCTTCTTGAAAAGGCTACTCTATTTTTTAAAAAGATGTTTAACTTGATTTCAGAAAATTTTTCATTTGCTTTCTTATTTGCTTGTGTGGCCTTGCTCATGGATGGCTAGATCGATCAATAAATAGAGATATATGGTCAGGATTATTTTCTAACTCCCATCTCTGCTCCAGTCTCGGTTTCAAGTTCCCAATCTGACTGATGTTACCTGGATCAGTGTCTTTCCCCTGTGACCAGAACACCAAATTGAAATTACACCAAATGTCTATTACACCAAAGTTTCCCCTTGGGAATGAGGGTTGTATTTAAAGCAAAACAAAACAAAACAAATCTCAATACAAGTAGAGCAGTTCATCCTAATAGGCTGTGCTATGAAATATGTTACAGTTAAAATACAAAAAGCCTGTTCACACAGATATTCCTGTGTGATGTGAGGAGACCAGATGAATGTTTTATGAAAGGCGTCCACAAATTTGCATTTGCCCAGAGCTAATGCCATGCAGGCTACAGTCCATGGGATCGCAAAAGAGTTGGACATGACTTAGCAACTAACAACAATAACAATAATGCTCTGCACTCAAGTTGAATTGTAGCTAGTAATAGCCTCTTCATCACACATAATGAGGGTGAAAAGTTTGAAAAGTGAAGTGAACCAAAAGTTCATATGGTTTTTAAAAAGCAGCAGCTAACAAGATTCTGTGCTGGTGTAACAAATTTTGCCCTTGAAGTGATCCTGGGAGAACTTTCATGTTATTAATAAATTAAAAATAGTGTCTTCGATCTCTGTATCCTCATATCAGAATAAACATGCCAAAACATATACAGCAGATCTCACAGAAAGATAGTCGCCATACCTCGCCACCAAATTTAGTCCCAGTTGTAGAAAACACCGGGGAAGGCAATGGCACCCCACTCCAGTACTCTTGCCTAGAAAATCCCATGGATGGAGGAGCCTGGTAGGCTGCAGTCCATGGGGTCGCTAGGAGTCGGACGCGACTGAGCAACTTCACTTTCACTTTTCACTTTCACACAATGGAGAAGGCAATGGCAACCCATTCCAGTGTTCTTGCCTGGAGAATCCCAGGGAGGGCAGAGCCTGGCGGGCTGCCGTCTATGGGGTCACACAGAGTCGGACACGACTGAAGCGACTTGGCAGCAGCAGCAGCAGTAGAAAACACCTTGATATTTAAGGGTTGATCGTGAGGCTGTGAGATTCACAATAGTTCCAGTAGGTGGCATCAGCCACACTCTTGAAAATGTTGAAACAGATTAATTAAGGAGCAAAACCAACGCTTCCTTCTCTAATGCAGGGACGAGGATTCTGGCCAGATCGCTGATGGCTTAATTTCTGACTTTATGCCACTGACTTTCAAATAGGGTTTAACAAACTTTATTTCATTTCCCTAGGGAATTCGAAAACAGCTTGCTCTAGTTTTCTTAGTCACAGAAATCTCCCTGCCATTCATATCCTTAACTGTGAAAGCTTTTTTTAAGGAGAGGAGAGGCCGGATGGGGTGTCAGGCCAAACCACCACGGCCGGGCCTCGCACGTCACCACAGGCTTCTGGGTGACGGACTCCAGTGGAAGCCGCCAAATGCACCCTCGCAGACAGAGAACGGAGTCACTCTCACAAGAAACTGGACCAGCTGGCAGCGAGGGGGAAGAAAGCCCCAAGTCACCAGGCCTCTCACTGGGGACGATATCAGGATCAGAGAAGGAGAATGCTTAAGGTTTCCGAGATGGTCTCACATGTAGCTTTTCTAACTTTTTTGGATTTTATACCTGCCTGATGGTCTAGAGTTCATCCAGTGCTCATTTAGGGTTTCTTGGCTGTGTTCTCCTTTGCTGCTCACCAGGCACTTAAATGGGACCACAGCTAGTCCGTTAATGACCTCTGGAGAACCAGAGATGAGCTACAGTCACACCAACAGCATGACCTTTCTTGGAAGAGTTCATCATGGTACCTTGTTTGCCTTAAATGGTCACAATTATGCCCTAAATTTAGATGATGTGAGAAAGAAAATGTCTCTCCCATACATTTAAAGTTTGTTATTACCCACTCCAGAAATAATCATTCAATAATTTCCCTGCACATCAACTGAGCAAGCAATGAGCATAAGTACTTCACATCCAGTGAGTCTGTGAGCCTCTCAAATCTTGGTTGAAACGGAATTGGACTCACATTAATGAAAATCCACCCGTTATACTTTGCAGTTGCTCACAAGTGAAGGTATTGCTGCTTCATCTTCATGGCTTCATGTTGGATTAAAGGACGTCACCCAAGCATCCTTAGCTGTGGCCCCACCTGCTGTGACAAAAAGACTTAAAAGATGTATCTTAAAGTGTGTTTTGGGTTATTTCTTTGTTAAGGTTTACACAGACCAGTAGCCTTCCTTTTCTTGACAACCTTCCCTTTCCTTTAGCAGGCTAGGTATTGAAAGCAGCAGAGTGCAAGCTCACAGAGCCTTCCAGTCCACCTGAGGAGGACGCTGCTGTCTGTGGTGAAGGAGCGGCCTTTCTGGGCTGTGTCCTCTAGCCAGACAATGCCTCGGCTTAGTGAGTGCCAGGGGCTTGTGACTTTGCTTCCAAAGCAACACAAGGGAAAAGCAACTCTGAGTTCCGAGTAACTTGGAGCATGTGGGCTCAGTGCGTATGCTGATGCTGGCTCTGTCTCTGGCAGATTCTGGTCTGGATCCTTCTGAGTTAAGCAGAAGGCTAAGAAACAGCAGCTGTGCCTCCAGCCAGGCCCACTTTTCTGAATCCACTTATTAGAATTTATCCCATGATAAATAATATACTTCCTAATGTTACAGAACCCAGGTCCAGCTGCTCACCTCTCAAAAGCCAGTAGAAAGGCCAGATTGGTGGAAAGGAAAGTTTGTTTTATTTTGGATGCCAGCAACTGGAGGGGAGGGGGTTAGGGGGTAGGGTACACTCCTGTCCAAAGGCCAACTCCTCCTCCCTGCAATCAGGGGACAAGAGTTCTTAAAGCTCTATTAAAGACAGAAGCAGGGGCTACATGCAGAAACAGCACAGTCAGCTCTGACCGTCATCTTGAAATTGGTCATCGGTGGCCTGACCAGCGTGGTTGTTTGAGTCATAGTTAATCTTCAGTCCCAGGGTTGGTTTGTTTCCATTTCCTTGAGGTCAATTCTTAGAATTGTGGCTGCTTATGTCACAGCTACAGTCTGTCTATCAGATAGTTAACTTCTCCCACTTGGTGGGATTTTCAGTAGCTGTAAGACAGCTCATAGGATATGGCCCAGAATATTCCCTTTAATCCTTGAGAAGGAACTAAAGGTCCCTGAATTTGCTTAAAGACTAAACTATTATTATGTAGTTTCCTTATACTGTCTTCCCTTGTTTCTGCATGTTCTCACTTCTCCGATTAAACTTATTCTTTGGCTAAAGTTTTTTCACAGACATAAGGCAGGGTGAGAACAGGACTTGGGGTCCTGCTCCATTTCACTAACTAGTTGTATTCCCAATTTCACTGTTGCTGTTGTTGTTTAGTTGTAAGTCTTGCCTGACTCTTTGCAGTCCCATAGACTGTAGCCACCAGGCTCCTCTGGCCACGAAATTTTCTAGGCAAGAATACTGGAGTAGGTTGCCATTTTCTTCTCCAGGGCATCTTCCCAACCCAGGACTGGAACCCATGAATCTTGCATTGGCAGGTGGCTTCTTTACCACTGAGCCACCAGGGAAGACCCTCCCAATTTCACAGGGAATGAATCAACTGATTTATGGTTTGAATAAGAGAGATAAAGACCAAGGGAGCAGGGTAATGAGAGAGTGAAACAATGGCAGTATTTTATGGTAGTGGTGATGGAAGCAGAGTACTTGGACAACAGATCTACCCAGAGATTACGTGGAATCAACTGGATTATGAGTGAAGAACTAATATGCTTCTTCTTAATACTTACATATAAGTTCAAAACATTCCCTAAAATATTTCAATGTGGTAAATCTGTGGGCTGGGGAGATGTGGCAACATTGTATATCCTATGTTTACTTAAGATGAAAATAACTAGAGGAATTAGACCATCTGATTCATCTTTTTTATTTTTGCAAATAAGAACCGAGGCCAAGAGAAAGGAAAGGACCCCTCTAAGACCGTACAGAATTGTTGGAGCCTGGGCCATAAAAATCATCCCACTTTCCTCCTTATAGATCCTTAATTTCTCTCCACCTTCCACAGTCCACTGTGTGGTTAGATATTCAGTTTTTATCAGGGGTCATGAAATACATTTCACTCTACCGTAAGGGTAGCACTAATCTGATGGTGCAAGGGGAGCTGAGTGCACGCGCCTGTGTCATCTCGGATAACAGGCAGGCTCCACCAGGTTCTCAGCCTTTGGTGGTCATCCTCTCCGCACAGCTCAGGTCTCTTGACCCTGACTAACCTTAGGGCTCTGGCTCAATTGTCTGAGACTCTAAAAAATTTTCTTTGCCAGGACAGCTTTGATTTTGCATCCAGTTCTGATAACTCAGTTTCTGTGATTGTCTCAAGATTGAGTCCCTACCTTTGTTATAAACTGTCCCCTCCTTGGGTCCCTGTGCCAGAATCCCTGCTTCTTAACACCCCATGTCCAGTGGGTACTGTATTCCTTTTTCCAGACCTTGCTGGGTCAAGTTCTGGTCCTTACCTCAGCCCAGGGGCTGGACTCCACTACTTACTGATGAAGGGCTGCCCTCTTCCTTCAGTGAAGACATACATATTGGGAAAAACGCATACAACCATCTCAATTTTGTTTGATTCATCCTGAATGCTTTATATTTTTCTTCCCCCTCTCACTCTCAGCTATCCAGTGGCCTTCTTCAGGAAAAAACGTAGATTCAGCTACAAAGACATGCACCTTCACAGCACCTGAGTTCCCACTCCATCAGCCCTCTGGACATCTCAGCACAAAAGCCAACCACAGCTGTCTGTTGAACAGAAAGACATTTTCCTCTACCCTTCTAGGTTCTTCCGGCTGGTGTAAGAATTAAGTTGATGTGAGACAGATTAAAAGAAAGCAAAACAAAAGCTTAATAACATGTACACATGAGAGAGACAAGGGAGAACTGAGCAACTCATCTGCAATGAAGGAGACCCTGGTTCAGTCCCTGGGCTGGGAAGGTCCCCTGGAGAAGAGAGAAGCTACCCACTCCAGTATTCTTGGGCTTCCCTGGTGGCTCATAGGGGAAAGAATCTGATTGCAATGCAGGAAACCTGGGTTCAGTCCCTGGGCTGGGAAGATCCCTTGCAGAAGGGAACAGCTGCCCACTCCAGTATTCCTGCCTGGAGAATCCCATGGACAGAGGAGCCTGGCAGGCTACAGTCCATGGGGTTGCAAAGAGTTGGACACGGCTTTACAATGTTGTGTTACTTTCTGCTGTACAGAAAAGTGAAACAGCTATCTGTTTATATATATCCCCTCTTTTCTGGATTTCCTTCCCACCACAGACATGGACAATGGTTGCCTGTGCTACAGTGGTTCTCATTACTTATCTATTTTATGCATAGTATCAATAGTGTATATATATCAATCCCAATTTCCCAGTTCACCCCCCCTCCCACTTCTACCTTGGTATCTATGTGTTTGCTCTCTACATCTGTGTCTCTGTTTCTGCTTTGCAAATAAGATCACTGATACCATTTTTCTAAATTTCACATATATGTGTAAATATATAATATTTTTCTCTTTGTGATATTGCACTCTGTATGAAGCATCTAGGTCCATCCACATCTCTGCAAATAGCACAATTTCATTTCTTCTTATGATTAATCCATTCCTCTGCTGATGCACATTTAGGTTGCTTCCACGTCCTGGCTGTAAATAGGGCTGCAATGAACATCGAAGGGCATGTATCTTACAGAATTATGGTTTTCTCTGGGTATATGCCTAGTAGTTGGATTGCTGGGTCACATGGTAATACTCTTTTAGCTTTTTAAGGAACCTCTTTACTTTTCTCCATAGTAATTTTATCAATTTACATGTCAATGGAATACATTTTAATAAGATTTATGGGAGAAAATACATTTTCTTTACTAGATATATTAAAATGTATCCATATTTCCTTAGTATGCACAAAGCCTGGAGGGAAGACTCAGAGGCTTCTAAGTTGCACGAAAGAGTAGCCAGTCATCAAGGATTTCTCCCATGGAAAGGGAGGTCTGGCGGGGATGGCAGAGGCACAGCACTCTGGGGTACAGCCCATCTGATACTGAAATCCTGCTGGATCCTCAGGGTGGGCTTGAGCAGAAACTGTTGACACCCAGCCCTTTCCTAAACCTATTTCTTCCCGCGCTTATACAACTTAACCATCATATGCCTGGTCTGCCGAGGCACAAGACAGCTAATTTTTCCAAGCATGTGCCTGACTTGATTTCTGCATCCATATTTGAGTCAAATCTGAGCATTCGTACTGTAGCTGAACAAGCCAAATCCTCTTGCCTTCACCCATTGTTTTAAAGCCACATGGAGTGGATGTAGTCATCTCATAGACAGCACATGGACATGGCCACACCCTTAGGTTACAGCATTACAGGTGAGGCTCACACTCCCTGGAGGATATGCTGACCTATTTCTGCCCCCTCCAACCCCAGCTGACAGGTGAGGATATCAACTCCCAATCCCTCCTCCTTGGAAAAAAGAAAGAAGATGGATTGAAGTGTTCCTTTTGGTGATATAGTCACTGATGGTTCTTTACTTAGTGAAGATGAATTAAGACTTTTGACCTGGGGGGCAAAACACGCCCTATAAAAACATGGTTTCATACCAGCTGAATGCTGTTACTGAACACGAAATCATGATAATCAGAGTTGAGTCAAGCTTGACAAAGCCTCTTAGATTATGCCCTCCAGTAGAATTCTCACAGCCGAAGCTCTCAAAGATTGGCGAGCTCACCACTGATAAGATTGTCTTCCAAATTTTTTAGACTAAGATTTAACTCTTAGGTTGCATGCATGCGTGCTCAGTCATGTCTGACTCTTTGCAAGCCCAGGGACTGCAGCCCGCCAGGTTCCTCTGTCCATGGGGCTTTCCAGGCAAGAATATTGGAGTGGGTTGCCATTTCCTTCTCCATTTATTTCATTACTTCCTCTTTAATTAAACAAATTAATTTCACATATTTTGCAGCCTAATTTTGCTTACTGAGGTTGTGGTTATATTTCTCGGGAAGGAAATTAAGTTAGATTTAGGTGTAAAACTGTGCCAAGGTACCTAGGCAAGAAGTTTCACTAATAAGTGCCAGGACATGAAACTGAGCCCACGTAAAACCAAGTTTTCCTGTAAGTTTATGATTAATCTCTTTGTCTAAAACTTAAGTATTCCCTTTCTTGTCTGACCTCTGTTATCCTCAGGATTGAGGAGTATCAAAGGAAAATGGGAATTGAAATCAAGAGGCACCCTGCAGGGCCTTCTTGGGTACAAAAGCCCCTCCATGTTCCACATTTCTTGTTTGTATTAAAAGGTTTTGCTCTCCTAGGCCTTCCCTGAGTTACAGAGAGCAGACTCAAGCAGTTAATAATTAGAAAAGAAGAGTCACAGGACTCCTGGGTCCCCTGGAAGGGATACAGGTAACAATCTGATACATGTCTTTGAATTGTTCTGCAGAAACTGGCTCCCACCCAGTGGAACATGCTGACTACATGTTGTACACAAGACCCCAGATGGAACTAGAAGACTGATGATTAAGATTCCCAAAATATCACCCTGCTACTTCACCACTAACCAATCAGAGGAAGTGCCACAGGCTGATCAGGCATCCTATGACCCTCTCCTCTAACACTCTCTGAAAACCCTTGCTAAAAGCCATCTAAGGAGTTTGGGTTTTTGAGCACAAGCTTCCCATTCTCCTTGCCTGGCACCCTGCAAATGAACCCTTGCTTTGCTGCAAATAGCTGCTGTCAGAATTTGACTCTCTACACTATGGGCACAGGCCCCTTGCTTGGCAACAGACACATTTAGTCAATCATGCGAATTGATTTGTAGGTTACAATTATAAAACATCAGGTGATTTGATCTATATAATTTTACGATTAGGAAATTAAACAACTTCCGTGGCAGAAGGGTGGTACTAGTGATGACTTGCCTGCCAGTGCAGTAGACACAGGAGACAGGAGTGTGATCCTGGGTCAGCGAGTTCCCCTGGAGGACAGCCTGGCAACCCACTCCAGGATTCTTGCCTGGGGACTCCCATAGACTCCTCCCATAGAGGAGCCTGGTGGGTCCTACTCCATGGGGTCACAAAGAGTCGGACATGACTGAAGCAAATTAGTATGCACGCACGGCAGAACAGGTCTTTGATCACTGGGAACACAACTGGTGGGGAGAGGGAGAGTAGGTTGGGAAAGAGCGTGTCTTTGAAATCGATAGGGTTTCTCTTCTCACTCTCAAAGAAAGGACAAAAAGTTCCAATGATTCCCCCTACACAGCTCCTGTCTGGGGTGGTATAGCACCACTGTAATCCCCATGCACTGAATTAAGGAGAGAAAGACAAGTGCTCATCCTCTGTTTGCGGCACTGAGCGATTTCTGTCTTCACCTGCAAAAAAGGACAGGGCTTCAGTGTTTCCTCCCATGGCTGATGGTCCCCACGAGGGGTGGTTCTCATGGCCCTGGCCATGTGAGGAGGTGGCTGGATGGCATCACTTTGGGGCCAGGGCCAATTGTTCAGTCTTGAATGAATTTGGCATTCTGCTTTAGTTGACTACAAAGCTCCCCAGGCTATGGTCTTATTCTGACTCAGAAACACCTTTGTACATGATATTCTACTCACTGGCCTAGAGGAGGGCTTGCCAAGTAGGAGCAGGGAGTTACAAAGGGCGAGGAGAAATGGAAGGGGAAATGAGAGGAGAGGAGGGGCTTTTGGAAATAGAAACCGTATGTCCTTTACCGCTAGTTGCCCTGCCATAATTGCTGCACAGAAAGGACGCTTGGGAAATGCATCTGCCCAAAATACAGCACAAGTTAAACAGTATAGATGTGTAATATGCTGTCTGGGGTGTGTGTTTCCAGCAGGGGCAGTGCTGCAAACATCTCTTCACCTCCAGCTTGGGCCACAGGAAGACTGTAAATGTCCTTCCAATCTTTTCCTATCTCTAGGGCTAAGCTCTGTGCAGAGGGGGGGTTCAACTTCCATCACTGGGGATTACTGGTCAGATTATCTCACTCTGAATGACCCAAGGAATCATCAAGTAACAAATTGGTAGGAAGAATGGGGGTTCCTGGTAGCTCAGCTGATAAAGAATCCACAGCAGTGCAGGAGACCTTGGTTTGATTCCTGGGTTGAGAAGATCTCCTGGAGAAGGGATAGGCTACTCAAGAATCCCATGGACAGAGGAGCCTGGCGAGCTACAGTCCATGGGGTCACAAAGAGTCAGACACGACTGAGCGACTAAGCACACAGCACACAGGAGGAGTGGAGGCACAGCACGTTCACATATTGCCATTTAGGGCTGATTTATTGCATAGAAAAGCATTTTTCATATCTTTCATACTGAGATATACTTTGTCCTTTGTTTTAGTTTTCAGTAATCCCAGGGACGGGGGAGCCTGGTGGGCTGCCATCTCTGGGGTTGCACAGAGTTGGACACGACTGAAGCGACTTAGCAGCAGCAGTCCTTTAAAATCTGTTTCTTTACCGCCTATTGGCTTTACTGTACTGATAACTTTAGAAGAGTTCTGTTATTACATGATAGCTAAGCCAGTAGCATACTGAAAAGCAGAGACATTACTTTGCCAACAAAGGTCCGTCTAGTCAAGGCTATGGTTTTTCCAGTGGTCATGTATGGATGTGAGAGTTGGACTGTGAAGAAGGCTGAGTGCGGAAGAATTGATGCTTTTGAACTGTGGTGTTGGAGAAGAGTCTTGAGAGTCCCTTGGACCGCAAGGAGATCCAACCAGTCCATTCTGAAGGAGATCAGCCCTGGGTGTTCTTTGGAAGGAATGATGCTAAAGCTGAAACTCCAGTACTTTGGCCACCTCATGTGAAGAGTTGACTGATTGGAAAAGACTCTGATGCTGGGAGGGATTGGGGGCAGGAGGAGAAGGGGACGACAGAGGGTGAGATGGCTCAATGGCATCACTGACTGGATGGACGTGAGTCTGAGTGAACTCCGGGAGTTGGTGATGGACAGGGAGGCCTGGCGTGCTGCGATTCATGGGGTCGCAAAGAGTCAGACACGACTGAGCGACTGAACTGAACTGAAGCCAGTACACACTTCATAGAGGAAACATAACGCTTTGACAAATGGATCTTGTACTTCATTTGTAGTTTTTCATATGACCGATTTGGGGAAGAAGAGAAGCTAATTGTATTATAAATAAATATTATTATAGAGAAGAGCTTTAAAACAAACACATGTTAATTAGCAGCCCAGATCTTGCTCTGCTTGCAGCATTTCTTGCGGTAGCATGTTTCATTATTCACCGCCCTGGAAGAAGTTTTGTCATCAAGCTTCAGTTCCAGTAACTATAACATTGTCCTAAGGATTCAGAGGAAGATGATGCTGAGGCATATAACCCCCTGTCTAGTGTCACTCTGACGCTGCTACTGTTTTCAGTGGGCGTTCATTAAGTGTCCCCCACTTCATCCTTAAGCCTAGGTGAATAAGTGAGACAGATGGGACCCTGCAGCTCATGAGTAATTAGAAAATTATGCTCTATCAGCTTTTAATGACTGAACATGAGGGCTTGGAGAAGTCCTACCCAACCCTTAAAAGCAGCTGGAATGTCACTGCTTGATGAATTTAGCTAGAGTTCAGCTAGACATGAACCCTCCCTCTTCTGAACTCGCAAAGCACATTACTTTCCTTGCAGTATTTCTCTCTCTTACTACCTGCACAAGTGCTGAGGCTTGGGATTGTGTGTTGTGCTAAGCGATGCCTTTTGTACAGAAGGTTCTGATTAAATGTTGGTCAAATTGAACTGAAGGCTGACCCTGATACAGTACTAGGGGTCTTCACATCACACACAGGTCCTATAACACAAGGATTGTGCCAATGTTTCTGAAGGAGTGAGTGCTGTAACAGAAATCCTGTCCTGAGCAGTGTCGTCACTGACACGCTTAACATCAAACTTCTGGGGGACCAACAGTGAAGATACTTGATTCCCGTAGATGGTCACACTGTCCTGGGCTACTTACCTCTTCCGCTAGGAAATTCTTGAGGGTAAAGGGCGTGTTTCCTTACCCCTTTTCATCGATGATCCTTTATCTCTATCTCCAGTGCCAAGGCTGCTACATCCTGTGTGAATGCACAGCACAGGACTCGTGACTGCACTGAATTGCACTTCCAGTTGAAGTAATTCACGCCTCAAATGCTTGCTATGCGATTTTGACCGAAAGCATGAGCATCCTGTGGAGACCACGCTTTCAGGTCCCCTGGACAGCTGTTTCCCTAGTTGCCTGGCTCAGAGACTTTATCCCTCAGGTCTTTGAACTTTGGGGGGATGGCAGCACTTGACAGTGTTGACATCCTCCCCAGTTTTGAAGGTCATGGGACCCAGGATTTCTGTGAGGGTGCAGGTAGCTGGCACTTCTCTTAGCTGTTAGTTCTGCGATTTTTTTCCCCTTCTATCTGCGATATTTTCCCCCTTCTCTCGTAAATGTCCCTCAAGTTTCTTTTATCAGCTCTTTTCCATTTCTCCTAGTAGTCTTGCAAACTTTGGCTGCCTCATGCACTTCTAGAGTTTCAAATGACTCTTCCCTGAAAAGGTACAGCCTTGTAAATATGTATCTCTACCCTGATCTCCATCCAACTTCCCAGTTCCTGCTGGCCCTCTCCATTCAAACGTCCTGCTGGGGACTTTCCTGGTGGTACAGTGGATGAGAGTCCACGTGCCCATGCAGGGGACTTGGGTTCAATCCCTGACCTGGGACGATCCCACATGCTGCAGAGCACCCCAACTCCTGAGCCTGTGCGCTGGAGCCCGAAAGCTGCAACTGCTGAGCCCATGTGCCGCAACAGCTGAAGCCTGTGTGCTCAGAGCCCATGCTCTGCAGCAAGAGGAGCCACCACAATGAGAAGCTTGCACATCACAGCTAGAGAGCAGCCCCTGCTTTCTGCAACTAGAGAAAGCCCGTGCCAGCAACCGAGATCCAGTGCAACCAAAACTAAAAGTAATTAAATAAGTAAAATACTAAGAGAAGTCTTACTGGCACACCAAACTTCACCAAGCAAGAGCGCGCATGATTGGCCCCAGTTTGCTCCTTGGATGTCATTCACCTTTTACCATTTATCCCCTCATTTATTTACTGCCTTTCAGATATGCGGATGCCTTTCTTTTCATCAAATACTTCCAGCTCATTTCTGCCTCTGGGTATTTCCAATTGCTCTTCCTTCTTGGAGCCCACTTCCCCTGGCTCGTCATAGAGCTGGCTCCTTCTTATTCCCTACCAGCCCAGCCTGCTTCCCTCTCCCACAGCAGTCTGTTCCGTTTTCTCCAGAGGATCACCATTCTGAATGTATCACATGTTCATTTAGAATATAGATTCTGTGAAGACAGACTCTCTTTGTCACACTGTAGCCTTAGCTCAGGGCCAGGCACACATTAGGCATTTGTTAGTGAACTGTGCATTAGGAAACCTGGGGTTTTGTCCTAGACCTTTTATTGACCAGCTGTAGGCCCTTGGGCAGTTCATTTTCCTCCTCGGACAGCAGTTTTTTCCATCTACAAAAGATGGAGCACTTTCCCCAACATCTCTCCATGCATCATTAAGATGCCCACTTAGATATGTGTTAGAAGTGGGGAAGTAATAAGAGCAGGGCAAGTAGGGGAGGCTCTGGGACCCTCCTACCCAAGCCCATCAAGAAGAATAGCTTCACTTTTATTTTGCTTGACATATTGATCTTCCACTTAAAATTTCATCTGAACAAAGTTTTATGCATTAAAATTAAAAATATAAACTTTAAAAATTACTAACTCTGATCATTCACACAGTCAAAGGCTCTGGCATAGTCAATAAAGCAGAAATAGATGTTTTTCTGGAACTCTCTTGCTTTTTCCATGATCCAGCGGATGTTGGCAATTTGATCTCTGGTTCCTCTGCCTTTTCTAAAACCAGCTTGAACATCTGGAAGCTCACGGTTCACGTATTGCTGAAGCCTGGCTTGGAGAATTTTGAGCATTACTTTACTAGCATGTGAGATGAGTGCAATTGTGCAGTAGTTTGAGCATTCTTTGGCATTGCCTTTCTTTGGGATTGGAATGAAAACTGACCTTTTCCAGTCCTGTGGCCACTGCTGAGGTTTCCAAATTTGCTGGCATATTGAGTGCAGCACTTTCACAACATCATCTTTCAGAATGTGAAATAGCTCACCTGGAATTCCATCACTTCCACTAGCTTTGTTCATAGTGATGCTTTCTAAGGCTCACTTGACTTCACATTCCAGGATGTCTGGCTCTAGGTCAGTGATCACATCATCGTGATTATGTGGGTCGTGAAGATCTTTTTTGTACAGTTCTTCTGTGTATTCTTGCTACCTCTTCTTAATATCTTCTGCTTCTGTTAGGTCCATACCATTTCTGTCCTTTATCAAGCCCATCTTTGCATGAAATGTTCCCTTGGTATCTCTAATTTTCTTGAAGAGATCTCTAGTCTTTCCCATTTTGTTGTTTTCCTCTATTTCTTTGCACTGATGACTGAGGAAGGCTTTCTTATCTCTTCTTGCTATTCTTTGGAACTCTGCATTCAGATGCTTATATCTTTCCTTTTCCCCTTTGCTTTTCACTTCTCTTATTTTCACAGCTATTTGTAAGGCCTCCCCAGACAGCCATTTTGCTTTTTTGCATTTCTTTTCCATGGGGATGGTCTTGATCCCTGTTTCCTGTACAATGTCACGAACCTCCGTCCATAGTCCTGATAGGCACTCTATCAGATCTAGTCCCTTAAATCTATTTCTCACTTCCACTGTATAATCATAAGGGATTTGATTTAGGTCATACCTGAATGGTCTAGTGGTTTTCCCTACTTTCTTCAATTTAAGTTTGAATTTGGTAATAAGAACAGGGAGGCCTGGTGTGCTGCAATTCATGGGGTTGCAAAGAGTCAGACATGACTGAGCGACTGAACTGAACTGAACTCTGATCATTGTGAGGCAACTTCTGTCTTGAATTATGACTATGTCCAAAGTAGAATTCATCCTTCCTGTCCTCCTACAAGCCGGTTTGAATTTCCTATTTCTCTATTTGGTATTGTCACACAAATTCAAAGCTTCAGAGTTATTTTTGATGGTTCCTTCTTCTTCTCCTCCCTTACTCAACCTGGTGCATAATCGTTCTAAATGCCTTTCTCTTTTTAATTTCCATTCCCCAGGGAAGAAGGCCATGCCTAAGCCTTAGGATCCGATAACTTCTTACTTTAGGACTCGCACATTTCACTTGGACCTCTGCACTGCTCTCCCTGTATTCTGCACTGACAGTCCTATCCCCACAGACTACTAACTGATTTTTCTAAATAGAATTCTAGTAGTTAGTCTTTTGAAAACCTTCAGTGGCTTTTTATTGCCCATGAAATGAATCCAAAGGACGTGCCCTGGAGGCTTTCCTGCACATGGCACTATTCATGTCTGCCTGCCCACAGCCCTCTTCTCCAACACAAAGACCTCTGTTCTCTGAGACCTGGGATCCCTCTCCTGGCTGAAGCATCTGGCCAGACCTCTAAAAAGTCACCCTAGCAAAACAGCTTTGTCTAAGAGGTGTTATAAACTGGATGACAGCTGACTGACCAATCTGATACTTTCTCTTTGGAAATTTAAATGCAAGATTTGACAGTATTTCCAACATTAGGATGGAAAAGAGTGAAGAGAAACACAGAGAAGAGGCATTAGACAGAAGCCACGAGGCAGGAAAAGTCATGAGACCGTCAGGCAGAGACCAAAGGGCCTTGACGGCAAGAGTAGAAGAGGACATGGAGATAGAACGCGACCGATCCATCTGCTGGACCCCTGTTGGATACACCACCTCCGCCTCTGCGGCAGCCTGGTGGAGCAGGGACCAGAACCTGCTCCAGGGCCGGGGCTGCGGCGCACTGCGCCCTCCTGCGGTCCTGGGAAGCAAGCCAAACGGACATTCTTGGGGCGGAACCGGCTCCGCTTCGCTGCCTGCCTCTGCCTCCATCTCTATGGAAACAAAACAAGATGGTCCTGATCAACAGCAGAGCCCTAACTTGACTCCCTCTTTGTGGTGCGCTGATCAAACTCCTCAGGATAGCTGTTTCTTAACGATCTGCTGTGACTTCTGCCAATAAAAGTGCGGCTGAAAGGAGCCCTTTGTCCTCCTGCCACGGAGAGCAGGAGGCCCCTGACTCCCCGCTTGGCAGGTTACGTGTGTCTGTCTTTTCATTACGCGCTCGCCCAGTTTCAGGTCTTTCTCACCCTCTGTGCTGGGCGTAGCACACCTGGTCACATCAGGCAAAAGTCATCTTCTTCTAAACCCAGCACTTAGCCCGTCTAGCTTGGCCTTTATTGCACGTTGCGTCTCTCTCGGGGCTCTTTGAGTGTGAGAAATACAGAACTCAACTCTGCCTAAGGGGTCTGAGTAGTTCACAGAACTGAAAGAAATGCTGAACTCCTAGATATCAGAAAGATCAGCTTCTAGCCCAGCCCTGATATCTCAAGAGAAGGAATCCAGGCTTTCCCTAGGCAGTGTCACTGAAGTGATACTCCTTAACTGCTTCCACTGTATGTCAGTCCACTAGAGAGCCGGTCTCCAGCAGAAGAGATTCGCCTTCTCCCAGTTTAGGGCCCCTGGCTCCCCTTGGTAGGGGCGAGTGGCGGTGGGCTTGGACTGGACAGACCGTTCCACAGCACAGTCAGCCCATGTGGGAAAGAAGAGAGAATCTAAGTAAAGGAGGACGCTTTTTACTCAAAGAAAGAGGAGACGATGTTGTGCAGGCAAACACACAAAACAAAACCAGATGTGCAGAGCACACGCTCTTCTATTTCCCAATTATTTGCAGAGTTGTCTTTGTCTCCTAGTTAAATGCAAGTAATACATTTTCCTCTCGAGGGCAGGGTTTATTTATTACTTTTGCTTGATCTTCCAATAATCACAATATTATTAATATTTAATAATATTAATATTTATTGAGCACACACAATGACACTATGTTGAGTGTCTTATGTCCATTATCTCATGCGATTTCCTCAGCAGATGTTTACAGCTGATGTCTTATTAAGCTCACTTTGTAGACAAGAAAACCGTAACTCGAAGAGATTTCCTAAAATACAGCCAGTAAGAAATAGAACAGGGCTTGAAGCTTGGTCTGTGTGACCCCTAAACTCAGGCTCCTAATCACTCTGACATATTGCCTCTACATTATATGACATGATTGGTGCATATTCTTCATAAAAGTAGTTTCCATGCTTATACAGAATATCTTTTGACAGTTTATGCAGTCCTGACATAGCATCTCAAGCTAAGACTTAAAAGAGATAGAAGAGACTTAGAGAAAACCTACCAAGAGGCAGAATGATAGCAGAGAAATGGCTGGTGAAGGAAAGCCTAAGAAAAATTATGATCCTCATGTGAAAATCTCCAAAATACCTTGTCAGGCCAAGCCCAGTGCTTGATAGACTAAGCAACAGCCAAATCAGGGAAAAATAAATGAGACTTTCTATGAGGACTTTTTATAGACGGGAAGGTTCTGTAAGATTTGGTTATTTTTTCTCTGTGTGCTAAATTGTTTCAGTCGTGTCTGATTCTTTGCTAACCTGTGGACTGAGCCTGCCAGTCTCCTCCGTCCATGGAATTCTCCAGGCAAGAACATTGGAGTCTGTTGCCATGCCCTCCACCAGGGGATCTTCCCGACCCAGGGATTGAACGCATGTCTCTTATGTCTCCTGCATTGGTGGACAGATTCTTTACCACTAGTACCACCTGGGAAGCTCCACTTTTATTCTAACCTATAGAAAATATATACAAGAATACACAGAAGAACTGTACAAAAAAGATCTTCACGACCCACATAATCACCATGGTGTGATCACTCACCTAGAGCCAAACATCCTAGACTGTGAAGTCAAGTGAGCCTTAGAAAGCATCACTACAAACAAAGCTAGTGGAGGTGATAGAATTCCAGTTGAGCTATTCCAAATCCTGAAAGATGATGCTGTGAAAGTGCTGCACTCAATATACCAGCAAATTTGGAAAACTCAGCAGTGGCCACAGGACTGGCAAAGGTCAGTTTTCATTCCAATCCCAAAGAAAGGCAATGCCAAAGAATGCTCAAACTACCGCACAATTGCACTCATCTCACATGCTAGTAAAATAATGCTTAAAATTCTCCAAGCCAGGCTTCAGCAATACATGAACCGTGAACTTCCTGATGTTCAAGCTGGTTTTAGAAAAGGCAGAGGAACCAGAGATCAAATTGTCAACATCCTCTGGATCATGGAAAAAGCAAGAGAGTTCCAGAAAAACATCTATTTCTGCTTTATTGACTATGCCAAAGCCTCTGACTGTGTGGATCACAATAAACTGTGGAAAATTCTGAAAGAGATGGGAATACCAGACCACCTGACCTGCCTCTTGAGAAATCTGTATGCAGGTCAGGAAGCACCAGTTAGAACTGGACATGGAACAACAGACTGGTTCCAAATAGGAAAAGGAGTACATCAAGGCTGTATATTATCACCCTGCTTATTTAACTTATATGCAGAGTACATCATGAGAAACACTGGACTGGAAGAAACACAAGCTGGAATCAAGATTGCCGGGAGAAATATCAATAACCTCAGATATGCAGATGACACCACCCTTATGGCAGAAAGTGAAGAGGAACTAAAAAGCCTCTTGATGAAGGTGAAAGTGGAGAGTGAAAAATTTGGCTTAAAGCTCAGCATTCAGAAAACAAAGATCATGGCATCTGGTCCCATCACTTCATGGGAAATAGATGGGGAAACAGTGGAAACAGTGTCAGACTTTATTTTTCTGGGCTCCAAAATCACTGCAGATGGTGACTGCAGCCATGAAATTAAAAGACACTTACTCCTTGGAAGGGAAGTTATGACCAACCTAGATAGCATATTGAAAAGCAGAGACATTACTTTGCCAACAAAGGTTCGTCTAGTCCAGGCTATGGTTTTTCCTGTGGTCATGTATGGATGTGAGAGTTGGACTGTGAAGAAGGCTGAGCGCTGAAGAATTGATGCTTTTGAACCGTGGTGTTGGAGAAAACTCTTGAGAGTCCCTTGGACTGCAAGGAGATCCAACCAGTCCATTCTAAAGGAGATCAGCCCTGGGATTTCTTTGGAAGGACTGACGCTAAAGCTGAAACTCCAGTACTTTGGCCACCTCATGCGAAGAGTTGACTCATTGGAAAAGACTCTGATTCTGGGAGGGATTAGGGGCAAGAGGAGAAGGGGATGACAGAGAATGAGATGGCTGGATGTCATCACTGACTCGATGGACGTGAGTCTGAGTGAACTCCGGGAGTTGGTGATGAACAGGGAGGCCTGGTGTGCTGCGTGCGATTCATGGGGTCGCAAAGAGTCGGACACGACTGAGCGACTGATCTGATCTGATCTGATCTGATCTGATAGAAAATATTGGAATGTAAAAATAAAACCAACAAGTTTTAAATAAATTTACAGTTCACACAAAGGCCAAGGCATTCTGTGGCTGCCCTCGTCTTGCAGGCTCAAGTTGGTGGATGCCTGGATGCTGCTGACTGGACTGGAGGGAACTTCAACTTGCCTCCCTTTGGCAATCCTCATGTTTTCAGTGTGACTACACTACAAAGAAGAGAAACTGCTGGCACATCTTCTTTTATTGCACTTCACAGATATTGTGCTTTTCATAAATTGAAGATTTGTGGCAGCCCTGCATTAAATAAGTCTTTCAGCACCATTTTTTTCAAACAGCATTTGCTCATTCTTGTCTCTTTTGGGTAATTCTTACAATATTTCAATCTTTTTCATTATTTTCATATTTGTTACTGTGATTTGCGATCAGTGATATTTTGTTTCACTGCTATGAGTCACTGAAGGTCTAGATGATGGTTAGCATTTTTTAGCAGCAAAATATTTTAATTTAAGATATGTACATTGTTTTTTGAGACATAGTGCTATTGCATACTTAATAGACTAGTGGAGCCTGGTGGGCTGCAGTCCATGGGGTCGCTAAGAGTCAGACACAATTGAGCGACTTCACTTTCACTTTTCACTTTCATGCATTGGAGAAGGAAATGGCGACCCACTCCAGTGTTCTTGCCTGGAGAATCCCAGGGACCGTGGAGCCTGGTGGGCTGCCGTCTATGGGGTCGCACAGAGTCGGACACGACTGAAGCATCTTAGCAGCAGCAGCAGCAGCAGTGTAAGTGTAACTTTTATATGCAGTTCAGTTCAGTTCAGTTCAGTTGCTCAGTTGTGTCCGGCTCTTTGAGACCCCATGGCCTGCAGCAAGCCGGGCCACCCTGTCCATCACCAACTCCTGGGGCTTACTCAAACTCATGTCCATTGAGTCGGTGATGCCACCCAACCATCTCATCCTCTGTTGTCCTCTTCTCCTCTCACCTTCAATCATTCTTAGCATCAGGGTCTTTTCAAATGAGTCATCTCTTTGCATCAGGTGGCCAAAGTATTGGAGTTTCAGCTTCAGCATCAGTCCTTTCAATGCATATTTAGGATTGATTTCCTTTAGGACAGACTGGTTGGATCTTCTTGCTGTCCAAGGGACTTTCAAGAGTCTTCTCCAACACCACAATTCAGAAGCATCAGTTCTTCGGCACTCAGCTTTCTTTATAGTCCAACTCTCACATCCATACACGACTTCTGGAAAAACCATAGCTTTGACGAGGTGGAATTTTGTTGGCACAGTAACGTCTCTGCACTGGGAAACTGTAAAATTTGTGTGGCTCACTTTAGTGCAGTGGTCTGGAACCACACCCGCAATTATCTTTGAGACTTTTTAAGTCACTGCTGGACACGTCCACTGTAGGGACAAGTTTGCTGCAAGGAGATCTCAGATGAGTCATTCAGGTTCCTAGAATGCAGCGTGGGGACCGAAAGAAGACATCACAGGGAAAACTGGTCTGAAATGAATGGAATCCAAATACTTTTGGGAATCTAAGTGGCCAAGTTCTGTGCACTGGCCACTAAAAGAAAGAGTCATGGTATTACTTCCTTCTGTGAACCATCAAGCAAGAGAAGCGAGAGCATCTCTTATGGCAGGGTTCCTCGTGTCTGGAAAAAGGTAGCAGTCCAGGAGAGGAGCATTGGTCCCACGGCAGTCAGTGGTTTTCTCCACATTCTGATTCACCCTGTCCTCACTGAACTTCCATGGTGCCTTCAGGTTCTTCTTTGAGCAACAGGAAAATGAAATCATTCCTTTCTTCTCATTCCCTGTAACATTTATTAGCAGCTTTCAAATTTTAGCATGTGTCTTAAATGGACTCTCATTTAAAATGCCTTTGGAGATTCTGATTCAGTAGGCGTCAATGGACCACATAGACAGACACAAATTCCCATTCTTGGTTGCTTTGAGCTCTTATTTCTCATCTGTTTGTTGTCGTTGTTCAGTTGCTAAGTCATGTCCAACTCTTTTGCAACCCTGCTTAAAAGTTGCTTTAATGAGTTGAACTTCCTCCTCGTATTTGGTGCATGCCTTACTTAGATCATAATCTTTGAGATTAAGAGCTGCATACTTTCTTTCTCCAGTCCTCCTGAAAGTATATACCTCGCATGTTTACAATATGCACACACATTGCTGAGTGACCAAAAGCTAACAGAAACTGTTGCTTTATGCCCACCTAACATGTGAATGTCAGGGCCGAGTTTGGGAAAGAATTATCTTTGAGGTTGAAAGAACCAATAAAGAAAGAAATGCATAAGATAGTATGAATTTATACAGATGATTCAAAACACAATGAATGGAAAAGACCCAGAATTTGAAATTTTAAAATCTGTTTTCTCAGAGGTGTCTTTAATCAGTTAATTTTACTTAGAATATTATCTGACAAGGTCAAAATACTGCTCCTTTGTATTTTATGGGGTATATGACCCCATATTATTATTTTTTTTTTTTACTATTTTCCATTATTTTTATTAAGAATTAATGGAAAAACAAAATTTCAAATAAGGTCTATATTAGTCTGGTGTAAACATATGCTGGAGGCCAAAGTCATGCAGTAGTCATTGGCATTTGTTCCTGGAAGAGAGAAGCATCCGGTCAGTTCCTCCTTACTTAGCAATGTGTCACTCCCTGCATTAAAGCCATCAGTGGTGCCAGTTAGCCCTCAGGAGATAATCCCAGCTGCTTAGTGTGGCTTACAGATGACACCCGACGTGACCCCACACCCCCGACCCTGCAGCCTCGAATCTCCTTCTGGGACCTCCATTCCCTCCTGCCCCTCCCCCTTCCACTGCCCTCCCTGATCCAACCGTCATTCTTTCCATCCCCTGAAGACACCATACTCTTTTTCCTCTTTGGCGTTAGTGTATGTGTTTATTTCCCGTGCAACTTTCAGATCTAGTTTTGTGTCATTTCATGAAGCTTCCCCTGACCCCATGTCTGGGTTAAGGGCATGAGCTTCCTTTTTACATCATAGCATTAATTGCTTTTTTCCCCTGTATTCTCCACTAAGACTTTAAGCCCAGAGTATGGCAGGAAATGAAAGGCTTATTCACACATATATGCATATATATGTGCACGTATATACATGTGTGTATATACATATATATGTATACCACATGTGTATATATATCCTTCCCGCTTGGTCCCCCACCAATATTTGGAGTAGACTTGCTGTGACACAGTCTTGCTTCAGGAGTGAGGAAGGCCCTTGTGTTAATTGACTCCTTAGAAACAGGCGTCTTTACTCCTTCCTTTAACTTTCTCTTCAAGGAGTGACTCGACTTTTAATGTGTGCTTGCATTGATCCTCCTTCCATCTCTACTGACTAACCAAGTTCTCCCTGAGAGAGGACCCAATTGGTTAGCCAATCACTGCTTTGTATGGAGCCCTTCTATTGAGCAGACCTTTTAGCGCCATGTCCCAGAGACTGTCTGCCGGCCCCTGCATGTTTTGGGTGAAGCATTTCTCTCTGAGGTAATCATCTGTGCCCACAGTGACAGGTCATGTGGCCCACAGAAGCCTGATGATGGGAGTGAGGAAGCCATCGGGGCCCACAGTGACACACAGAAGCCTGATGATGGGGGTGAGGAAGAGATCTGTGCCCACAGTGACAGGTCACGTGGCCCACAGAAGCCTGATGATGGGAGTGAGGAAGCCATCTGGGCCCACAGTGACACACAGAAGCCTGATGATGGGGGTGAGGAAGAGATCTGTGCCCACAGTGACAGGTCACGTGGCCCACAGAAGCCTGATGATGGGAGTGAGGAAGCCATCTGGGCCCACAGTGACACACAGAAGCCTGATGATGGGGGTGAGGAAGCGATCTGTGCCCACAGTGACAGGTCACGTGGCCCACAGAAGCTTGATGATGGGGGTGAGGAAACCCCTCCGGGCATTGGCTCTGAAGCAGCTGTGAGCAGAGGAGACACTCAGAGCTCCTAGCCCAGGACATGCTCTTTCCCATCTCCCATGCTGCTACCCGGGCCACTGAATGCTACCTTTAAATTAATGTTTAAAAGCCACTTATGTATTTATTTTCAGTCCACCTAAACTGTGCCAACTATGAACATGTGTGAGAGTCTAAATTAAATCATTCTGGCTTCTGCAAAAGAGGAAGGAAAATTAAAAACTCTTCAGAAACTTCAAGGCATGAGTTAGAGCTTTCCAGATTATTTAGAAAGATGTGGTCAGATATTTCATTGTAAATTTCCTTTGGTTTCAGCCTAGGAATGGTTTCATTTCCTCTACAATAGTCAGTAATCATCACCACAAAATTAAGTCTGTAGGAAAAAAAGAAGCTTCATCTCTATTTAGACAACAAATCAATTCTTTTTCATTTCACCATAGTTTGGACAATTTTAGTGACTATTTTTGCATAATTTATATATGTTTAGTTACAGACTTTATATAACCCACCCATTAAGCTGGCTCAAACATTAGGCTGGCCATTTTTCAGTCTAGTATTCTGGTCACATAATTAACCACACCTCATAATATGTGGCTCCTACCACTCTGGATGTTGTGTTCCACTTACAAGTAAACCAACAAGTTGACCTCGGTCTCTCCATGCCTGACGTTGGCTCCTTACTGGCCCTCCCTCTCAATGAATGGAGCTTCGTGTCTTCAATGAATGGAGATTCGTGTCTTCAATGAATGGGGCTTTGCATCTTCAACAAATGGAGCTGGGGGGATACTGTGTGTCCACAGGACCCTTCCTGGTGCTTCCCTGGTGGCTCAGATGGTTAAGGATCTGCCTGCAGTGGGGACCCGGGCTTGATGCCTGGTGGGAAAGATCCTCTGGAGAAGGAAATGGTTACCCACTCCAGCATTCTTGCCTGGAGAATTCCATGGACGGAGGAGCCTGGCAGGCTGCAGCCCATGGGGTCACACAGAGTTGGACACGACTGAGCGACTCCCACTGTCACTTTCACTTTCACTCACAGGACCCTTTAAAGTTTAGCTCCTGGCACCCACATCCAGTCCTACAAAATGTGAATATGGGTGTCACCAGCTTCTCCACAGATGACCTGTCTCAAAGTCTTTGTCTCATACTGGGAAAAGAGGAGGAAAATAGACGAGCACAGGTGAAGCTTGTTTCTTACACCAGATAATTCAAGTTCTCAGAAGGAAAGAGAGCTTCAAACATGGATTCTCAACTCTGTTTATTCACTGGAGCCAATCCCCATGTTTCAAAGACACACTCTGCTGCCAACCTATAGATTCTAATACTGAAGTCAGGAGTAGGGATTAGCATATATACATGTTTCTAATATGGGGCTTCCCTGGTGACTCAGATGGTAAAGAATCTGCCTGCAATGCAGAAGACCCTGGTTTGATCCCTGGGTTGGAAAGATCCCCTGGAGGAGGGCATGGCAACCCACTCCAGTATTCTTGCCTGAAGAATTCCATGGACAGAGGACCCTGGTGGGCTACAGTCCATGGGGTTGCAAAGAGCAATATGACTGAGCAACTAACATACACACACACACATTTCTAACAGTAATTTTGATGATTAAGCAGGATTGAAACCAGTGATTTGAATAAGAGGTTTGCAATTTATTTTTATTTCCTCCTCCACCAGTAAGCAAGAGCTTCATTTCACCAAATGATAGACTGCACACATCGGTGTTATTCCAGATTTGGGAGGAGAAGAGTTGAGTTCCAATGGTAACCTCCTCAATTCACCATAGGCCTTAAAGTAAAGAGAAAATCATCTAACCAAAATCATAAGCAAGAAAGTCTGACCTTGGATGTTTACTTCCCTTTGAACCTGCTTATGATTCAATGTGGCTTCTGTTTCTCAGGTGTTAAATTTGATTTGGGCACTTCATTGTCAGTATCCTTGGTATATTATTACATGAGGCATTGCAACCAAGTTCTTGAAAAAGTCAAAACAAGTTGGAATACTATTTAGCAACTAAAAAAGCAATACATCTTTTGATACATGTAACAAAATAGATAAATCTTAAAAAGTGAGAGAAGGTAAAAGGTTACATACTTTGTTCATTTCTATAATATTCTAGAGAAAAAAAAAAAAGCACAGATATAGAAATCAGATCAATGGTTTCCAGGGACTGAGAGTGGGAGAGGGGTTTCATGCAAAAGAGAAAAGGAATATTTTGAGGTAATAGAAATGGTTTATGTGTTTTTTATGTTTCCTAGAAGACAATATGAACCAGACTTTTGAAGTGATGCTTGGTTGTCACATGTAGCTTCAAAACTGGGATTTGGATTGTATTTCATACCAGGAATAAAGGGTACAACACTCTATGTGGAATGGATAGGTTCTATCTCACGGGAAAAGAAAAAAAATATTGCTATGGCAATTAATATCTCTAAAGACAAAAATATTCTATGGTGGGAAGAAAGCACACGAGTAATAACCTAATTTAAAAATGGGAAAGGACTTGAGTATACATTTCTCCAAAGAAGATGTACAAATGACCAATAGATATGTGAAAAGAGACATTAATAATCAATGAGCAATTAGCATTACCAATAACTAGAGAAGCAAATCAAAGCTACAATGATACATCACATCACACCCATTAGGATGATCATTAAGAACAAAACAAACACAAACGAAAATGACAAAATAGCAGTTGGTGAGGATGTAAAGCGAAAGTTAGTCACTCAGTCGTGTCCAACTCTGTGCAACCCCATGGACTGCAGCCTGCCGGGCTCTTCGGTCCATGAATTCACCAGGCAAGAATACTGCAGTGGGTAGCCATTCCCTTCTCCAGGGGATCTTTCCAAATGAGGAATTGAACCTGGTTCTCTCGCATTGCAAGCAGATTCTTCACTGTCTGAAACACCCAGGAAGCCCCAAAGAAGGTTGAGCGCTGAAGAATTGATGTTTTCGAATACTGGTGCTAGAGAAGACTCTTGAGAGTCCCGTGGACTGCAAGGAGATCCAACCAGTCCATCCTAAAGGAAATCAGTCCTGAATATTCATTGGAAGGACTGATGCTGAAGCTGAAGCTCCAATATTTTGGTCACCTGATGCGAAGAGCTGACTCATTGGAAAAGACCCTGGTCCTGGGAAATAACTGCATAACTTCAAATGACTTTATTTAAGTTCACTGATTCTTCTGCTTAGTTAAGTCTTATGTTGAACACCTCTAGTGGAATTTTCAATTCAGTTATTATATTCTTCATCCCCAAAATTTGTTTGATTCCTATATTTCTATGTCTGTTGATATTCTCGTTTTGTTCATAAATTGTTTTCCTGAGTTAATTGAATCTCTGTCAAAGAATTCCTATATCTCTGTTTCTTTCAGTCAGTTTCTGAAGATGTATCATGTTCCTTTGATTGAGCCACATATCCTTGTTTCTTCATATGTCTTGTATCTTTGTATTAGAATCCACATATTAAAAAAAAAAAAAAAAACAGCCACCTCTCCTCATACTTATGGACTGCCTTTATATAGGGAAAAATCTTCACCAATCAGACGAGTGAGAGATTCTGTGAGCCTTTCAAACCTGCCCTGTGCATGTGCCTTTTTTGGAATTGCAAATATAAATTCCCAGTTAGATGGATTTGCTGCCTTCTTTTTTTCAGGAATTTTAATATTTACCCCTTGCCTCCTCAGGCATGTCTGCAGTGATACAGGTTCTCTGGAGCTACCTCAAACCACCAGGTCTCTTGTTTTCCAGGTACGTAGGCTTCTAGAGCATGTCAGACTCCATAAGCAGGGAGTCAGGTGAGACAGAACCTAGTCCCTCGGGCAGGTGCCTGAAAAAATTAGAATGTTGGACTGATGGTCCACTTCTCTTTCTTCCCCCAAAAGAGAGACTGTCAAGCTGTATCGGTCTCTGTCTGCTCTACCGTGGGTCTTCAGGATAGTAGCATCCTGCTAAGCACTCATTTGTTCTCCAAGCTCCCTCTCTGTGTCGCTTGGTCCATTAGCACTCCAAAACAAGAGAGGTGGAAACCAGTCCTTTAGGCAGATGCCTGAAAGCCAGAGGACTGGACACATGCTCCAACACTTCCCCTTCCCAGAGAGAAGCCAGGAGCTGGAACGTTCCTCCCACTTGGCTCTGCACTGAGCCAGTGGAAGGGTGTGAGGTGAGTGAGTGCTCCCAAACATTGCCCGTGTTCTCAGCAGCCCCCGACCTAACCGCCTTTGCTGTCAGCACTTAGATTCAGCCAGGACTGAAACTAATTACTTGGGCTGTTCCCTGAAAATTCTGAACGTTGGATTTAGTGTCCAGCCTTCCCTTTTTCTCTCTATGCAAAACCATGGAGCTGGGAATATTCTCCGCATCCACTCAACTGAGCCAAGAGTAGGCACTATGGTAAGTGAACGCCACAAATTTTGCTACTGACTTTGGTAAGACTATTTGCAGTCACTTGGGGTATAGGAGCCTTCTGATTTCTGGATTTCTCAAAAACAGAGTTGGTTTACATACTATTGTT
This sequence comes from Bos indicus x Bos taurus, assembly GCF_003369695.1. NCBI lineage: Eukaryota > Metazoa > Chordata > Mammalia > Artiodactyla > Bovidae > Bos > Bos indicus x Bos taurus. The sequence goes on along the minus strand of NC_040090.1, from coordinate 78,619,218 downwards.
GAGGTGTTGCCATCATAGGGGGAGGGAGACACTATGGTTTCCTATTTTGCCATCTTGCTGACATCACTCTTCAGAATAGTTTGCATTTTGATTGCAGAGTGAGGGGTAGTTTGTATACATTTGCCAAAATTCACCAAAATATACTTTTCACCATATGCTATGCAAATTATACCTTAATATAATTATGTACATAAGTTATCCCTCAAAAAGATAACTTTAAAATTAAATTAATTTAAAAATTAATGTAATAAATTTAAAAAATGTTTATGGCCTAAACTACTTCTGGATATTCTACTTCAATACTCAGCAATTTATACACCATTAAATTCCATTTAGAACATAGGCTTATGTGGGTAAGTTTTTCTGAAATTTAGTCTGCTCTTACTTTTACTATTTGATCTTTTCTTTGTCTCTATTTTCAGGACTGATTCACCTGGACTCTTCTACATTTTTCAATGAGATGGATAAGTCATAAATAGGGCTCATCACTTCTAAATAAAACATCTACTTCTGCTTTATTGACTATGCTAAAGCCTTCAACTGTGTGGATCACAACAGACTGGAAAATACTTCAAGAGATGGGAATGCCAGACCACCTGACCTGCCTCCTGAGAAATCTGTGTGCAAGTCAAGAAGCAACAGTCAGAACCTGACAAGGAACAATTGACTGGTTCCAAATTGGGAAAGGAGTATGTCCAGGCTGTATATTGTCACCCTGCTTGTTTAACTTATATGCAGAGTACATTATGAGAAATGCTGGGCTGAATGAAACACAAGCTGGAATCAAGATTGCTAGGAGAAATATCAACAACCTCAGATATGCAGAGGAAATCACTCTAATGGCTGAAAGTGAAGAGGAACTAAAGAGCCTCTTGATGAAAGTGAAAAAGGAGAGTGAAAAAACTGGCTTAAAACTCAACATTCAAAAAACTTAGGTCATGGCATCTGGTCCTATCACTTCATGGCAAATGGATGGGGAAAAGTGGAAACAGTAACAGATTTTATTTTCTTGGGCTCCAAAATCACTGTAGGTGGTGACAGCAGCCGTGAAATTAAAAGAAGCTTGCTCCTTAGAAGAAAAGCTATGACAAACCTAGACAGCATATTAAAAGGCAGAGACATTACTTTGTTGAAGAAGGTCCCTATAGTCAAAGCTATAGTTTTTTTTTTTTTTTTTTCAGTAGTCTTGAATGGATGAGGGAGTTGGACTATAAAGAAGGCTGAGTGCCAAAGCATTGATGTGTCAAATTGTGGTGCTAGGGAAGACTCTTGGGAGTCCTTTGGACAGCAAGGAGATCAAAGTGGTCAATCCTAAAGGAAATCCACCCTAAATATTCTTTGGAAATGACTGATTGCTGAAGCTCCAATACTTTGGTCACCTGATGTGAAGAGCTGACTCTGATGCTGGGAAAGATTGAAGGCAGGAGGAGAAGGAGGTGACAGAACATGGGATGGCTGGATGGCATCACTGATTCAACAGACATGAGTTTGAGCAAACTCTGGGAGTTAGTGAAGGACAGGGAAGCCCGGTGTGCGGCAGTCCATGGGGTCACAAAGAGTCAGACATGGCTTAGCAACTAAACAACAACAACAACTTCTAAGTAAAAAGTAAGTTTCATCCTGCCTACCTCACTGCATTCTCAGTGCCTAAAAATTCTGGTATAGAATAGACATTCAATAATATATTTTGAATAAATGAATAAAAGTTCATGGTCAATTTGGAAATAAAAACTAGGCCTTACATGTCTGACGCTTCCCTCTCAGCCGGTCCCGGCCTCTCCTTTTCCTCCCCTCACTGTGTGCACAAGTCTGTCTTCTGTATCTGTGTCTCTGTTGCTGCCCTGTGAGTTGGTTCATCAGCACCCTTTACCGTGGATAAAGTAGATAACCAGTGGGAATTTGCCGTATGAGCAGGGAGCGCAGTCCACTGCTCTGTGACAGCCTAGAGAGGTGTGATGGGGTGGGAGGCGGGAGGGAGGCTCAGGAGGGAGGGCACATGTGTATACCTATGGCTGATTCATGTCATCACATGGCAGAAACCAACACAACGTTGAAAAGCAATTATCCTCCAACTAAGAATACATTTTTTTTTTAAGTTAAAAAAGCAAAAGAGAATAATGGTCAAATTTTCTTCTGATTGTTATTCTCCATAGATTAAAAAAAAAAAACTAGGCTTTATAGTTAGATCCTGTTTCTGTTTTTGGATCTTGACTTTGCCAGATATATGGTCTTCTTAGTCTGAGGCTCATAACTGCCACATGCAAAACATGATGATAATAACACTTGTATCACATGTGAAATGAGCTTAGAAAGAGCTTAACAAATGACAACTTTGCCTTGTAGTTCCGCCCCCCAAAATTTCTCATCAGTTCTTTCCTACTCAATCATATTAAATGACTGATAACTGATAATTTGTGTCAATTCTATCAATATTCAAGAAACTTGAATTGTCAGTTAGACTGTTTCTTTGAAACCTTATTCTCCCCACCCCAAATCTAATTACATTATTCATCTTCATTTTTAGTGGTTGATTGAACCTAGTAGTGCCTGAAATAACCTATGCCATCAATGAATTTTGTATTCTTTAATCACATATTTTTGGCCGTTGCATTTCTTGGTCTCAAAGCTATGTTCTTGGCCAACTGAGTCCACAAGAACCACATAGAACATTGGTGGAGAGATCTCATCTATTCATTTCTTAATCAATTTGTTTCTCCCTCCACAATCCTGACACTAACTGTCTGGTGGTACAGTTTCCTCTTACTTCTCTGCTTCTAACATCTTGAAAGTCATTCCTGGCTCCAGCCTCTGGCTCTGTCCTCTTCACTTCTTTATCTTAGTTCTCCTTACAACCTCCATTACTGCCTAGTCATGGGACCTCTCCCACCCTCCCCTCTCATCCGTAATCTACTATTATAAAAGGCAAGTTCCAGCTGATATCCTACAAATTCTAGGTTATTAAATCTCTAGGCTTATTATATTTGCTTCAATATGTTATTATTTTATTTTTACTAGCAATAATTTATTATATATACTTATATATCATATACTATCAAATATATATGTAATATATCGGACTCTTTGCGACCCCATGGACCATAGCCTACCAGGATCCTCCGTCCATGGGATTTTCCAAGCAAGAGTACTGGAGTGGGTTGCCATTTCCTTCTCCAATAATAAGTTGTCATATTTACTATTTTTGTAATAATTTTATTTATTCCCCAGATGGCACTGATGGTAAAGAACCCATCTGTCAAGGCAGGAGATGCAAGAGACATGGGTTCGATTCATGGATCAGGGAGATCCCCTGGAATAGGAAGTGGCAACCCACTGAAGTATTCTTGCCTAGAAAATTCCATGGATGGAGGAGTCTGGCAGGCTATAAGCACGGGGCTGCAAAGAGTCGGACATGACTAAGCGACTGAGCACACATATACATAGAAAGAAAACATTACAGGTATCACTGAAGCTTTTCCTTCACCATAAGTCTAAGAGGTTTTATGAAAAAAAAAGAATGTTGAGCCATTGCTCCTGAGTGATGCACACTTGACTGAAAATTACCTGGTGAAGGTTAAGTAATTCCTAAGGAATATGGTTTTGAAATCAACCTAGGAGTCCTCTTCTTGCTTCCTTTGACACAAGCCTAGCAGAAGGCTTACTGTTAGGCTTCTCAGTCAGTTCTGGAAAGCCTAATTCAACTCAAATTTTGCACAAATAAAGCTTCAGATTGCTTTTCTGCTGCTTTTCTAACAAGACCTGGAGACTGATACTTCTACATTACAAAAGCCAACATGTGACTTACGGCTACTGAACTAGAAATGGTGGCGATGGGACTAATTTCCTTTTTATTCAGTCTTCTTTTGAGAAGGCAGATTTTTTGTTTGTTTTATAGTATGGTATTATATCAGTTCTTTCTTGAGGTAAAATCAAAATTAGCAGGAGAAAGTTTTCTTTATCTTGGAAATTCTTCAGCTGAAGAGATCCTAAAGCTGGAGGATCTGACATGTCATTTCTAGTAAAAGAACTGAGCAGGAACTGATAAGAAGGAGGGAGAGAGAAAGAGAAAAGTACCCAGGAGATGGAAGGGATGTTATGCCTTCTCTTCTGTAGGAAATTTCATTTAGAAAGAAAGAGACTGGATAGGAAACTGAAAGAAATATTTTGCATCAGTGGGATTCAAGCTTTAATCTGCATCAGAAGAGCCTGGATAATTTATTGAAACACAGATTGTTGGCCCTGTCCTCATAGTTTCTGAAGCCTTTGATCTAGGGCCACTGGGGAATTAATATTTTAACAGATTGTCAGGTGAGGCTGGTGCTGTTGGTCTGGGAATCACATTTTGAGAAGCACAGTTTTTCAACAATCTCAGTACTCTGGGTCTATGCATAAATGCCTTTGTATAGTGCCTCTCTATGATTCCCAGATATTGTCATAACTAAAGGGTTGCACACTGCAGTAAATCATTATAATTCCCCTAAATTATTTTAACCTGTACTCAATAGACAAAACTCTTGGCATCTAATTTAAGACATCTGAGTCTCAGCTCCCCTTTAGACTCACCTTTCCGCGGATCATTTTCCAGACATTTTTAGATATTTAAAACTACAGTGAAACACCAGTACACCAAGCTACTGGAATAGATAAGATTAAAATGACTTGACAGTTCTGAGGGTTGGCAATATTTTGGAATTTGTTGGAGTCTCATACATTGCTAGTAAGAGTATAAATTGCTACCATCAGCTTGAAAAGTTGGTCATGTAAGAAACTGGACATATAAAAGAGGAATATAAAAGAGGAATATAAAAGAGGAATAAGATGAGACATCTGCCCTGAAGAGTTCTCAGGATAAGATGGCTATGTGACCAACTAACTGTGGTATCATAGGATGAGTGTTCTAGTCTCCACTGCTGCTGCTGCTGCTAAGTTGTGTCAGTCATGTCTGACTCTGTGCGACCCCATAGATGGCAGCCAACCAGACTTCCCGTCCCTGGGATTCTCCAGGCAAGAACACTGGAGTGGGTTGCCATTTCCTTCTCCAATGCATGAAAGTGAAGTCGCTCAGTCGTGCCCGACTCCTAGTGACCCTATGGACTGCAGCCCACCAGGCTCCTCCGTCCATGGGATTTTCCAGGCAAGAGTACTGGAGTGGGGTGCCATTGCCTTCTCCTCTGGTCTCCACTAGGTACATGCTATGAGAAGAACACTACAAAGAATTGAAAAATTTTCAGTCAGTCCAATCTTAACTCTGAAACTGAGTAATAGAGCACATTGGGAGGAAGGCAGAGCTTTGGAAGCAAAGCATGAAACCAGAGATAAAGTCTCTGTGTCTATGGAACCGTGAAGGGCAGTATGTCTTCATGATTAAGAACTCAGACTGGATCCAGACTTCTTGGGTTCAAATCCCGACTCTGCCACTTACTATTAATAGCTGTGTAAGCTTTAATCCATCCCCCAAGCTCTCAGTACATGTTCCTTCCTCTATAGAATATAATACCCTCTTCAACAGGTCGCTGGGAAGAGTTTATGTGTTAACATCTGTAAAGCACAGCATACAGGGGTTATTACTATTGTGGGGTTAAGTGTCTACTGAGGTTACACAGCATGCTTCCTATACAAGTTCAACTTTATAGAAAGTTATAAAATAAACACATGGCATAATTTTAAAAGGTGAAAGAAGTTCTGTGATAAATATGGTAACACAAAAGCAGCAAGTCTGCAGCAGGACCAGGACGTTGTTAGTAAGAGAGAGATTTTATTTTCAGCCCTCAGCTGTCTCTGCTGCACTCTGATGCTTCGTCAGTCAGTTCATGGGATTTCAGTCTTCTTTTTGTATTTCAGTATTATTTGTTCTTTCCCCTTCCTTCAGCTCAGTTCAGTTCAGTTCATTCGCTCAGTCGTGTCCGACTCTTTGCGACCCCATGAATCGCAGCACGCCAGGCCTCCCTGTCCATCACCAACTCCCGGAGTTCACTCAGACTCACGTCCATCGAGTCAGTGATGCCATCCAGCCATCTCATCCTCTGTCGTCCCTTTCTCCTCCTGCCCCCAATCCGTCCCAGCATCAGAGTCTTTTCCAGTGAGTCAACTCTTCACATCAGGTGGCCAAAGTACTGGAGTTTCAGCTTCAGCATCATTCCTTCCAAAGAAATCCCAGGGCTGATCTCCTTCAGAATGGACTGGTTGGATCTCCTTGCAGTCCAAGGGACTCTCAAGAGTCTTCTCCAACACCACAGTTCAAAAGCATCAATTCTTTGGCGCTCAGCCTTCTTCACAGTCCAACTCTCACATCATACATGACCACAGGAAAAACCATAGCCTTGACTAGACGAACCTTTGTTGGCAAAGTAATGTCTCTGCTTTTCAATATGCTATCTAGGTTGGTCATAACTTTCCTTCCAAGGAGTAAGCGTCTTTTAATTTCATGGCTGCAGTCACCATCTGCAGTGATTTTGGAGCTCAGAAAAATAAAGTCTGACACTGTTTCCACTGTTTCCCCATCTATTTCCCATGAAGTGATGGGACTGGAGGCCATGATCTTCGTTTTCTGAATGTTGAGTTTGGAGCCAACTTTTTCACTCTCCTCTTTCACCTTCATCAAGAGGCTTTTTAGTTCCTCTTCACTTTCTGCCATAAGGGTGGTGTCATCTGCATATCTGAGGTTATTGATATTTCTCCCAGCAGTCTTGATTCCAGCTTGCGTTTCTTCCAGTCCAGCGTTTCTCATGATGTACTCTGCATAGAAGTTAAATAAGCAGGGTGACAATATACAGCCTTGACGTACTCCTTTTCCTATTTGGAACCAGTCTGTTGTTCCATGTCCAGTTCTAACTGTTGCTTCCTGACCTGCATACAGATTTCTCAAGAGGCAGGACAGGTGGTCTGGTATTCCCATCTCTTTCAGAATTTTCCACAGTTTATTGCGATCCACACAGTCAAAGGCTTTGCAATAGTCAATAAAGCAGAAATAGATGTTTTTCTGGAACTCTCTTGCTTTTTCCATGATCCAGCGGATATTGGTAATTTGATCTCTGGTTCCTCTGCCTTTTCTAAAACCAGCTTGAACATCAGGAAGTTCACGGTTCACGTATTGCTGATCTAAAATTCTCTGGAAAATAATCCAAGGAAAGGTGAGTCTAAAGGGGAACTGAAGCTCAGATGGCTTAAATTAGATGCCAAGAGTTTTGTTTTTCTGAGCACAGATTAAAATATTTGAGAGGAATTGTAATGATTTTTAGTGTTCAGAATGGTAGGATCCCATAATATATAAAAGGCACTATATATATACATACATATATATATATATATATATATATACACACAGACACACACATATACATAATTGCCCCAGACTTTCATTCTACTCCTGACTTCAGAGAAATAAAATGAGTAATATGATAATCCATATCCATGTATAAGAATATTAATACCGACTTTATTCCCAATATTCCCAAATTGGAAATAATGAATATCCAGAAGAATAGATAAAAAATGTTGACATAATCATGAGATACCAGACGATATTAAGACTATATTTCAGTTACATGCAGCAACATGAACTTCACAGATAAAAAGAAGTCAAACACAAGATAATACATGTTATGATTCTATTGATATAAAGTTCAAAACCTGGTGAAACGAACATGTATTAGTAGAAGTCAGAATAGTTGTTGCCTATGACACTTATTACCTTTGGAGAGAGAACAAAGAAGCCTGGGAAGCTGGAAATTGTCTTGATCTGGGTGGCAGTTGCATAGTATATACATGTAAAACTTAATTGAACTGTGTGCTTAAGATTTGTGTACTGATGAAAAACAAAACTTAAAAATTCTTTTAAAAAAACCTATATTTATGACCTGTTTCCTCCAGCTTGCTGCATAAGAGTAAGAACTTTTATCTGTTTTGTTTGCTGCTGCATACTCAGTGTCTAGAATGCACCTGTGACAAGGTCGGTGCTCGATGGTGAATGAACACTGCATTAATGAATGTGCACTTGCTAAGTTTTCATTTTGAAATAGCACCCTTTGGTAGCCACAAATCATATTTTAATATTTTATCTACTTTTCTTCAAACATCTTATTGGTTAGTTAAGTCACATTCAGAAAGGTTTAGCCAGCAGAAACAGTCCACTTAAAGATGTATGTAAGCAGGAAACCCACACTGGTGTTATTCTAAGAAGCAGCTGCATAGCAGTGTAGCAGTTCTCAGAGCTTTGGGTTACCACAGCCTATTTCCAGGGAACATGACTAGACAGAAGTGAGTAGCTGAGTCATATACGGTTACTGGGACCTGGAAAAATTTTGGCCTGTAATCAAAACAGAGATTTTAACAAGAGCTTAAAAATTAATCTATTAAAAAAAAAAGAAAACTAAGAGTTTGATAATGATAAATGACAAAGGTGGGATTTTAATTCTGGTGAGGACTTGATTGTTGATTTGCAAAATATTACGGGGATAACTGCCTTTGAGAAGAAAAATGTTAGCTTCCTATTCACATGTATAGAATTAAATTCTTTTTTTTTTTTTTTATGTTTCAACTTTACAATATTGTATTGGTTTTGCCATATATCGAAATGAATCCACCACAGGTATACATGTGTTCCCCATCCTGAACCCTCCTCCCTCCTCCTTCCCCATACCATCCCTCTGGGTCGTCCCAGTGCACCAGCCCCAAGCATCCAGTATCGTGCATTGAACCTGGACTGGAGACTCGTTTCATATATGATATTATACATGTTTCAATGCCATTCTCCCAAATCATCCCACCCTCTCCCTCTCCCACAGAGTCCAAAAGACTGTTGAATTGATTAAACATTCAAATGTAAGAAAGAAAATATTTTAAATGTTTATAAAAAATTTAAGAGAATGTACTTATAATTTTAAGAATATGGGAAACATGCTTAAGTAAAGCTAAAAACTGAAGGAAAAAAAAAGATGGACCGATATTGTTACATTGAATATTTTAAAAAAATGTTTGGAATTACAGAAGACTCTATAAGTAAAGTCAAAATTGCAACTGGGATTAAATATTTTCAGTGAATATAATGGACAGAATCAATATCTTTTATAAATATAAAAGACCTTTTAAAGATTGATAAGTTAAAAACAAAGCAACTCATAAAAAATTGAGATACTAAAAATTAAAGATATGAGCAAGATAAGCATATACATAAAGATGTTGGACTTCCCAGTTGGTACAGTTGATGGGAATCTGCCTGCCAGGGCAGGGGACATGGGTTTGATCCCTGGTTCAGGAAGATTCCACATGTCGCAGAGCAACTAAGCCTGTGCACCACAGCTACTGAGTCTGCACTCCTAGAGCGCATCCTCGACAAGAGAAGGCTGGGCAATAGAGAGCCCAAGCAACACAATGAGAGTAGCTCCCACTCTTCACAACTAGAGAAATTCTGCAGCAATGAAGACCCAGTGCAACCAAAAATTTTTTAAAAAGCATCTTCTAAAAATAATTTACTTAAGCGACTTAATTTTGGTTGTGCTGGGCCTTCGTTGCTGCAAGAAGGCAGAGGCTTCTTTTGCTGCAGAGGATGGGCTCTGGGTCTGTGGGCTTCAGCAGTGGCAGCATGTAGGCTCAGTAGTTGTGGCTCATGGGCTCTAGAGCACACGTTCCTCAGTTGTGGCACATGGGCTTTGTCGCTCTGATGCATGTGGGGTCTTCCTGCATCAGGGATCGAGTGAGTGTCTCCTACGTTGACGGGTGGGTTCTTTACCACTGAGCAACCTGGGAAGCCCCCTCAAAAAAGACATCTTAAAAAAAAAAATAAAGATGTCAAAACTCTTTAGTAGTTGGGAAAACACAAATCAAAGCAATAATAAAATGTCATTTTATTGATAAGATTGGCAAAAATTCACTTTTTCATTTCTTTGGTTCTTTAGTTTTTTTAAAAAAGATATTCCATTAAACACTTTTTGAAGAGTAAAATGAGATAATGTTTCCTTTGTAAATTGGAGCTCTGCTGGTTGAGAACCTTAAATAAAGCAGACAAGAAGGAAGGGCAGCTGCTTAAAAATATGAATGCAATGCTCACCCTTCCTCTCTTATCTTGTAAGTAAAATCCAAGTATCTTTGGCTTTGGCTTTTCTCTGCCCTGCCTCCAAAGCAGACCAGCAACTCATGCACATTTTTGCCTTTATCATTTGCTAGGACTGAAATCTAAAAGAAATACTCTTTTTTATCTCTTGTCAAGAAAAAGTAGTCAAGACTTATAACTGAGGGAAAGAGAGGACAGAACGCACTTCCAATGCTCTACTGTTTTTGCTGTTCAGTCCCTAAGACACATCTGACTCTTCTCGACCCCATGGACTGCAGCACGCCAGGCTTCCCTGCCCTTCATTGTCTCCTAGAGTTTGTTCAGACTCATGTCCACTGAGTTGGTGGTGGCATCCAACCATAGAGCATTTTTTTAACTGGTCCACCCAAGAACTATTTAGTCATGTAGCAGAACATATTTTTACCTATCTATTCTTGACTATACTCGACTATTCTTGAGTACTTACTTCACTACTGATTAAAAGTCTAAATTTTGTGAAGCCACATGTTAATTTATAATTTTTTTTGCCTATCATCAATGTCAACAATTTCTGTCCAACAGTAAAGATAACCGCAAATTGTTATAGTTTTATTGTCTTGTAGGATATTAACCAGTTTTGTACCTCAACTAAACTTTAACATTCTTTTTCAAATGTCTGTACAAACTTAGTTTTTCAAATACCTTTGAACTAGCTCTACTATCCTGCTGATTCTCATTAATTAATCAAATAAATCTTTATACAAGTTTATATAGTTTTAAAAACTAGTATATTTTGCTATTCTCCTTTTTAAGTTTTACCCAGTTTTCAAAGCCTGACTCTATGCTTGTTTATTTTTTTCCGAAGAGAAGTTGCTTGTCTACTCAACATCTCTACTTGCTCTTAGCTACTGTAGCAGTTACTGACCCAAAACAAATAGACTACCAGCTACTTCTCTAGCAAAGAAGGATCCATCTGGGATAAGCGGAGAATTGCAGGGTGGTATCTGTGACCATGCTGAAGCCAGGCACAAGTCCTCACACAGCAAGGGAAGGAGAACACTTTTAAAAAAGGGTAAAGGGAACTGAGAGGGCTTTAGTAACCAGTGCCCATGGCTTCTCCCTGGCGGAACCCTGGCCAGGAAAGAAGAGGCATGTTTCCTCTTTCTGTGGTGCTCTGCTATCGCTGTAAGGCAGGAGGGTCTCCTTTCTGGTCTCCCAGCTCTATTTAATTAAGGCTTCTGTTTATTAACTTTTTACATTTACCACTTTTGATCAAGTCTTTGTCTGAAAACAGTGCTGATCAAGAAGTCAGGTTTTCTCATTTGAGCATTTCTTTGTCCCTCAGTGTCAGGAAGAATCTCTCCTGAGTTTAGTATTTCACATTAGAGGTAAAGTTCATATATTGGAGGTAATAGCCCGTCTATCTGCAAAGGAAGGCTTCGGTCCAGTGTGGAAACATATAGACATGACTAAAATATAATTGTATCCTCTGGGTGGAGGAAGATGTATGAAATCCATTTAAGCAGTTTAAAAGGTCTGGGAACAGTATGAACAGGCTTCTTTGGGTTGCTCTTCAGACGAGTGGGACAAGTGAGGTCAGCACCTATTCAGGTCACATTCAAATGGCAAAGAGGGTTAAAACTCTCGGGCACTTTTTGTCTAACGTCTGAATGTTATCAAGTTCATAGACATTGGGGATCATCTGATCATCAGGGGTTTGGTGACAAGTTTCCAGCAGGCCTTGTCTGGGTATCCTGGGAAAGCTGTCTCATCAGACTTCATCTGCTTCAATGCAGAGAAATATTTACTTTTCAAGTCAACCAGAGACATGCAGGTCTAGTGAGGCTTGCCAATTTCTTTAGGTGTCACGTAATTTCCTTCGGCTTTTGGCAGCATAAGGTTTGGTCAACAATGCTTAGTAGGGGAATTTCCAGTGAGGTTGAATAGAGTCCTTCTAGGGGTGATTTTCCAACCAATCCATTCTGAAGGAGATCAGCCCTGGGACTTCTTTGGAAGGAATGATGCTAAAGCTGAAACTCCAGTACTTTGGCCACCTCATGCAGAGTTGACTCATTGGAAAAGACTCTGATGCTGGGAGGGATTGGGGGCAGGAGGAGAAGGGAACGACAGAGGATGGGATGGCTGGATGGCATCACTGACTCAAAGGACGTGAGTCTGAGTGAATTCCAGGAGTTGGTGATGGACAGGGAGGCCTGGCATGCTGCGATTCATGGGGTCGCAAAGAGTCGGACACAACTGAGTGACTGAACTGAACTGAGGGGTGATTTTTCCAATAGATGAAATCTGCAGGTTGAGCAGTGTGATGCTTAAGATCTTTGTCTTTCAAGGGTAAACTGTGAAAGGAACGCTCTACAAAAACATGGTTATTTTTAATAGAGGCAATTAGGCCTTTCCAATACTAAGAACATTCTTCCTTTCATCAGTTGCAGGTTAAAAGAAGTAGGAGCCAAATGCATTGGATGTCATGACGCTAAGAGTTCATGAGTTCCAAAAGAGGCGGATCTGAGATTTAGAAGAACCAATGGCAATAATATTGGCCACGTATTTAGAGGGCCTCTATAAAATTTGGCAATTGTCTGAACAATGCCTTTATTGTGTTTGATTAAGCCAGAGGACTGAGGGTAGGAAGCATGGTAAAAGCTTTTGTAAAACTGGCCAAATAGCACAGACTCAGCAAAGCATCTGGCCAGGAAAATAGGTTCCTTGATCATTATGAGGTTTGAGAGGAGCTTCCCAGGTCAGGATACTCTTTTCCAGAAGGACTTTAGCCATAGAAGAGGTAATAGCCAAAACTGGGAAATTTAGGACACCATGAAGTCCATCTGAGTATCGCTGTGGCTCTTGTTCTGCTATCCAATGCCTTATGTATCAAACCTGGGTTTGGGCAAACTGCAATTTTTCTTTAGTGACCCCGTGTCCTTTAAGGCTAAAAGTGGAGGCTGTCTCCATGTGAGGAGGCTTGGGCAAGAGAGCAAAGAAGCAAATCATCTACACAGCGCAACAAAGTAGAATCTCTAGGAAACGTTACGCCATCCAAATCAGCCTTAAGGATTCAAGAGAAATAAGAACTCTCACTAAAACCCTGAGGTGTTACCGTCCAGGTGAATTGTTTTTCTCCCCAAGTGAAGGCAAAAATAGTTTGACTAGCTTCACCAACTGGAATACTAAAGAATGCTTATTTTAGTAAAAAATTTACCCCAGTGGGGAATGGATGTTTGAAATCCATTTTGGCAGTTTAAAATGCCTGGGATCTTCTCTGGGAATGGATGTTAATAATGGTGTCAAGGGATAATGACATTGTTTATTGTTCGCAAGTCCTTGACAATCCTCTACTCACACCCTTTAGGCATTCTCACTGGAAAAATGCCAGTGTTACAGGGGCTGGAACAAAGAGTAATTCGGCTTTGAGGGTCATAATCTTTCTGTTATCGGCTTTATGCCTTGAAGGGATTCTTTACTTAATAGGAAACTGATTTATTTTGGAAAGAGGTTTTAAGGGACTTATCTGAATCTTGATGGGAGGTGTTTTTTGGTAAATTTTGCCAACATTAATTGCAGATTTTGCTCAGAAGATAAGTGGTAGCTGGTCCAACAGGCATAAATGATCAGTATTTTCCAAAATCTGTTCTAGAACCATCAGGGATGGAAAAAATAAAAGATGTCAAAAGGTCACTTAAATCACCTGTTGGATTACTTGGATGACTGCTGTCAAATTCAAGAATTATCCTCGCCTTTGTGGAAGAAGAAATTCTGTCACGATACTTCTCTAAGAAGTCTTGGCCTAATAAATGGATAGGGCTAGAGGAACTAAGGAGAAGAGGGTAGGAATCTCTCAAAGGGCCTAGACAAAATGGAATTAGTTTAGAGCCAGCAGCATCTTGAGGATCACCAGAGAGCCCCATTATTTGAACTGTGTTAGTACGCCAAGGCAGGGGCTATTTTATAGTAGTGGGGCTGAGCAGAAAAGATTCATCCCCAGTCTGGAGAAATGTTTCTCTAAGTCAGTTAAGAGAAAGGTTGGGAAGAGCCCCAGTAGTTTTTTGGAGTCCCATTGAGAATTGTGAAGATGTTAGAAAGACTGGTTAGAGGGCTGAAGATGCCTCAGTTCAGTTCACTTCAGTCACTCAGTCATGTCTGACTCTTTGCGACCCCGTGAATCACAGCACGCCAGGCCTCTCTGCCCATCACCAACTCCTGGAGTTCACTCAGACTCACGTCCATCCAGTCAGTGATGCCATCCAGCCATTTCATCCTCTGTTGTCCCCTTCTCCTCTTACCCCCAATCCCTCCCAGCATCAGAGTCTTTTCCAATGAGTCAACTCTTCGCATGAGGCGGCCAAAGTACTGGAGTTTCAGCTTTAGCATCGTTCCTTCCAAAGAAATCCCAGGGCTGATCTCCTTCAGAATGGACTGGTTGGATCTCCTTGTAGTCCAAGGGACTCTCAAGAGTCTTCTCCAACACCACAGTTCAAAAGCATCAATTCTTTGGCGCTTAGCCTTCTTCACAGTCCAACTCTCACATCCATACATGACCACAGGAAAAACCATAGCCTTGACTAAATGGACCTTTGTTGGCAAAGTAATGTCTCTGCTTTTCAATATGCTATCTAGGTTGGTCATAACTTTTCTTCCAAGGAGTAAGCGTCTTTTAATTTCATGGCTGCAGTCACCATCTGCAGTGATTTTGGAGCTCAGAAAAATAAAGTCTGACACTGTTTCCACTGTTTCCCCATCTATTTCCCATGAAGTGATGGGACCAGACACCATGATCTTCGTTTTCTGAATGTTGAGTTTTAAGCCAACTTTTTCACTCTCCTCTTTCACTGTCATTAAGAGGCTTTTTAGTTCCTCTTCACTTTCTGCCATAAGGGTGGTGTCATCTGCATACCTGAGGTTATTGATATTTCTCCCGGAAATTTTGATTCCAGCTTGTGCTTCTTCCATTCCAGCGTTTCTCATGATGTACTCTGCATAGAAGTTAAATAAGCAGGGTGACAATATACAGCCTTGACGTACTCCTTTTCCTATTTGGAACCAGTCTATTGTTCCATGTTCAGTTCTAACTGTTGCTTCTTGACCTGCATACAAATTTCTGAAGATACAGGTCAGGTGATATGGTATTCCCATCACTTTCAGAAGATGCCTAACACACTTTAATTACAGCAACTCCATTTCCAAAGTCTGATTTTCATGATAATACAGAAACTAGGAGGGTTTTGGTTTTGTTAGGAGCCTTCATTTGTTGAAGTTAAGGAATTTTGGTGGTCTTCCTCTTAGATGACTCATCTAGAGCATAGAAAAGCTGGTTTGCAAGATTAAATCTGGTGTGGATAGTTTCCCAGTCTTGATCCTTTTTACTAGAAAGAAAAGGTCCTGGCTCAGCTCATTAATAAACACAGAATTAAGAGCCACTCAACATGGTGGAATCAACATCTGGAGGAAGACAAGAATTTTCCTTAAAAACATTCTGAAGTAGATTGTAATATTCATGAGCAGTTTTGTCAGATTTTTGTGCGGCAGCCCAATTTTTATTTCGATCAATAGGTTTCGGAACAGCCATAGGAATTGCTCCATGAAGTTGCCTAGCAATAGCCTGAGCCTCATCTTATAATAAGTTAGCAGGCTTATCTCCCTGTTGTAATTCTAGAGACCTTTTCAGATTTTCCCAAGTGTTTTTTACCCAGTGCTGGGCCCGGCCTTCTCTGATAGACATATAAACCAACTGACACAAGTAGGAGAACCAGGTTGATGTTTTAATGACTTTATTCAATTTCTCAGCAAATCTGTGAGGGCTTTCAGTCACCTCAGGAAAATCTTTGACTCTGGCTCATGCTTCAGCTTTAGACCAGGGAGTATAAGAAAATAAGAGTTTAGCCTCAGAATCCTCAGATTCTGACAAGTTAAGAGGAAGAGGGAGTAGGGAGAGTTTCTGAGAAGAAGGGATGTTTGGTGAGAGAACTAGTACAGGGGATTTGAAGGCATTTATTTGGCTTGCTTTTCTCCAGACAACGAACTTGGTCTTTAAGAGGTTTCCAGAAAAGCATGAGACATGTCATCTCATAAGCCTACCTACACAGGAAGTGTAGGAGGGAAGAAGGACGATGACACAGGAGGCTGAGTCCAGCCATGAGGAGCCGAGGAGGGGAGACAGGACGGCTCTGCAGGTGGAATCTGAGACAAAGAAGTGAGGAAGCATGTGTTCAATAACTGAAGCGGAAGTCAGAGCATCATCAGTAAAGTGCCAGATAATCAATATGGTAGACTTTGTAGGTTGTATGGTCTTTCTTGGGCTTCCCTGTTGGCTTAGATGGTAAAGAATCCACCTCCAATGCCAGAGACCTGGGTTCGGTCCCTGGGTTGGGAAGATCCCCTGGAGGAGGGCATGGCAACCCACTCCCATGTTCTTGCCTGGAAAATCCCCGTAATCTTTGTTGCAACTATCCAACTCTACTTTTGTAGCAAGAAATCAGTTATACACAAAGTATAGCTGAAAGAATGTAGTTGTGTTCCAGTAAAACTTTATTTATAAATATTGAAGTTTGAGTTTCGTATAAATTTAGTTGTCAACCTAAAAAACTTTTAATTTTTTTTTTTTTTTACTGTTTTAAAATGGAGAGAACATTCTTAGCTTGCAGGCTATACAAACACAGGCAGCAAGCTGGATTTAACTTGGCCCATGCTTGTCTGTTCCTATCTTCTTATGTTGTTTAATGTCATACAATTCTTTGTTATGTAGAGTATTTTGTTAAAATTTTTTTGCAAGGTCTTATGCCATTAACTAGGTCATAACTTTTCTGAGCAGAGATATCTCAAACTTTTCTGGAAACCTCTAAAGACCAAGCTTGTTGTTTGAAGACAAGCAAGCAAAATAAATTTTGACTAGGATAAACAGTTTTGTCCAGGATCAGCCTGGATGGAGGAAACTGTGGGTGATGGAGGATCTGATCATTTAAGTGTTTGGGAGACTCAGGAAGCATCAAAGGAAACAGAGCCTCAGGGAAATTCTTGAAAGACTTGGAGTTGAATGCAGCGTTGCATTTTGATTAAGGTCAAGGGGATCTAGGAGGCAGATACCCCTTGGGCATCTAAATTGTGAAATCAAGCAGAAAAAATGAAAATCCTACCTAGTCTGGCTCTTATAATTCTCTGCAATATTTTTTAGGATCAAGATACTGACAAAGGAGTCTTTGTGACTTTCTGCAGCCTAGTTCTTTGCCTAAAGTGCACCTTGCCACTTTTAAACACAATTTCCCAACTGACATTATTTCCAAAAAGCCTTCCCCACTTTCTGCTCCATTATCATTTTCAACACAGACACATACACAGACCTCCCTGCCCCCACCGCCGCCGCCCCCCCCCCACCCCGCCCCAAACCCCCCAGCTTGTGCAGTCCCTCCTCTAGAAAAGGAATAGTCACTCAACTCGGCGCTTAGAAACAGTGACTGGGACATTAGAGGTACTCAGTATTTTTTTTTTTCTAATGGATCCTTGAAGTTGAACATCTTTAAGTCAACCAGTCAAACAGAAATGCTTGATTTTTATTTTTATTTTTTCCAGGAAGCATCAAACGGATGGCAAGGGTAGGGTGGGGGAAGGGGCGGGGAGAAGAAACTAAACTCAGATTTGCTGCTGCTGCTGCTAAGTGCAGATCTTTTGTAGATTCTCCCTTTAAACTCTAGAGCAGTGGTTTCCAAAGCACTGTTGCTGGATCTATGTAGAGTTTCTGATTGAGGAGTCTGGGGAAAGAGCCAAAATTTTGCATGGCTAATGGAGTCCCAGGAGAGGATGCTGTTGGGACCACCCTTTGAGAACTGGTACTCCAGAGAATCTGCTCAAACACTGCTTTATACCACTAACAAGTTGCCAAAGCTTGTCTTCTGACTTGGTGGCTTCCATTCTTATTATCAACAATTTCCTTCCAATACCAGACTCCTGATTTTTCATTCCAGCCTCATATTATTGCTGCTATCTGGCTAAGACAGAAAAGATTCAAATCACCAAAAGAAGATATGAGACTGTTTCAAATAAAAAAAAAAAAAAATCCACAGACAAAGCTTTGTTTTACATTAAGAAATTAGCCTTTAAGAGGGAGTAAGCTAATAGAATGACACTGTAGGAAGAATTACGGGCTACTGGGTGGGAAAAAAGCTTTCCCCACAGGAAATTACACAATCCCAGCCACTCCCAACTTCATCTCAGGGCAGGCGTTAAAGTATTAAAACGCTGCTGGGTCATGGTTTTAAATCACCACCGATTGAAGGAAACACATTTTGAGTTCTGGTTTCTGTGTGTGGGTCTGTGGTGGGAATGGTGATAAGGAGAAGGTATAAAACAAAGTCACCATATCCAGGAGTGTGGTCTGCAGAGGGAGGGAGGGGTATGTTCAGTAGCTGCAAGTATCCATCAAGGGAAGGAAGGTGAAGATTTGGAAAACTCAAGGGGAGATGAGGAAGTGGAAGCTCTCTGCGTGGGGGAGCTAACCGCAGCAACAATAATAGAAAGGCTTGGAGTGTTGGCTGAAGCAGAGTTCTCCTAAGGGAGCTGTTGAAGGAAGGCTGGAAAAGGAGGAGGGCCAGACTGTAGAGATTTTTTGACTTTGATTAAGTGAAGGAGTCTCGTGGGCTCGGTCCCTAGGGCCGCAAAGAGTCAGATACGACGGAAGCAACTTAGCACAGCACAGGGCGCACTAACCGGACCCTAACCTTGCCCTTCTCGCCTGTGTTCTATATACACAGCTATCAGGATGGTATTTCTAAGTGAAAATTTGCCTCTGTCCTGCCCCTGCTTGAATTCTTCAGGGCCTCCTAGTATCCCAGGGTTAAATGGGAACTTTTTAGCATAACGTAGGCCCCTGCTTTCTTTTTTTTTTTTTCTTTCTTTATTTTTTTACTTTACAATATTGTATTGGTTTTGCCATCTTTTGCAGTTCGTTGGGACCCAGATCAGGCCCCCTCAAAATACGCCTCAATGACACATGCCTTTTTTGAAGTTACAGTTACTTAAGAAACAGCCAAGAGTTCACTGGTGGGTGGCTCAGTGGTAAAGAATCCGTCTGCCAATGCAGGGGACATGGGTTCAATCCCTGGTCCGGGAAGATTCCACATGCTGTGGAGCAACTAAGCCCGTGCTCATAACTACCGAGCCTGCACACCTAGGGCCTGCGCTCTGCAACCAGACAGCCCACTGCAGTGAGAAGCCCATCCCCCGCGACAAAGCGTAGCGCCTGCTGTAGCAGCTAGAGAAAGCTTGTGAGCAGCAGTGAAGACCCGGCACAGCCAAAAATAAATAAATAGATAAGTAAATAAAAAGAAACAGCCAATGCAAGAGGGACTCTGTCTCCCTGGAAGCAAGAAATAAGTCTTTGAAGTGAAAGGGGCCCTCTTGGAGGTGAAGTATAAAGGCATCCTTATCATCAGAGATAGGGAATTCAGGGCCAAGAAGGCTTCGCAAATAAATCTTGTCACTTCTTTACCAATTTACTACCCAGTCCCAAGCTTTGCTCAAATCCCTTACTAGTTAAAGCGCTCAAACCTAAAAGTCTGTCTGTCCTGTCAATTCCTCTCAAATTTATTGTTCCTTTGTCTAAAATCATAAGAGCTGGCTGCTTTGGCCACTTCTTAGGTCCTATTTCTACGACACCTCCATGAGCACCAATTAAATTTGTTTCTTTTCCTCTTGTTAGTCTTGTGCCATTTTTATTATTAGTCCAGCCACAAGAACTCAAGAGAGTTAGATGGGGGAATTTCCCCTCCTGGACAAGTCCCATTTCTACAGATGTCCCTCCTCCCCAACACGCACACACACATACACACACACACACACACACACACACCCTTTGCCCCAGACACTCCTATTCTCTTGAGCTTTGCACATTCTCTGCCCACTTCCCCTTCCTTACTCCCTGGCCCGCTCTGTACTCTCACCTGGTCTGAGACTCCCTAACACCGCCTCTGGGAAACCTTTTCTGACCAGAGGAGAGGGTGTGTGCCCCTCCTGTGTGCTTACCTGACCCAGGCTCCCCAGACTGCCCTGTCGTTGATCCTCCTTGGCAGCAATGTGTCTCACATAGAGAATGGAGGAGAAGAGTTTAGAAAGAGTTTAGGTCGTAGGTATGAGATGATAAGTGTATAGACGAGCTGGGGCAGCCTCAAGGAGGACCAAGACGAATGTGGTAGGTAGCCATGGATGACAGAGCCTGGAAGTTATTCAAGGCGGTGGTGAGTGTGGGACAGAGTAGGGGAGGAGAGCTAATTGACCTGTGGGTTAAATAGATGATCCCCTGGAGAAGGGCAAGGCTACCCGCTCCAGGATTCTGGCTTGGAGAATTCCATGGACTGTACAGACAGACCATGAGGTCGCAAAGAGCTGGACATGACTGATCAACCTTCACTTTCAATTCTATGCCAGCCTAGTCTAGTTACTGGGGTATGTAGGTGAACAAAACAGGAAAAAACCCTGGCTCTCCTGTAGCTTCAGTTCTGGTGGTGGGAATTGTGGGAGATCAATCATAAAAAGTTAAAAAGTTGTATAAAGAAGTTTTAAAGAGTACAAATATTTCTTTAATTCCTGGAACATAATGATAGTAATAAAGCATATTCAAAGCTGTCTTACAGCAAGGATAAAAAAGAAAACCACAAGCCCAAGAGAGTGTCATTTGTGCTAAAGGAAAGGAAAGTGAAGTCACTCAGTCATGTCCAACTCTTTGTGACACAATGGACTGTAGGCTCCTCTGTCCATGGGATTTTCCTGACAAGAATACTGGAGCTAAACTTAGATGTAATACCTAACCTAACTATAGCTTCACCCTCTCCCAGAAGTGTAATCTTAACCAACCAGTCGGGGACTTACTGGCCAACACCAGTGAGGTAATCTGTCATGCAGGTGCTCTCCACCCTCAGGGGAAGAAGACTTCATCTGTATGATAAAGCTCTTGTTATGCCTTCACTCCAAAAGGATGTCCTGACTAAGAATAATTCTTTTTTCTTTTGCTAATAGCTCCCTTGACCCACCCTTCTTCCTCTGAAAACCTTCCATTTTGCACAACCTCCATAAGTGCCCTCTCAGTGCTAGAGGAGATGCCCCTTGACTCATGGATCACCTAGTAAGTGTTGCAGTGAAAAGCAAAAAAAAGAGAAATGAGTTTCTTCTTTCCCTTTCATGAGAACAAAGAGGATTCAGAGAATAGTGAGCAGGCCTAAACATTCCTTTTTTTTTTTTCCTGTTTATTTACTTATTTACTTTACAATATTGTATTGGTTTTGCCATACATTGACATGAATCTGCCACGGGAGTACATGTGTTCCCCATCTTGAACCCCTCTCCCACCCCCCTCCCCATCCCATCCCTCTGAGTCATCCCAGTGCACCAGCCCTGGGCACCCTGTCTCATGCATCGAACCTGGACTGGCGATTCAGTTCACATATGATAATATACATGTTTCAATGCCATTCTCTCAAATCATCCCACCCTCGTCCTCTCCCACAAAGTCCAAAAGATTGTTCTGTACATCTGTGTCTCTTTTGGTGTCTCGCATACAGGGTTATTTCCATCTTTCTAAATTCCATATATATGCATTAGTATACCGTATTGATGTTTTTCTTCTGGCTTACTTCACTCTATATAATAGGCTCCAGTTTCTTTTTTTTTTACTTTAACCGCTCCTAACTCTGCATGTCTGTAACTAAGTGTGCTTTTCTGCTCCCTAACTCTGCAGGAGCTGCATTTATCCTTTGCTTATCCTTAGAAGACTCCCTTCCCCTTGTAGTTATAGATCAGAAAGAAGGCCACAGAACCACCCAACTGCAAGACTCAACTACTGAGTTACTGATGCCGACCTATGACTGTGTTTTGACAAGATCCTAGCACCTTTATCCCTCATCACTGACTCCTGACTGCGAGCCCTCATCTTGTATAAGCCCCTAGACTCCTCATGGAGGGGATGGGGCATAGTTCCTGAAGTGGTATTTCCTCTAAACTCTGTCTCCGTATTCTTTCATTGGCTTTGATGGGCAGAGAAAGCCAAGATTTTAGCCAGCAACATAGGCCCATTAGATTTTCAAATTTACTCTGTCAAACTTTGTTTTAATAGTTGTCAGCCAGGGTCTTTGGGGACAGCAAAGAAAGAAGATAGTTGCTTCAGAGAGAGGCGTAAAAACCTCTGATAATGGGTGGGTTTTGACGTGTGGGTTTAGAAAAACCACAGAAAATTTAAGAAACTCCTGAATAAATATTGAATAATATGGCCCAATTATAGTTACATGAGTATGCTCATTCTGTGAAAACATTGAAAAGATCAACATTTATAATTTGCATGCTTTCTGTATGTGTGTGTGTGTGTGTGTATATATATATATATATATAAACTTATTTAAAATTGCTCCAGATACAGCTTCTAAAAAACAGCAACAAAACAAAGCAATAAAAGCCTTCTCTGTTTCTGTCTGACAGAGAGAATGCTGGCTATTTTAGGATATGATATTAAGATAAGGCTGTGAGGAGCTCTCCCAAGGCCTCAACCCCTGGCATTAGTAAATGTGGACATACCACAATCAAATATCATCTTGTGAGACTTCCCAGGCAGTCCAGTGGGTGAAAACTCCAGTTTTCAATGCAGGGGGGCGTGGGTTTGATCCCTGGTCAGGGAATTAATGTCCCACATGTTACAGGATGTGGTTAAATTGTTTTAAAAATTAAAAAAATAAAATTGGATCCTTCCTTCTCATAAGCACTGAGGAATAAAAAATATATATATGAGGGGGAAAAAATCAAATCCCATTTCCTTAACTAGCTGGTGGACTACAGGCAGATTATTAAAACGCTCTGAACTTCATGTTCCTCATCTAAAAAGTAGGAAGAGCACCAACATCTGAGACCCGGCACTTGAAGGAGACGACGTGTGTGAGGTGTCCGGCCTGGTGCTTCCCTACAGAACACTCTCATACGGAAGCACCCCTTATTTTGTCCAGGGATGTCCTCTTTTAAACCTTTACAAGCTTTCCTAGGTCTCAGATCCCAACAAAGCAAAGGGAGACATGACTGGGTCAGATGTGCAGAGGACTGAAGGGCAGAAGAGGCTTGAGGAGGCACCCAAGCCAGTCAGGTCCTGGGACTCTGAGGTAACAAGGAAAATGAGAAGGGAATCTGGTCATGACTGAAACCCAGCCAAACACTGCTACTGAGGTGCCAATGATAATAAGGGAGTTTGCAGCTGACATCACAGTATTTGCTCACCGCAAAGATTTTCCCCACAGAAAAATAAGAGGGGTAAGTCAGACAGCAGTATGAAACATCAAAACAGTGGGTTTTCCCATGGGAGGATTATAGCAGGGAATCTGGGTTTATTTTTTGGTACCAGTCTTACAGGAACATTTGGTTGACTCACTAAAATCCAATCAGCGTCTATTTTCCTGTGTGCCATCTTCTGACACAGTGTTGGAGAACTGCGATATTCTGCCATCTCACACAGCATCAATTTCCTTAAAATGGCTTTCCTTGAGGTTTTCATTGTCCCTAGTCTGGTGCCTAAAGAAACTTGATCAAATTCACCAAACAATAGAATCTGGAAGATCGTTGGCTGTAAAGTTTTCCCGGCTCCTCTCTCCTTGTCTCAGGGGCCAATCCTGGCCTTAGTCATCTCTGCCCTAGGGTGCCTTCTTCACTTCAGATGCAGCCCCGGCCTGAGGCTGCAGTTTGATGTGCTCATTCAGTGTTTCCCTTTAACATCTAATCTCTTTATGGTGAGGAGGTTGTGGTTTCAATGATCACTGTGCTACCTTAGACCCACGCAGGTTGTATTTTCTTCCTTATATATTTGCATGTTTTAACGTAGAGTAATAACCCCATTCCGTCACTTAAACAAGAAGAAATCTGTTATTTAAAACTACACATGGAGACGTCCCTGATTGTCCAATGGGCAAGACTCCGAGCTCCCAATGCAGGGGGCCCAGGGTTCAATCCCTCGTCAGGAAACTAGATCCCACGTGCCACAACTAAAGATCTTGCGTGCTGCAACACAGACTGACGATCCAAGTGCTGCAACTAAGACCAGGCACAGCCAAATAAATAAAGAAATATATATTTTTAAAAACTACATGTTATTTTTAACAAATCATGGTTACCAAAGGAGGGGGGGGAGGGAAAGAGACAGGGAAGGAAAAATGGAGGAAGGAGGGAGAAATTAGGAGTATAGGATTAAGAGTTGCAAACTACTATACGTAAAATAGATAAGCAACAGGGGTTCACTATATAGCATGGGAAATTTTATTCAATATCTTACAATACCTACGATGGCATATAATCTAAGAAAAATAACTGAATCATTTTGCTGTACACCTAAAACTAATATAATACTGTAAGTCAATTATACTTCTGGAAATAAAAAGCTTATGTATGATAAAACACAAAGGATTCTCCAAATATGTGTCACTGCATAGGACGGTTCCAGCCGAAGCTCAGTAGAACACTGGACCTCATCGGTCCCTGATGTCTAGGGTCTTGGGCTGGCCTCTAACTCACAAGTGACAGGTGAGAAAGGCAAAGATGACATAGGAGAGGTGACGTTTGGAGTCCCTTTCTTTAACCTCAGCATCTCCACCCCACTTCTTTATTTTTACAACAGAAACAGGGGTTGGCACTCAGAAAGGATTCTAGTCTCTCAGCCACTAGTCTGAGCATGTGACAAAACTGCTCTTAAAGGGTCCGGGGTCTAAGGGATTACTCTATCTATTTTCCCTGTGAGAGTGAGAACCAAGACAATATTAACAATGACAAATGGCAACTTTCTGGGAATAAAGTGACAAGTGAATGATAAGCACTTAAAATCAGGTTGCATGAAAGACAGCACCTCCACAGTAACCCCTCAGACTTACCCAAGTCAATATGCAGAACACACTGACTTGTACAGAGGAGGTTGGGAGCACTGCTTCCTCAGCAGCCTACCTCTACTGGGCCTCTGAGAAGTCTGTGTGTGTGTGTTAGTCACTCAGTCATGTGTGACTCCTTGCAACCCCATGGACTGTAGCCTGCCGGGCTCCTCTGCCCACGGGATTCTCCAGGAAAGAAAACTGGGGTGGGCTGCCATTTCCTTGTCCACTGTAAAGTCTGTAGGAGAGCAAAATTTGACACCCCAATATATGCCTCTCTGGCATGTGGATTATTGTGAGCTGAAAACAATCAAGGCCCAAAAGACTCAGGAAGAACCTTTGACCTTCCCTTTAACTGCCTAAAAAAAATGAGATAGATGACCTGTTCCAGAAAGAGAGCTATCACCACAGGTAACTATAGTACAACAGGGTCTAAGTGTGGTAAACAAGTAGGAATCTAAAAAATGTCTATTTGTTAAAATTCCTTTCCACATGACTCAGAAAACATTTGTTTACCAATTGCTTTTCCATCTTCATGTGAATTGCCTTCCTCTCCTTTGAAGTTCCAAACCACTTCACTAAAATTCTCTTTCGTGTTTAGCTGAAGATTTGTTTCAGTATTAAGATTACTAATTATTTAAAGTGAAGGCTTTGGCCATTTTGGTGAGTCACTTAGTTCCTCTGGGTTTCTCCCAAGTATGTGGGGCTTTCTGGGTAGTGCTTGTGGTAAAGAACCCACATGCCAATGCAGGGGACATAGAAGATGTGGGTTGGGATCCCTGGATTGGCAAAAATCCCCTAGAGGAGGGCATAGCAACCCACTCCAGTATTCTTGCCTGGAGAATCCCATGGACAGAGAAGCCTGATGGGCTACAGTCTCCCAAGCATGCATGTTCTTAAACTTTGGTTTTCTCCTGTTAATCAGTCTCATGTCAGTTTAATTCTTGGATCAGCCAGAAGAACCTAGAATGATAGAGGGAACATTGTTTCCTTCCCAACAGGTCCATAATCTGTTACAGATCATCATGAGGAGGAGGAGGAGGTCTGGAGATTTGGGGGTGATTACTAACGTGAGAGAATCCCCTTTTGTAACTTTATTGTGTGGCATTTTCTCAAGTTTAGGAAATATTCTTCTGGGATCAAGACCATTAGAATTATAAGCAACTTTAAAAAAAGTGTAAATATGTTTTCCTGGGGAGGTTTTATCATTTTCATGAGATTTTTTCAAAGATGTACAATCCAAAGTGTTCTGAACCACAGCTTCATTCAAGTTACTAGACTATGAGATAGCAAGAACAAACAGAAAATTTCTTTAAATATGGAATAAAATTACTTTAAATCTTTATAAGGGAAGAAAAGTGCTAATGTATAGTAGACTTTAGACTCCCTCTCCACTGTTGTGGAAGTAAAAAACAGGAAACAGAGTACATACAAAATTGTGGTATATCCAAGCTATGCAATACAAAGATTTGCATGGAACAAATTAGATCTATTTTGGGTGGTTTCCTATCATGTGATTATTATGTGAAAAAAGCAAGGTTCAGAGAAATGCACATAGTATAATTCCACTTTATAAAACAACTCATGACAAACCTTCTTCCTTACATATGGGTGTATGTGTAGGTGTGTGTTTGTACACACAGTATGAGCAAGGAGAAAAAAGGAAACTGTATACCATATTATTAAAGAAGACAAACCAGAGAGCAGGATGGGTGAGTTATTCAATGGAAGGAGAAAAAGTGAGGTGGAATACATACGCATGCAAACAAATGAACAAACAAACAGCAACAAAAAGACCCACTATTTTAAAAAAGAAAGATGTACAGAATAAAAATTGCATGGATTTCCCTGCAGTCAAGTGGTTAAGAGTCCATGATGACAATTTAAGGGACGCAGTTTCTGTCCCTGGTCAGGGAACTAAGATCCCACATACATGCGGCAGGGCACTACCAAAAGATGAAAGGAAAAAAAAGTCATAACTAATAAATGGAGGAAGGCAACATATAGGAGAAAACTATGGAGGAAGGCAACATATAGGAGAAAACTATGGAGGAAGGCAACATACAGGAGAAAACTATGGAGGAAGGCAACATACAGGAGAAAACTATGGAGGAAGGCAACATATAGGAGAAAACTATGGAGCAAGGCAACATATAGGAGAAAACTATGGAGGAAGGCAACATACAGGAGAAAACTATGGAGGAAGGCAACATACAGGAGAAAACTATGGAGCAAGGCAACATATAGGAGAAAACTATGGAGCAAGGCAACATATAGGAGAAAACTATGGAGCAAGGCAACATATAGGAGAAAACTATGGAGCAAGGCAACATATAGGAGAAAACTATGGAGGAAGGCAACATACAGGAGAAAACTATGGAGGAAGGCAACATACAGGAGAAAACTATGGAGGAAGGCAACATACAGGAGAAAACTATGGAGGAAGGCAACATACAGGAGAAAACTATGGAGGAAGGCAACATATAGGAGAAAACTATGGAGCAAGGCAACATATAGGAGAAAACTATGGAGCAAGGCAACATACAGGAGAAAACTATGGAGGAAGGCAACATACAGGAGAAAACTATGGAGGAAGGCAACATACAGGAGAAAACTATGGAGGAAGGCAACATATAGGAGAAAACTATGGAGGAAGGCAGCTTGGGGATTCTCTGGTGCCTTCCCTGGTAGCTCAGCTGGTAAAGAATCCGCCTGCAATGCAGGAGATCCCAGTTAGATTCCTGAGTCAGGAAGATCTCCTGGAGAAGGGTTAGGCTACCGACTCCAATCTTCCTGGTGGCTCAGTCGATGCGGGAGACCTGGGTTCGGTCCCTGGGCTGGGAAGATCCCCTGGAGAAGGGCACGCAACCCACTCCAGTATTCTTGCCTGGAGAATCCCCATGGCCAGAGGAGCCTGGTGGACTGCAGTCTATGTGGTTGCAAAGTCAGACACGACTGAGGGACTAAGCACTGGGCTAAAAGTCTATCTGCAGTTAAAAAAAAAAAAAAGAATTGATATCTTATCTTTGGCCAAAAAGGGGGAAAACTTTATTTGCTTCTTCTTAATTTTCTTCAGCTCAAAATAATTTTTATGTCAAAGAGACATGCTTTAAGATGACATATTCTGATTTCCTTCCGTGGATTTAGGTTCTGGGAAAGAAATCAGAATGCAAACAATCTATTCAGGGTCACAAATGCTGAAGCAAAAAACACAGAACCTGTTAGCTGCCTGAAGAGGACTTGAAGGAAAGAAATGGATTCACAAGAGTCATGTTACCAGAACTGTGTCCTGGAATACAGGCTGCCCTTCGATTAAAGAAAAGCAGGATCAGTCTTTCCAAAACCAGACAAGAATGTGACTAAAGACATAAAGGACATGCTTGAATTTCCTTGAATTATGCCTGAAACAGTTTTTAAGGCACTGCTGTCACGCACTGTAAGATATTTTGGATTTGTAAAATGAATTCTAAGCATGATTCATGTTTTTTTGGCAGGGCTTATTAATCATTCAATGCACTTGGTATTAGAGAGGAGGAAGTTCCTTGCTGTCTCCACAGAGGATCTTCTTAAGGCTGACTTGGCTGACTTCTTAAGGCTGACTTCCCAAGAGCTTTGTTATTCATAATGAAACTAAGACTTGAAACTTGAGGTCACTAATTTCCTTGGTGCTAAGGAAGGCCTTCTCCTCTTCATCCATTTTTGTATGAGATATGTTAGACAGCCAGACCGCAGAAGAGAGAATTCCACTTCCAATTTTGTAAAGCAGTGTCCAAGTGTCTTCATTATGCTCCTCCTGTGGGTGTGTGGGCGTGTGTGTGTTTCCTTCTTTTGACCTTCCCTTCTCTGAGCTGTCCTTGTAAGGGAGGAAGACAATTCCCTCTTCTAGATTCATCTAAGGACTAAATTGACATGAGATACATTAACAGGAGAAAATCAAAGTTAATAGCGTGTGTACATGGGAGAGATGCAGGAAAACTGAGTGTGACAAAGTGGCCAAAAGCTTCACTGAGTTTGCTCTATGGCTCAGGAAACTCAAACAGGGGCTCTGGATCAACCTAGAGGAGTGGCATGGGGAGGGAGACAGGAGGAAGGTTGAAAAGGGAAGGGATATATGTGCACCTATGGCTGATTCATGTTGAAATTTGACAGAAAACAACAAAATTCTGTGAAGTGATTATCCTTCAATAAAAAATAAATTGATTTAAAAAAAAAGAAGTTAAAAAAATATTATCTTCAGCTAAAGACGAAAGTGGATGTTAGGAGTAGTAGTTTGGTATTTCAAAGGGGGAGGGAGGCAATTCACATGGAGATGGAAAAGCAAATGCTTGTTGAATGAGGCAGAGGCAAGGGGACAGAGTGGACTCTGATCCCTGGGTCCTCCAGAGTATCCCGCACCACACTGAGTCCATGTTCTTTGCAGATATATTTGGTGACAGCTCTCTTCCAGGAACAGGCTCTTTATCTAAATTATTTTAGATAGTAAAGGGAGAGGAACCACAACAACAAATCTTGTATTTCTTAAAAATGACTGATGCCATGCAGGGCCCTGTGAGATTCCTGGGCATGGAGGACTTTTTGTCCCCCATTCCTTGTAGGCAAGACTCCAGCCTCCATGACCTTCTCTGAGTTCTAAAGGGTGGAAGAGTTGCTAATCAAAGGAGAAGCAGCAATGAAACCACCTGGGGCAGAGGCTCATCCACATTGGGATATGGACCACCTAGGACCCTGCACAGACCCTATGCTTGTCAGCAGCCCCACCCTTTGGAAACTGCAGAAGAAAGGAGAATGCAAGACTATCACTGCCTTGATCCTCATCACACACTCCTGCCTGACTATAGCCTTTCCCTACTCACCAGGGAGTGGGGGGCACAGTTCTTGAGGTGCTAGCCTACTGTGGCCCCCCTTTGCCTGGCAAAGTAGTGGGCTTCCCTGGTGGCTCAGCTGGTAAAGAATCTGCCTGCAATGTGGGAGACCTGGATTCAAGCCCTGGGTTGGGAAGATCCCCTGGAGAAGGGAATGGCTACCCACTCCAGTATTCTGGCCTGGATAAAGCCACTCTTTCTTTCTCCTCCATAACTCTGGCTCCATTTTCTGTTTGGTATTGGTGCACAGAGAGCCAAAATTTTGGCAACAAGTTTGGGGAGTCGTCTGGGATCTGATCGTGGGCAGCTGACCCTGCAGGGCTGCTTGGCTTGGTCAGACACTTGGGGATTGCTGTCACACTAGACTCCTTCCTCTGGGAAAGTGGAAGGTCCCAGAGGATATCCCTTTTTTCCCTTCTCCAAACTGGCCTAGATTTCTCCTCTGGGAAGACTTTGACTTCTGGAGAATCAGAAAGAGGGCCTTTGGCTCACCATGACACATCCACCAGCTATCTGGTGAGTCTCCTGGGTGCACACCAGGGCCTCTTTGACCTTGCCTGTTTGGGGGAACTTCGGTTCCAACTTGGGGAGCTTTGATTCCAATCTGGGGAGTTCTCCCTATGAAGGGCAACTCCATTTGTAAGGTGGGCTTTGGGCAAGGTCACAGGTCTAGTGGGACTGGGAAGTCACACTTGAGGCATTATGCCATTTGGCTTTTGATTTCTGAGCATCTCTTTGCCATTTGTTTTATTTGCAGTGTGACTTCTGGATGGTGAGATTTTGGTTTGGTTGGTTTGAGCCTGCAGATTGGTTTGAGTGTGCAGACATATGGTACAAACTGCTTGATCTAAAATGGGAAGCATTTCGTCCAATGTCCCACACCACAACCCCCCAAATCCGGGAACACCTTTGGAAAAATTTTAAATGACTGGTCAACCTATAGCTATGATCCAATGCCAAAAATAAACATAAAAAGGCCTAAAAATGTGTCTCTTACAATTAAATCTGTATTGCCACAAGATGAGAATACAAACTGAAGTTCCCTTATGTCCAGGACTCTTCTCCTATAATCAACAGTCTGGGGCTGATCTAACTAAGACCCTCACCTCCCCAGAGAGACAATCCCTGTTGGGACCAGTCTGCTTTTGCTATCAAGGCCAACTTGAGCACTGCTTGGTTTAAATTTTGGCCATGAAACTGTGACCACAGAAAAAGATTTTTTTGACCGTATGGCCACAATATTCTTTAGACTCCAGAGAACACTGGTTAAAACTTGGTTTTAACCAAATTGTCCTACTAGGAGAACATACTTTTCTCTCCTTGTACCTTGAGACCACAGCTCTCAGGGACACATATCTAGACCATCTCTAATTCCTGAAACTGAGGGGGGATGGGAAACACACATGAAAGAAGCCTTTTAAATTTTTCTTATTCCAATTGTTATTTATCAGCTATTGTTTCATATTGTGATATCTGTTTTCATGACTAAGTCTGGAAAACAAAGCTATGAGATCTCTTGTGTCTGTTTGGATTTATGTATGTCTCGGTATGTGTCTTTGTCTTTGGATATTATTGCTAAATTTGTAAATGAGTTCTATTTAATTGGCTCAAAGAAAAGTAGGCACTTAAAAATCAAACAATTCTAAGTGAGAGAGAAATTAAGCTAAATGGATTTCAGGTTCTTGTGAACTGGGAAATAGTCAGCTTCAAATTAATACTTGGTATTAGGGTATGTTTGTTGATGTATGTGTGTCGGTACTTATAATGACTTTGGTAAATATTAATAACAGGGCAGGACTCACAAGTGACAACACCAGAGAATCCTTTCCCTGTTGCTTCAGGCTCTTCCTGTGGGAAGTTGGTTGAGATGTTAACTTTTGTCCTGGCCTTGTTATGGGTAAGCTTTATTCCATCTTGTAGAACTCCCCTCACCTAAGTATTTTTACAAGACAGATCTTCAACTATGCTCCCATGAAAAAAAATTGGTATTTCTCTCCCCATGGGCAGCTATATCTCTCCCAGAGTATTTTCACAAGACCAAGAGAACTTCAACTGTGTTCCCATGAAAAGCAATTTGTATTTGTCTTCCCTTGGCAGGTATTTCTCTCTCTCCCTTGTGTCCAGGCCCTCAGGAAAAAAAAAAAAGTGATGAGTGGTCAAGAGCTTTTTGAACCCAAGCAGTAAACACTGAGATTTCTGGTTCAGTCTTAATGTAAAAGTTAACTAGTAAATGAACTATTTTAATTGACTTGGAAATAAGTGCTTACAAATTAAATCTAAATATACAGAAAATTGGCCAAGATAAATTTTAGGACCCATGATCTCAGAAATATTCAGTACTGAATTGATATCTGCTATTGAAAGTAGCTTAAGCTTGTTGGCTTGATTAATATAGACATGTCCTTAGAGTTATCAATGGTAACTATAATATTTCTGTTGTCTTTTCTCAGGGCTCCTTTTCCACAAACCTTCTATAACATCCTTTTTTTAATATTCAGATGTTTGTCCTATGTTCTCTCTTTCTATCTCTATCTCAACTTCTTTAGGACAAAATTACTTTCTTTCCCCTTAACAAAATGCACTTCTATTCCTTATACCTTTGTCAACTGCAAGTTGACACTTGCCAAGAGCATTTGCCAGAGACTAAACAACAGCATGTATGGATGTGAGAGCTGGACTGTGAAGAAGGCTGAGCGCCGAAGAACTGACGTTTTTGAACTGTGGTGTTGGAGAAGACTCTTGAGAGTCCCTTGGACTGCAAGGAGATCCAACCAGTCCATTCTGAAGGAGATCAGTCCTGGGTGTTCTTTGGAAGGAATGATGCTAAAGCTGAAACTCTAGTACTTTGGCCACCTCATGCGAAGAGTTGACTCATTGGAAAAGACCCTGATGCTGGGAGGGATTGGGGGCAGGAGGAGAAAGGGACGACAGAGGATGAGATGGCTGGATGGCATCACCGACTCGATGGACATGAGTTTGTAAACCCCGGGAGTTGGTGATGGACAGGGAGGCCTGGCCTGCTGCGATTCACGGGGTCGCAAAGAGTCAGACACGACTGAGCGACTGATCTGACTGACTGACTGAAACAACAGCAACAACAAGGGCATTGCCATCTGCCTGTGCTTCTGCAGCTGCTTACCTTGGACACTCCCTGAAGGCAACTCAGGGTGGAGACTGAGTGTGCTCCAGGGAAACTGGTGGAACAGGTCTTTAGATAGACGTTTTTAGGAACTGGTTTCATGATCCACATCCTTTCCTCATATACCTAGAAATGCACTAATCTTTTCATGATGACCTCAGCTGCAGAAAACCTTTGTAAAATGAGTACTCGATTGCCTTGAATTCCCCCTTCACCAGAGTTTCACATGTTGGCCTTCCCCCACTGCCTCTTTGGAGCAGTCTTTCAGAGCTACGTGAGGTGTCTCCTGGGCTACAGTCCACATGAGCTCATGCTCAGTCTTTTCAGTTGCACCCCCCTCTTTGCGATCCTATGAACTGTAGCCCACCAGCCTCCTCTTTCCATGGGATTTTCCAGGCAAGAATACTGGAGTGGGTTGCCATGACCTCCTCCAGGGGATCTTCCCAACCTAGGGATGGGACCTGTATCCCCTGAATTACAGGCGGATTGTTTTCCACGGAGTCCCCATTTTGCTCCTAATAACTCACAGCTCTCACAGTGTGCATCTTCTTAATCAACATTTTAAAAAAATTTCCTTGTATATGAAATGTTTTCCTCATTAATTTTAGTAGTTTTAATTACATTAGTTAGAATTCTTAACCCTTAGAAACCTTAATTTTCAGTGAAAGCCAAGACAATTGTAAACTGCTTGCTCTACCAGTATATTTTATTAGCAAATTTAGGATTATATTTCATAATTTCTAGGAACATATAGTTCCTCAGCACCTATTTTCTTCAATGTGGTTTAAAACATGTTTACTATAAAACCCAAACATCTTCAGATTTTCTGTAATAAGACAAAAATAGATAAATAAACTTTGACTGTTTAGCAATTAATGTTCAGTATTCTATCTTATTTGCAAATGATCTAGCCATTCAATGAATTCCCATCTTTAACTTACTTTACTCAGCAAAACTCTACTATTCCATTGAGCTCTACGTAAATTGCTTGTCCCCAGCAAGTATATTTAGATCACTCATGAAAATTTCATGAGATATTACACAAAGCCAGTCACCATCCCAAGCTATTTATCTTGCTGACAAATTTTGTAACAGAGATAATATGAGCTTATTTAATTTTAGGTAGAATAAAAGTTTGAAATTTAATGATAATAAATTTAAAGACCTGCTTATTTTAATTAAACCAAGTGTTTATTTATTAGAGATTAAACCTAGATCATGTGAGCTTGCAAATTGGGGGGATTAGTTTATATTTTTGAGAATTTTATTTTATCTTGGTTGTTCTAGCCAGTTAAAGTATTTTTAAAAAATTAATTTTGGCGCTGCCATTCAGAGGCATAAAATTACCATATCTATAACAGAGGCACACATTCAGACAGAAACAGACCTTTAGCTTTTACTTAAAAACTTTTCCCATGAATCAGGAGCAATACAAAAATTTCTAGTTTGTGAGTAATAATTG
The DNA here is from genome assembly GCF_003369695.1 of Bos indicus x Bos taurus. NCBI lineage: Eukaryota > Metazoa > Chordata > Mammalia > Artiodactyla > Bovidae > Bos > Bos indicus x Bos taurus. The sequence goes on along the minus strand of NC_040090.1, from coordinate 78,584,849 downwards.
GAATAAATTAAGTTTACTCACTCAGATTGCTAAAGTCTTATTATTTGTAGAGAATACCTTTAAGGTTTATATTTCTCCTTGACAAACAATCTTAAGGAAGTTTTGATTTAGAATTTGGACAAGAGAACATTTTCAAGCATTTGTATTTTCAAAGCCCCCTTTCCTCTTTATTAGTGTTTTCTTTTTTCTTTTGGGAGAGATGTTGAGGTTCTGTTGATCAAACTAACCAGGCTCAGTCTCAGGCAGTGTAGGCTGTGTTTACATTTCTGATTTTGTAGAGCTCTGCAAGGTAAAGACGGTTGCTTGTATTCAACATTAGCTTCTAGCTTCCACCTCACACTGTGGGCTCAAGCAACACTGATAGTTTCCTTAGCGTGTTCAATTAATACTGCCCAAGAGGAAGATTACACACCCTGCTTTACAATATCAGGCCGGGGAAAGTTCCCCGGTGAGACACAGTATCCATCCCCACCATACAATCAGGCAAAAGAGATGTAAGCACTTTCTATAATGCCATTCAAATTCACCAATTTGCCTACAGTCACCATCAATTCAATCAACTCTTTTATGTTTAACCATAGCCTCTACTAGGGCCCTATCAGCAAATCCCAGTCTTGCAGTTCTGAGTAGAAGTGCTCCCAGCTAGACACAATATCCATTCCCACAAGACAATCAGGCAACACTGACTTTACCTCTTCATAAAATCTGCTCACGCATTTCTGCCTTTATAATTCTAACAACCTTGCACTTTTACTTTTTCTTAATTGTAGTTTAAGTCAGTTCCACCAATGGATTTTGTACAATGTAAGTTGTACCATAACTTACAAGGTTCCCACATCAAGGAGTTCTTAAAACCTCTCCACCATCTAAGTCACCAGGGAAGCACCTACGTAAAAAGCCTTTGGCCCCAGTGAAAAGGTCAAGTCAAGGGACCCAGGCCGTTTTGTCAATCTTTCAGTTCAGTTCAGTTCAGTTCAGGCTCTCAGTCACGTCTGACTCTTTGTGACCCCATGGACTGCAGCATGCCAGGCCTCCCTGTCCATCACCAGCTCCTGAAGCTTGCTCAAACTCATGTCCATCAACTCAGTGATGCCATCCAACCATCTTATCCTCTGTTGTCCCCTTCTCCTTCTGCCTTCAATCTTGCCCAGCATCAGGACTCTTTTCCAATGAGTCAGTTCTTCCCATCAGGTGGCCAAAGTATTGGAGTTTCAGCTTCAACGTCTGTCCTTCCAATGAATATTCAGGACTAATTTCCTTTAGGATGGACTGGTTGGATCTCCTTGCAGTCCAAGGGACTCTCAAGGGTCTTCTCCAACATCACAGTTCAAAAGCATCAATTCTTCAGCGCTCAGCCTTCTTTATGGTCCAGCTCTGACATCCATACATGACTACTGGAAAAACCATAGTTTTGACTGGACAGACCTTTGTTGGCAAAGTAATGTCTCTACTTTTGAATATGCTATCTAGGTTGGTCATATCTTTTCTTCCAAGGAGCAAGCGTCTTTTAATTTCATGGCTGCAGTCATCATCTGCAGTGATTTTGGAACCCAAGAAAATAAAGTCTCTTACTGTTTCCACTGTTTCTCTGTCTATTTGCCATGAAGTGATGGGATCTGATGCCAAGATCTTATTTTTTGAATGTTGAGTTTTAAGCCAGCTTTTTCACTCTCCCCTTTCACTTTCATCAAAGAGTCTCTTCAGTTTCTCTTTACTTTCTTCCATAAGGGTGGTGTCATCTGCATATCTGAGACTATTGATATTTCTCCTGGCAATCTTGATTCCAGCTTGTGCTTCATCTAGTCTGGCATTTTGCATGATGTACTCTGCATATAAGTTAAATAAGCAGGGTGACAATATACAGCCTTGATGTACTCCTTTCCCAATTTGGAATTCGTCTGCTCCATGTCGGTTCTAACTGTTGCCTCTTGACCTGCATACAGATTTCTCAGGAGGCAGGTCAGGTGGTCTGGTATTCCCATCTCTTGAAGAATTTTCCACAGTTTGTTGTGATCCACATAGTCAAAGGCTTTGGCATAGTCAATAAAGCAGAAGCAGATATTTTTCTGGAACTCTCTTGCTTTTTCAATGATCCAACGGATGTTGGCAATTTGATCTCTGGTTCTGCCTTTTCTAAATCCAGCTTGAACATCTGGAAGTTAACGGTTGACATACTGTTGAAGCCTGGCTTGGAGAATTGTAATTGTAATAATTTCATTGTAATTTTTGACTTTCAGCTTCTAAAATTTCTCCAAACTGGGGTAGAAAAAAGTGAACTTGTTTGGGGCCCTTTAATATTTCAGGGACAAATAAGGGATCATTTTGACCTACCTAACCTTGGGGAGTGCTATATTAAAACCTTTATTTTAAACCCATCAATGTCCATTATATTCATCCCATTTCTTAATAAGCATCTAAAGACTGCCACTCTGCTGGGAAGTGCCCCATGACCTTTTCCTTTCTGATTCTTCTTTTTGTGCCACCTCTTTCAGTATTTGCTTTATTTACCTTATTTCTTAATAACCTTTAAAACTTTCCACTTCGTTGGGAAGAGTCCCTTGATTTCCCATCTGCTTTGTCTCATTATCTTCTTAATTAACTTAATGCTTTCATTAATACCTGTAAGGCCCATGAATGGAAGCTAAGAACAAAAATTCAATTATACTTTTAAGGAATTTCTCAAGATTAGCCATTATATTTTTTTGTATCCACCTTTTTAATTTGATCTTTCCATAGGTACTAATAAGATATAGTTGTTTATGATGAGAACTGCTTAAAAATTTACCAATTTAGAAGTTTTTCCAATTCAGAGAATCTATCATCTGGTTATCAAAGAGCAGGATCTTAATATCAATTTAAACCAATAAGGCTTTTTATGGCTTTATCTGAGGCAGGAGATTGGTGGGCTCCAATTTATGCACATACAGTCAGCCTCCAGTTTACACTTCAAGATAGAAATAAAACAGGAACAGGGTAAACAGTGGACAGACTTTATCTCCTGTGGACACTTGAAGATAATAGTCATGGCAGGGACAAGAAGGGGCTAAACTCTGAGCGAAGGATCAAGAGGTCACACATATGCTTTCCTTGGGGCAAGGGAGACACTGCAGACGCACAGAAAGGCTCCTCTGGGATCAAAAGGCAGTGGCTGCTAGACCATGTCCTGCCATCACTTCCCACCAGACACCCTTGTGCTGAAATCTATCTCGACTGAGGGAAGCATGAGCTCCTAGGGAAGGTCCTGAGACAAATTATCCATGGGGGCAAAGCAGGATGATCGGCCAGAGGGAAGATAAAGACCTGGGAGACTGCCCCCTTATAAGTGATGTAAACTTCCCAAAGGTGCAGCTGTCACTGAGTTTGCCTGTGTGTCTTTCTGCATTTACTCTGCTTTTCTAATAAATGCTTTACTTTCCTCTACATTTTTCTTTTCAAGACAGACAAGGATTGGGGGTTTAGACTCTAGCTGCTGGCTCCCTGCAGTCTAGTGGTTAGGATTTCTGGTTTTCACCCGGGTGACCAGGGTTTGATTCCCAGTCAGGGAACTAACATCTCACTTTTAGCTGCTGCTCACTGCAAGCTATCACTCACTACTGCATGAGTCCAAAATCATAATCACAAACCTAAGAGGCATCCCATAAGATCCAGAAAGCTTATTCCCCAAAATACTTTAGGAAAGCAAAGACCTTCGCTGCATAGGCAGTAGGGATACCATAGTGCCAGCACTAGTTAAGCAACAAGGCTGAGAAGACAAAGACCCCTTGTGGACTGGGACCCATGTGACAAACTCCCCTGACAGCTGGCATGGTCGAACAAAGAATACTCAGGTGCCAGTCGCACATCCAGATGATTACCTGTATTCTTGGCCAATTGCCCGTTCTCGGTTCCATAAGCTTGCCCGGTGACTCAGTGATAAATAATCTGCCTACAGTGCAGGAGTTGCAGGAGACATCGGTCAGAAAGATCCCCCGGAGGAGGGCATAGCAACCCAATCCAGTATTCCTGCCTGGAGAATTCCATGGACAGAGAAGCCTTACAGGCTACAGTCCACGGGGTCAAGTCCACGGGTCACAAAGAGTCGGACATGACTGAGCATGCACACACACCTATAGACTGATTGTCTAGTAATACCACCTCTTTGTGTTCTTTGCAGTCTCAAGGAGAATCCACAATGATAGCTAAAACATAAAATTTAAACACTTTGTGAACAAACCTTTTAGAAAATTATACATAAAAAAATAACAGCAATAGCTGACAAACCTTTTAGAAAATTATACATAAAAAAATAACAGCAATAGCAGCAATATAGCACACCCTCTATGTAGAAAGGACCATGTTAGGTAGCCTGTATGTACCTTGCATTAATCTTAGTGCAGCTGTATCAAATGTAACACATATCCTTGGAGAGCTGCTGTGAAGTGCAGCCCAGTTCTTCAAGGCACCTAGAACCTATAGATTCTCCCATCACTCCCAGTTTAGGAAAAACGCCTTCTCAAAGCATAGCCACTTTAATTATTTAGGCTCTAGGAAATATGTCAGAATGTGAATAATTACTCAAGATTATGAATGTGAGGCAAGAAACAGTTGGCTAGTGACTTGAGTGGTGCTTTAAAGGAAGCAGAGAAATAAAAGGGAAAAACAATTTAGTGATTTAAAAATTCTGTTGCCTCACTCTTGAAAAGAGCTGTGCATATCCTCTCTGATTTGTTCTCATCTTTCTAGCCATTGGTCTGTTTTCTCTGTGAGTTGATCTAGCCCACAAATGCATTTGGTCAATCGTTTGTGAGAATGTCACTGCTTTTCACTGACACCAAGTTCAGCAGGCTTACCTTTATAATCTAACGAGTTCTGTGTTCTACAGAGTGTCTCTGAAATCCAGATCTCTTGGCTTTATGGATATCTCCCAGGAGATGGTACTTCTTGTCAACCATCTGGTGAGATGTCAAGTCATACCAGGCAGAACTGGTGTCATGGGTCATTCGTTGACCCAGCTAAGTAGAATATACACTACCAAAAGACATATATTCTCAGTGGGGTAATATCAATCCCAAGTGGGTAGAAATCGGTCACTGGGGACAAAAACATCTTGTTTTTTAATGTATAAAATATAGATATGCATATGGTACATAAACAGATATATATAATATCTCTGGTATTGAAATTTCATGGATGCAGTCTAATATGGTTCTTTTTTGGATGGCAATAATGAAAGAAATGTTGAGAAACACTGCTCTAGATGTCACCAAAGAAAGAACCAGGCACAGTGCTGAGCAGTTTCATGCAGCATCTGACTTAAACCTCTAATTGGTCACTTACAGATAAGGACACTGAACAACCTTGCCCAAAGCCACACAGTTCATAGATAATACAATAACATAGCTGAAGTCTGAGGCCAAGCCTGTTTCCAAAGCTTTGTTCTTTCCATTAAACCCAACTTCAAAGTCAAAACAGTGCAGAGCTATCTGTGCTGTTATTATCTCTAAAAGCAGAGACGTTACTTTGCTGACAAAGGTTCGTGTAGTCAAGGCTATGGTTTTTCCAGTGGTCATGTATGGATGTGAAAATTGGGCTGTAAAGAAAGCTGAGCACCGAAGAATTGATACTTTTGAACTGTGGTGTTGGAGAAGACTCTTGAGAGTCCCTTGGACTGCAAAATCCATCCTAAAGGAAATGAGTCCTGAGTGTTCATTGGAAGGACTGATGCTGAAGCTGAAACTCCAATACTTTGGCCACCTGATGTGAAGAGCTGACTCATTGGAAATGACTCTGATGCTGGGAAAGATTGAAGGCAGGCGGAGAAGGGGACGACAGAGGATGAGATGGTTGGATGGCATCACCGACTCGATGGACATGAGTTTGGGTGGACTCCTGGAGTTGGTGATGGACAAGGGGGTTCATGTGCTGAGGTTCATGGAGTTGCAGAGTCAGACAGGACTGAGCATCTGAACTGAACTGAACTGAACTGAGGTGATTTTATGTTGGAAAGACAGAAAATAAACTATGTACCATACATACATACGTGTCCATCATCATGTATCTACCTCGGGATGAACACATAGGACCTCTGCTTCCTGCTGCACTTTTGTCTTAGATTATAGCTATTTGCTGAGGGAAGGAAAGGGACAGGGAAAGAAACCACTGTCCTCTTTACCTGCCCTATTTCCTGCCTCCACTTCTCTGAGTGCATCCAGGGCAATCGACGTCCCTCCCTACACGTACCATGTTTTTCACCAGTGTTCTGTCCTTTCCCCCTGGGGAGGAATGCCGTGGGCTCAGGGAACCCACTGACACAGTTTGGGGCTGAGAACTAGTTTGAGAGGCAGTGGGTTTTCTAACCAGTTACTCTGACACTCTCTGCCTTATGGACAGTCAAGTAGCAGTTCCATGTGAGGTTGAATTTCAGTTGATTCTGGAAATTGAGAGAAGACTCTGTGAGCCATCTCCACCATTAACATGAGCTCTTCACCGCCTTGTTTTTGCTTCCTTGCTGGATGTAGATGCACTTGTAATTGAACACTATCATTTAGATTCACTTTTCTCTTATATGGAAAAAGTTAGCTGATCTAACCCAATCATGGCACGAAGAACAAACAGAGACAGTGGTAAAAGAAGAAGGCAAGGAATGAGCATTTATGGAGGTCTTTTCATGGAAAAGTCGGTGTTTAACAGATTATGTCATTTATTCTTTATAAAACATCAATACTATTCCCATTTTACATATAAAGAAAATGAAGCAAGGAAAAGTGAACTTGTCTAAGTCCACACAACTGAGTAGGGTAACTCTAAACATTATGCTTTTGAGAGATGTTCTGGGCCAATTCCTGGGAGCCTTGGCAGCAAAGGCAGCGTAGCAACAGGACAATGCCAGGCCCAGGCAGGAAAGTGTGCAGAAAGGAGTCTCCAGAGAGCAAAGCAGAGATTTCACTGCCCTGGGATCCAGGTTCACCTGCAACATGCCCGGGACTGTCTGCGGGCTTCTGGCCCCTCCGATGGCAAAGGGGACAACCTGACTTTAACTGAAAAAACTGAGGGCATATAGGGGACTTCCCTGGTGGTCCAGTGGCCAAAACTCTGTGTTCCCAATTCAGGAGGCCCAGATTTGATCTCTGGTCAGGGAACTAGGTCCTACATGTCCCAGTGAAGATCAAAGGTCCTGAGTGCTGCAACTAAGCCACGGCACAGCCAAATATATATATTTAAATTGAGGTATTATTACAGGCTACAGCCCATGGGTCGCAAAGAGTCGGACACGACTGAGCGACTTCACTTCACTTTGTATCATTGTTACAGTGTTGGCAGTAGCAAATTATCCATAAGGAGATTTCTTGTGTATTTGGGGAGATTTCTTGTATATTTTGGGAGCATTTCTCTGTCTTGGTCCCTTGCTGATGACCATGCTTTGATTTGCCTGTGTATCCTCTGTATCCTCAGGGATGACAACTAGCTGTTGGTGATTGAATCAGGAATGTACCTTGAAATGTCCTGGTGTATGTCAAGAAGGAAACAATGTAATAAAGTTCTGGATACTTTTGGAAGCTTTGTGCAGCTCTTAGTGCAAGTCATCCCTTGTGAGGACCTCTGACCTTGGCTACTTTCTGCGTTTTCATGGATGTGTGCTTTTTCACATGAAGCATTGCCAGTGACTCCGTGATTGTCTCTTCACTCAGTGTGCCCTCTGGCAGCCATGTCTCTGTTGGTTCTCTCAGCTTTCAGCCTGTGCCTTGATCGTAATCCTATGTGTGCATGTGTTGTGTCCAACCCTCTGTACCCCATCGTCTGTTTATCTGTGGAATTTTCCAGCAAGAATACTGGAGTGGGTTGCCATTTCCTCCTCCAGGGGATCTTCCAGACCCAGGGATCAAATTTGAGTCTCTTGCATCTCCTGCATTGGCAGACAGATTCTTTACCACTGTGCCACCTGGGAAGCTCAATCTTACTGTAGCTCCTTCTAAATACCACAGAAGGTTAGTCAGGGTATGTAGTTGATCTCCCTTTCATTACCAGTCTCTTTTAAATGTCTTACATAAGAGCACAGTAAAACAAGGAAGGAGTCAAATTACTGAGTCTTCTGTATCTGGCATTAAGCTAAAAAACTTCCCCTATAATTTGAAGTAATTCTTACAACAACTCTTGAGATAGATAGTATTATTGTTCCAATTTCACAAATGAAGAAGTTAAATCTTAAAGAGACGGAAGTGGTTGCACAAGGTCATAAAATGATGGAGCCAAGATTCTAAAGCAGATCAACTTGACCCCAGACTCTCAGTTAACGACACTGGCAGCAATGTTCTCTGGTTGCCCAAGGGGTCCAGATTACCCATCTGTGACATTTGATGAGCAAAGATCCAGAGACAGTTAAAATTGGGGTGTGAGTTTCTGTTTTTAGCAACCTTTTAGTGAGAACATTCTTTCAGTTCCTTTGTATCTTGGGTAATTTTAACCATGCATCTTACATCCTACATTTCTTGACTTCTCAAAAGTCTTCCAAGAACTGGATTTCTTCTTGCTGTGGATGAGACCAGTTTGTGCTTTCAGAGAAAAGTTTAGGAGCATATCCTCTTATGTAATGATTGCTCCCATGAAGGAAACTTACTACTCATATCTTTAGACACTGTTCTCCAGCTCGATTCCCTCACACATGTTTGTTGAGCACCTACTAACTTCCAGGTTGGTTTGGGCACCAGGAGGTCAATCATGGACACACTGTCCATGCCCACGCTGGGCAATGGTCTGCTGGTGGAGAAATAAATGCTCCCATATTCTAATAAATCCCATTTTTCTTGATTTATAGCCTAATGGTCAGGCTCCTCTTATAATTCTCTAGTTAAATTCAATATCAGAAAAGATTACCTTACAATTCTTCTGTGTTATCTTCCTCTTCATGAATCCTAGAGCCACGTCTGGCTGCAGACTTACAATGAATGATGTCCTTTGAGGCCAAGGTGAAAAGAATGAATATTAATGAGTGCCTGTAATATGCGTTGTATTTATTAAACATCATCTCATTTAATCATCACAAAAGCATAAGGAAGCACAAGTTATCATCTTCATTTTCAAATGAAATGCCTGAGGGAATTCCCTGGTGGCCCAGTGGTTAGAAATCTTCCCTTATACTGCCGGGTGCTGGGTTTGATCCCTAATTGGGGAATTAGGATCCCCCAAGCCACATGGCATGACAAAAAAAAAAAAAAAAAAACCAAGAAGTCCCAGAGGTTAAATCACAGAGCTTGAGAAAGGCAGAGTTTGAAAGTAGATACCAGGTACAGTGTAGAGGACCCCCTTTGCTTCCCATTTAAGAAGGAAACCATTCACCTGGGGCCATAGCCTCAGGGAGATCCTAGGGAGCAGCCAGCGTTTCCCTAGGCCTTGAAGGTGGGTCAGAGCAGTGACTGAATCACAGCACAGAGTTTTGTGCTGTCAACTTAAAAAGTAGTCACAACCTAAAAATTGAGAGTTACGTTTCATTTGGCGGGAATTTTTAGGTAGGTGTTCAAGCCTGGGAGACAGCATCTCAAGTGATCCTGAGAGAACTGGTCCACGGAGGTGAGGGAAGGAGCCAGATTACACAAAAGGTTTGCAACAAAGGGCAGGTAGTCTGAGCATCAGAAGATCATTGCTAATGAAAGAAAATCAGATATACCAAGCTAAGGAACTTAGTGCTTGTCTGTGTGTGGAGAGATGCAAGAGTCTGAATTCACTAAAATCATTCCTATTGTAGGCCTCTCAGCTATCTGGGTCAGGATTCTGTGTTTTTCACATCCTGCGCCCCTTGGGGCTCACTGTGGGGAGTGGCTGCAGTCTGCAGGGTCCTGTGTTTTTCATATCCTGTGCCCCTTGGGGCTCACTGTAGGGAGTGGCTGCAGTCTGCAGGGTCCTATGTTCTCACATCCTGCGCCCCTTGGGGCTCACTGTAGGGAGTGGCTGCAGTCTGATGGCTGCTAGATCACAAATATTCTTCCTCTTCCTGAGTGACCTTAGAGCTCACCAGCTCACAAAGGAGGGCTGCAATCCCTGATGACTGTGACACCCTTGTCTACTGATAAGGCAGGAAATATTCCATTTCTCAGTGCACTCTCCACTCCCCCAGACTCTTCATATAGAGTCAGGAGGCAACCCTATCGCTTGCACGTCTACCTTTGGAATTTATTCCTTGAGTCATAAATGCTTTCAGTCTTCAAACATTCGCTATTGACTGAGAGGCAGATTCTGTGTTAATGGGACAATTAAGTCATGGAAGGAGGAGGCTGAGTTGATGGGGAGATAGAGAGATCCCAGAGGCAAACTTTTGCTACCTTCCAAAGTTGAAGTGTTGATCTTCATGCTACCAATGTGAAGGATGTGAGGAAATTTGCCCCTGGAATCTCTCTCCTCAGTTACAGAGCTGAAATTAGAAGCCTAAAGATCTCAAGTTATAGAAGTAAGATCTGCGTCTGTACGACACAGAGAACAAACATCAAAACATCATGATGCTATAAACTTTCCCTTTCTAAACATGGAATCTCTACACCAGGTCTCTAGGGAGTTAGATTCAGCTTACAGAGTATTCTATTCTAGCAAAATAATTTTATTTATCTAACTTCTTAAATTTAGTTTTTTTTTAAAAAGATTATTTCACCTCTAAGGAATATGAGGAAAGTATTATAGTGAAAGTTGAGAACTCCTTAAAAATGCATTTTTAAATTGTTTTAATATTATAGATGTTTATTATTTCTCATACAATGCCTTATTTTATAAGGGGGATGGAAGTTGGAGCTTATTTATTTTGAAGAAATGTACTCTGAATTGTCTGAGTGAGGGATCTCTGATGTCAATTGATCCATGGATGGGTTAGATATTAATCGACCCATTGTTGGTCCTAGAATAAGGTCATATTTATTTTTGAGATAAATCAAAGGATGATATCAACTGTGAGTCACACAAAGAATTTCGTATTCGCAGAGCCTGACCTAAGGGCTATATAAAGAGACTCATTTAAGGAACTTGCATTGGGAAGGAACAGGGTACATTGGGCTAAGCTGTTCAGAAGAAGTGTAGAATGAAGTTTCTTCTGTTGATACTAGTTCTGCAGGTCGCTGCTTCTGGAGCTGCCCCACTGACTGACTATCCAAGCCCTGAAGAAAATGACGTGGCATTCGCTCAAGTAAGAACTGGCACTATAGAATTTATCTAGCCTGATTTTTGTCTTTAAGATTTATTTCACTGACCTGTTTTATCCTGAAAGTACTAGTTGAAAACTGTTTTAGGGAGCTATTGGATTTTAGCACTGTTTTGTTGTCTTATTTTTATTTATTTATTGCTGAAGAGGAATGTAAGAAAAAAGTGTCTGGGAGGAAAAAATTTTCCTCTAATTTTCTAGATTCTTCTGGCTGGTCTAAAAATTAAATTGATATGAGACAGATTAACAAGAGAAAATCAAACAAAAGTTTCATAACATCCATATACGTGAGAGATTCAGAAAAACTGAGTAACTCTCCAAAATGGCTAAACCCTTGCCTTAAAAAGGTATCAGTGTGCAGCCAAGTTATAAACACAGAGCCCCAACAGAAACCTTTCTATATAATGATGTATCAATATATGTATTTTTTCCAGAGATATTTGGCAAACTTTTATGGCCTTGAGATGGAAACAACTCCAATGACAAAAATGAAAGTCAATAGGAACGTCATGGAGGATAAAATTCAGGAAATGCAGCAATTCTTTGGGCTAAAAGTGACTGGGCAATTGGACACATCTACTCTGGACATGATGCACAGACCTCGATGTGGAGTGCCGGATGTTAAAAATTTCCGAGTATTTCCAGGGCGGCCAGCCTGGAAGAAACGTCTTATCACCTACAGGTAACATCATAGCCAAGTATTTTTCTACTTTCCCCTAGGTCTGTGTTCTAGAAACTTGAGCCAATTAGACACAGCTCTAAATCTGGAAGTAGATAGGAAGCATCCCTCAATTATTAACACTATCCCTGTGTTAAAATAGTGTCTCTAGAAGGGAAAACCGTTCCTTCAATGGAATTGTTGGGCTTGCAAGTCCAGAACAGAGTAGGAAAGCCATACGTAAAAGAAGAATGAAGCTGAATCTAAAAAGAAGCAAGAGAAAGCTTTATAGACTATTTAGATGGATAAATGAAGAAGTCTGGGAGCAGGGGTAAAAGGCATAAGCCTCTACAAATGTAAATCCTTCATAATGGTGACCTGTAAATAAGTGAGTAGAAATCAAGTTAGATTCTGTTTAAGAAGTAAGGTTCCCAAGGATAAATATTTCTGTAGATGAAGCAGGTTTTTCCCATCTGGACTACTGATTTATGGAATGATTCATTCTTGAATGATGCTAGCAGAAATGAAGTATTGTAATAAAACAAAGTTGACACATGGTTTCCATGTATTTTCCTCTTTTGTTCTGCTGGTAAAGAATCAACAATTACACCCCTGACTTGAAGCCTGAAGATGTTGACGATGCCTTCCAGAAAGCTTTTCAAGTATGGAGTGATGTGACTCCCCTGAAATTCAGAAAGGTTCATGACAACGAGGCTGATATCATGATACGATTTGCATTTCGAGGTAGAGAACTTGGACTTATGTCATCTGTCTCCTTTGGCATGCCCAGGTGGCATAGTAGTACAGAATATTCTTGCCAGTGCAGGAGATGCAAGAAATGCGAGTACAATCCCTGGGTCAGGAAGATCCCTTGGAGTAGGAAATGGCAACCCTCTCTAGTATTCTTGCCTGGAAAATTCCATAGACAGAGGAACCTGGCAGGCTACAGTCCATGGGGCCACAAAGAGTTAGACATGACTGAGCATACACTCACACACACACACATAACATGTGTAGATAGACTAATTGGCTTTTTCTTTTTTAAAAAATAAGAACATGGAGACGCCTATTCTTTCGATGGCCCGTGGGGAATCCTGGCCCATGCTTTTGCACCTGGAGCTGGTCTTGGAGGAGATGCACATTTTGATGAGGCTGAAACCTGGACTAAAGGACACAAAGGTAGGCTCCCCAAGCCCTCAAAGAATTAGAAAATCCTAACAAATTCTAAGTTATATCCTGTTTTTGAAAGGCCACATTCTGAGAAAGGATTATAAGGACAGGAAAACTTTTTCTGATTACAATTTTGACACTGAATAAAATTGTAGCACTGTTTCCACTCCACCCTCTATAAATGGAGTATATTGGACTAGATTATTTTAAAGTTCATTTCCAAGAATCTATGAAGATAAACTAGTTTTTTAGTATACACTCAGGAACCTTAAGAACCATAGTATGGAAAGAAAAAAGCCATTATTTAGGGGATCAGTTTTTGGCAGTACAATCCATAAACTCAAACAAATACAGATACTAACGCTGTATATGCCAACAATCCTAGAACAGTGTGATCATTTGCATGATTCATTATATACCAACAATTTCCTAAATTCAGAGTGGCATAAAAAGATGAAGTTTTAGAGGATTTAGAGATCTCTATAAAGAAATACAAGGTTATGTGGTCAGGTAGTCTCTTGTGGTTTGGGGATAAAAATTTCAAAATGCCCCATTGATCATTTAATACCTTGTGTGTACTTACAGAGGGGATAAAACTCATCATCCATCCCAGACAGTTGGGGGATGAGGGTAACGAACATCCCCTGTTATTTGGAGAAGTCACTATCCACTGGAAAATCCAAGGTGTCACATGGGAAGCTTTCTTAATATTCCTATTGGAGATTCTAGACTCTATGACTGACTATATATGGAAAGGAAGTAAAGAGAAATTCATCACGAGTATGCTCTACTCAGCACCATCATCTCCACCCCCAGCTGACCTTGCTTGCATTGATGGCAATATTTTTATAGACCAGAAAGGCTATTTGTTTTAGTTTGACACATGGCCTAAGGCTTATGAAACCTTTGATTAAGAAGATAACTTTTTTTTGTTGTCAAAAGACAAATGATTAGGTCCTGGCTGAGCCTCAAATCCTCAGTAGATATGTTAAATTTGTGCAAATTTTATCCAAAGGCATTTTGGGTTTGTAATCTTTTCATCTGACAGGAGAAAGGTGCTGATTAGCCTGGAGAATTTTTAAAATTCTAAAGAAACTTAGGAAAGTCATTTAATACAGACCTTTACAGATAGAGAAAAGAAAAGGTTAGAGGCTACCTTGTGAAAAAGCTGGGACCAGACCATTTATTTCCTAGGTCCTATCTTAGCACAATGGATACTTTCTATTTGTCCATGTTGCCTTATTTTAATTTGCTTAATTCTAAGCTTTCAAAAGACTGAATTATTTATGAAAATCCTAATTTAAAATCCTTATTCTTGACTAACTGTGATACAGTAAATTCTTTTTCTTTTTGACACAGTAAATTAAATGAACAATTCCCATAGTCTTTACTGAGTTTCTATTAGGGTGTTAGGTGATAGAGGTGCTTAGATTCAGAAATGAAAAGGGCACAGTCTTGCCACTGAGAAATACACAATCTAAAAGGAAACAGAACACAAACAAAAATCCATTATTTTGAGGTGAGAACCAGTAGTGATCTTTTGTACCAAGTAGTACAGGAATTGAGAATAAGATAAATTCAGGTTTAGGCTAAATTGTAAAAGGTTTTGTTTACTCTTCCCAGTCTTACGCAGAGTGGAGAGAATGAGTCTTTGCGTCTTCTTTCTCGTTGTTTGGTAGAAGTGAAAGCATCTCTGAATTTGTTACTGGACCCGTGTGTTACAGGCAGTGCTTGGAGGATCCGTATTCTTAAAAATCCCTCAGAGAGGTGTGAACTCTTTGCTCATCTTGGGTTCTAGAGATTATTTCAAGATCAGGCTCTGTAGCTAAATGGTGTGTGACCCTGGGAAGTCAGTTCTGAGCTTCCTTTTTCCATAGAGAAAGAAAGAAAAAAATGAAGGCATTAGACTATAATGAAGATTTTTTATTTATTTTTTATTTTATTTTATTTTATTTTTTTTTTTTCTAACCCTGGGATTCTTCATTTCTTCCTTTTCTAGTTGCTTTAGGTGTAGAGTTAGGTTATTTATTTGACTTTTTTCTTGTTTCTTGAGGTGTGCCTGTATTGCTATGAACTTTCCCCTTAGGACTGCTTTTACCGTGTCCCACAGGTTTTGGGTTGTTGTATTTTCATTTTCATTCGTTTCTATGCAAATTTTGATTTCTTTTTTGATTTCTTCTGTGATTTGTTGGTTATTCAGCAGCGTGTTGTTCAGCCTCCATATGTTGGAATTTTTAATAGTTTTTCTCCTGTAATTGAGATCTAATCTTACTGCATTGTGGTCAGAAAAGATGCTTGGAATGATTTCTATTTTTTGAATTTACCAAGGCTAGCTTTATGGCCCAGGATGTGACTTTTTAAAAAATCAGGAATTTTCAAATCTTCTGAGAATTAGGAAATCTGAGAGAAAGGGCACACCCTTGTCTCTTACCTACAAAGATACAGCCTCTGGGACATACAGAAAAAAAAAAAATAATAACAGTTATAGCTATAATGTGGTAGTGTAAATATGTCTAAAGTGTAAATATAGTCTCTTTGATTTCATTGGGAATCATGTTTAGGAAAAGGGTTATCCAAGAAATTTTTAGAGCCAAGAAATTTGGATGTGAATCTTGGCTCAGGCACTTAATTTGTCATTTAATCTTGCTGATACTATATCCTCATCTGAAAATAGAGAACAAAATGACTTCCTTTTGGTTGTGTAAGTATTAGACATAATGTGGTGTTTTTCTCAGTGACTCACAATACCGTACCTTAATATGGATTTAAGATTTGAGCTTTGTAAAGGAAGGTTACCAAAGACTTTTCTATATCCACTGAAGCCTGATTAAGAGAAAAGCAGAACAAGGTCATGTGAGTTGAGAATTATTTAGGAGCAATGAGCACAGCTGTGAGTTATTCCAGAAGTTTTGACAATGGAACATATTTCATTTGAGAGTGCAGCGGTCCTTAACCAGAGGCATACACTACCACATGTAAAGCAGACAGCTAGTGGGAACCTGCTGTACAGAAGAGCTGTACCAAGCTCAGCTTGGTGCTCTGTGGTGACCGAGACGGCTGGGATGAGGGGATGGGAAGGAGCTCCCAGAGGGAGGGGACATATGTATGCATATAGCTGATTCACTTCATTGTACTGCGGAAACTAACACAATATTTTAAAGCGGCTATTTTCCTGGTGGCTCAGATGGAAAAGAGTCTGCCTGCAGTGCGGGAGACCTGGGTTCGATCCCTGGATGGGGAAGATCCCCTGGAGGAGGAAATGGCAACCCTCTCCAGTACTCTGACCTGGAGAATCACATGGATGGAGGAGCCTGGCGGGCTACAGTCCATGGGGTCGCAAAGAGTCGGACATGACCGAGCAACTTCACTTTCACTTTATATCCCAATAAAAAGAAAAGAAAAAGAATATGTGGAAACATTTTTTTGGTTGTCAAAACTAGAGGGGAGTGTGCTACTTGAATTCAACGGTAAAACTAGAGACTTATAAAGATCCATAATGCACAGGACAACCCTGACAGCAAAGAGGAGTCTGTCCTATGTCGACAGTGCCAAGGCTGAAAAAGCTTGCTCATGAAGGAGGAAAGTGAGATATTTCTAAAAGTTTCCCTTTTCACAGTGTCAGATGTTGTGTCATTGTTCTGTAGGTGCCAATAGATTTCCCTGGTTCTCTCTTAGGCCCAAACTTGTTCCTAGTTGCTGTTCATGAGATTGGCCATTCCTTGGGTCTTGGCCATTCCAGCGATACACGTGCCATAATGTTTCCCAGCTACAGAGATGTTGACTACAGGAGATTTCGCCTCTCTACTGATGACATACGTGGCATTCAGTCTCTCTATGGTGAGTTGAATTTCTTCACCATTTTGCCAAATAAAGATACTCATGAATAATCTCATACTATCAGCATTTGGATAAACATTAAGATTTATCTTCTCTTTGAACCCCATGAAAATTCTGTAAGGTATAGGCAACACAGATATTATCTTCATTTATGGATGAGTACAAGGGGACCTAGCGTGTTAATGCCTGAGCCAGAGGCAAAACCTGAGTCTTCTGGTCTGAAATCTGTTCTTCCCATCCAGCATACCATTGTCTTTTGAAGAAGGTATATGGACAAATAATCTAACCAGAACAGGAGAACAGAGTGATCAGATTTTTATTCTCTACAATGTTGCAACCACATGGAAGGGGAAAAATATTTGTTGTATTCCTATGAATGTTATAGAAAACATAAATTGCTTTTTAAGTATTTTTCATCAAGAACATTGAATGTTTTAAAGAGTGTTTCTTCATCTTAAAAACTAAAAGGCATTTTTTTTTCTTCTAATGCTTCTTGAAATGTACTTTCAGGACGTCCAGATAAACACCAAGTTCCATCAAATCCTGACAATACAAACCCAGCTGCTTGTGACCCCAATATGAGTTTTGATGCTGTTACTACTGTGGGAGATAAAATTTTTTTCTTTAAAGACTGGTAAGATCATTTTCACATCTAACAAGTATTAAAGGCTGATCCCTAAGATTTTTTTGTGTGTGAGAGAGAATGGTGAAACGTGATTTACAAACGAAGTAGATAAAATCTGTGAGTTGGAACTTGGACTTGATTCTGAAGGCAATGGAGAGATCTTGAGGATCTTGAAGCAGGAGAGCAGTGTGATTATATTTGTTTTAACTAGAAAACTGAGCTGTAAAAATGGATCTGTGGCAAGAATCTGGGTTGGGGACAGATAAAACAGGTAGCAAGGATGTCAGACTATTTTAATCATACTGATAGATTTTAATTAAGATGGTCAAATCTGGACTTAAAGCTGTGACAGAGTACCAGACTCGATTCTTGATTATAAAAAAGAGAATTCCAGGATGATGTATGGTTTTTGTCTTAGAACATATATTGAACCAGATATTGGATGGGTGGGGCAGTGAAGAAAATTAGTATTTGATAGACAGAACAAATATTCCCCATTATTGAGTTTATGGAACTGAGATACTTGAGGTTGAGTTGACTTCCTTTAGGTTACAGAACTGGCGCCTGGGCTGTGAGCTCAGACTAGAACCTGGATACCTTGGTTCCAAGCTCCACGTATTTCCATATGCCAGTCTGCCTGTTAAGATCATTGCTAGTATTGGAGGTGATTAAAATCCTCTGCGTGTGGTTCTCCTACACAAATGCCCATAGAATAGAATGTGAAGCTGCTGGAAAGAAACATGAAGTTCTTTCACAGGTCCTTCCCTCTTTATGGTTCTTTGGTCTACAGAGATCTTTTAATGTGTTAAATGTTTCTTGTCAGGTTCTTCTGGTGGAAGCTTGCTGAGAGTCCAAAAACCAGCGTTAGTTTAATTTCTTCTTTAGGTCCAAACCTACCGTCTTACATTCAAGCTGCTTATGAAATTGCAGACAGAAGTCATGTTTTTCTTTTTAAAGGTAATTCCAATGTTTAGTTTTGCTATTGAGTCTACTTCTAAGGAAGAGAACAAATTAAGGAAATAGTAGTACATTTAAAGAACTTTTAAAAAGGCACTCCAGATTTTTATTAATGGAGGCTCTGAAATATAGCCCCAAATAGGGTAAATATACTTAGGTAATATGTAAAGCTTATTGCAAAATTTTATGAAATATAAGATAATACTTTGGAAAAAAAATACAGAGCTATAGAAGGTAAACCATGTTTAAGAACAGGAGTAATATATTTTGAATCTATGAAATAAGAATGATGTTTCTTGTGCTGAGTCAGTATTTCTATTACTCTTTCCGTATGATTACAATCTACCCATTCTCTTTGTCTTTACAGATGACAAGTACTGGTTAATGAACAATTTGAAACCGCAGTTAAACTATCCCAAGAGCATACATTCTTTGGGCTTCCCCTCCTCAGTGAAAAAAATTGATGCAGCTGTTTTTAACCCACTTTTCTATAAGACCTACTTCTTTGTAGGTAACAAGTTTTGGAGGTGAGCTTTAACGGTTGATGATTTGACCCCTAAGATTTGTGAAACACTCAGGGAATGGGATTTTTCAGAAGACAGCCTTTAATCTAAATTTTAAACAGCCCTTGATTTTCCTACAAGAGGGATCAAGATAATATAGCACTGGAACAGTTGTTTTCAACCTAATTCTTTTCTCTGCACTGTTGGTTTATGATAGGAGATGACAATACATGTTTTAAAAGGAGCACTTTAAATAAAATGTCATGTTACTAATCACAGTGGAAATGAATTGAAAAAGAGAGGTGTCGATGTATGAGACCTAGTATTTGCAGTCAGTTTGCAGGGCGTATGCATTTTCAGATTCCTTTCTGGAAATGTTGGACCCCAAGGAGACAGAACGAGGGAACCATGCTGTGAGTGACAGCAGGTTGTTCCAGGTCTTCACTAGCTGGAAGTTAGAGAGTCAGGCTCTAGTATGGGCAGAAGCATTCTGGCAGAGCGGGGAGAGTGCTTGACTGGAAGTCAAGAAGCCTAGGGTTTGAGTCCTAATCTGTGAATGGTTTAGGTCCTTGGTTTTCCTATGGGTACAGTTTAAACTCTTTCAGAAGAGAATAAGGCAGGTTTTGTGATTCATAACCATCAAATATTAAGCTTAATGTCATGAAATCCATATTTTGATGTAGTTTCTGCTGGTTATTTCTTTTCTCAGGTATGACGAGAGGAGACAATTCCTGGACCCTGGTTATCCCAAGTTGATTACTACATACTTCCCAGGAATTGGCCCCAAAATTGATGCAGTGTTCTATTACAACAGTAAGTGGATTGGGAAACCATGAAAAGAATGGAAAACTCTTATTAAAATACTGGATTATAGAGTCTTCAAGATCAGAGAAAAGGGCTCCAAATTGGAAGAGAAAGTTCTGCAGTTCTCCAAAGGCCACAGAGAGAAAATCTGCAATTTTTTTGGCTCAGAATAGGTGGGCCAGAAGAAAGAGTGAGGTGGCATCAATAATAGATTTATACTAGGGTGGTCTATCAGACAGGGAGCAGATAATTCTTACCACTTTCATATGTCTGAGTCTCTGGGATTTCCATCACGTCAAGCTTCACAGTATACTTAAGCAAGCGGATAGCAGTCAAGGCAAGCAGGAATCTTTTACACATTTTTATGTCCTGAGTTCTTTAACTTCCTTTCAGTCCCTTCCACCCTTCATGGGTTCCCATGGACTGAGTCTCAGGGTGGGATGAAAGAAGTTTGAATTTATTTGAATTTGTGTTTATGAATGTCTTCCAGCAAGGTCAGGCTAAGCAAGATATCTTTGGGTCAAGATATTTTGGGTTGTATTCCTATCCCCATGTTTTATTTACTTTCCCCATCAACACTTCTATGCACCCCACCTGAGTTCACTCTCCTCTCTTCCATTCTGAATTCTCCACCTGGAGTGTGAATTTTCAAAAACATTTACATTTTTAAGAGTCAGTCTTAAAGACCAAACAAACTTCTCATTAATGATAATAAAGATATTTATGGTGAAAAGACTAGTAATAGGTAGATATCTGAGGGCAGGATATCTAATCAAGAAATCCAACTTCATAATCTTGAATTTGATCTTGTTTAATCTAGGTTATCTTTTTTTTTTTAAGAATGCAATCAGAGAATTAAAATATTTCTTTTTTTTTTCATTTTTAGGACACTACTATTTCTTCCAAGGCTCTATATTACTTAAATATAATGTCCTAGCCCAACGTGTCATTGAAAGTCTAAAAAGCAGTACTGTGCTAGGTTGTAAGTAATGATATAATTACTGGTGTTTGTCAGTTCACTTCAGTTTAAAAAGTATTTATTATATACTTGCTATGTGCCCAGTACCATGTATGGAGATATGTTATCATGAGGTAAAATCTATGAACCACAGATAAATGACTATATAGGCAAGTGATTATATAATATATATAAGATTATTTGATTTTGAAAATGCTCATTGTCAGTTTTTATTGAACTCTGAACAGATACCTTCAAAGGCCAAAAGAATATCTTGGTTCCTAATATCCTTCAACTGACCAATTTTAATTATTTCTTTGGCTTAATTAAGTCAAGAAATGATTAGTCTCTGTAACCACTGTATGTTTCAGCAAGGGTATTTTAATTATTTGGGGGTAAAGGCAGAAGGAGAAGAGGGCAACAGAGGATGAGATAGTTGGATGGCATCAGCGACTCAATAGACATGTATTGGGCAAACTCTGGGAGATGGTGAACGACAGGGAGGCCTGGTGTGCTGCAGTCCATGGTGTCGCAAAGAGTTGGATACAACTTGGTGACTGAACAGCAACAACAAAAGTAGACTATACTTAGAACTTTTTAAATGACAATTAACGAAAGTAATATATAAATAAATCATATAATTATGGTGATAATATAATTTTATTCTATTGTTTGTGTTGACTTTTCTGTTATCTTTTATAATATATGTATTGCTCAAATAAAAAGTTGAAAGAAAGTACTTGGTTTTTAAGAATTTTTTTCTTTAAAAACAGAATATGTGTTTTGAAAATAATTTTGGACCTACTATTAAATAATAGTTGGACTTCCCTAGTGGCTCAGACAGTAAAGCATCTGCCTACAATGTGGGAGACCTGGGTTTGATCCCTGGATTGGGAAGATCCCCTAGAGAAGGAAATGGCAACCCACTCCAGTACTCTTCCCTGGAGAATCCCATGGATGGAGGTGGGCTACAGTCCACAGGGTGGCAAAGAGTTGGACACGACTGAGCTATTTCACTTTCACTTTCTTTCTTTTCACTTTCACTATTGAATAAAATGTCTGTTACTGCATAAAGGGGTGAAAGAGAGATAAGGCAACCAGAAACAGGAAAACGTCATATTTGTTTTGGTCACTTGCCTAAAGCCACCTGAGTCTTTGGTCTCAAATCTAGACAGCATTCTCCAGACCACAAACAACCCCAAGGACCGTCTGCAGTGCATGACCGCGAGCCTGGAGAGAAAAAAGAGTGAAATGCGAACTTCCCACTTCAGTAAACTTTTCATCGCAGTCGTCAGGTTTCTCTTAACACACATTCTCTCTCTGGATTGCACATATACTAAAATATGTGCACTTAACATATGCACATAATCACTAACAACTTATGGGTTTGTGGAACGCTCGTAGTTTTCTATGTATTTTCACATCATTGCTGATTGATATATTCAAGATCTAAGAAATGGTCAAGCCTATTTCAACTCAGGAGGAGGGCTTACAAATAGCTGAGAAAAGAAGAGAAGCTAAAGGCAAAGGAGAAAAGGAGAGATATACCTATTTGAAAGCAGAGTTCCAAAGAGTAGCAAGGAGAGATAAGAAAACCTTCTTCAGTGATCAATGCAAATAGAGGAAAACAGTAGAATGGGAAAGACTAGATATCTCTTCAAGAAAATTAGAGATACTAAGGGAACATTTCATGCAAAGATGGGCACAATAAAGGACAGAAATGGTATGGATCTAACAGAAGCAGAAGATATTCAGAAGAGGTGGCAAGAATACACAGAAGAACTATACAAAAAAGATCATCTTGATCCAGATAACCACATGAGATCACTCACCTAGAGCCAGATACCTTGGAGTGTGAAGTCAGGTGGGCCTTAGGAAGCATCTCTATGAACAAAGCTAAAGGAGGTGATGGAATTTCAGCTGAGCTATTTCAAATCCTTAAAAATGATGCTGTTAAAGTGCTGCACTCAATATGCCAGCACATTTGGAAAACTCAGCAGTGGCCATAGGACTGGAAAGGATCTTTTTCCTTCCAATCCCAAAGAAGGGAAAGGCCAAAGAATGTTCAAACCACTGCAAAACAGTACTTATTTCACACTCTAGCAAAATAATGCCCCAAATTCTCCAAGCTAGGCTTCAACAGAATGTGAATCGTGAACTTCCAAATATTCAAGCTGGATTTTGAAAAGGCAGAGGAACCAGAGATCAAATTGCCAACATCCTTTGGATCATTGAAAAACAAGAGAGTTCCAGACAAACATCTACTTCTGCTTTATTGACTACGCCAAAGCCTTTGACTGTATGAATCACAACAAACTGTGAAAAATTCTTAAGGAGATGGGAATACTAGACCACCTTACCTGCCTCCTGAGAAATCTGTATGTAGGTCAAGAAGCAATAGTTAGAACTGGACATGGAACAACAGACTGGTTCCAAATTGAGAAAGAAAGGAGTACGTCAAGGCTGTATATTGTCACCCTGTTTATTTAATTCCATGAAGAGTACATCATGCAAAATTCTGGGCTGGATGAAGCACAAGTTGGAATCAAGATTGCCGGGAGAAATATCAATAACCTCAGATATGCAGATGACACCACCCTTATGGAAGAAAGAGAAGAACTAAAGAGCCTCTTGATGAAAGTAAAAAAGGAGAGTAGAAAAGTTGGCTTAAAACTTAACATTCAGAAAACTAAGATCATGGCATCTGGTCCTATCATTTCATGGCAAATAGATGGGGAAACAGTGGAAACAGTGAAAGATTTTTATTTTGGGGCACTCCAAAATCACTGCAGATGGTGACTGCAGCCATGAAATTAAAAGACGCTTGCTCCTTGGAAGGAAAATTATGACCAACCTAGCCAGCGTGTTAAAAGGCAAAGACATTACTTTGCCAACAAAGGTCTATCTAGTTAAAGCTATGGGTTTTCCAGTAGTCATGTATGAATGTGAGAGTTGGACTATAAAGAAAGCTGATGCTTTTGAACTGTGGTGTTGGAGAAGACTCTTGAGAGTCCCTTGGACTGCAAGGAGATCCAACCAGTCAATTCTAAAGGAAATCAGTCCTGAATATTCATTGGAAGGACTGATGCTGAAGCTGAAACTCCAATACTTTGGCCACCTGATGGGAAGAACTGACTCACTGGAAAGTACCCTGATGCTGGGAAAAATTGAAGGCAGGAAGAGAAGGGGACGACAGAGGATGAGATGGTTGGATGGCATCACTGACTTGATGGACATGAGTTTGAGTGAACTCTAGGAGTTGGTGAAGAACAGGGAAGCCTGGTGTGCTACAGTCCATGGCGTTGGAAAGAGTTGGTCACAACTGAGCAACTGAACTGAATTGAATCTTTATACCCACATTACAAGCTATGTATCAGTATCCTGATCTCACAAGTTTAAAAATGAAGTTCAGGAAAGTTAAAACATTTGTTCAAATTCACATACACATTAGGTAGCAGAAATGATGCAACTGTTGTTTATTCAAACCTATAAAACAAATAGAGACAAGAGTTTGTAGTGCCTTCAAATTAAATTCAATCTCTGCATTTCATTTGTTTTTAACATCATCTTAGCCTGGACTTAACCCTTTCCAAAATTTTTCTTTCTCAAATGTTCATATTCTTGAAAACTGAAACCTGGATATGTCTCTTGTCCCAGCATATGTCTGGTGGTCTTCAATTTGGAGGTGCCTTTCATGAATTTCTGACTTCCCTCTCCTCTTTCTAAGTCCAGTCTTTCCTGTCAATTATCTTCCACTTGTGCTGCCCACTTAAGACAAATGTCTGTGAGCAGTGAATATATTTTACTGAGATTCCAAAATCCTAAGTCTTCTTATTCACCAAGGCTGGTCAATATTCCAATTCCAGAAAATTACCATTGAAAATCTTGCTGGCCATGAATTCGTAAGTGCTCATCAAAAAAACCATCTCTAAAGTTCTGACCATAAACATACAATTCAGTACCTTTGTGGCTCAAAACACATTTCACAATCTTTCCTTTCTTTGAAAACAATATTTTATGCGTTTATAAAATGGGAACATTTTGTTCTAGGTCATGAATTTAGAGAAAAAGTGGAAAAACTTCTCAAACCTCAAACTTCATTTATGCTCACATCTCCCTCAAGATATTTTCTTGTCAACTTGACTGCTCCAAAAAAAGTACAGAACCTGGGAGTAAGATTCTTGTTGCTGTTAATAATTTATTAACTATTTTATCTTGCCCCTAATTATTGAGCCAAATAGTATCAGATCATGCTCCTTCTTAGCTGAAAGATTATCAGTCAACAGAATCAAAGTGGCAAAGCAGAAAGAGCTTAAGTTTGGGTGAAACAATTCTCAGAACTGTAATATACAGTTACTGGCTCTGTGACACCAAACAGATTGTTTACTTTCTCTCTGCCCTTTTTCCTTCATTCTTAAAATAGAAATAAAAATGTCTATTCTACCCCTCCCTACCAGTGAGCTGACACCAGCCCAGAGGGCCCGCAGACCCAGCCTGTGCAGCTAGCCCCAAAGGAACATGACCCCACCTTCCCGCAGGCCCACAGTCACTGCACGAGGCAATACCCCGCAGCCGTCTGTGCCAGCCCTGCCTTCCAGTGTGCCCACAGTAGCCGGCACAACCACAAGAGAAAGGGGCACTCCTACAGCACATAGCTTTGGTAACCAGAGGGGAGCATGTTGCTGAGCCCCATGATGCCACTTTTCCAAGATCTAGAAATGCAACTGACATAGCTGATACAAATACAACACAAAAAATTAGGCAAAATGAGAGGGCAGAGGAAAATCTTCCAATCAAAGGAACAAGACCATATCTTTTTTAAAAGTGAAGACTGTATTACACACTCCAAGAAAAGTAATGGGCTTTAATTACCTAAAAGCATATAAAATAATGAAAGTTCAGAATCTTTATTTCTTTCTTCTAATGGTATAATTTTAATGGGGAGTAAGCTGGCACCCTACCACTAGCTCTGTAGGTTTATGTGAGTTAGCCATGCTTTGGTACATAGCCAACTCTACTTTAGCTATTACCGCAATACAGTTTCATTCTGTCTTCCTTACATAATGTGACCTGTCCAAAAATGTGTCAGCATTTACAAATCATGACTCATAAGAAGATGAGTTGTCTTAACCATGGCAAAGCATTGCCCAGGACCATTACATGGCTTTGTCAGGGCAATGAGTATTACTGGTTACAGATATCTGACTTAAGCCCCGGAATATAATACTTACGAATTCCAGAATTTAAGTAAATAATATATGGAGAACTAAAGAAGAAGTAATTCAGTCGAGTGCAAATACTCCAAACCTTCTTCTTTTATGGCACAGAGTAGAGACAACTTTTTCAGTGAGAGACTGAACAGAAGAACAGACAATGATTAAACTATACATGAAAACAGAACTTTGACCCATTATCTGTAGCAGTCTGCCCAGGAAACCAATCCCTTTATATGCAATAAACAACCCAGGAAAGCAGCGTGTAAGTGCAGGAAGCTAGATTGATATCTCCAGTGACAATCTAGGAGGCTAAAAGGTAGCTTTTGTGACAATCCCAAATGTCCAACATTTGCTGAGAAACTGACAGCCTCTCTTGTTTTTGTCTTGTTTCCAACTTGGATCAGTCAGAAAAATTCAAATATGTACCTCCTAACCAATAGCACAGGATGCCCACTTCTAGTTAGCCCAGCTACAGTGTCCCCATGTCAACAGTTTCCAATCAGGATACATGTGGAAACTTCCCTTTCCCCGACCATAACATTTTCCATGTGTCTGTCTGCTTTGAGTTTGTCTGCCAAAACATGAATTTCAGTGGCTGAATTTCCTCTATAGCAAGCGCTGAATAAATAACATTGCTTGATCTCATTTAATCTTTGCTTTTTTCCATACTAGGCACAGACCTGTCAAGTCACAAAGAAAGGAACTGTGAATCAATCTTAACTGTGAAAAGTGAAAGTGATAGTCATTCAATTCTGTCCGACTCTTTGCAACCCCATGGACTGTAGCCTGCCAGACTCCTCCATCCATGGAATTCTCCAAGCAAGAGTACTGGAGTGAGTTGCCATTTTCCTCTCCAGGGGAATCTTCTCAATCCAGGGATCAAACCCGAGTCTCCCGCATTGCAAGCAGATTCTTTACCATCTGAGCCACCAGGGAAGCCTTTAACTATAGACTAGTTAATCTCAGTTCTTCCCATTTTACAAGATTAATGGCATGCCATACCTTCTTCAAGAGATGGAAAATTCTTCAAGAGATGGGGATACCAGACCACCTTACCTGCCTCCTGAGAATTCTGTATGCAGGTCAAGAAACAACAGTTAGAACTGGACATGGAACAATAGACTGGTTCCAAATTGGGAAAGAAAGGAGTACGTCAAGGCTGTATATTGTCACCCTGCTTATTTAACTTATAGTCAGAGTACATCATGCAAAATGCCGGGCTGGATGAAGCACAAGCTGGAATCAAGATTTTTGAGAGAAATATCAATAATCTCAGATACGCAGATGACACCACCCTTATGGCAGAAAATGAAGAAGAACTAAAGAGCCTCTTAATGAAAGTGAAAAAGGAGAGTGAAAAAGTTGGCTTAAAACTCAACATTCAAAAAACTAAGATCATGGCATCTGGTCCCATCACTTCATGGCAAATAGATGGGGAAACAATAGAAACAGTGAGAGATTTTATTTTCTTGGGCTCCAAAATCACTGCAGATGGTGATTGCAGCCTTGAAATTAAAAGACGCTTGCTCCTTGGAAGAAAAGTTATGACCAATCTAGACAGCATATTAAAAAGCAGAGATATTACTTTGCCAAAAAAGGTCCATCTAGTCAAAGCTATGGTTCTTCCAGTAGTCATGTATGAATGTGAGAGTTGGACTATAAAGAAAGCTGAGAACCAAAGAATTGATGCTTTTGAACTGTAGTGTTGGAGAAGACTCTTGAGAGTCCCTTGGACTGCAAGGAGATTCAACCAGTCCATCCTAAAGGAAATCAGTCCTGAATGTTCATTGGAAAGACTGATTCTGAAACTGAAACTCCAATACTTTGGCCATCTGATTTGAAAAGACCCTGATGTTGGGAAAGATTGAAGGTGGGAGGAGAAGGGGACGACAGAGGATGAGATGGTTGGATGGCATCCATGACTTGATGGACATTAGTTTGAGTAGACTCCAGGAGTTGGTGATGGACAGGGAGGCCTGGCGTGCTGCAGTCCATGGGGTCGCAAAGAGTCGAACACGACTGAGTGACTGAATGGAACTAATGCCTCCTTCTTCTTCTTCTTCTTATTTTTTTTATCCTTCCTGTCCCTTTTCTGTCTGTATCATCTCTTTCCTTATATAGGACTTACATCTGCAGTCCTCTGGTTCTCCTTACGGCTCACTTAGATTATAATAGCCCCTGTAAGCCAGTCAGCTTTACCTTCTCCTCCTGGTAGTCCAGCTCATCACTACTACCAGATAAATCTCCTAGAAGCAGTGTTCTCGCTTATCTGGCAGAAACATTACGTGGGAAAACTTTCAGTCTAAAGACAACTGGCCTCAGTCAAAATACCAGCAAGGTGCTTTGTGGATCTCAACAAACTAAGGGCTTCCCTGATAGCTCAGTTGGTAAAGAATCCACCTGCAATGCAGGAGACCCATATTTGATCCCTGGGTGGGAAGATCCCCTGGAGAAAGGAAAGGCTACCCACTCCAGTATTCTGGCCTGGAGAATTCCACGGATGGAGGAGCCTGGCAGGGGGTTCTCAAAGAGTCAGACATGACTCAGCAACTATCACTTCACTTCACTTCATAATTGCTTTACAATGTTGTGTTACTTTCTGCTGTACAGTGAAGTGAATCAACTATATATTTACATATATTCCCTCCCTCTGAGACCTCCCAACTACCACCCTATCACGTCACAGAGTACTGGGCTGAGCTTCCTGTGTTTTACAGCAGGTTCCCACTAGCTATCTATTTCACACATGGTAGTGTATATACGTCAATCCTAATCTCCAAATTTGCCCCACCCTCCCCACCCCCCACTCCCACATGTCCATTTTCTATGTTTATGTCTCTATTCCTGCCCTGGACATAGGTTCATCTGTGCCGTCTTTCTAGACTTCATACATATACATTAATACATAATATTTACTTTTCTCTTTCTGATTTACATCACTCCGTATGACAGACTAGGTCCATCCATATCTCTACGAATGACTCAATTTCATTCCTTTTTATGGCTAAGTAATATTCCATTGTACGTGTGTGCCACAGCTTTATCCGTTCATCTGTCATCGGACAATTAGGTTGTTTCCATGTCACGGCTACTGTAAATAGTGCTGCAATGAGCATGTACTATACATGGCACATAAAAGGAAAAGTTATAACATTGAAAACAAAATTGCTTTAGAATATACAAAATTGTTTTATAATATACTTTTTCACTATTTATAGGGTCAGAGAAGCTATATTAGAAAAAAAGATTTGGAGGCTTATCTATGTTTATCTTATAAAACTTCAGGAACTTGCAGTCATTTTAAAGAACTACAAAGATTTTTTTTTTCCCCTCAAATGTCTGATCAGGGACTAGAACATTTATTTTTCAATGAGCTAGAAAACACTGAAACTACATCTCTATCAGAGGCATGTTGATTTTGGATGAGAGAAAAGAAATTGTGATCTTAGATTTTTCATACCCATCCAAGATAACCTTCCATAGGACAAGTTACCAAAAGAGATGCTCAGACTTGCTAGAGTTACTAAATTTCTCCTGAACCACCTTGGAAAATTACATAAAGACATACAACTGCCAACTGACCCCAAACGGGCAATTTCAGAATGCATAGGTCCAGCTTTAAAATGTTTAACAGAGTTCTTGTTTCTCAGTTTGTTTTCAGTTTTCTAGCTGAAAGGTGACTTGTCAGGTAGATTTGGCAGTATGGGGTTATGCTTGGACCGTGCACCTTTTCACACCTGTCTCCCTTCTGCTTCTACTCTAATCATCATACGAGAAAAAGTGCTTCACAAGCAATATTTTGTATCCTATAATCAGATTAAATACACGTCCTATTGGAGAACCCCCCAAATTTTGTGTGTGTGTGTGCTCAGTTAAATTGTTACACCAAACATATTACAAAATGCTCTCCTTCCTTTTCTAAAATCAAGTTGCCTGGAGCCACATAAAAGTCATTGTCATTACCAAGGAATTTGAATGTCGGATTTCAACACATTTACTACTGTTGTTGAGTGATCTGAGTCATTAGGCTTTTATAAATGAAAAAGATAGTCACCCCACTTGCAGATAATATCTGTTCCCAACTTCCTTTTTTGCTCTAGTTCACCTTTCAACCAATATGTTTGAATGTTTCTATGGAAATTAGACATGAAAAATAATATATATGATCTGATTTCAACTATGGAAAATGTATATTTTAAAAAATCTGTAAGCAACATGTTTTATTTTTACACGGTGAAGAAGAAATACTTCCCCTTATTAGTACTTCCTTTTGGCTGATGACATTCAAATTCATAGAAAAAATAGATAAAATTTTATAAATTGTCCACGAATGAGCATGATATAAAACAGAATACACAATTATTAAAAATCAGAAAAAAGTACTGTAAAGTGCTAATAGTATTTTTTCTCCTAGTAGCTTGACCATAAATAATTTAATTTCCTCTACATTTTTATGTATTTAAAATTTTCTATAGTAAAAATACAAAATTTTATTGAAATATAAAAACTTTAATTGAAAATATTTCATAGAAACATGGATTTCCATCAACAACAAAATCAAGTAAACATCTGAAATAAACTAAATAAACAAACATCTGAGTCACTAATGCCACTCCACAAAGAGGCTCCAACATATCTTTCCACAACTTCATTTTTCGTTTTTCACTACTCATGTTCACACACTTTTTACTTCAATAAAAAGTCAGCCCTTTGCCATTTTTTCAGAGACACTAAACTTTCTTGAGTTTGTTGGTTGTTTATCCTGTTCCTGGATTTTCCTCTGCATCCAAACTACTTCAGCCTTCACTCATTTGTGGCTTTACCCTAGGCTTTCTCTCAAGAAAATATCTTTCCTTCTTCATAATTCCTGTACAATTTATTTACTTCTTATAAAATTAGTTATGCAGCGATCATCTCCTCTAGTAGATTATACTCTTTTTTTCCTTCTTTCATCCTTCCCAGCTAATTTGGTCACTTTTTTCTATATTTCTCCTTTAAATGTTATCTTCAAATCTACAGTCTTAATTTGTTTATTCTGAAACATTTAAAACTGTGACACTTGAGAAACAAGTGAATAGCTAGAAGAATGATTGTATTGGTTGGAGGTAGCAAGGATCTTGTGCTATCCTGTCTGATTAGTCATGGAGAAGCATGCTAAATAGGAAGACAAAAGTGGAAAGTTATCAGATAGAGTCTTACCTGGACTAACTGCCTGCTTTTAAATCAAAGTTTGAATCAGATTTAGGTATTTCAGATCAAAGGCTCAAAAAGTGAATTTCCCTTTCAATTTTATTCTAGAGTGTATTTCTTCTGTTTTTACAGAATTTAACAATATAGACTGTGGCTATATATATTCAGCTTTGCATTTACTTATCTCTTATCACATTTGATTTTAAATACATTTTTCTTAAAACTGCATTTAAAAGTTCTACCGAATTCTGACTTTTTACCAGGTTAACTTACTTCTTTTCTCAATCCCACAAATGTAAACTGTCTAGTAAATTCCAGTCATTTTTTCCAGAATTAAAAAAAAAAAAATGCCCCAGTTTTCTTCTTACCAAGACAGGAAGCATTTCCTGGAGATTAATCACTCTTTTGACTTGCAAAATTGGAAACGTTGGGAGAAATTAGTAAAGTAGGTTGTATCATCCTACTTTGGATTCAGATGTTTTGGAAATGGTCCTGTTGCCATTTGGAAGAAAGCAATCATGAGTCAAACTGCGGGTGATCTAAACAAACACTGTCACCTTATAAAAATCGGACTCTAGACCGTGGACCTAGTAGAAGATAGACAGAGAGCAAGCCATTAAGACCACATCAAGCTGAGAAAAGTCAGTGGAAATGAGAAACCTTCCGATTCTGCTGTTGCTATGTGTGGCGGTGTGCTCAGCCTATCCACTGGACAGGGCTGCAAGGGACAAGGAAGACACCATGGAGCTTGTTCAGGTAACTAAGGGGGCGGTCCTCACATCCCTGATGGCCCGGTGGGGAAACTAGCTCTGCTTTCTATTTATAAAGCTCACACAGAATTGTTGGAACTGACCATGTATGAAGTGCAAAGGCAGAGTTATATGTGTTGCACATGGAAAGGGTCTCAGTATCACTCACCTGGGCTTCTCTTTTTATACTGGAAGGAACAAAAGCCAGAGATATTAGGTACTAAGATCAAAACCACCTTAGTAGCAGCATTGTTTAAGGTACGTGAATAACAAGCAGAGAGTATATGAAATGTGTCTTGTTTTGAAACTTCTGTAGGTATTTTAATCCAATATAATGTTAGCTGGATATTTTTATTGCTGCTGTCATGTTTAGACATAGAGATTTTTTTTAAGTTTTTTTCTTAAGCCAGCTCCTTATGAGAAGTATAAAGTGGAAAATTGAATAAATGTAGCTGAAATAGACAAATACACACAAGGAAGTTTGATTGTTTGTTTATCTCCTTTAAGTTCCCTAGATATTTACCTTGATTTTCCAGTTCATGGCAATTTTCATTGCTCTGGTAGTAAAATAAGCTGCACAGATTATTCTGTTACAAAGATAAAGCAAAAGTGAAGAAGAGTCTGTAACTGAAGAATTAAACATGACATTGACTTTTATTTCAGTAAGCTAGAAGACTATTTCAAATAGATAAAGTGAGCAACTGCACAAATTTTCTGTAAACCACTAAAAATCATAAGAATAACCTAAAACTATACTTATTTTCCATTAGCAATATCTAGAAAACTACTACAACCTTGCAAAGGATACGAAACAGTTTGTTAGAAGAAAGGACAGTAGTCCAGTAGTCCAAAAGATTCAAGAGATGCAGAAGTTTCTGGGGTTGGAGGTGACAGGAAAGCTGGACTCTGACACTCTGGAGGTGATACGCAAGCCCCGATGTGGGATTCCTGACGTTGGTTTCTTCAGCACCTTTCCTGGGTCGCCCAAGTGGAGGAAAACTCACCTCACGTACAGGTAATGGGTCCAAAGAGATTTTTACATACTATGAGATTTTATAAATTACTATTACAGGAGAAAATAGTATCTTTATTATTACTTTTTTTCATACAGAATTGTGAATTACACAAAGGATTTACCCAGAGATGCTGTTGATTCTGCCATTGAAAAAGCTCTGACGGTCTGGGAGGAGGTGACTCCACTTACCTTCTCCAGGATCTATGAAGGAGAAGCTGACATAATGATCATATTTGCAGTTAGAGGTAAAAAAAACAGAAACAAGGGGGAAAAAACCCACACAAAATTTTATCTGGTGTTGTTTCATTAGAAAAAGATTGCAAAGAGATCCTAATTATTGATCATCCAATAATTTTTTCTCTCTCTCTCTTAGAACATGGGGACTTTTTGCCTTTTGATGGACCTGGAAAAGTTTTGGCTCATGCCTACCCACCTGGATCAGGGTTTTATGGAGATGCTCACTTTGATGATGATGAACAATGGACAAAGGATACATCAGGTTAGCGACACATCTCTCAGAATGATTTTGGTGTTGATTTTTGTTTTAACTTGGAGAAGTCTCAATAACTAAGAATATTGGAGAAATGGAGTGTAACAGATTTCCCAGTGGGACAAGAATCAGCAGAGGCAGACTAGAGATGGGAGTAATTGGATATGGCTGGATACTTTGTCTCAAAGACTGATTTCAAGAATGAGTCTTGAAAAACACTTGACTTTCCATTAAGTGTAATCAGTCAATTGATCAATTAACCAAAAAAAAGGTGGAGAGGGGGGCAAGAAAGGTACTGTGTTCTTCCAGGAAATAAGCGACTATAATAGCTGACCAAATGAACATAATACACAGCTGACCTGTATACTGGATGTGTATTTAAGGAATAAGTAACTGTTATCTATGATTTCTTAAATAGGAATCAATTTATTCCTTGTTGCTGCCCATGAACTTGGCCATTCCCTGGGTCTCCAGCACTCAACCGAACGTGAAGCTTTGATGTACCCAGTCTACGACCCTCGCACAGACCTCACTCGGTTCCGCCTTTCTCAGGATGATGTCGACGGCATTCAGTTCCTGTACGGTGAGTGATGCCGGAAAAATTAGACGTGGTAGCTTTGCAATGATGGTCTTCAGGAAAGCTTCCAAATGCTTGAGGCACTTGAGGCACTTGAGGCACTTTGAAAACATGTGGGAAGCATATACAGTGACAGAAGCATCATTTCCTGCTGATGTTTGCATCCTCACCTCTGTCCCCTTTAGGGTCTCCCCCAGTTTCCCCTAATGACCCTGTGGTGCCCACGGAATCTGTGCCTCCCGAACCCGGGACCCCAGCTGCGTGTGACCCTGCCTTGTCCTTCGATGCAATCAGCACACTGAGGGGAGAAATCCTGTTCTTTAAAGGCAGGTCAGTCCAGAAAACGTTATATTCCTATCTATTCTTTTGATGTATCAATGCAATGCTTAGAGAGGAAAACAAATAGAAACTTGATAGAGATTTTTAAGTATTTAAAACAAAACAATTTGGCTCTGAGACTTGAAATTATTCTGACGCTCCACTTTCCACATTTTCCTAAAACTGTCAAGTTCATTTTCAAAGACTTAGGATGATTTGATTTTTATCCTGTAACTATCACTTCCAAATATTATTGAGTCATGGTTACTTTTGAAAAGTCACAAGTAAAACTTTAGAATCTGAATTTTACCTTTGCTTCCTTTAAAAATGATACCAGGACACTATTACATTTAATCAATTAATTTACTCACTGCTGGATAAATATGCACATGATTAAACCACACAAGTGGAAAGAAAGTTAAAAGAAGTCATCATCACATCACTGATTCAGCTTCTCAGTTCTCCCTATCTCCATCCATAGTGATGAATGCTTAAATATCCTTCCAGAATTATTCCGTGTATGTATAAAAATATACTTACATGTACGTATACACATCTGCCTTTATTTTTGAAAATATACATCATGGTGTAATATATATACTGTATTGTATGAATTGTAGGTGTTTAAAACTTATAGTCAGTTGATTAATTTGCATTATAGGATAACTTCCCTTTCACAGAGACATTATTCTGGAATCCTATGCCAACAGGTCCAGTGCAGTCTTCTGGGGGGAAAAAAAGAAAGATTTTTCCTTAATGGCAACATACCTGATTTCTGTCTGTCATTGATCCTAGAGGATGTGGAAATGGAGGGAAATGGGTGAGGAAGGAGAGTGAGGAAAATATGCTAAAAGGTGGAAGACTTTTTTCAATTTTCATTTCTTTTTGCATATATTTCAGACATTTTTGGCGGAAATCTTTCAGGACATTCGAACCTGAATTTCATTTGATCTCTTCATTCTGGCCATCTCTTCCTTCAGGCATAGATGCCGCATATGAAGTTACTAGCAAAGACACGGTTTTCATTTTTAAAGGTAATTATTATGTAATAATTTCTTTAATTTGCTGAAATAAAGCCTCTCACCTAAAAATTGATTAAGACTTTAATTTTTTTCTACAACAAATTTTGTCTGGTTTATTTCTTAAAGGTAACAAAGCTGTAATTGAGACTGGCATTATTTTATTTATATTTTATAGATGATGAAATGAACACAAGAATAGAAATAGCCCAGTTGTAAATTCCCTCATTTGGAATTTACAACTGTGTTCATTCCGTCTGTGTTCATTCATTCAACCTACAAGTTTTTGTTTAATGTCTATTTGGGGCTGCTAAATCTAAAATTCTGGCTTCTTTTTCTACTATGAAAGTCAAAGGTGCTAAGAAGTATTTCCAAAACCGAAGACTCAATTGTTATAGATTCAGTGTGATTGTGTTTTTTTCTCATAAAAACAGGAAATCAGTTCTGGGCCATCAGAGGAAATGAGATGCAAGCAGGTTACCCAAGAGGCATCCATACCCTGGGCTTTCCTTCAACAGTACGGAAAATAGACGCAGCCTTTTCTGACAAGGAAAAGAAGAAAACGTACTTCTTTGCAGAGGACAAATACTGGAGGTAATATTTGTTTGTAATAACTTTGTATGATCCTGCTGCTGCTAAGTCACTTCAGTGGCATCCGACTCTGTGCGACCCCATAGACGGCAGCCCGCCAGGCTCCCCCGTCCCTGGGATTCTCCAGGCAAGAACACCAGAGTAGGTTGCCATTTCCTTCTCCAGTGCGTGAAAGTGAAGTCGCTCAGTCGTGTCTGACCCTCAGCGACCCCATGGACTGCAGCCTTCCAGGCTCCTCCGTCCATGGGATTTTCCAGGCAAGAATACTGGAGTGGGGTGCCATTGCCTTCTCCGTGTATGATCCTAGTTAGGGAAATTATCTTCTTTCTCTAAGGAAGTCGCCTGCCTTCCTCTTAGACCTTCGTCCCCCACAGGAGGAACGGTGGGGCTCTAGACAGCTGTGGGGGAGTCCCTGTGTGTGTGGTCAGACCCCAGTCATGCTCAACCCTTTGCGACCCCATGGACTGTAACCCTCCAGGCCCCCTGTCCATGATTTCCCAGGCAAGAATATGGAGTGGGTTGCCATTTCCTCCTCCAAGGGATCTTCCTGACCCAGGGATCGAACCCGTGTCTCCTACATTGGCAGGAGGATTCTTCACTGCTGAGCCATCTGGGAAGCCCCAGTGACAACATATATGAACCAAATATGATAGAAAACTTGAAATTTGTATCTGAAATGAATGATTGGATTCACTTTGTGTTCACATCTTTGTGATAGAAGGATGATTAAGATTCTTTCTCTCCAGACCTAAGAAATATGGTAGCAAACAGCATCTGCTAGATCAAGATGCTGCCTCTCTTTCTGGTAGAGATACAATTTTAAGAGCCAAGTTTGCGGTACCATTAAAGTCACACATTTCTGTAGCACTAAACACGCCTGACATTTATTTGCAAATCTCGGAAAGTTGATTAGAATTCCACATTTTTTGCCAATTTTGATAACACGGCCTCTGTGCAATGCTGAGCTTTGTTTCTTTTACTTGGTGCAGATTTGATGAGAAGACACAATCCATGGAGCCAGGTTTTCCCAAGCAAATAGTGGAAGATTTTCCAGGGGTTGAACCAGAGGTGGATGCTGTTTTTGAAGTATTTGGTAAGAGGACACTCCTTTTGTTGGCAGTGGGGCACTTGAAACATTCTGTAGTACCAGAAGAAAGAGGAAAGCTGAAGTATTTAATAAAGTTTTCATTAACCAGGTTCCTCCTCCCAACCCTAAATTTCAGCTTACAAATTTCATATCAATTGTATGACTACTTCGTATAATAAGCTGTATAAAAACCCCCTCAAGTGGTGTGGCCAAGTTCAACAGTGGCCAGCTGGCTTCTCCATCCCACCACTAATTCCCACGGAGAGTTTCTCTGTCTTTCCTGAGTAGTCAGTCAGCTGCCAATATTTAACTTTCCATGAGCCCAAAGTTAAAAAAAAAAAAAAAAAAAGGATTTTCTCCCACCTCAGGGATAGATGGGTGGAGGGATAGATGATCTTTATTGAAAGGTAACCTGAGCACCAGGATGGCAGAGTCAGAAAGGATCGTCTGGTTCTGAAAGAGTTCCTGAGATTCTCTGAGGCCAGAGAATCAGGCTTCTTTGTCAGCAAAGGGGAGGAGGAGTATTCGGGAGGAAAAGTGTAAAGATACACAGTTTCTGAAGATGCAGAGAATTTTATCTGATTTTAAGCAGAATAACCTAATAATCCAGAGCCTGGTTCTGCTGTCAGACAGAGCTGGAGTGGGGTGCTGTTTCCATCCTTTCCTTGTTGAGTGACCTTGGGCAGGCATTTAAATTTGTCTGAATCTCAACTTCCTATCTGTAAAATGGAGTTAGATATATGTGCCTCATAGGACTTTTACAGAAAGAAATGAAAATAAAAGTCATGCAAAATGCTTACCATTGGTCCTGGCACATAGTAAATCTCTACAAACACTTTCTACTTTTAGGTATCTGTTATTCTGAGTTCTGTGTGTTGCCAAATTTATTTACTTGAAGAAAAATATCTCATTATTTCCCCTGTCTGCATTTGCAGGGTTTTATTATTTCTTCAGTGGATCTTCGCAGTTTGAATTTGACCCAAATGCAAAGAAAGTGACACATGTGTTGAAGAGTAACAGCTGGTTGAATTGTTAGGAGAGATGTTTAGAAGGCATAACTGGGCATTTTACGTTAAGCCGATAACTCTTCACCTAAGTCTCTGTGAACTGAAATGGTTCGTGTTCTCCTGTGTGTGCAGTGATGGAGACCAAGAGTGTGAGCTGTGTGTCTTGCCCACTAGCCTCACATATCACAGGGCATTCAAATGGGCTGTGTGTTTGTACTCTGGTCACGTACCTCAGCCTCCCACGGGAACAGGGTTAGCACTCTGCAACAGGCAAGCGACTGTATATAGACTATTTGCTTATTATTTAATAAAGAGAATCTGTCAGTTAACTTTATCATGTTGTTTGTTTCAATGAATGCACTTTCCTCACAATCTTGGGTGTGTTGTGGACTGATCAGTCAACAGTGGAGGTACAGGATCAGGGTCTCCACGTTTGGGACCTCAAAATGAGCTCAACCAGAACTGGAAACAATCTGCCATTTCCCCTCCCCAGGTGCCCTACCAAAGGGATGCTATTTCCACCAACAAGGCTTCATATGTGTTCCCGACACACCTAAGGAGAAAGATCAAGGGAGCTGTCACCACACAGGGCAGGCTCTGAAAAAAGTTGTGAGGCAGAATCCTATAATCAAAGCAAATCACCTAGTTCACACACCTCATTTTTTCTGGTGGGGAAATAAACCCGTTCTTTATCTTCTCCTTTTACTTATATATTCCATCAATGGAGTTCCTTTCCCTGCACAGGTAAATAACTGTGCTTAGATCGCCTCTATCCACACATGAAAATGCCCTCCTATACTCATTTTGTATCTGTCCATGTCCCCATAAGCCCCCATGGACAAATGGTTATCTTAAACCAGGTTGCCACTCCTAAGTAATATGTAGCACAGTACTGGCTACACAGTAAGAGCTCATTCATGCTATCACTTATTAATTCATTTGAGAATAATTTATTACTAGTACTCCATGTCTCAGGTATTGTGCTGGGTTGTGGGCATGGGAGCCTGAGGAAATGGACACTGTCCCTGCCTCACTGAGATTATAATCCAGCAAGAAAGACTGTATGCAAAGAGTGACAAACATGGATACGCAACTGTGGTTTTAGGAAGAGTCATAAAGGAAAAATTCGGCTTCTTTGAGAGACTAACAGGAGGAACTCCTTTGAGCTGGGTGGTTTTAGAAGTTTTGGAAGAATGGCATTGGAGAATGTTTTGAAGGAAGACATGAAAACTAGCTGAGAAGATGGTTTGGACTAAAGCGGTCACAGGGGAGAATCAGATGGGCATATGAATGTGCATATGATTGGCAGCAGAACTCTATGATGGCTTAGACATGGAGTTTATTTAACAGACAGAAGTGGCCAGAATAACTCCCAGATAGCTTCGTTGAGCTTACGGATTGATGGGGGAAGAACTGGAAAGAAGCAGTTTTGTGAGGAAAGGGCAATAGTTCGGAAGAATTGCTCAGTTTGCTAATTTT
This sequence comes from Bos indicus x Bos taurus, assembly GCF_003369695.1. NCBI lineage: Eukaryota > Metazoa > Chordata > Mammalia > Artiodactyla > Bovidae > Bos > Bos indicus x Bos taurus. The sequence continues at coordinate 78,545,444 of NC_040090.1, read as the reverse complement.
TGAAATGTCTGAGAGATGCCCAAGTAATACCATGAAATAAATGAGCTTAGAACTCAAAAAAGAAGATATAGTGATGATGTTTGGTGATAAATGTTAACTAAACTTACTGTGGTAAACATTTCGCATTGTATTCACATACCAAATCATCATGATGTACACCTAAAACTAATACAATGCTGTATGTCAATTATACCTAAATTTTCTCTTTAAAAAAGAGAGAAGATATGAATATGTGGAATTTGTGCAAGACATATCAAATGAAAGGTTTTTATGATGTAATCTTAATAAACAACGGTATTTTGCCAAGGATTGAACATGTCTTTATTTTAAAAATTAACTAAATTCATTTGGTTTATTTTTTGATAGACACTATGCAGCTACAGCATGAATTTGAAAGGTAAAAACATGCAAAGAGAAATTAATTTTCCTTGCATGTGTATCATCACTATCTAGTTCCTTTATTCAGAGGAAACAAACTAGAATTTTAGGAATCCTTTCAGAACTATTTTATACATATACAAGCAATAATATTATCTTTATAGGTTAAAGTGCGTGTGTGTGTTAGCCGCCCAGTTGTATTCGACTCTTTACTAACCCATGGACCATAGTCTGCCAGGCTCCTCTGCCCATGGGCTTCTCCAGGCAAGAATACTGTATTGGGTAGCAATTCCCTTCTCCAGGGGATCGTCCCAACCCAGGTCTCCTGTGTTGCAGGCAGATTCTTTACCGTCTGAGCCACCAGAGAAGCCCTAAGTTAAAATGGTAGCATATAAACTCACACTGCTCTGCCGTTTGCCACTTACTATAGCCTGGCAACCATTCTACATCAGTACATGCAGAATTTGCTTCACTTTTCATGACTACATTCTGTGAGATAAATATGTGATTTATTTATTCAGTTTCCTATTGGTCACTAAATTAGTGATTAAATAAATGCATACATCAAAGAAATAAAATTTAAAATATAAAATAATAAAAAATAAAAATACATTTAAAGTAAATAAAACTATTACATTAAATGATTATTCAGTAATGTGTAATTTGTGGTTGTCATGAGTATCCAAATGGCCCACGTGGTGGAGAATTTAAACAATAGTTTCCCTACCCCTCCATCTCTGCTCAGACTTTGAAGGTTAAGCTTTTCATCAGACATGCAAGTGTATTCAAGGATATTCATTGTAGCATTGGGAAAAATAGTAAATAAATCAAATAAAATTGTAGGCATCAGTATACTATTTTCAGTATTCAGTGTATCAGTAGGTGATTTTAAATATTTCACTATTATTTCTATTATTTGATTGGCATGCAAAAAAAAAAGCTGCTCTCAGACATTAACTAGTCCAACTGAAGGTCTGACATATATTATTTGTCCTGTTTTAATGCAGAAACAAGTAGTTTACATACATCACCTCACTTAACTCTTCTTTGGGAGGTAGAGATTATTACCTCAGTTTTACAAATCTAAGGATTGCTGCTCAGAGATGATAGGCCATATCCTCAAGGTCATGCTGATAATAAATGGCTGAACCAGAGATGTAATCCATCTTGGCTGACACCAAACTTATGTATGATCCACTCTGCTGCTCCCTACTCTTTGTATCGACATGAACTGACTATACGTGTGACGAAAAACAAAAGAGATGAAGCAAAGGAAAGACTGACAGAGGTAATAAGTCAAGAGCTGGAAAAGAGATAAAGGAACTGGCTCTTTATAGCTAGCTGAATCAAAAGGGGAGGTTGGAGTGGCCTAGGCATGGTCTGTAATACAGACTTTCAAAAGTCAAAGGTTTGTAACTCGAGTAATTTCTACAAGTGCTGCTTTATGTATTTTTCCACTTAAATAAGGAATATTAACTCAGGTGATAGAATACTTTACACGCATCTAAGTGTACAGGAATATGGCTTTTTAAAATAAATAGTTCATTCATAATTCAAGAGTATTTAATGACTTGTCAATTAGGATTCTGCTGGATAGTAGAAAGGGACAGTGGGAATCTCACTCATCCATTCATGCACATCACTAATTAGATGAGGAGGCATTTGGCTACCTTAAGAGAGTCATAGATTAATCTTAGTTATAGATTAGTGGTTTTAAAAAACCACTGCAAAATCCGATACTAAAGGAAAGGGCATGGGTGATTCATAAGAGAGCATTGTAGAGGACTCCCACACTCCTGGGACAACACGTGTGACACATGAGACCACAGATACATTTTCAAAGGCGTGAAAATCTTTTATATAGATCTGTTACAGAACATCAAATTGCTTTCCCTGACACATTCTGAAAACGACAATTTAATTTTAAATGTCTCTGCACATTAACCTGCTTTGAATTTCATTTTCCGTGAAGTCCTAACATGTTACTATCTGACTCTGTAGCAAATGAAAAAGTCTTTTTCTCAGTGCTTTCAGTCCATGTCAGTTTTGTGATTAATCAGATTCAAATTACATCCTCATGAGCAAGTAAAAACTTGAGAGGAGAGTCACAACCGCAAGACTACAGTTGGCAGAAATCTAGGTCAAAATTCTGCTAAGAAAGGACAGAAGTGCTTCTAACACTTTTGGAGGTCACAATTTGGGGATGATACCACTGATATGGAAATAAACATAAAGGGCAGACAGGATAGGAGACATCCATTTCTTCCTTTCCTTATTCATTCACTCTTTGGGCAATAGTTACTAAGTACTCACTGTATGCTAAGCACAGTGCTAAAAGCTTGGATACATTTGGATAAATCAGTGAACAAAACAGATGAAGATTTTGTCGTCTTAAAACTTCCATGCATGAGAGAGGCAGACAAGAAACTACAATTAAGAACTATAAATACACTACATCATATGCTGGAAGGAGATACAGGCCCGAGTCCGCCGTGCCCAGTGTTCAAGGAACAGCAAGGGGGCTGCTGATGGCAATGAAGTCAGAGGGAGCGGGTGGGAGCCCTAGAAGAAAAAGGCAGAGAGATGCGGGCTGAGGCGGGAGCAAGTCCGCGAGGTGATACGGGTCGGCTTAAAACTTTGGTTTTTGGGTGAAATGGAAGAACCATAGGAGAGAATAGGTCAGAAGAGGCTCTGGATACCCTGTTAGATCATTAATAGAGCAAATGGGAACATAGGTAGAAGCACAGAGACCAGTTAGGAGGCAACTGTACTATTTTAATCCAGCAAGGATGGTGACTCCAGCTAGGTGGGAACCGTAGTCGTGGGGAGAAGTTATTTGAGATGTATTTGCAAATAGAATCAACAGGATTTAGGGTGTGAAAGTGTGAGGCTGTAAAGTGTAGGAAAAAGAGAAGAGTTTGGAGGACCTCAAGTCTTTTAGGACAAAGCTGTTGAGCGGCCCTCACTTGAGGCGTGAGCAGGCTGTGGTAGGAAGACCATAAGTTTAGTTTGGGGCTTGTTGTGTATTTGCTATGTCTATCTTACATCCATACAGTGATGCTGGATTTATGAGTCTGGAGTTTAAGGAAAAGCTCTGGATTGGAAATGTAAATTTGGGAGTCATCAGCACATAGATGGCTTCATTTTTTTTATTAAAATTTCTTTGTTTTATTTACTTGTTTTTAAATTAAAAATTTTAATTTAAAAAATCAGTTAATATTTTTGTGGTGCTGGGCCTTTGGTGCTGCACATGGGCTTTCTCTAGTTGAGGCGGGTGAGGGCTACTCCCCAGTCGTGGTGTGTGGGCTTCTCCTTGTGGAGGCGCCTCTTGTGATGGTGCGTGGACTCTCAAGTGTGTGGGCTTCAGTTGTTGTAGCACAGGGGCTTAGATGCCCTGCAGCTCATGGAATCTTCCCAGGCCAGTGACTGAGCTTCCACCCCTGCACTGGCAGGCAGATTCCTAACCACTGGACCACCAGGGAAGTCCCACATCGATGGTTTTAAAGTCTTGTAATTCGATGAGCTTAACAGTGGAGTAAGAATATAGAAGAGAAGTGGCCTCAAAAAAAAAGAAAAGAAAGAAAAACATCCCTGGGGCACCCCAATATTGAGTTAAAGAACACATGAACAATGAATTTATATTCCACCACTCTTCGATGGTGCTGACTTGAAGCATCAGAGTCATTTATGAAACAAAGCAGGTTAGAAAGTTTATCATAATCTACTGTTACAGATTGCCTCTTTTTTGCTACTTGTGAGAGTCCAGGTGTGAATAGTTATTTTTATATAAGTGTGTCTGACAGAGAGAGGAGGGTAGGATATGCTCTTGGCATGGACAGTCTGGGGCAAGAATGTGTGAATCCTCCTGGGTGATCCAAGGATGAGCAGATGATGAGTGAGGAGGGGTGTTTCAGCAGGTCAAGGGAGGAAATCAAGGAGGAGCGAGTGGAGAGGGCAAAGGATTAAGGTGATGAAATACGGAATCACACAAGGAAAGGAATATAGATTGGTCACATAGGAAGTGGATAGTGAACAAGGGGGGGTCTGGAGAGAATTTTCATCCAGAGTCCCAGGGCTGAGCCCAGAGAACCTGTAGGAGAGCCTTCATTCTTCCTAGTCTAGGGACCAAGGAAGGGCCAGTTAGTCTACCTGAGAAGCAAACCCAAGCTTACCCTTTAAGCAGGAAATGGGTGCTGCTATGATCTGACTTATCTCTATCCCATTCGTGCCCTGATGAATTCATTCCTTAAACAGACTGCGTGTCTGAGATTGCCAGGCCCTGTGCTAGGAATGAAGATACACTGAGATAAGATTCCTGTTCATATTCTCGTGGAAGAGACAGAAAGGGCAATCAGGAAACAGATTGGAATATAAGCGCTGCTCAGGCCAAGCCCAAAGAGCTGGAGACACACACAGCAACTAACCCAGTCTGGGGACATCAGGGAAGAATTTCAGAGGAGATACACTTAAGCTGAAACCCACAGGGCAAGCACTTAGTGAATGAAGGGAAGGAAGGATGATATCCCCACCAGACAGAAGGCATAAGATGTGTCAAGATCTGAAGGGGAGGGACCTTGGCTTTTTACTCCTTCAACCCCTTAGCGTGGCATCAAAGTGCCTCATGTGTTTGTGTCTGTATGACAGCTCCCATTATGGCCCACCCTAATGCTACACTCCAGCCGCTGAACCACTTGAGGTTTCCTCTCCATGCCAAGCTCTCTGTCCCCTCCCATCCTTATGTTCAGGTCTCATGTTTGCTTTACCCACTGTCTGGCATATTGTGGATATCTTCCCAGTTCATTTCCCTTCTCTGGACATATCCTCCTAAGGTCCCCGTAGGTGAGGTTGGGCTAAGCAGTCATGCTTGTACCTGCAGTCCCACAGTCTTGCAAAAATCTGATTGGATTACAGAAAGGCACAGGAATAAGATAGAGCCTATGAGGTGCTCTCTCCCAGAATTAGAAGCAACCCATAATACACAGTCAGACCATACCGTGGACAGAATCTATAAGATCCCCTAGGGTTGGAACCCAAATCAGGACCATGGTGTGTCAAAGTCCTGCACAGAATATTCTCATGGGGAAGCATCCTCCCTGAAGCAAAACTGATCTACAGAAAGAGAAAAGAACAGCGAACCTGCAGGCTAAAGCTGAGAACACAAGGGAGAGAGAGAGACTGAGAGGGGGAGATGGAGACAGAGCCTGTAATTGTCCCATTTCTCAGGAAGGCCGTCCTGAGATTGGATTCCATGAGATTCTTCCATTTCCTTAGAATAAGTCGACTGTAATCATCCTCCAATGAAATGATTCCTGGCTTAGACATAAGTTGGGAGTGGATTGGTGACCCACAAGCTTTCAAAGTGTATGTGAGATTTGCTGTGGGGTCCCAGCAGGGCAGAGGAAAATGCCATGTCGAGGCACAGCCAGCAGTTTATGAAAAGTGGAGAAAGGGCAGCCGGTTCATCTGCTATCTGTATTGAACTGTCTCCTGAAAACTCAAGCCAGGGCCTCCCTGACAGCAAAGTTTTAGGGGCTTGGGATGAAAAGTAAGGTGTCTGAAGCTGTCAGTTACTCCTTGTCATCCAAATTCTACAAGGAGATGGATATATTACAGTCCAGGTTTCCTTACTGAAAATTAAAAAGGAAAGTAAATAGCTGTTGTCGGAAGCCCTTTTAGTCTGAATTCATATTCAGATTATGAAAATGTGTCTGAAAATTAATCATCCACTTGGCTGAACTGTATCCGTTCCTTGCTCTGCCCCACTTAGTGCTAACAGTAATGGCAGGGCTCTGAGTGATGGGAAATGGGCTGGAGACTGTTGAGAAATCCGGTGGAGGAGCTGGAGGGATCCAACTCCCTGCCCAACACATCCCTTCACACCATTTCTTGCTATTGGGTTCTATATGATTCCTCTGAGTCTTTAAAATTAACTTCATTTGAATTCAGTTTCAATCAGATGGTTCCCCAGGAAAACACACATAATGTTCTCTCAGCTGACTTGCTCTTGAAAAGCAGTGCTTACTTCTGGATGTGAAGAGCCAGCAGGAGCCTGTCAGGTCAAGTGTGAAGAGAAAGGGTCGGGATCAGAACCACGTGGAAGGGTGATGATATGAGGGGACATGTCATAGCTGGGGACTAAAGAGAAGACGATTTTTTTTTTCTGAACTAAATTATAGAGAGATGAATATTAAGTATTCAACAGCTGAGCCACCAGGGAAGCCCAGTTATATAATTAAGAACATTAAATTAAAAAAAAAATCCATTACTGTTATTTAATAAATGTGACAACTGAGAAAGTGCTCCCCAAAGCATATGAATTAACTCAGTCAGTGAATAATTCAGCAATAAATCTATTTCGGAAATAGTCAGGCTATAAACAATAAATTAAACTACTAACTTACTCAGCTAATGAGCCTTACCTCTGCACACACAGAGAATTTCTTAAACTTATCTGAAGTTGATTAAAAGTGCTTCAGAGAAAAGCAAAGAAGGTTGTTGCTGTTGAGTTGCTAAGTCATGTCTGACTCTTTGCAACCCCATGGACTGTAGCATGCCTGGCTCCTCTCTTCTCCACTGTTTCCTGGAGTTTGCTTAAATTCATGTCCATTGAGTCAGTGATGCTATTTAACCATGACATCCTCTGCTTCCCTCTTTTCCTTTTACCCTCAATCCTTTCCAGCATGAAGGTCTCTTCCAGTGAGTTGTCTCTTCTCATCAGGTGGCCAAAGTATTCCAACTCTGGTGCTGGAGAAGACTCTTGAGAGTCCCCTGGACTGCAAGGAGATCCAACCAGTCAATCCTAAAGGAGATCAGGCCTGAATATTCATGGAAGGACTGAAGCTGAAGCTCCAATATTTTGGCCACCTGATGCAAAGAAGCAAAGAATATAGAGAGATTAAAAAAAAAAAAAAAAAAAACCTGGCCTTCCCAGCTTTTACTGAAAGAGAGGTACTTGAAGATCCACTTAAGTCATTTAATCCTTGAAAGTAAAAGTGATAGTTGCCTAGTTGTGTCCGACTCTTTGCGACCCCATGGACTGTAGCCTGCTAAGCTCCTCAGCCCATGGACTTCTCCAGACAAGAATACTGGGGTGAGTTGCCATGTCCTTCTCCAGGGGATCTTCCCAACCCAGGGATCAAACCTGGCTCTCCTGTATGGCAGGCAGCTTCTTTACTGTCTGAGCCATCAGGGAGGCCCTTAATCCGATGGTCGTTAGGAAAAAAAAAGATGCTTTGGGGGAAAATTCCACTCTGGGGTTTGGTCCTGGTAAGGGTCAGGCTGCAGAGTAACAGCTGATTCTTAGTATAACCACCTCTATCAGCAAGAACTCCTCAGCACGATTAAGAGGAAGCTGTTTCAGTTTCCTAAGACAAAACTAAAGGTGAGTATTTATGATACCTGACTTCCTGGTCATGATTTAAACCACTAAGAGATTTTCCACCTTGACATTTACTCTTCGAATCACAATTAGCTTATGGCGCTGAAGGTGATGATGATGATGCGACCCGTTATAACACGCTGCTTCCTGAGCAAGTTTCCAAAAGTAATAAAGGAGGTAACTCACTGTGCTGGCTTACATGGTGCATTTAACCAAAAGTTAAATTCCCTCATTGCATAATAAGACTTTCTTCAGTACTTGTATTTAATTTATGTTACAGGTAATTATTTACTATCAATATTTAGCTATAGATACATTCTTGTCAGGACTCATAGTTCTAACAGTTCTGATATCTTTGCTTCCAGTGAATTAAAGCAAATAAAATTTGGGGGCATGATTTCCTCATCTCAATGTAAGAGGGTTAAGGTAAGTGATTTGGAGTGTCTTTCTAGTCTAAGAGGAATTAATACTCATTGAGCAGCTATTATGACAGCAAGATACATCCTGTGTTTGAGGAACTCACTATCCTACACATTGCCGTAGCATATCTTAATATCACTATTTTCATTTTATATGTGAGAAAATGAAATACCATAGAGGTTAACATGCCTAAGCTTAGTGGTCTAAATTGTTGCAAAACTCTAATTGAGTTTTGAATCCAAATCTTCCTTACACAAAAATCTGAATGCTGTTTTGGTTCTATATTGTTTCTGGGTACATGTAGTAACTCTATATTTGCAATCAAGCTTTCTAGAGTATCAAGCAGTAAAAGTACATCAAATTTTTATATACGTATATAATTTTGGTTAATATTCTAGGGATAAGTTTGCCTTTTTATTTCAAGAAAATACTTATCTAGAAAATGAATCTGGATTTGTTTCTGAATCCAGAAAATGACTTTCATGTCCATGGGCCCCTAGTATTTATCTTGTATTGTTATGTAATACCCGATCACAGGGACAGTCTTCAAAGGCAGGAAGTGAAAATTTTAATATGTAATCCTTCCATTTAAAAGGTACATATCAGTTCCATTATACTGTAAACAAATGGGCTAGGCATTGTTATTTCCTTTTTGCAGTTGACAACATCGAAGATTGCTCAGCTGTGATTCAAACCTATGTCATTTGATTCAAAATTCTGAGCTTTTCCTGCCACACCCTTTGCAAGGTACTTGAAAGAAAATGCCCTCCCCACATGTAAGGTACCTATCCTCACTCACTACAGTTAGAAAACCACTGCTTTGTGCATAACTCAGATATTTCTAACAGAACGTGCATTGGCTTCTAGACAGCTCTGGGCTTAAATCTCCACTCTGCCACCTCCTGGTGCCTTGGAGAAGATAATGTCTGAGTTTCAATTTTTGCTCCCCTACACCATGGAAATCTCCAGCTCTAAAGGATCCAGACTCCAGAGGTCCACGTCCTGGCCACCCCAGCAGCTTCCAAGTAGTGGGAAATGGAGTGTGGATCTTTATTCCTGATGAGAACTGCCCAAATGTCCCATTTTCCAGTTTAAAGAAATTGCTCCTTTCTCTTATGCTTCCCTCAAGCCTTTTCCCTCTCCCTCTTAGTTGAAGACAACGGACATAGCCTTCTCAAATGATCTTAGGTTTTCCCAAGTTTAGAAAGAGGTACTGCCTTCAATCAACTAGTGTTTGATTGTAGTCATGAAGGCACATCTAAGATCAGGGAACGCAGAATCCTTGGCAACATCAGGGGAAACTACAGAACAGAAAATGCAATTTTACATCTCAATATACTATCTCATGACATATACTGTCTATAGAAATATATGTCCATATTGTTTTGTAAGGACTCTGTTAAGTATATTTGTTTATGTATGTATTGTACTATAGGAGCTTCCCAGGTGGTGCTAGTGGTAAAGATCCTGCCTGCCAATGCAGGTGATGTAACAGATGAGGGTTCAATCCCTGGGTCAGGAAGATCCTCTGGAGGAGGAAATGGCAACCCACTCCAGTAGGCTGTGCCAGGCCGAGGCCTCCCACAGAGCCTGATTGGAATTGGCAGGCTATGGCTGTGCCTATCTCTGTACTTTACCCATGTAGCCCAATGTTCATTGCAGCGCTATTTACAATAGCTAAGACATGGAAGCAACCTAGATGTCCATCGACAGATGAATGGATAAGGAGGTTACGGAACATATACACAATGGAATACTACTCAGCTAGAAAAAGGGATGCATTTGAATCAGTTCCAAAAAGGTGGATGAAACTGGAGCCTATTATACAAGTAATTCAGAAAGAGAAACACAAATGCTTTATGTTGAATTTAATTGGTAGAAGACAAATAATAATAAAAGCAATAAAGCTAACTCTTCCTCAGCACTTTCTGGCCAGAAAATATTCTAGTTGTGTGTGATTTATTTAGTAGATGAAGGAAGAGAGAAAGAAAAAAGGGAAGGAAGAAAGAAAGGGAGAAAGAAAGAAAAAGAATAATAACTAATACATATGTGAATTTTGGTGTATAAATGGCTTGAGAGCCCCTCACTTCCATCAGCTCCCAGGGCCCAGCAGAAGACCTTCCAAGTAGGGCTTATTGAAAGATACTCCAGCCAACTATCCAACCACACAGCTCCCTTATTTCCTTCTCCACTTACCTCTCCAACAAGGCCAACAGAAGTTCCTAATGCCAACATGACAATATCTGTTGCCAGTACTAAAAAGTACTGAAGCTAAAAGAGGCACACTTATATGAGAAGCAAAAGGAGACTTTGATTTAATTTGTTTCAGCCATTAATAGATTTCTGGATAAACTGACTGGAAAGTACACACTTGTATTTTGAATCTTATTTTTTCTGTTGTCTTCCATAAAAAATTTGAAGACATGTGCCTACATAAATGTTCATTCAGTTCAGTTCAGTCGCTCAGTCATGTTTGACTCTTTGTGACCCCATGAATTGCAGCACACCAGGCCTCCCTGTCCATCACCAAACCCGGAGTTCACTCAGACTCAGGTCCATCGAGTCAGTGATGCCATCCAGCCATCTCATCCTCTGTCGTCCCCTTCTCCTCCTGCCCCTAATCCCTCCCAGCATCACAGTCTTTTCCAATGAGTCAACTCATTGGTATACTATAAATTACACATAAGATTTTAACAGCTACTTGAAAAAAATAGTAATGTATACAATATCACATTGCATTTCATTCATGAGAGAATTAACCCCCAGAGCAAAATTGATGTCTAATTGCTTTTTGCAATTCTGAGCATGTAACCCAATGCCTTGTATCAGGTCAGTTCAGTTGCCCCAGTCGTATCCGACTTTTTGTGACCCCATGAACTGCAGCACACCAGTCTTCCCTGTCCATCACCAACTCCAGAGCTTGAAAAACTCATGTACATCTAGCAGATGATACCATCAAACTGTCTCATCCTCTCTTGTCCACTTCTGTTCCTCCCTTCAATTTTTCCCAGCTTCAGGGTCTTTTCAAATGAATCACTTCTTCACACCAGGTGGCCAAAGTATTGGAGTTTCAGCTTCAGCATCAGTCCTTCCAAGGACTATTCAGGACTGATTACCTTTAAGATGGACTGGTTGGATCTCCTTGCAATCCAAGGGATTCTCAAGAGTCTTCTCCAACACCACAATTCAAAAGCATCAATTCTTTGGCACTCAGCTTTCTTTATGGTTCCACTCTCACATCCATACATACCTACTAGAAAAACCGCAGCTTTGACTATATGGACCTTTATTGGCAAAGTAATGTCTATGCTTTTTAATATGCTGTTTAGGTTGGTCATAGCTTTTCTTCCAAGGAGTAAGAGTTTTCTAATTTCATGGCTGCAGTCACCATCTGCAGTGATTTTGGAGCCCCCAAAATAGACTCTGTCACTGTTTCCATTGTTTCTCCATCTATCTGCCATGAAGTGATGGGACTGTATGCCATGATTTTAGTTTTTTTTTTTCTGTGATGACCTCCAAGACCTTCTAGAACACCCCCAAAAACATGAGCTTTTCATCACAGGGGACTAGAATGCAAAAGTAAGAAGTCAAGAGATACCTGGGGTAACAGGAAAATTTGGCCTTGGAGTACAAAATGAAGCAGGGCAAAGGCTAACAGAGTTTTGCCAAGAGAATGCACTGGCCATAGCAAACACTTTCTTCCAACAACACAAGAAATGACTCTACATATGGACATCACCAGAGGGTCAATACCAAAATCAGATTGATTATATTCTTTGCAATGAAAGATGGAGAAGCTCTATACAGTCAGCAAAAACAAACCAGGAGCTGACTGTGGCTCAAATCATGAACTCCTTTTTGCCACATTCAGACTTAAATTGAAGAAAGCAGGGAAAACCACTAGACCATTCAGGTATGACCTAAATCAAATCCCTTATGATTATACAGTGGAAGTGAGAAATAGATTTAAGGGACTAGATTTGATAAATAGAGTGCCTGATGAACTATGGACGGAGCTTCATGACATTGTACAGGAGACAGGGATCAAGACCATCCCCAGGAAAAAGAAATGCAACAAGGCAAAATGGTTGCCTGAAGGGGTGTTACAAATAGCTGAGAAAAGAAGAGAAGCTGAAGGCAAAGGAGAAAAAGAAAGACATACGCATTTGAATGCAGAGTTCTAAAGAACAGCAGGGAGAGATAAGAAAGTCTTCCTCAGAGATTAATACAAAGAAATAGCGGAAAACAATAGAATGGGAGAGACTAGAGATCTCTTCAGGAAAATTAGAGGTACCAAGGGAACATTTCATGCAAAGATGGGCTCAATAAAGGACAGAAATGGTATGGACCTAACAGAAGCAGAAGATACTAAGAAAAGGTGGCAAGAATACACAGAAGAGCTATACAAAAAAGATCTTAATGACCCAGATAATCACGAAGGTGAGATTAGTCACCTAGAGCCAGATATCCTGAAGTGCAAAGTCAAGTGGGCCTTAGTCAAGTGGGCATCACTATGAACAAAGCTAATGGAAGTGATGGAATTCCAGTTGAGCTATTTCAAATCATGGAAGATGATGCTGTGAATGTGCTGCATTCAATATGCCAGCAAATTTGGAAAACTCAGCAGTGGCCACAGGACTGGAAAAGGTCAGTTTTCATTCCAATCCCAAAGAAAGGCAATGCCAAAGAATGCTCAAACTACCACAAAACTGCACGTATCTCACATGCTAGCAAAGTAATGCTCAAAATTCTCCAAGTGAGGCATCAACAGTACATGAACCAAAGACTTCCAGATGCTCAAGCTGGATTTAGGAAAAGCAGAGATCAAATTGCCAACATCCGTTGGATCATCGAGAAAGCAAGAGAGTTCCAAAAAAACATCTACTTTTGCTTTACTGACTATGCCAAAGCCTTTGTCTGTGTAGATCACAACAAACTGTGGGAAATTCTTAAACAGCTGGGAATACCAGACCATCTTACCTACCTCCTGAGAAATCTATATGCCGGTCTAGAAGTAACAGAATTGGACATGGAACAACAGACTGGTTCCAACTGGGAAAGGAGTACGTCAAGGCTGTATATTATCACCCTGCTTATCTAACTTATACGCAGAGTATACCATGCAAAATTCCTGGCTGGATGAAGCACAAGCTGGAATCAAGATTGCCAGGAGAAATAGCAATAACTTCAGATATGCAGATGACACCACCCTTAATGCAGAAAGCAAAGAGGAACTGTGGAGCCTCTTAAAGAAAGTGAAAGAGGAGAATGAAAACTCTGGGTTAAAGCTCATAATTCAAAAAACTAAAATCATGCCTTGTATATCATACCTATTAAGTAAATGGAGTATGTTTTCCATATGCATTCAATTTTTTATACAAAGTTCAGGGATATAGTTAACTAACGTGGATTTGTCCACATATACAACAGCAACAAGATAATTATATTGATAATTTTGGGGAGTTCACTATGATTCCTTGGACTTAAGTAATTCAATTCTCTTAGTGACTCTGCTTCCTTTTAGGCTTGCCAATTGTAAGAATTCCTTCTGAAAGAAGAAACAGTTTAAAAAGTGTTAACATGCAACATTTTCTGATCTTAAGAATTTAACCTAAGATTTTCTATATCAAGCAAATTTATACAAATCCAATATTCCTAGAAAACAATCAGGGACATAAACACAGGTAAAACACCAGCCCTTCACCAAGTGAAGTCAAGGTGAAGAAAACGTGAAAAGTGATTTAAGCAAGTGTAATGTTCTATGGAACTTCAGAGTGGACCTATCTCACAGAGGAAGGAAAGAGAAAACTTTGTGAATAAAATAACATTTAGACTGGACTTTGAAGAATAGAGAGAATGATATTAAGTAGAAATAGAGGGGAATAAAAAGTATGACGAGGTAGGGGAACAAAGTGCAAGGTACATTTGGGAAATAATGTAATTTGTTCGGAAGAGTGGGAAGTGAAGCTTGGAAGTCATTTTTAAACATGGGAGGTCTTCAGTACTACAGTTGGTTTGTATTTGCTTTGGTAGATTATGTCAGTCACTGAAGGCTTTATTCATAAGATTAATTATATACTGTTTGCATGCTCACTATGTTCCAGTTATTTTACCATAACAATCTAGTTTTTGTACATGGATTACCTTATTTCAGTCTCGGAAATACTATCTAAGGACGTGCTGTTATTATTTCTATTCTTAAGATGAAAAAATCAACATATAAAAAGATTGAGTAATAGATCATTTAGCTATTAGTTGGTGGAGCAGGTATTTGAACCTGAGTCTGCGGTTTAGGAAGTTCTATGCTATATAAGATGTAAGAAAGTGAGGATTAGGAGTCCTGGTTAATAGAAAATAACACCAGATATGTTCAAATGGACAGGCCTTGGTGATGGTTGAAACTTGAGATAGAAGTTCAAGAAAAACAGTAAGGCCAGAGTTTAGGGTGGGTGAAGATGTTGGGTGAAGTTATAGAAGTAGATGAGACGGTGTTGGGCAAAAAGTGGCCAGAGATTAAAGATAAGAACTCAGAGTAGGATCTTGATGAATGACTAGACTCAAGAGGAGGGAAAAGGAAGAGAAGCCAATGAAGGAGAGGAAGTAATTGGAAAAGTATTAATACAAGGAGAAAAAGCAAAATGCAGAAGCTCCCAAGCCAGAGAAAGAAGGACTTCCAAAACTGAGCATCAGATATCAAAAAGGATCAGTGGGAATGTGAACTGAGAAAACATCATCTGACTTGGTGGTGGGAGTTAGCAACCATTGAGAGTGCAGTGCCAGACATTAAAGTCAAGGTTAATCTTAGTGATGAGACTGATGGTAAAGAGAGGCGTAATGCACTGAGATAATAGTATCACCATGCTCATCGATCCATTTCAGGACAGACTTGTTCACAGGATGAGCAAAATGATCTGTGCCAAAGGAGACACACACGTGGAAGAGAGAAGGACTGAACTCACAAGGGGAGATGTCAGCTTAAGCAAAAATGGACTGTGGTGTCCCACGGTGCTTCAAAAAGAATTGTAGAACTGAAAAATGCATCCCAAAGTCAAGTATAGAAAGACGTCTATGTGGCTAAAGAAATACATCACCTTGTTTTGTAACCAAAGCTAATATCAAGACTCTATCTCCAGAACTGCCAAGGAAATCCTGAGGAAAAAGAGCAAAGCTGGAGACATACCCTCCCAGACTTCGGACAATTATTACAAAGCTATAGTAAAAAAAAAAAGCGTGGTACTGACACAAAAACAGACATATGGATCAATGGAACAGAATAGAGAGCCTAGAAATAAACCCACATACCTACGGTCAATTCATCTTGAACAAAGGAACCAAAAACGGAGAAAAGACAGTCTCTTCAGCAAGTGGTGTTAGGAAAGTTAGACAGCCACATGTAAATCAATGAAGTTAAAACACTCCTTCACATTATACTCAAAATTGAACTCAAAATAATGTTAATCTTTAAGACAAGACAGCTTAAAATTCCTAGAAGAAAACATAGGTGAAACATTCGCTGATAAAATCATAGCAATGTTTTCTTATGTGAGTCTCCCAAGACAGTAGAAAAATTGATAAAAGCAAAAGTAAACAAGTGAGACCTAATCAAACGTACAGGCCTTTGCACAGCAAAAGAGAGCATAAAACAAGATGAAAAGACAACGTACGGACTGGGAGAAGTATTTGAAAATGACACAGTTGACAAGGACTGCATTTCCAAGTTATACAAACAGCCCATACAACGCAATAACAAAAAACCAAACAACCCAATAAAAAAACGTGCAGCTCTAAATAGACATTTCCCAAAGAAGACAAACAAATGGCCAATAGACACATGAAAAGATGTTCAATGTGCTGATTATTAGAGAAATGCAAATTAAAACTACAATGAGGCATCACCTCACGCTGGTCAGAATAGCCATCATTAAAACATCACTGGACAGGGTGTGGAGAAAAGGGAACTTTCTTACACTGTTGGTGGGAATGTAAACTAGTGCAGCCTCTGTGGAAAACACTATGGAGGTTCCTTAAAAAACTAGAAATAGAATTGCCATATGATCTAGCAACCCTGCTCCTGGGCATAAACTCAGAGAAGACACTAAATTCAAAAGATGCATGCACCTAGATGTTCATAGCAACATTATTTACAAAGGCCAAGACATGGAAGCGGCTTAAATGTTCATCAGCAGATGAATGCATAGACACGGCACACACACAGTGGAGTGTCACTCAGCTACAAAAAGAACAAAACGCTCTTTGCGACACGGATGGACCAGGGATTATCATACTGAGTGAAGTGCGTCTGAAACAGAAAGACACATACCGTGTGATATCATTTATATGTGGAATTTAAAATATGGTACAAATAAACTTTTTTAAAAAACAGAAACAAACCCACAGGCATAGAGAACAAACTTATGGTTATGAGAGGGGAAAGAGTCAGGGAGGATAAATCAGGAGCTTGGAATTAGCAGGTAGAAACTGTTATATGTAAAATAGATGAACGACAAGGACCAACAGTACAGCACAGGGAACTGTATTCAGTGCATTATAATAACTTAGGAAAGACTGTGAAAAAGAATCCACACATATATATGTGTGACTGAACCACTGTGTTGTACGCCAGAAACTAACTCATTGTAAATTAGCTATACTTCAATTGAAAAAAAAAAAATCACAAAGATTCTGTCTCTACCACTTGCTAATGGGACAACCTGAGCTAGAGACTTAGTCACGAAAGTTGCCATAGTTTCTTAATCTATGAGGTAGAAATAATCATATCTGTCCTAATTATTCCACAGGATTATTGTGAAGATAAAATAGTCTTGTATGTTATAGCTACTGAGAGCTCACTGAACATTAAATGCTGTTTCTTTTGCTCAGCGCTTATAACTGTTGACTGACTCTGAAAACCAGCTGTCATTGGAATGAATTATAGTGGGGGCCTGAGTAGTTTAGAGAAATGAAAAAGAACTGGATAAAAGCTAGTGGGTTTAGTGAACACTGTGCTTTAAAAAAAAAAAAAAGGAAAAAAGTTCTGAAGGCAGCAGAATACAGTCCTCAGAGACTCCCAAACTAGCAAGCAAGTCACAGTCTGGGCATTGCCTCTTCATCACAATCTCCTGGGGGTGTCCTGATCTCCCTCACATGTTCCAGATAGCACAGACCAGAGGGCTGGGAGAGAATGGTGCCAACGCGTCTGGGCTGAGCCATGGTACAAGCAGCACTTATTCCCTGCAGGGCCCTTGGTTTGAACTTCCTTAGAAGAGAACTACAGCTGCAAAAATCTGTAGGCTACTCTTCCAGAGTTCCTAACAAAATATTTAGATAGAGAAGTATTACTGGCAAACAAATTAAAATGCTCAAAATAATCAGTGAATCAATGATTATAGCCTGACATGCAAGTCACCAAAACTAAATGTGCAGTGGTTTATTCAAAATCTCCATTCAATGGATATGTCCAGATTTTGCCTATGATGTCTTAAATAATTTTAATCTTAGGAGAGTGAAATAAATAAAAATCTAGCCATGGGTATGAGACTTTTAGCAGACAATTGAGCCAAAAAAACCTAACACAAAACAAGCCCTTTTATTTGTGACATTTAGTATTTATTTGGGCTTCCCCGGTGGCATAGTGGTAAAGAATTCGCCTAACAATGCTGGAGATGCAAGAGACCCGGGTCCGATATTGGATCACAAAGATACCCTGGAGAAGAAATAGGCAACCCACTCCAGTATTCTTACCTGGGAAATCCCAGGGACAGAGGAGCCTGATGGGGCTACAGTCCATGAGGTGAGAGAGTCAGACACAACTGAGCAACTGAACACACACATAGTATTTATTCACTCTTTTATTCACTTACTAGTTCATTCAATAATCATTTTTAAACACCTACTGAGTTGAGGTACAAACTACAAACAAACTACGAACTACGTAGTATCAATACAAACAAAGCTAGCGTAGGTGATGGAATTCCAGTTAAGCTATTTCAAATCCTGAAAAAAAGATGCTGCTAAATTGCTGTATTCAATATGCCAGCAAATTTGGAAAACTCAGCAGTGGCCACAGGAAAAGGTCAGTTTTCATTCCAATCCCAAAGAAAGGCAATGCCAAAGAATGCTCAAACTACTGCACAATTGCACTCCTCACACACTAGCAAAGTAATGCTCCAAATTCTCCAAGCCAGGCTTCAACAGTATGTGACCATGAACTTCCAGATATTCAAGCTGGATTTAGAAAAGGCAGAGGAAGGAGAGATCAAATTGCCAACATCCGTTGGATCATCGAAAAAGAAGAGAATTCTACTTCTGCTTTACTCACTATGCCAAAGCCTTTGACTGTGTGGATCACAACAAACTGTGGAAAATTCTTAAAGAGACGGTAATGCCAGACCTCCTGACCTGCCTCTTGAGAAACCTATACCCAGGTCAGGAAGCAACAGTTAGAACTGGACATGGAACAACAGACTGGTTTCAAATAGGAAAAGGAGTATGTCAAGGCTGTATATTGTCACTCTGCTTATTTAACTTATATGAAGAGTACATGATGAGAAACACTGGGCTGGATGAAGCACAGCTGGAGTCAATTGCTGGGAGAAATACCAATAACCTCAGATATGCAGATGACACCACACTTATGGCAGAAAACGAAGAGCCAAAAAGCCTCTTGATGAAAGTGAAAGAAGAGAGTGAAAATGTTGGCTTAAAACTCAACATTTAGAAAACTAAGATCATGGCATCTCGTCCCATCACTTCATGGCAAATAGATGGGGAAACAATGGAGACAGTGACAGACTTTGTTTTTTGGGGCTCCAAAATCACTGCAGATGGTGACTGCAGCCATGAAATTAAAAGATGCTTGCTCCTTGGTAGAAAAGTTATGACCAACGTAGACAGCATATTGGAGAAGGCAATTGCTCCCCACTCCAGTACTCTTGCCTGGAAAATCCCATGGATGGAGGAGCCTGGTAGGCTGTAGACCATGGGGTCGCGAAGAGTCGGACACGACTGAAGCGACTTAGCAGCAGTAGCAGCAGTAGCAGACAGCATATTAAAAAGCAGAGACATTATTTTGTCAACAAAAGTCCGTCTAGTCAAGGCTATGGTTTTTCCAGAGGTATGGATGTGAGAGTTGGACTATAAAGAAAGCTGAGCACCGAAGAATTGATGCTTTTGAACTGTGGTGTTGGAGAAGACTCTTGAGAGCCCCTTGGACTGCAAGAAGATCCAACCGGTCCATCCTAAAGGAAATCAGTCCTGAATATTCATTGGAAGGACTGATGTTAAAGCTGAAACTCCAATACTTTGGCCACCTGATGCAAAGAACTGACTCATTTGAAGAGACCCTGATGCTGGGAAAGATTGAAGGCAGGAGGAGAAGGGGACAACAGAGGATGAGATGGTTGGATGGCATCACTGACTCAATGGACATGAGTTTGGGTGAACTCCGGGAGTTGGTGATGGACAGGGAGGCCTGGCGTGCTGCAGTGCATGGGGTCGCAAAGAGTTGGACACGACTGAGTGACTGAACTGAACTGAACTGAGTTGAGGTAGTAAATATAAGCTGCAATTTTATTAATTTTCTTAAAGGGAATAAGGGTTATTGAGTGGCAGCTTTAAGGGGAATATTGTTTCAGCCCTGAGGGACAATGGTGGCATGGAGGCATTATTGCAGACGTGACATTACATTAGACAGCCCAGCATGTCAGAAGATTATCTCTCTTTAGGGAGGCAAAGTTTCTCCATCCAGAGGGTGTGTATCATGTAGGTTGACAAGAGCACCATGTAGACTGCTAGGAAGTGGACTGGAGTTCCACAGACACATGTCAGTAAGTGACTTAGGGCTGTTGTGTCAATTGTTTCTACCTGGAGGGTAACCATGAGGCCTGAAGGACCAGAGATGCAAAGTGTCTGAGTGTCTGGCACACAGCGGTCATCCATAAAGCCACTATAAGCGCTTGAAGGGAGAATATATAGGGTGGGAGAAATCTTTCCCTCATGTTACTCCCAAAACATAACAGCATTACATATTTAAGGTTTCAGGCTAAAGGCCATTTCAAGACTTGCAGGACCAAAAAGAGAAAAGAAAAAAACAACTGACACTCAATTTGAATTATGAAATTAAAAAGGCTGAATTTCCAAGCATAAGTAATGTGAAGCACAATTGAAATTCCAAGACTGACTTTACTATGGAAAAATAGAAACACATTTGAGTCTTTCCACAGAGCAGCCAGAGTGGACATAATTGGCCTGTTTTGAAACTGGAGTTTCAAAACTCCAGTTTGACACAGCCACACCTCTACAAGCCTTCTTGTGGCTGTCATTCTCCCAGGGTAAAAAGGATAGCAGGATAATTTTCACAAATTTTTACACCCAAAAAGGGATTATGGGGGAAGAAGAAGCTCCCAGAAAAAAAAAAAAAAACAAAAAAACACTTGGATGTGACGAGCAATACAATTTTAACACGTTTTGAGTTTCTTAGAAACTATTGCTAGTGTTTTGGTAGGATTTAATCACCAGATCTTTGTTCTAGATTTTTGTGTCCTATTTTTCATTCACAAATAGATAACTCACTAGCATGAGCCCGGAAGTTACATGTTCTGGTACAAATATCTAACTGGAAATTTCAAGATTCAAGACCACGTTAATCTTGGAGGTTTGTTGCTTAAGCAAAACTTACATAAAATTCTTTGCTAATCTAACAAGAAATGTAACAAAAAGCTGTCTTAGGTATCCAGTTTCCAATCCACTTCAACATGCCTGAAGTTATAACAAAACACTTAGAGCTTTTAAGTCATGACCTCTGGACTCAGACCAGGAGAAAAAGGTGTAAATGCAGGATCTGTCTTTTCTTTCCCCTTGTGTCCTCCTGCAGAGGTGTGACCTCAGGCCTGTAGGCAACTCTCAGCCCTTTAGTTTGCAATTGAAAAACCAGGGTCCTGGACTAGATCGATGGTTTTTGAGCTTCACTGCACTGCACTGGATACTCATTGTTTCCTAGAAACCGGGGGCTTTGCTAAAGAAAGGCGGCATGGGGGCAAAGTGGAAGTGAGGTAGGCGGGACTTCCGGCCCCTTTTGTCTTTCATTAGAGCACTTCTGTTAACATCCAGTTCACAAATTAGTCTTCCCAAAAATATTTCCTTTGGGACTTCTCTGGAGGTCCAGTGGTTAAGAATGTGCCTTGCAACTCAAGGGACGCTGATTCGATTCCTTTCAGGGATCTAAGATCTCAGATGCCACGGGCAACTAAACCCACACACCACACTAGAGAGAAACCCACGTGCCTCAATGAAGACCCGACACAGCCAAACGAATCCATTTTAAAAAGAAAGAGATTTTGCTTAAGTGAGGTGAAAGTCACTCAGTCGTGTCCGACTCTGTGACCCCATAGACTGCACAGTCCATGGAATTCTCCAGGCCAGAATACTGGAGTGGGCAGCCTTTCCCTTCTCCAGGGGATCTTCCCAACCCAGGGATTGAACCCTCCCGCATTGCAGGCGGAGTCTGTATCAGCTGAGCGGTCAGGGAAGCCTGATTTTGTTTAAAGTGGTTTACCAAGTTGGACAGCTTCTAGATCATAGGATGGAGACTGTTGCCGGATTGAACAGCTTATGAGGCTCTTCCAGCGTGCTGCTTCTATAATTCCTTGCCCCGTCCCAGATGGTTACAACGCTGTTCTCTTGAGTCAGCCTAGTGACCCCTGTTCCCCAGGCCCTGGCAGAGTTGGGGACAATGTCACACTGACCAGACTTGCTAACGCCAAGGTGAGTGCCTGCCGCCTGCTGCCCGGACACGCAGCCTGTGCCCAGCCTCTCACAGGAAGGGCCCCTTCCGGCACGTTCCTTGCCTGCGCTGCAGCGCCTCCGCTGAAGCTGTCCTCTCCCTCCGTGTCGTGCGGTGAGGAGGAGAGGAGTTCATCTCCGTGAGGGCGCCTTCCAATCCCTCTCACCGCCGCTAAAACTCACACGTTCCTTCAAGGCTGAGGGACTTGTGGTTAAATGATTACAGAGGAAACAAGCTCTTTCAAAACAATTCAACAAATACTGAAGCAAGATTTACATGTGAGATGTGTTTCTTAGCATGACAAGGAAAGCAAACTGGTTCAGTGAGAAAAGTCCTGAGAAAGCAAAGCTGACATGGTGGGGAAGGCGGACGACCCCATCAGGCACTCACGCGGAACACACGTCAGTGTTTCTCAACTTTACACGGTACTTAACCTGTTTCAAGGAAGAGGGGTGGGGCGCTGAGGAAAGGAAGCTGCAGATTCAGGCCAGCTTGCCTCACCAAGCGTGTAACGGATAGCACTATGGCCTCAAGACACTTCTGTGGAACATGAGTAATGAGCAGACGTTTTTCATTATATAGCCAGTTATTTATTTTAATTTGCACACAGAAATAACACCCCATTAAGCTATGATTTTATGGATATAACAGACTATACTGAGACAAAACTTTTAGAGGAAATTTAAAGAAAAGTACAAAAATAATATAAGAGGTGTCACTAATATTTGGCAAAACTCATGACGGAAGTAGAAGGATTAATGGAGATCAGAAAACTTAGGGCTAGACCGGGTACAGATACTCTCCTATCCTATTTCTGGTAAAGCTAGTCTGTGAAACTGTGTACAGACTTCTCCTAAAGTCATGTTAAGGTGTCCCATGTTTGCTTGTTTGTTTTTATTTTTTGAAACGTGTTTCTTTTAAAAATGTTTATTCACTTTTTTATTTTGTTGCATCAGGTCTTAGCTGTGGCGTGCAGGTGAGTCTTTTGTTGCCGTTTGGGAAGGTCCCCTGGAGAAGGGCATGGCAACCCACTCCAGTATTCTTGCCTGGAGAATCCCAAGGACAGAGGAGGCTGGTGGGCTACAGCACATGGTCCCACAGCGTCAGCCATGACCGAATGACGAATCCTTTCACTTAGGGACTCTAGCGTGGCATGTGGGCTTAGTTGTTCCAAGGCCTGTGGGATCTTGCCCCACCCCCCCCCAACCAAGGACTGAGCCTATGTCCCTCATTGTAAGGCAGATTCCTAACCACTGGGCCACTAGGGAAGGCCCTCTTTGTTTATTAATTACCCCCATCCCACCATAATTGGTGCACAGAAGATGCTAAATAAGGTCTTTGAAGTGGATAAATACATAAATACTTGAATGAGTGCATGCAGAAAGAAGAAATAATTGCTTCCTATCCCCAAGGAGCAGACATGTGCTCACACTGAGGAGAAAGAGGATAATTAAAATAAGATCTCAGACTCACACTTGATCGTCTGCTAGCCTCTGGCTCACCTAATGGGCTGACAGTTTTCAGAGAAGGATTCCACTTGTCCCGTGATTCTGCTGGGCAGTGTCTACACCCTGTAGGGAGTTACCACATACCCCACCCGTGGATGGGGGTCTTCTCAGCCCAGATTCTCAAATTCTGGGCCTGAATGAAGATTAAGGGAAACTATGGTGCTATGAAGTAGTGTACAAGGCAGTTTAGCAAAGGTGGAAAGAAACCCCGCTGAACCCAGAGGAAAAAGTGAGTGTTAATTCATGTCCGATTCTTTGTGACCCCATGGACTGTAGCCTGCCAGGCTCCTTTGTACATGAGATTCTCCAAGCAAGAATACTGGAGTAGGTAGCCATTCTCTTCTCCAAGGAATCTTCCTGACCCAGAGATGGAATCTGGGTCTCCTGCATCACAGGCAGATTCTTTACCATCTGGGCCACTAGGGAACCCAGGAGAGCCACCCACAAATGAGTGCCTGTCTGTGTGGGTACTGAGCAGCCATAGGGCATACATGTCAGCAGTTTTGCCCTTTGCTTGGAAAGCAAGGTGTGTGTGTACCCAGAGCACTTTATGACCAGCAGAATCAAGTAGCAAAGCCTGCTATTTTTTTTTTAAAGTCCGTGGCGTACTCTGTGATTTGTGTATATAAGAAGGTGAGGTATAGAACAGCCTTATGGACTCTGTGGGAGAGGGAGAGGGTGGGAAGATTTGGGAGAATGGCATTGAAACATGTATAATATCATGTATGAAACAAGTCGCCAGTCCAGGTTCGATGCACGATACTGGATGCTTGGGGCTGGTGCACTGGGACGACCCAGAGGGATGGTATGGGGAGGGAGGAGGGAGGAGGGTTCAGGATGGGGAACACATGTATACCTGTGGCGGATTCATTTTGATATTTGGCAAAACTAATACAATATTGTAAAGTTTAAAAATAAAATAAAATTATTAAAAAAATAGTAATAATAATAAGAAAAAGAAGGTCTCTCTCAAACAGGATAGAAATGAATTGGAGAAAACACTTGTTTACGTGGTGGATATGTCTCCTTTGCCCACGTCCTGTTTGATAGTAATGAAGATTGCAACACCAAACGACCCCAGATATTCTGCTTGGAGTCACCATTCGTGATGATTGCTCATAGCTAATCAAAGGATGTTATGAAATGTGAGTCAGACAGCCGCCGGCTTCCTGGAAGTTCCAGAACCTGTATATAAAGAGGGAGCTTCCTAGTTGAGACACTGGAGCAGCAGAGAGGTAGGAGCTACCAGATTCCTTAAGCTGAGAAGGAAGACAGAGACCAACATGCCCAGACTGCCTCTGCTGCTGCTGCTACTCTGGGGCACGGGGTCCCACGGCTTCCCAGCAGCAACTTCAGAAACACAAGAACAAGATGTGGAGACGGTGAAGGTAAATGCTCAACTTCACATGCCTAAGATGCAAAAGCCTTATTTGTGTTTTTCCACAATATAACAGAATAGTATCAGTATGCACTTCTGGTGGTGATTTAGTAACTAAGTCATGTCCAACTCTTTGTGACCCCATGGACTGGAGCCCACCAGGCTCCTCTGTCCATGGGCTTCCCCCAGTGAGCATACTGACATGGGTTGCCATTCTCTTCCCCAGGGGATATTCCTGACCCAGGAATTGAACCCAGGTCTCCTGCATTGCAGGTGGACTCCTGCATAGTGGGCAGATTCCTGCATTGAGGTGGATTCTTTACTGTCTGAGCTATGAGGGAAGCCCCCAGTAATAGTATAATAGAGTTTATTTAAGGATGCATTTCCTACAAAGAGAGATTTTTTCCAGAAAGGGTATTCTCCCCCAAAATGTATCTAGCTGTGCATAGACTCTCATTTCCAGTTAAAAGTGATAGGGAACTAAAGGAATAATATACAAATATGTCCCTATAAAATTGTAATTCTGACTTCATAGTAAATAGTGGTAGGAAGAGTTCTACTCCAAAATGAGCTTCCACCAACAATAAGGATAATAAGGACCATGCAGCCTAAGTGGAACCTTTAAAAGTAGTTTTTTGTTTCAGGTATGAGAGTATAAACCATCAGTATTTAGTAAAATTGGAGGATTTCCCATTCAGTGTTTTGATAATTTTATCTTTCATCAGAAATACCTGGAAAACTACTACAACCTGAACAGTAATGGGAAGAAAGTTGAAAGGCAGAGAAACGGTGGCCTCATAACTGAAAAGCTAAAGCAAATGCAAAAATTCTTTGGGCTGAGAGTGACCG
Organism: Bos indicus x Bos taurus; assembly: GCF_003369695.1. NCBI lineage: Eukaryota > Metazoa > Chordata > Mammalia > Artiodactyla > Bovidae > Bos > Bos indicus x Bos taurus. Next base: position 78,519,753 of record NC_040090.1, on the reverse strand, counting down.
GGAAACCAGATGCTGAAACCCTGAATGTGATGAAGCAGCCCAGATGTGGGGTGCCCGACGTGGCTCCGTTTGTTCTTACTCCAGGAAATCCTCGTTGGGAGAACACAAACCTGACCTACAGGTAATCAGATTGAGCACCAGAGTGGGAACCCTCTTTCCCATCAGAGCCATGAGAAATGAAATCTGATGTGTCTGTGTTTTATTCCACTTGAAGGATTGAAAATTACACCCCAGACCTGTCAAGAGCAGATGTGGACCAAGCCATTGAGAAAGCCTTTCAACTCTGGAGCAATGTCACACCCTTGACCTTCACCAAGGTCTCTGAGGGTCAAGCGGACATAATGATATCCTTTGTCAGGGGAGGTAAGCTCTTTTTGTAGCATGAAAGTATTCTTACCTTAACTTCTCCTTGCCCTTGAATCTCTTCAGCTTTGCAGATAGATTTCCTTGTTTAAAAAAGAGTGTTGATTTTACAGACTTAAGAAGGAAACAAGATGTCATTTGCTGAAAATCTGCTGGCCTCTTAGCAAAGTTAATGCTTACTCTCCTGGGTTAAACTAAATAAGACTCTAGAGAAACATCTGATGAATTCTGTGTCTTGCAGATCATCGTGACAATTCTCCCTTTGATGGACCTGGTGGAAACCTTGCTCATGCTTTTCAACCAGGTGCAGGGATCGGAGGAGACGCTCATTTTGATGATGATGAATGGTGGACCAGCAATTTCCAAGGTTAGGCAGCTTGTCCTGCCTCTCTCACCCTCCCCCTCCTCCCACCTTCTCAGTTCATTGTGATATTGGTTGATTTAACTGAGAGAATGCGTTAATAGAAATAGGTACTTTGCTGCTACCACTTAGAAAATTAACAACACATTTAACTGAAAGAATGTGTTAATAGAAATAGGTACTTTGCTGCTACCACTTAGAAAATTGATAACACGTTTAGAAAATATAAGAGAATTATTTCTGTTAGTAAGACCATCTTACTGGTTACAATTGGGCTACTCTGAAATTTCTATTGAGAAAGTGTTGAAAATATTAATGTTTTCCTTGTGGGCATCTACACAGAATCTTTTTTTCCTGGAAATACACCAAAGTGTAACAATGTTATTAAGATATCTAGAAATTAAGGGAGAAGATACTATATATTTTTTCTAAAATTTCCAGCATTAGGCATCTATCAGTCTATAAATAGGAAAAAAAATTGTGTTTATAGAAGAATATTGCTTCTCCGTGAAATAATATATGCCATATAACCACTGACAAGATTGACTAATCTGTGCTAGAGCCTTGGTTGGCTGAATTTGCTCTTTAATTGTAATCATAGAATTCAAGTTTTCACCAATCTCTTCACTGGCTCCCAGATAGCTCAGTGGTAAAGAACCCGCCTGCCAAATACAGGAGACTTGGGTTTGATCCTTGGGTCACGGAGATCCCTGGAGAAGGAAATGGGAACCCACTCCAGTATTCTTGCCTGGGAAATCACATGGACAGGGGAGCCTAGCAAGCTGCAGTCCATGGGGACACAAAGAGTCAGACATGCCTGGGCATGTAATCTCTTCACTATTAATGAATGCATCCTTCTCACCTTTCAGAAAAAAAATTATATACTTCAAAAAGCTACTGATAAAATAAGAACATTAATCCATGTACAGTTGTAGATTACTTCTTACTTAAATGTCTCAAAACTGAAAACATTTCAAATAATTGCAAATGGGTTTCTTGTCCCTTTTAGATTATAACTTGTACCGGGTGGCAGCGCATGAATTTGGCCATTCCCTTGGACTTGCTCATTCTACTGACATTGGGGCTCTGATGTACCCCAGTTACACCTTCAGTGGTGATGTTCAGCTTTCTCAGGATGACATTGATGGGATCCAGGCCATCTACGGTGGGTATAAAGAAACACAGCATAGACAGGTGGTCCTTAAAACATCCGTTGTCTATCTTTTAAGAAGCCTTCATTGGTTATGTAGTTTTCCAAAGCCAGGCAGAACTAACTTCAGATCTCTTGTTCCTTTAGGACCTTCCCAAAATCCCACTCAGCCAGTCGGCCCACAAACCCCAGAAGTGTGTGATAGCAAGCTAACTTTTGATGCCATAACTACAATTCGGGGAGAAGTGATGTTCTTCAAAGACCGGTAGGACAACAGTTCTTTTTTGCATTTTGTATTTGTAATAATAATAGGACTCACTACTATGGGGCTATATGGGCTACTACTATGCTTCACATATTATTTATTACATTTGTTTATATACATAATTGTAGTTATAATTAAGCGTAAACAATAGCTTGCTCTTGCACAACATAATGAATTTTTAACAACTTTTTTCCCAGCATGTATTCTGTGTCTTGATTCTCAGAAAACTTACCACTGACGTAGCAAATCAGTAAATATAATTCCATTTTAAGGATCGGTAAAGCAGAGAAGGCAATGGCACCCCACTCCAGTATTCTTGCCTGGAAAATCCTATGGATGGAGGAGCCTGGAAGGCTGCAGTCCATGGGGTCGCTGAGGGTCGGACACGACTGAGCGACTTCCCTTTCACTTTTGACTTTCATGCATTGGAGAAGGAAATGGCAACCCACTCCAGTGTTCTTGCCTGGAGAATCCCAGGGACAGGGGAGCCTGGTGGGCTGCCGTCTATGGGGTCGCACAGAGTCAGACATGACTGAAATGACTTAGCAAAGCAGAGAAAAGGAAAGAGATCCTCAGGGTACCAGGTTCACTGGCAGCAGAGCAGTAATCGGTCTTCTGAACTCTGCTTCAGGCCTCTTCCCGTTTTTGTCACTCTTTGGGATGGTTAAGTACATCAGAAATTTTTTAGGAGAAATTGGTCCTTTTCACAGCACTATCATGATGATGAGGGTTGTGTAGACCCCTTTGAAGTGTCATCTTGGAAAAGACAGCCTTTCCAAAGCCTGTGGTCATAACAAGTCTCTGTGCCCCCAACCCTGGGAGGAGGCAAAGACATGTAGGCGCAGGGAGAACCCCCAGAAGCTCATGAGATCCCGGCAGGGGGTGGGGAATGGATGGTCACAGTGAGTTTCCGTCCTCAGAGGAGGGTCCCAGAGCTCCCTAGGCAGCATGAGACCTCGAGAAGTCTAGGGTCCCCTTGTGTGCAAGGAGTAGGGCTGCTCTGCATACAGTTCTGACTCCTAAAGGACCAGGAAAATAGTAACAGTCTTCTGAACGGCACAGCCCAGCATGCATAGAAAGTAGGGGTGCTTTAGAAGGCTGGCTTCTCCCCGCTTTCCTCTTGGAGTGCTGTTCTCCTGGGTCACAGTCATAGCTGCCCCAGAAGGCAGGAGAGTCAGCTCCTCCTGCTTCCCAGCCTGTGCTTTACTATCTGGAGTTTAAGAGACAAGGACGGATACATGCAGGGGGTGGCTCAGTGCTGGGGAGTGCTAGGAAAGATACGGCTTTCAAGGAAAGCTCTCAGTACCTCAGGACAGCTCATCAAAGCAAGTACTTGAGGGATGACCCCGAAGAACAGGGCCGAGTCTAAGGTCCACAAGACCTGAGAGGACACTGAGGTCATCTAGATGTCACCAAGTCGTGGAGACACGGACGGCAGGAAACTGACGGCGACTGGCCTGCCCCAGGTCTCACAGGCAGGCAGAGGCCACTGGATCGGAAGTCCAGAGTCTGTCCTGCGGATCCACACAACAGTTCATGCTTTGTCTTCACCCCAGTCCCTGTGGACCGTGGAGTCAACTTTGTCATTAACAAATAATAGGCAGAGCCGGACACGACGGAAGTGACTTGGCACACGTGGGACTGCAGAACCAACTTTGGAACTGCGGGTCACAGGAGCACACAGGGAGTGGCTAGGGTTTAAACTACCCTTTGCCTCTTATCAGTCGCATGGCCTTGGACACCTCCCTCTGCCCCCCTGACCTCAGTTTCTAATCCGTGAGATGGAAGTAATCTCTTACAGGATTTCTGTGAGGTAGGACATGAAGTAGGTAGAGTTTGTACGAAATGCAGAATGCTAGTGTTGTGTTCTAGCCAGTGCCATTGGAGAATTTTGCAAGCTGGTTGTTAAACAGCATTATTAAAAGTTTAATTATATCAATTTAAAATTATATTTAAACCAAAGGTACTAAAAATAATTATAACTCATCCTTTTATGTGTGTGTGTGTGTGTGTGTGTGTATGTGTGTGCGTGTGTGTTAGATACTCAGTCGTGTCCAGCTCTGTGACCCCATGGACTGTAGCCTTAGCCTACCAGGCTCCTCTGTCCATGGAATTCTCCAGGCAAGAATACTGGAGTGGGGAGCCATTCCTTTCTCCAGGGGATCTTTCCAGCCTAGGGATCAAACTCAGGTCTCCGCCGTTACAGATAGATTCTTTACTGTCTGAGCCAACCGTCTGAGCCACCAGGGAAGGCCCCGTACCTTTGTATCCCTTTGCAATTTATTTTGCTATATTTTTCTATTTATTTATATTCCTGAGATGGCTTATGCCTGTATGGGGGAAATACTATACAGTGAGGTACCACTTCAAATCTCTTGAAATCTGCAGTGGTTGGAGTATTTCCACCAAGCAAGTAAGCAAAGGCTACAGATCAGAACTCCTCTCCACCTCCACTTTGGAGAGCCACGTGTTAAACACTAACCCACAAGCCACCAATGCCAGCCGTAGAAGGGCCTGGATGACACCAGAACTTGCTATGTATTTGATCAAAACCTTTTTTTTTCAAATTAGGTTCTACATGCGCACAAATCCCTTGTACCCAGAAGTGGAGCTCAATTTCATCTCTGTTTTCTGGCCACAACTCCCAAATGGACTTCAAGCCGCTTATGAGGTTGCCGACAGGGATGAGGTCCGGTTTTTCAAAGGTAATACTTTCAATTTTTGTTGTTCTTTAGTCACTAAGTCACGCCTGACTCTTGCAACCCCATGGAATGTAGTCTGCCGGGCTCCTCTGTCCAATTAGCTCTCAGTTTTTACCAGTTGGGGCTTCCCTGGTGGCTCAGAGGGTAAAGCATTTGCCTGCAATGCAGAAGACCCAGGTTCCATCCCTGGGTGGGAAGATCCCCTGGAGAAGCGAATGGCAGCCCACTCCAGTATTCTTGCCTGGAAAATCCCATGGACAGAGGAGCCTGGTGGGCTACAGTCCACTTGGTCACAGAGTCAGACATGACTGAGCGACTTCACTTTCACTTTTTACCAATTAAGTTTTCTTCTGCTTTGGGGTTCATGTATGAGATTACTACTGACTTTCTTTCCATGGACTTTGACAAACTGAGCAGTCATACCATGTCAGCGGGAGTCCGTCCCCTTAGCTAAGAATTGCAGAGTGCATTTCTAAGGGAAAAAATTTGAGACACAGATTTCCTGGCTTGTTTGTGAATCTGGACTTATGAAAGGATCTGTTCTGTGCAAACTATGTATTTTAAATCCTCTCCACCTCCCTGGGGTGTCCAGGAATAAAACTGAGAGGAACATTGGAGTCGCTTGGTTTCCTAGAGCCTGTTTTCCGCCAGTTGCTTTCCTGAAAGGAGAAGCTGCCTCACGACAGCCAGATGGGGGCTCTGCAACCTTGCCATCAGAGTATGCCTTGCAGACCAGCGGCGTTGACGCTGTCCCCGGTCTGTGAGAATCACAGAATCTCACTTAGCATAAGGCCCACAAAGTCTACCGGTGTCGTCAGATCCTACTCCAGACCGTCTTGAATGTTACCAAGATTCCCAGGCAATTCGTATGAACTTAAAGTGTGAAAAGTCCTAATTACCACGAATTGAATGAGGCAAACTTTTTGATTCTATCAGAATAAAACCCCAATCCAACGATCAGCTCCTTACTTTGACAACACTATGCCAAGGGACAGTTTTTCTGCAAATATATGATTGGCATAGTTATAGACAAACATGAAGACACCCGACCCAGTAATACTCTCAAGGCAAAGAACTGAAAACAATTCAGATGGGCAATAAACTTTGAAATGAGCTTTCTAGCTCTTTTATAATGAAAATAAATAGGATTTTAGATACACAAAGTTTCAAAGTGCCCCCCCCGCCCCGAGGGATCAATAAAAATATTTGTGCAATAAGAACAATGCTGGCTTCAAGATGTAAGACCAGTTTTATTTGACTTGGGGTTTACTAAGTATTGGAGAAGGAAAAGGCTACCCACTCCAGTATTCTGACATGGAGAATTCCATGGACTATAGTCCATGGGGTCACAAAAAGTCAGACACGACTGAGCAGCTTTCACTTCACTTACTGAGTGAAACATGCAGCATCTGGACACAGCCTACATTTAAGGATTTGGAACCGTCTTCTAGTTAGATGTAATGATTTCTACCCAGGGTCGCAAGTCATTACAAACTGTGAGTCATTACAACCCTCTGGCCTTTAGGATACCTTGGGGTGAACTTCTGCAGCCTGTGGGCAACCTGGAGAAGCAAAGATTTCTATCTCTGTGGTGGCATGATGAACTCTTTAGTCGTTTGAACTTTGGAAGGAGGTCCCCAGCTCCATAAACCAGTTATTCCCAAAGCTCGCTACAGATTAGAATCATCCAGGAAAAAAAACTTAAATATACTAATTTAATTGGTCTAGGGTAGGATACCAGCATCAGTATTCAGAAAAAAACACAAAATCTCCGTAAATGATTCTGATGTGAAGTGGGGACACTGCCCTCGCACGTGAGAGTAAGCATTTAGCTGGAGATCTGCTTCCTGTCTACTGGTGCCCTTGGCAAGGGTTTTCATCCCAGATTCTTCATTGGCAGGTAACAAGTACTGGGCTGTTAAGGGGCAGGATGTGCTCCGCGGATACCCCAGGGACATCTACAGATCCTTTGGCTTTCCGAGAACGGTGAAGAGCATCGATGCCGCTGTTTCTGAGGAAGATACTGGGAAAACGTATTTCTTTGTTGCCAACAAATGCTGGAGGTAAAGGCTGGGTGCAGAACGCGGGAGGACACCTGTCCTTTCTACGTGGAAGTTGCTAGACTGACTCATTTAAGACACGGGTCTCATCTTGCCTGGGCTGGCTGCCTTTGCTGTGAACGGCAGTAGCTTGTCTAGTTGCAAAGTCTATTGATCAGTAATGATCATGTCTGTCCTAGAAATCCAGGAGGAACGTGAGCCTGAATTGAGAAAGATAATGTGAAGAGAAGGGCATTCATCTTCATAGAACTGCTGCAGCCACCAGGAACTTATCTTTCACTGCATTCGACATTAATGGCACCCACTGGAGAAATTAGAACTAGATGTTATAATTCAGAGGGACCTTTTAAATTTTCTAGTCCACCCAGAATCCTACTCACCTCATCTCACCTCCTATTTTATACATAATCTGTGAAAAAGCTTTTATTACGTTCTTGCTGATGAATTCCTATATCTTTAACAAATAGTTCTGACATTCCAATCATTTTTTTGACCAGGTATGATGAATATAAACAGTCCATGGATGCAGGTTATCCCAAAATGATAGCAGAAGACTTTCCCGGAATTGGCAACAAAGTTGATGCTGTTTTCCAGAAAGGTGGTAAGTGAGTTTATATACTCCTCTCTTTTGTTGCCACAGAATATCATCAGTATTGTTATTTAGAACAGAAAATACCAAAAATATTTATTCTTACAAATGACTTGGATTTTTTAATAATTCAGGTTAAACCTAGCAATCATTTGTGTAATATAATGTCTCCTTTGTTTTACTTCTAGGATTTTTCTATTTCTTCCATGGAAGAAGGCAATACAAATTTGATCCCAAAACTAAGAAAATTTTGACTCTTCTAAAAGCTAATAGCTGGTTCAACTGCAGAAAAAATTGACCAGTGTTTACAAGGTTAAACAGAAAAGTATGTTGTACAAGTCTGTGGAAGGTGTTTCCTGAAGAGCCATGTGTCGTGTTAGTCGCTCAGTCGTGTCCGACTCTTTGCGACCCCACGGACTGTCGCCCACCAGGCTCCTTTGTCCATGGATTCTCCAGCCAAGAATACTGGAGTGGGTTGCCATCTCTTTCTCCATGAAGAGCCATATATTTAAATAAAATAAAGTTATTAAGTATAATCTTATTTTAAAGTATAATCTTATTTATACCTCATTCAGCATTTTTTTATGATTTAGAATGTAATTTTTATATACTATATACTACTGTAATTTAGTTCCACAGATGAGGCCTAACTGAGGTCAGGTTTATAGCTTATGGATTCATATGGGCCAGTTTTACAACGAGAGAAACTCTTCTGCAAAATATGAGACTCTGACATTGACAGTGGAAAACACTCTCCGTGATGTCTTCTCTCAAGAGAGAAAGAGACGAGATGTGAGCCTTCACCATAGAAAACAATTCAGGAACGTATCAGCAACCACCACTACCATCCTGATACGCAAGGGACAACTTTGTTATAAAGTGTTTTACGTTTGAAATAAAGCCATCCCTGTCTCTACTGTTTCTAAAACTTTCTATTATGTTTGTTATGTTATTATTTCTGATTTTAAAGTCACTCAGAGATTTTCAAATTTGAAATAAGAATTAGACAACTATGCAATATATTCATGTGTGAAATGAGAGTAGATGAAAAGTTCAGATATTCTCCCTTCTCATGGAATTTACATCATACAGAAGGGGGGAGATCTATTTTCCATGCCCTCGTAAGGGTTCCAAACTTGGTTTTAGGTAAGCTCAGTGACAGCATGGCAGTGCTTTCCAAGGCCTGTCCTCTTCTCTCCTTCTGAGTACACGGAAGGGTTATGTTTTCCACAGTTCAGTTCCCCTCAGTTGTGGAAGGGAGGAGTGGGAAGTGGCACCTGGATAGTCCTGGCCAGCAGAGTGTGCCCAGACGTGACCACTGTCACTTCCGGATGGAAACCCCGGATGCCGGTGGAAACTTCTCCAGCGCTGTGGGATGCGTGCTCAGTCGTCAGTGTCCGACTCTTTGTGACCCCATGGACTGCAGCCCTCCAGGCTCCTCTGTCCATGGGATTCTCCAGGCAAGAGTACTGGAGCGGGTTGCCATTCCCTCCTCCAGGGATCTTCCCAACCCAGACATCAAGCCAGTGTCTCCTGCATCTCCTGCATTGCAGGAGGATTCTTTATTGCCAAGCCACTGGGGAAGCCATTGTAGAAGCACAGTTTGAGAGAATTTCCACAAGGTTGAAGAAGCCTGAATTCTTGGGCCAGCACTCTGAACAGTCACCCAAAACCTCAGTAGATTTTGCTTAAGAAATAAACGTTCATTGTGCTAAGCTACCAAGATTTTAGATTTTGTTAAAGCTATACAACTCGGAGAAGGCAATGGCCCCCCACTTCAGAACTCTTGCCTGGAAAATCCCATGGATGGAGGAGCCTGGAAGGCTGCAGTCCATTGGGTCTCTAAGAGTTGGACACGACTGAGCGACTTCACTTTCAGTTTTCACTTTCATGCATTGGAGAAGGAAATGGCAACCCACTCCAGTGTTCTTGCCTGGAGAATCCCAGGGACGGGGGAGCCTGGCGGGCTGCTGTCTATGGGGTCGCACAGAGTTGGATATGACTGAAGTGACTTAGGACTTAGCACCAGCATACAACTAGCTCTCCCAGAGGAACACTGTCCAGTTTCTCATGCCTGAGTTGGGAGGGTGTTAATGGAGACAGGAGTCCTGTAGGTAGCCTCTGAGCCCTGTGAGCTGCAGGCACACCTCGGAGGGTGCTCAGTGTTTGCATACTCACTTCCTCAGTCGTGTCCCACCCTTTGCAACCCTGGGGACTGTAATCCACCAGACTTCTCTGTCCAGGGGATTTTCCAGACAAAAATTCTGGAGTGGGTTGTCATTTTCTCCTTCAGGGGATCTTCCCAACCCAAGGATTGAACCCATGCCTCCTGCATCTCTGCACTGCAGGTGGATTCTTTAGTACTGAGACATAGGAGAATTCCAGAATATTTACAGACTTCCAAGTACGCAGAGAGTCTTGGGAATATTTTGAGGTGTTCACGATTCTGAGGCAGGCAGCTAAGTCAACAATTTGGAGAGCAGTATAACCTTACCTTTGGCTAGGTCCCTCTCATATTGAAATACAGCGTAATTGCAGAAAAGTGCACATGTAAATATTCCCATCGATGTGTTATCACAAAGTTAATAACTCCATGGAACCCTCACCCAGCTCAAGAAACAAAACATGACCAGTGTCAAGTAAGGGGAAATGTCTCCCTTACCTTTCTTTAGCCCTTGTGGCAGCACTAATAATTAAGTTGACATTAGACAGATTAACAGAAGAAAAAGACATTTAACTTAATGCATGCACAAGGAGGTGTCATAGAAATGAGACCTCAAACAGGCAGCTTTTTAAGATAAAGAAACAATAAATTTGTGAGGAATTGAGAAGACAAAGAAATTTAGTGAAGAATCTAAGGAGAGTTTGGTTCGGAGCAGTGAACCGAAGTTGCGAGTTTGAGTATACAGGCTTCTAAGCCCTGAGAGTACTGTGTCTGGTGATAAGGATGTCTCTCCATCTGCAGCTGCAGGGGTGCCACCTGCTTTCAATTTGATCCTCCCTAAGTGCTGGTACGACAGCTGTTTATATGAGGACTCTCAAAATAATCTCCCTTTCAAATAGTGCCAGTTTAAAGGATTCATCATTTGGCCATTGATGAGTAGGATCCTATATTAATTTCAAATGGTGAGTCAAACCAACAAGTGTTTTATGTCTTAACCAAAGATGCAGGAGGCATCTCACAAGACAGTGTGTATCCCGCACACAATCCTGTCACGGCTCAGCTCGCTCTTAGCTCGTTCCCCGGAATAAGAGCCTGAAACAGGGATTCTGGTGCCTTCAGTGGGGGAGGAGTGCTCTCAGGAGGAGGGGAAAAAACACTTTAGAGCAGGAAAAAGCGAAAGAATGGTGAAGAACGCGATCTCAGACAGAGCTTGCTTTGGTCTCATGGGCAAGGAACTCTGGAGCAAAAACTGAATTACCGTTAGTCCTACCTTGAGGCAAAGGAACTAGCCTTTTGCATCCCGTTGACACACAACGGTTGTGTCAACCGTTATCAGTTGAGGCCTGGTTTGGGGAGACAGGTGTAGCTCCCAGGAAGGACGCTCTCACTCGGCAAAGTAACCGGGACAACTGGGAGCTGTAGCAGCTGACCCTTGCGGTATCCACCAGGGCGCCGACGGGGAGCGCGGGCAGTGCCAAGAGCACTCTCTATACACTCTCTGTCCCCCAAAGAAACCACCATGCCCCCACCTGCTAAGACCCTAGATTAAACTCACTCATTTTTAACTAAATTGATTCAAGCGTATATATTTTCCATCTGCCTTATTGTGTTGAACATTATCACTCTGCACTTTACCCACTGACTTTGGGTTGTTACCATTTGTTGTTGTTGTTGTTCAGTCACTAAGTCGTGTCTGACTCTTTGGGACCCTGTGGACTGTAGCTCACCAGGCTCCTCTGTCCGTGAGATTTCCCAGGCGAAAATACCGGAGTGTGTTGTCATTCCTTCTCCAGGGGATCTGCCCAACCCGTGTCTCCTGCATTGGCAGGTGGATTCGTTACCGCTAAACCACCAGGAAAGCCCTGTTACCATTTGCGGGCTTTTATAACTAATGTGGCACACATGTAGGCTTTTCTGCTGACTGGACACCAAACAGTACAATTGCTGAGTCACAGAGATTGTCAGAAACTCTTCAGATTCTTCCCTGGCTTCATCTCTGTTATTCCACCACAACCGTGGTGGCTGGCTCTGTTCAGGTGCTAAACCAGCTTCTAACAGCGGTTCTTGCTGGGCCTGTGCAGGGTGTTTCTAGCTTCCTTCTCTAGGGTTTTTGCCCTTTTCTGTTGCTATTCCATCCATCTCTGCTATGGAACTCACTTGGAATTCATGTACATACAACCTAGAATTGACAAGATTAATCGTTTGTGGGGCAAATATTTTACCAGTGTGAGAGGAATGGATGAATAAACACACCTCCCTTTCTTTCTTCAGAAGGATGCTTCTAAGAAATATTTCCCATAGCCCCTCAGACAGTCTCATATTAAGCAACACTTATCTTTGTCCAGTTGAGATCATCTGTGTATTGTCTCTCCTGGTTTCCCTGGTTGGGTCTCCTTGCCTCTCAATCCAGCCCCACTGGGTTACCCTTAAACTTTTGTCCCGGGCTCTGCTTTCTAGGAATACTAAATTAAGATACTTGTGTATGGTATGTAGTGGCATTAGAGTTACTAAGACTTTCATCTGGGGCTGATTATGGAAAGATGAAGATGAATGGTGCAGTGCTGGATTATCAGGCGCCTATGACATTTCAACAGTATGAGAAGGAAGGTAAGAAATGTAGAGTGGGTTGATTAACTACCCTAGGAATTTATTAAAGAAAGCAATAGGCTCAGAAAAGCCAAATATCTCAAGACACTTTGTGAAAGCTCACAGATATTAATGGCAACATTTTAAAAACTCCTCATCTATTGTAGACCATGCTGAAAATAAGTCCCAGACCTAATCGCAAAATTGGACATTTTCTAGCTGGAAATAATGGGCAGACAAACCTGAAAACCTTGAACACCTAAATTTCTCTGTAAGTCCACATGTGTAGAAGTAGAATCTCCCTCCTTACAGAGGAGGACAATCTACCCTTGCATAGAGAATACACGAAGACTGTATCTGACTCACTATCTCACAGGATAATTCCTGTCCTCCTCCCAAATTGTCTCCTTCACCCCTCATTGTTTTCAGGCAAAGGACTAAAGTCAGGTCTCAGTGTAGCTCAAATTCTAGCTAAAGCAGGAATTTACTTACACATCAGACTTGTGTGGGAGTGATTGAGAGTTTGGAGATGTCCCTCGCTTTCTATAGATTCCCTGGTGGCTCAGACAGTAAAGCATCTGCCCGTGATGCGGGAGATCTGGGTTCAATCCCTGGGTTGGGAAGATCCCCTGAAAAAGGAAATGGCAACCCACTCCAGTACTCTTATCTAGAAAATTCCATGGATGGAGGAGTGTGGTGGGCTACAGTCCATGGGGTCACAAAGAGTCGGACACGGCTGAGTGAGTTCACTCACTCACTCAGATACACTGAAAAATGTTTTTGTTTTTTTTTACTAAGTATAGTTGATGTACAATATTATGTTAGTTTCAAATGTGCTATACAGTGATTTCACATTTACATTCATTTTGAAATGGTCATCATAAGTCTAGCCGTCTGTCTCCTTGTAAAGTTATTACAATATTACTGACCCTATTCCTTCTGCTGCATAGTACATCCCTGTACCTTATTTATTTTACACCTGAAAATTTGTACCGCTTAATCTCCTTAACGTATTTCACCCCTTCCCACCCCCCTCCCCTCTGACAACCACCTGTTTGGACCCTGTATCTATCAGTCTGTTTTTATTCTTCGATTGTTAATATGGTGAAAGTGAAAGTCCCTCAGTCATGTCTGACTCTTTGCAACCCCATGGACTATACAGTCCATGGAATTCACCAGGCCAGAATACTGGAGTGGGTAGCCTTTCCCTTCTCCAGGGGATCTTCCCAACCCAGGGATCAAACCCAGGTCTCCTGCATTGCACGCAGATTCCCAACCAGCTGAACCACAAGGGAAGCCCAAGAATACTGGAGTGGGTAGGGTAATCCTTCTCCAGCGGATCTTCCTGACCCAGGAATCAAACCAGGGTCTCCTGCATTGCAGGCAGATTCTTTACCAACTGAGCTATCAGGGAAGCCCCAATATGGTATTGAGAGTTATTCTTAGGTAGGTTGATAGGGAGTCCTGGGCTTTCAAGGAGGAGAAAGAGGCAAACGTTTTTTTACATTCCTTCACCTTAGTCATGTAGGACTTTTTTCCCTAAGCTCTGAGTTTCTATGTCAACAATCTTTCGCCTAACACTCACTTTCTTTAAGCCCAGAGCTAATGATTACATGACAAAACAATATATCTTATGTGGGAACCTGTTTTTCTTCAAAAGTCTACGCTCTTAATTATATGGATATAATATATCCTGCCTAGAGACATCTTGTTCAGAGACCATTCTCCTTGGTTAATCTTATTTTGATGTTGTCTCAAGATGTACATTGTGGGAGAAGAGACTGGTATAACTTTCACAGCCTTGCGGTGTTTCTTTTATCTATGATTAGCAGTCCACTAAAAAGTACATGAGTTAGACAAGGCTGTGGTCCTAGTGTGATTGCATTGACTAATTTTCTGTGAGTATGGTTTCAGTGTGTCTGCCCTCTGATGCCCACTTGCAACACCTACTGTCTTACTTGGGTTTCTCTTACCTTGGACGTGGGGTATCTCTTCAGAGCTGCTCCAGCAAAAGCACAGCCACTGCTCCTTACCTTGGACAAGGGATATCTTCTCACTGCCACCCCTTCTGACCTTAAACGTGGAATAGCTCCTCTAGGCTCTCCTGTGCCCGCATACCCACTGCCTCTTGGAGGTGGGGTTGCTCCTCCAGGCTGCTGTCCCTGACCTCGGGCATGGGGTAGCTCCTCCCAGCCGCCGGCCCGGACCTCGGACGTGGGATAGCTCCTCTCAGCTGTTTCTGCACCATCACAGCCTGGCTGTCTCGGCTGCTGCCCCTGACCTCAGATGTGGGGAAACTCCTCTTGGCCGTCTCCTCTCCGGCATGGGGTCCTCCTGGATTCTGCTCCTGACCTTGGATGTAGGGTAGCTGCCCACACTAAATGCTCCAGTCACAGCCACCCATGCTGAATGCACCGGTCGCAGTCACCCATACTCACAGAAACTAGTCAATCTCATCACACTAGGACCACAGCCTTGTCTAACTCAATGAAACTAAGCCATGCCTGTGGGGCCACCCAAGAAGGGCGGGTCATGGTGGACAGGTCTGACAGAAAGTGGTCCACTGGAGAAGGGAATGGCAAACCACTTCAGTATTCTTGCCTTGAGAACCCCATGAACAGTATGAAAAGGCAAAATGATAGGATACTGAAAGATGAACTCCCCAGGTCAGTAGGTGTCAAAATGCTACTGATGATCAGTGGAGAAATAACTCCAGAAAGAATGAAGGGATGGAGCCAAAGCAAAAACAATACCCAGCTGTGGATATGACTGGTGATAGAAGCAAGGTCCGATGCTGTAAAGAGTAATATTGCATAGGAACCTGGAATGTCAGGTCCATGAATCAAGGCAAATTGGAAATGGTCAAACTAGAGATGGCAAGAGTGAATGTCAACATTCTAGGAATCAGCAAACTAAAATGGACTGGAATGGGTGAATTTAACTCAGATGACCATTATATCTACTACTGTGGGCAGGAATCCCTTAGAAGAAATGGAGTAGCCATCATGGTCAACAAAAGAGTTCAAAATGCAGTACTTGGATGCAATCTCAAAAATGACAGAATGATCTCTGTTCATTTCCAAGGCAAACCATTCAATATCACAGTAATCCAAGTCTATGCCAAAACCAGTAATGCTGAAGAAGCTGAAGTTGAATGGGTCTATGAAGACCTACAAGACCTTTTAGAACTAACTCTCAAAAAAGATGTCCTTTTCATTATAGGGGACTGGAATGCAAAAGTAGGAAGTCAAGAAACACCTGGAGGAACAGGCAAATTTGGCCTTGGAATACAGAATGAAGGAGGGCAAAGACTAATAGAGTTTTGCCAAGAAAATGCACTGGTCATAGCAAACACCCTCTTCCAACAACACAAGAGAAGACTCTACACATGGACAACACCAGAGGGTCAACACCGAAATCAGATTGATTATATTCTTTGCAATGAAAGATGGAGAAGCTCTATACAGTCAACAAAAACAAGACAAGGAGCTGACTGTGGCTCAGACCATGAACTCCTTATTGCCAAATTCAGACTTAAATTGAAGAAAGTAGGGAAAACCACTAGACCATTCAGGTATGACCTAAATCAAATCCCTTATGATTATACGGTGAGAAATAGATTTAAGGTATTAGATCTGATAGATAGAGTGCCTGATGAACTATGGACTGAGGTTCATGACATTGTACAGAAGACAGGGATCAAGACCATCCCCATGGAAAAGAAATGCAAAAAGGAAAAAGGCTGTCTGGGGAGGCCTTACAACAGCTGTGAAAAGAAGAGAAGCGAAAAGCAAAGGAGAAAAGGAAAGATATAAGCAATGAATGCAGAGTTCCAAAGAATAGCAAGAAGAGATAAGAAAGCCTTCCTCAGCGATCAATGCAAAGAAATAGAGGAAAACAACAGAATGGGAAAGACTAGAGATCTCTTCAAGAACATTAGAGATACCAAGGGAATATTTCATGCAAAGATGGGCTCGATAAAGGACAGAAATGGTATGGACCTAACAGAAGCAGAAGATATTAAGAAGAGATGGCAAGAATACACAGAAGAACTGTACAAAAAAAATCTTCACAACCCAGGTAATCATGATGGTATGATCACTGACCTAGAGCCAGACATCCTGGAATGTGAAGTCAAGTGGGCCTTAGAAGCCATCACTACGAACAAAGCTAGTGGAGATGATGGAATTCCAGTTGAGCTATTTCAAATCCTGAAAGATGATGCTGTGAAAGTGCTGCGCTCAATATGCCAGCAAATTTGGAAAACTCAGCAGTGGCCACAGGACTGGAAATGGTCAGTTTTTATTCCAATCACAAAGAAAAGCAATGCCAAAGAATGCTCAAACTATTGCACAATTGCACTCATCTCACACGCTAGTAAAGCAAAGCTCAAAATTCTCCAAGCCAGGCTTCAGCAATACATGAACCGTGAACTTCCAGTTGTTCAAGCTGGTTTTAGAAAGGGCAGAGGAACCAGAGATCAAATTGCCAACATCCGCTGGATCATCGAAAAAGCAAGAGAGTTCCAGAAAAACATCTATTTCTGCTTTATTGACTATGTCAAAGCCTTTGACTGTGTGTGGAAAATTCTGAAAGAGATGGGAATACCAGACCACCTGACCTGCCTCTTGAGAAATTTGTATGCAGGTCAGGAAGCAGCAGTTAGATCTGGACATGGAACAACAGACTGGTTCCAAATAGGAAAAGGCGTCAAGGCTGTATATTGTCACCCTGCTTATTTAACTTCTATGCAGTGTACATCATGAGAAAAGCTGGAATGGAAGAAGCACAAGCTGGAATCAAGATTGCCGGGAGAAATATCAATAACCTCAGATATGCAGATGACACCACCCTTATGGCAGAATGTGAAGAAGAACTAAAAAGCTTCTTAATGAAAGTGAAAGAGGAGAGTGAAAAAGTTGGCTTAAAGCTCAACATTCAGAAAACGAAGATCATGGCATCCGGTCCCATCACTTCATGGGGATGGGGAAACAGTGGAAACAGTGTCAGACTTTATTTTTCTGGGCTCCAAAATCACTACAGACGGTGACAGCAGCCATGAAATTAAAAGACGCTTACTCCTTGGAAGGAAAGTTATGACCAACCTAGATAGCATATTCAAAAGCAGAGACATTACTTTGCCAACAAATGTTTGTCTAGTCAAGGCTATGATTTTTCCTGTGGTCATGTATGGATGTGAGAATTGGACTGTGAAGAAAGCTGAGCACCGAAGAATTGATGCTTTTGAACTGTGGTGTTGGAGAAGACTCTTGAGAGTCCCTTGGACTGCAAGGAGATCCAACCAGTCCATTCTGAAGATCAGTCTTGGATGTTCTTTTTTTTTTTTTTTTTTCTTTTTTGTGCATGACTACATGGCTAAAATTAAATTGCATCTTCTATGCATTGTATGTCTCCATTTTTCCAGGCTATTGGATGTTCTTTAGAAAGAATGATGCTAAAGCTGAAACTCCAGTACTTGGGCCACCTCATGCCAAGAGATGACTAATTAGAAAAGACTCTGATGCTGGAAGGGATTGGGGGCAGGAGGAGAAGGGGAAGACAGAGGATGAGATGGCTGGATAGCATCACTGACTTGATGGACGTGAGTCTGAGTGAACTCTGGGAGTTTATGGTGGCCAGGGAGGCCTGGTGTGCTGCGATTCATGGGGTCACAAAGAGTCGGACAGGACTGAGTGACTGAACTGAACTGAACTGAAAAAGTACACAATGCCCCTCCTAAATTAGTGAGAGAGGGCACTCTTCTACCCCCCTCCAAGTGTCTTTTGCTGGAAGCTTTTCTCTATCCTTTCATTTGAATAAAATCTCTTCTATGCACAGCTCTGAATGACTGAGGCTGCATCTTTGGTCCCAGAGAGAATTCTTCTCCTTTGGAGACCATGATCTGACACCATTCACTGTAAGCTACCAGCACAACACATTGATGGATTTGTGGATAACAAGCCATCCTAGCATCCCTGGAATATATCCTACTTGATCACTGTATATGAGCCTTTTAATGTACTTTTGAATTTGGTTTGCTAATTTTTTTTTTTTTTGAGAATTTTTGCTTCTATGTTCATTAGTGATATGGCCCTAATGTCTTTGTGTGGGTTTTTTGCGTGGTTTTAGTATCAGGATGGTCAATGACACCCCACTCCAGTACTCTTGCCTGGAAAAATCTCATGGGCGGAGGAGCCTGGTAGGCTGCAGTCCATGGGGTCGCTAAGAGTCGGACATGACTGAGCAACTTCACTTTCACTTTTCACTTTCATGCATTGGAGAAGGAAATGGCAACCCACTTCAGTGTTCTTGCTTGGAGAATCCCAGGGACGAGGGAGCCTGGTGGGCTGCCGTCTATGGAGTTGCACAGAGTCGGACATGACTGAAGCGACTTAGCAGCAGCAGTATCAGGATGATGCTGGCCCTGTAGAATGAGTTTGAAAGTGTTCCATCCTTTTTGATTTTTTGGAATAGTTTTATTTTTTTTATTTTTTTATTTTTTAACTTTACAATATTGTATTGGTTTTGCCATATACCAACATGAATCCGCCACAGGTATACACTTTTTCCCCATCCTGAACCCTCCTCCTTCCTCCCTCCTGGTATCATCCCTCTGGGTCATCCCAGTGCACCAGCCCCAAGCATCCAGTATCGTGCATCAAACCTGGACTGGCGACTCATTTCATATATGATATTATACATGTTTCAATGCCATTCTCCCAAATCATCCCACCCTCTCCCTCTCCCACAGAGTTTTAAAAGGATGGGTATTACTTTAAATGTTCACCTGTGAAGCCATCTGGTCCAGGACTTTTGCTTTTTGTGAATTTTCTTTGTACTACTGACTCGATTTCATTACTGGTAATTGGTCTCTTCATATTTTCTTTTTCTTCCTGATTCAGTCTTAGAAGATTGTATGTTTTTTTAATTTGTTCACTTTTTTAGGTCATTCATTTCATCAGTGTATTATTATTCATTTTAATCTCTTATGAATCTTTGTATTTCTGTAGTGTCATATTCTCCTCTTTCATGTCTGATTTTACTTATTGAGCTCTCTCTATTTTTCTTGATGGAGAGTCCCTTGGAGAGCAAGATCAAATCAATCAATCTTAAAAGAAATCAACCCTGAGTACTCTTTGGAAGGACTGATTCTGAAGCTCCAACACTTTGGCCACCTGATGTGAACAGCTGACTCATTGGAAAAGATCCTGATGCTGAGATAGATTGAAGGCAGAAGGAGAAGAAGCCGACAGAGGATGAGATGGTTGGATGGCATCACCAATTCAATGGACACCGACTTGGGCAAACTCTGGGAGATGGTGAGGGACAGGGAAGCCTGGAGTCCCAAGGGGTCACAAAGAGTCAGACACAACTTGGTGACTGAACAAAAATTTTTTTTGATGAGTCTGGCTAAAGTTTCTTTTTTATCACTTTTATCTTTTCAAAGACCCAGCTCTTGGTTTCATTGATCTTTCTTCTTCTTCTTCTTCTTTTTTTAATCTCTCATTTATTTATGCTCTGCTCTTTTTATCTCCTACTAACTTGGGATTTTGTTTTTTCTTTTTGGAGTTACTGTCAGTGTAAGAGTAAATTGTTTATGTGAGATTTTTCTTGCTTCTTGATGTAGGCTTGCATCATTCTTTTTTTTAACTTTTTAACTTAAAAAAGCATTTATTTATTTGGCTGCTTCACGTCTTACTTGCAGCACACAGGATCTTTGGGATCTTTTCATTGTGGTGCATAGACTCTCTAGTTGTGGCATGCAGGCTCAGAAGTGGCAGTGCACAGGCTCCAGAGTGCATGGGCATTAGTAGTGGCAGCAAATGGGCTCTCTGGCTGTGGCACACAAGCTCCAGGGCAGGCGGCTCAGTGGTTGTGGTGTGTAGGCTTAGTTGCACTGTCGTATGTAGGATCTTAGTTTCCCAACCAGGGATCAAATCCTCTGCATTTCAAGGCAGACTCTTAACCACTGGACCACTGGGAAATTTTCTAGGCAGGTATCATTCTAAACTTCCCTGTTAGATCTGCTTTATCTGCAGCTCATATACTTTGAATCATTCCATCTCCATTTTCATTTGTCTCTAAGTATTTCTTGATTCTTTCAGTAACTCATTGCTTATTTAGTAGCAGGTTGTTTATGCATATGTTTTTTATTTTTAATTACAGTTTTTTCTCTTTGGGTTGATTTCCAGTTTCATACCATTGTGGGTGGAAAAGAAGCTTTATCAAAACTATAGTCTTTGTAAACTTATTGAGACTTGTTGTGTGCCCTAGCATGTGATCCATTCTGGAAAATACTCCATGTGCACTTGAAAAGAATATGTATTTTGCTTTTGAAGGAAAGTGAAGTGAAAGTTCTCAGTTCAGTTCAGTTTAGTCACTCAGTGGTGTCTGACTCTTAGCGACCCCATGAGCTGCAGCACCCCAGGCCTCTGGGTCCAACACCAACCCCCGGAGGCCACCCAAGCCCATGTGCATTGACTCGATGATGTCCAACCAACTCATCCTCTCTCATCCCCTTATCCTTCTGCCCACAATCTTTCCCAGCATCAGGGTCTTTTCAAATGAGTCAGCTCTTTGCATGAGGTGGCCAAAGTACTGGAGTTTCAGCTTCACATCAGTCCTTCCAATGAACACCCAGGACTGATTTCCTTTAGGATGGCCTGGTTGGATCTCCTTGCAGTCCAAGGGACTTTCAAGAGTCTTCTGCAACACCACGGTTCAAAAGCATCAATTCTTCGGTGCTCAGCTTTCTTTATAGTCCAACTCTCACACCCATACATGACCACTGGAAAAACCATAGCCTTGGCTAGACAGACTTTTGTTGACAAAGTAATGCCTCTGCTTTTTAATATGCTGTCTAGGTTGGTCATAACTTTCTTCCAAGGAGTAAGCATCTTTCAATTTCATGGCTGCAATCACCATCTGCAGTGATTTTGGAACCCAGAAAAATAAAGTCAGCCATTGTTTCCCCATCTATTTGCCATGAAGTGATGGGACCGGATGCCATTATCTTAGTTTTCTGAAGGTTGAGCCTTAAGCCAACTTTTTCACTCTCCTCTTCCACCTTCATCAAGAGACTCTTTAGTTCCTCTTCACTTTCTGCCATAAGGGTGTTGTCATCTGCATATCTGAGGTTACTGATATTTCTCCCGGCAATCTTGATTCCAGTTTGTGTTTCTTCCAGTTCAGCATTTCTCATGATGTATTCTGCATATAAGTTAAATAAACAGGGTGACAATATACAGCCTTGTGTACTCCTTTTCCTATTTTTTTTCCAGTCTGTTGTTCCATGTCCAGTTCTAACTGTTGCTTCCTGACCTGCATATAGGTTTCTCAAGAGGCAGGTCAGGTGGTCTGGTATTCCCATCTCTTTGAGAATTTTCCACAGTTTATTGTGATCCACACAGTCAAAGGCTTTGGCATAGTCAATAAAGCAGAAATAGATGTTTTTCTGGAACTCTCTTGCTTTTTCTATGATCCAGCAGATGTTGGCAATTTGATCTCTGGTTCATCTGCCTTTTCTAAAACCAGCTTGAACATCAGGAAGTTCACGGTTCACGTATTGCTGAAGCCTGGCTTGGAGAATTTTGAGCTTTGCTTTACTAGCGTGTGAGATGAGTGCAACTGTGTGGTAGTTTGAGCATTCTTTGGCATTGCCTTTCTTTGGGACTGGAATGAAAACAGACCTTTTCCAGTCCTGTGGCCACTGCTGAGTTTTCCAAATTTGCTGGCATATTGAGTGCAGCACTTTCACAGCATCACCTTTCAGGATTTGGAAGAGCTCAACTCGAATTCTATTACCTCCACTAGCTTTGTTCATAGTGATGTTTTCTAAGGCCCACTTGAGTTCATATTCCAGGATGTCTGGCTCTAGGTCAGTCATCACACCATCATGATTATCTGGGTCGTGAAGATCTTTTTTTTACAGTTCTTCTGTGTATTCTTGCCATCTCTTCTTAATGTCTTCTGCTTCTGTTAGGTCCATACCATTTCTGTCCTTTATCGAGCCCATCTCTGCATGAAATGTTCCTTTGGTATCTCTGATTTTCTTGAAGAGATCTCTAGTGTTTCCCATTCTGTTGTTTTCCTCTATTTCTTTGCATTGATCGCTGAAGAAGGCTTTCTTATTTCTTCTTGCTATTCTTTGGAACTCTGCATTCAGATGTTTATATCTTTCCTTTTCTCCTTTGCTTTTCACTTCTCTTCTTTTCACAGCTATTTGTAAGGCCTCCCCAGACAGCCATTTTGCTTTTTTGCATTTCCTTTCCATGGGGATGTTATTGATCCCTATCTCCCGTACAATGTCACGAACCTCATTCCATAGCCCATCAGGCACTCTATCTATCATCTAGGCCCTTAAATCTATTTCTCATTTCCACTGTATAATCATAAGGGATTTGATTTAGGTCATACCTGAATGGTCTAGTGGTTTTCCCTACTTTCTTCAATTTAAGTCTGAATTTGGCAACAAGGAGTTCATGGTCTGAGCCACAGTCAGCTCCTGGTCTTGTTTTTGCTGACTGTATAGAGCTTCCCCATCTTTGGCTGCAAAGAATATAATCAATCTGATTTCGGTGTTGACCATCTGGTGATGTCCATGTATAGAATCTTCTCTTGTGTTGTTGGAACAAGGTGTTTGCTATGATGAGTGCATTTTATTGCCAAAACTCTATTAGTCTTTGCCCTGCTTCATTCTGTATTCCAAGGCCAAATTTGCCTGTTACTCCAGGTGTTTCTTGACTTCCTACTTTTGCATTCCAGTCCCCTATAATGAAAAGGACATCTTTTTTGGGTGTTAGTTCTAAAAGGTCTTGTAGGTCTTCATAGAACCGTTCAGCTTCAGCTTCTTCAGTGTTACTCGTTGGCGTATAGACTTGGATTACTGTGATATTGAATGGTTTGCCTTGGAAACGAACAGAGATCATTCTGTCGTTTTTGAGATTGCATCCAAGTACTGCATTTTGGACTCTTTTGTTGACCATGATGGCTACTCCATTTCTTCTGAGGGATTCCTGCCCGCAGTAGTAGATATAATGGTCATCTGAGTTAAATTCACCCATTCCAGTCCATTTCAGTTCGCTGATTCCTAGAATGTCGACATTCACTCTTGCCATCTTTTGTTTGACCACTTCCAATTTGCCTTGATTCATGGACCTGACATTCCAGGTTCCTATGCAATATTGCTCTTTACAGCATTGGACCTTTTTTTGTTATGTAGCAATAAATAACCAGAAAATCTTCCTTGATTAAATCTTTAGGGGGCCAAGTCATTCCATCCCCTGCTCACTTACTGAAATAGTGAGCATCTGCTGAGTTGCTGAAGAAATGCATCATGTAGTACAGGATAATTTGGTGTTCTTAGCTGACTGAGTACTTTAAAAAAAAAATTATATCTTGCTTGCTTCAAAACTAGAAATGATGCCATGATTGAATGATTATTGAACTAATAAATGTGTAAATGAAGTATGAAAACATGGTTAATTAGTTTACCATGAAAACAAGTTAAAGTTAGACATGAACTCTGTGAAGGCATTTAACTCAGCTGTCATATATATTAACTGAAATCTCATGATCCTAATTGTAAGTTGAATGTTTCATAGTCCTCTCTCCAAAATATACATTAAAAGTGCCTAACATTTTCTTGACTTTAACCAAACATTTTGGGAGTCCCCGGTCATGACATGTCACCCAATCTCTCCACACCATTGCTCCATATGGTTCTCTGCATTTAGAACACCCTTCGTCTCCAAACTGGTGGCCTGACAACTCCTACTCTTTCTTTATTCTAACATCAAACACGACTTCCTTCTAAGACTTAGTGACCCATTTATTTATCCATTCAACAAACATTTACTGAGCACCTACTTCATGTCAACAATTGTGCCCTTGAACAGTTTAGCGTGAGTGTGTGTTCGGTCACTTCAACTCTTTGCGAGTTCGCCCAGCTCTTTGTGAGCCTGCCAGGCTCCTCTGTTGGGATTTCCTACTCCAGGGGATTTTCCCCACTTGGGGATCGAACCCGCTTCTCTTGTGTCTCTTGCATTGGCAGGTGGATTCTTTACTACTTAGCTACCTGGGAAACCCCTTGAGCAATTTAGAGTGGAAAATAATTCAAGGTTGTAGCCTGCTGCGGGACAAATCTGAGGCATTACTTGTAACAGAGAGTGAAAGTGTTCTGTAGCAGCCGGGATGACACAGCACATCTGGGGGAAGAAAGGCAGCATCTCAGAGATGCAGCTCCGAGCTGAGTCCAAAGTGCAAGGAGGTAGCTGTGAAGTGAGGGGGCAAAGTGTGGGAAGAGTTTTGTGGTTTGTTTCATTTCCTGTTTGTGTTTTAAACCAAGTCAATCAAATTGAGCTAAAGTTTATTATAGGAAGACTTTCATGGCAGCAAATAAGTTGCTTTGAAGAACAGACAGAAAGGGAAGCTTTCCCCATCTCCTCTCCCAGGTTTTCCGTATTACCCCGTTCTGGTTGCTGGAATCTCCACCACAATATTAGCCTTGGCATTAACAATTAGGAGTGTTGAGAATTCAACTGTTACAGTACAGTCAGGCGCATTTTAGACCTGACTTTCAGTAGTCTGAGTGCCAGCACCACCCAGAAAGTGCTTCAGGCAGCAGAGTTCCTTGATGTTTACCCCTCTCTCTAATGCAAGTCTTTGCTTGTATAGTATATTACATGCCAGTGCTAGTCAGAGAGTCCTCTCTGCTGGCCCAGGGAAGATTTGCTACTATTCTACACTATTGTTCTTGTTCCATTGCTAAGTCATGTCTGACTCTTTGAGATCCCATGGACCCCATGTACTTATCTGAAGAATGCCAAATAAGTACAAGTATAGGGAATAAGTGCTTTGAGCCTCTTTTCTAGCAGTTTGACAGAGAGATTTATGTCTGCCAGATCTAAAAATCGGGCACTCAAAATCTCTGTCATTCCATTTTGCTAGTAATTCCTTTTTATTGTATTTTATGAAGTACCAGTCCATAATTTATTGGCAATTTAAGAAACTGGTCCTTCACTATCGGTGGTTTGAGAAACACTGCCTTAGGCCACAAGGTCTAAACACCTTCTGATACTGCCCTCTCTCCCTACCTTGGCCACCTCCTGCCCACTTCCTAAATTCCTGCTCTTTGATTTTTCACTTAGGGGTTGCTCCTAGGCGAAAACCCTAGAAGGCTTCTCATGACTTGTGGCTTCCCATGACTTGTCAGTGTTATGGTTGGGAAGGAGCTTCTAGGTGATCCGACAGCCCCGTGTGCTTCCCTGCTATGGCCAAAGCACTTGGGATCGTATCACACAGACTGTTCACGTCTCCGCCTCCCTCTGGAGAAAGTAAGCTCCGAAAGAGTGGAGCCATGTCTGTAAAGCTCTATGTCCGTGTGCTTTACCCTTTAGCCCTCACACTCACCTGTACACGAGTGGATTAGCCAGTGAACGAAGGAGCAGAGGCGGTGCAGCCAGTCTCCAGGAGACTGTTTTGTGCAAGCGCCTCTTTTTACGCTTAGAGAGCAGTCAGGGCTTGCTTCTTAGGTCACCGACTTGAACTCTCTGCTTGTGGTCCTTGAGGCACAAAGTTGATCCCAACAGGTTCTCAATCTCACGTCAGGGTTTGGGATAATACTGCTTTCCAGGCTACTCTCCCTGATTTCTAGGTTGCTTCATGTGTGGCCTGCCCCAGTGTGACTTCCTAATGTAGTCCTAATTATGTCTCCTTGGCCTTTTCCTTCTTCCCTTTGCCCTTCATCAGTGCACACCCTTCTCTGCCTTAGGTCTGTTCGTACCCAGGTCATCTTCCTGCATTTCAGCGTGGTTCCCACCTTCCTGCCCACACCTGCGCTTACTGCCACCATGTCACCTGTTACCTTCTCTCTGTCTCCCCTTTTGTCTCTGTCCCTCTGTCTCTCTGCTTTCTTTTCTCTGTGTGTCTTTTGCTCTGATTCCACAACTACTCTGTCTCTTTCAAGTGTATTTAACATTTGAACCCTAACAATTACCAATAACAAGAAAAAAATTTTATAATTCAAACACATCAGAATTGTTATCATTTATTATTTCATTAATGGCTACAAATGCTGTGTAATAATGCTACTTTATGACTGGATAAAAAGGTAAGATGCAGAAAAAGAAAGAGAAAGACTCCCCAAATAAAGTGAGGGCATCAACGGCCAATTTTTTCTACTATAAAATTTTGCCTTTGAACTCCCCCTTGACACAGTCACACATCTCTCTATGTCATGGCTATCATTGCCAGATTTGGAACTCCAGAAAGTGGTGAGATATTGCTGCCTTCAGAGCTTCTTGAGTACGATTTTTGACCTGAATTATCTGGATAATTGTTATGTATCTATGACTGTACATAAGATCATTTACTGTATTAGATATGTATTACTGATTTTAAAGTTACTACCAACTTATTGGGTTAAAACAACACACCTTACTATTTCCGTTTCTGTGGGATGGGGGTCTTTGCTGTTGTTGGTCAGTTGCTAAGTTGTGTCTGACTCTTTATGACCCCGTGGACTACAGCACACAGGCCTCCCTCCCTCCCTGTCCTTCACGATTTTTCAGAGTTTGCTCAGATTCCCGACCATTGGTCATGCTTGTGAGCAGTGAGTGATGCTATCTAACCATCTCATCCTCTGCTGCCCTCTTCTCCTTTTACCTTCAAGGACTTATCTAGGTTTCCTGTATAGGATCTCAAGGCATCACTTAGCCATTTCTGAGCTCACTCAGGTTGTATTCCCTTTCTTTTCTGCCTCATTATCACCATCCTATTGACAAGTGCCAATCTATTCACAACCCCAACTTCCCTCAATTCCCAACACTAAAACTACTTGATGCCTTCCTGAAGGTGCAGTTACACCTCTTCTAATTTCCAGGACCAATATTGACCAGAGGTAGGAATCACTAAAACCTCTTCCTCACCTCTTTTTGAGCATCCATCTCAATTCACCATAGTGTTGGTCTTGTCCTACCGTGGGAGTCCAAGTCTGTTCAATTGTCTTTGACTACAGTCTCCTCCTCCTCCTCCTTCCCCTCCTCGGGGACCCCAGACTTCTTATCAACCTGCTTAGGAACTGCCTGTCTCATTTTCCTCTTTCTATCCAATCCCATTTTCCCCCATGAGGTACTAAATCACAATTTGGGAAGCAATTGGACCCAAGAGAAACAGGCCATCAATAAAATGCACTAGAGGTCCATTTATTGCTTTGCATACGTTAAGGCCAAGTTATCCTGTAACAAGACCAATAGCCCGATGGGCTGAGCCTTGTGATGTCAAGCCCTGGCAGCTCCCTCCAGATTCCTTAAAAGCAAGCATGCTTTTTGCTTTCTCATCTGTTCATTACCAGGAGTCAACTTTTGTCTCTTTTGAGGGTAGGGAAGGGCTGTAATTTATTTACAAATAATATTTAATATAGGCAATGGCAGCCTGCAGCAGAAAGCCAGGCAGACTCTTCTCACTTCTCCTTGGGATAGCAGAGCATGGACAACAAGGAGGCGCTGGAGGAGACAGACAAGCAGACACTGGCAGACCTGGCTCACACTCCGTTGCATTTTTATTCAAAACAGTGACTTGAAATTCTATGATGTGAGGAAGTATCCTTTGATTTTATGTGCAAGTGTGAAACAGTGGAGGCTTCCCAGGTGGCACAGCAGTAAAGAACGCGCTTGCCAGTGCAGGACATGCAGGCGACGCCAGTTTGATCACTGTGTCGAAAAGATCCCCTGGAGGAGGAAATGGTAACCCACTGTAGTATTCTTGCCTGGAAAATTCCATGGACAGAGGAGACTGGTGGGCTATAGTCATGAGGTCACAAAGAGTCAGACATGATTGAGCACGCATGCAGGGCTCAGGATGAAACAGTGACTTGGAAATTATTCAAGAAGAAAGTTTAACCCCAATTTGCATAAATTGGAAAGTGAAAATTTTCAAGAGTTTAGAATAAAAAGATGTAAGCTTGAGTTATTTGAAAATTGCTTTGTGTTTCCTCTTCAGTTTGACACCATAAAATTCCCTGAAGTGTCCCCATTGGCAATGAAATGAGTGTCCTCTTACCAAATGCCTGTTACACAGCATCCATCTTCAGCTTAACTCCAGGAAAGTCATCAGCTATTAGTCTGGGAAAACTTTGCCCCATGGACTAGCTATTTTCATCAAATCTGTACCAAATGAAAGAAACACAGTTAAACATTATGCAGAGGTCCCATTGCAACAGTATGATGTCATATTAATGTCCCAGTGTGAAATCCTGGAAAAAATTCTAAAATGGTGTAAGGAAGTGTTAAAAATTATTTTGACTATAAATATATGTGACTATCTTGGGCTCAAAAACTTCAGTTCAGTTCAGTCGCTCAGTCGTGTCCAACTCTTTGTGACCCCATGAATCGCAGCACACCAGGCCTCCCTGTCCATCACCAACTCCCAGAGTCCACTCAGACTCACGTCCATCGAGTCAGTGATGCTATCCAGCCATCTTATCCTCTGTCGTCCCCTTCTCCTCCTGCCCCCAATCCCTCCCAGCATCAGTCTTTTCCAATGGGTCAACTCTTTGCATGAAGTGGCCAAAGTACTGGAGCTTCAGCTTCAGCATCATTCCTTCCAGAGAAATCCCAGGGCTGATCTCCTTCAGAATGGACTGGTTGGATCTCCTTGCAGTCCAAGGGACTCTCAAGAGTCTTCTCCAACACCACAGTTCAAAGGCATCAATTCTTCATGCTTTGCTTTCTTCACAGTCCAACTCTCACATCCATACCTGACCACTGGAAAAAACCATAGCCTTGACTAGATGGACCTTTGTTGGCAAAGTAATGTCTCTGCTTTTGAATATGCTATCTAGGTTGGTCATAACTTTCCTTTCAAGGAGTAAGCATCTTTTAATTTCATGGCTGCAGTCACCGGCTGCAGTGATTTTGGAGCCCCCAAAAATAAAGTCTGACACTGTTTCCACTGTTTCCCCATCCATTTCCCATGAAGTGATGGGACCAGATGCCATGATCTTCGTTTTCTGAATGTTGAGCTTTAAGCCAACTTTTTCACTCTCCTCTTTCACTTTCATCAAGAGGCTTTTTAGTTCCTCTTCACTTTCTGCCATAAGGGTGGTATCATCTGCATATCTGAGGTTATTGGTATTTTTCCTGGCAATCTTGATTCCAGCTTGTGCTTCTTCCAGTCCAGTGTTTCTCATGATGTACTCTGCATATAAGTTAAATAAGCAGGGTGACAATATACAGCCTTGATGTACTCCTTTTCCTATTTGGAACCACTCTGTTGTTCCGTGTCCAGTTCTAACTGTTGCTTCCTGACATGCATACAGATTTCTCAAGAGGCAGGTCAGGTGGTCTGGTATTCCCATCTCTTTGAGAATTTTCCACAGTTTATTGTGATCCACACAGTCAAAGGCTTTGGCATAGTCAATAAAGCAGAAATAGATGCTTTTCTGGAACTCTTTTGCTTTTTCCATGATCCAGCGGATGTTGGCAATTTGATCTCTGGTTCCTCTGCCTTTTCTAAAACCAGCTTGAACATCAGGAAGTTCATGGTTCACGTATTGCTGAAGCCTGACTTGGAGAATTGTGAGCATTACTTTACTAGCATGTGAGATGAGTGCAATTGTGCAGTAGTTTGAGCATTCTTTGGCATTGCCTTTCTTTGGGACTGGAATGAAAACAGACCTTTTCCAGTCCTGTGGCCACTGCTGAGTTTTCCAAATTTGCTGGCATATTGAGTGCAGCACTTTCACAGCATCATCTTTCAGGATTTGAAATAGCTCAACTGGAATTCCATTACCTCCACTAGCTTTCTTCATAGTGATGGTTTCTAAGGCCCACTTGACTTCACATTCCAGGATGTCTGGCTCTAGGTCAGTGATCACACCATCGTGATTATCTGGGTCATGAAGATCTTTTTTGTACAGTTCTTCTGTGTATTCTTGCTTGTAAGAACTTGTAAGTTCTTCTTAATATCTTCTGCTTCTGTTAGGTCCATACCATTTCTGTCCTTTATCGAGCCCATCTTTGCATGAAGTGTTCCTTTGGTATCTCTGATTTTCTTGAAGAGATCTCTAGTCTTTCCCTTTCTGTTGTTTTCCTCTATTTCTTTGCATTGATCGCTGAGGAAGGCTTTCTTATCTCTTCTTGCTATTCTTTGGAACTCTGCATTCAGATGCTTATATCTTTCCTTTACTCCTTTGCTTTTCACTTCTCTTCTTTTCACAGCTATTTGTAAGGCCTCCCCAGACAGCCATTTTGCTTTTTTGCATTTCCTTTCCATGGGGATGTTATTGATCCCTGTCTCCCGTACAATGTCACGAACCTCATTCCATAGCCCATCAGGCACTCTATCTATCATCTAGGCCCTTAAATCTATTTCTCACTTCCACTGAATAATCATAAGGGATTTGATTTAGGTCATACCTGAATGGTCTAGTGGTTTTCCCTACTTTCTTCAATTTAAGTCTGAATTTGGTAATAAGGAGCTCATGATCTGAGCCATAGTCAGCTCCTGGTCTTGTTTTTGCTGACTGTATAGAGCTTCTCCATCTTTGACTGCAAAGAATGTAATCAATCTGATTTCGATGTTGACCATCTGCTGATGTCCATGTGTAGAGTCTTCTCTTGTATTGCTGGAAGAGGGTGTTTGCTATGACCAGTGCATTCTCTTGGCAAAACTCTAGCCTTTGCCCTGCTTCATTCTGTGTTCCAAGGCCAAATTTTCCTGTTACTCCAGGTGTTTCTTGACTTCCTACTTTTGCATTCCAGTCCCCTACAATGAAAAGGACATCTTTTTTGGGTGTTGGTTCTAAAAGGTCTTGTAGGTCTTCATAGAACCATTCAACTTCAGCTTCTTCAGCGTTACTGGTTGGGGCATAGACTTGGAATATTGAATGGAATATCATAGACTGTGATATTGAATGGTTTGCCTGGAAACGAACAGAGATTATTCTGTCGTTTTTGAGATTGCATCCAAGTACTGCATTTCGGACTCTTTTCTTGACCATGATGGCTACTCCATTTCTTCTGAGGGATTCCTGCCCGCAGTAGTAGATATAATGGTCATCTGAGTTAAATTCACCCATTCCAGTCCATTTTAGTTCGCTGATTCCTAAAATGTCGACATTCACTCTTGCCATCTCTTGTTTGACCTCTTCCAATTTGCCTTGATTCATGGACCTGACATTCCAGGTTCCTATGCAATATTGCTCTTTACAGCATCGGACCTTGCTTCTATCACCAGTCACATCCACAGCTGGGTATTGTTTTTGCTTTGGCTCCATCCCTTCATTCTTTCTGGAGTTAGTTCTCCACTGATCTTCAGTAGCATTTTGGGCACCTACTGACCTTCTCACTGGAGAAAGGAATGGCAAACCACTTCATTATTCTTGCCTTGAGAACCCCATGAACAGTGTAAAAGCTTAGTACATAAAACAGTACTTTGTCCAGATACAAGGATATCATGCTCTTCACAGAGGGACCATACACTATGTCTGAGGTCAGTTTTCTAAGTCTAGACACACAGAGTCTAAGTGTCTTTCCACCTCAGATGCTTGAGGACTGTGTATACAAATGATGCAAAATGAATTAAATAATTGGCTAAAGTAAACTTTTGGTTCTTTATCACATTTGGTCTTCAGCCTGATACACCTGGGCTTCTTATGGTGATGCATTGTCTGGGCCTCAGCTGGTCTCTGCTGATGCCTTTTGGTGTCTGGATATATGATCCAATGATCATCCATTCTGAGATTCCTTGGTTATATCTGGGAAGTTGAATGATTATAAGCTGTCATCTTCATAATCAGAAAATTTGAAATTAGAGAAACTTTGATTGTGGGAGTAGGGGATATCCTTAAAGAAAAAATAATAATTTTCCCAATTAGGCTTCATATGAAGTTATTCCTATCACTACTTACCTCCAGTATCTGTCCTCTACAAAGAAGCATCTTTTCTTCTTTTCCTTATCAGAAGTAGCTACATCAGTTTTCTTTATGGTTGGAGGAAAACCCAGGGTGTGGATGTCTCTTAGATAACCTGCTTGCATCTCAACTCTTCTGACAGCCCGGAACTCATTGCCTATTGAAAAGAGAAGCCCAAGAAAATTTGAGTGAAGTTGTTTGGTTTTAGAAATGCTTTTAGAGCAGTGTTGTGGAAAACAGAAGTCTTGGTTTTATTTCAACCAATTTATAGGTGGTATTAAGTCCCTGAATGAATGTATGAATGAATGTGTGAGTGAAAAAATAAATGAGTAGATAACTTGGTCCACTCTCTTTCTGGATCTTATATTTATTACCAATAAATTACAGTGACCAGTACTAGTTATTTTGTCTAATTGCTGATGACTTCTTAATCTAAATTTTCAACCTAGAAGTCTCTCCCAAGCTTCACATCAGTAAGTCAATCACTTACTGGATACTTTGTAGCTCCTGGAACAAATTCTGTGCAGATGCCCAGGGACCATTGTAATCACAGTTAATCTCGGTCATTAGGTTAAAATTTAGTAAAGTTATTTAGAAACAGTTTGGGGTGAGGGGAAGCTCCTAAACTAGAGACACTGACATGTTTATTTGAACAGGTGAACTAGAAACTTATTTTCTGTCATTTTTTTCTGATCTTTATTTTTAAGAGAAAAGAAACCAGATGGTAAGAAAAGAAATCCCAGGGCACATTTTAGGGTCAAACCTGATTCAATGTAATTGATTTTTCCTTAATCATCTGTAGTAAAAGGAAAGAGAAGCATTGTTAACATGTTCATTCTAAAACCTCCACAAATTCCTAAGCTGTGAAAGTAAGATTAATGATGTTTCAACATTGTGCTTGCTGACAGCAAAGAAGAAAATGCAGCTTCTTTTCTTTCAGCATTTCTGAAATGCTGTCAGAAATGCTGACAGCAAAGAACTTTATTTCATAAAGTTCTTCAACGATGATTGAAACAGAGTGCTTCCGGTGGGTACCATCAAATAATCAGAAATGCCAGTTCTTAGGATGTTCCATTTACTGCTCATTCTAGGTAATCAGGTCACTCTTGGATAGTGTCAGACGTTATTCCTGAAATCATCCAGAGATGTTTATGACCCGCCTGCTGCATCCTCAGCCCATGGTTCATCATCATCAAAGTGAACATCTCCATACAAACCAGGCCTGGTGGAGAGGTGTGACCCGAAACTTTTCCAGGTACATCAAAAATGATCAAAGTCTCCAAGTTCTGGGAGAGGAAAAATACTGGTGGAAATATAGGCAATCAGAATTTCTTTATGCCCTTTTTCAATAAGACAACACCAGATCAATAAAAACATTTTATTTTATTTATTACCTTTGAGTGCAAAGTCATTATGTTAGCTTTTCCTTCATAGATCCTGAAGAACCTAAGTGGCGTCACCTCCTCCCAGAACTGTCAGAGCTTTCGGAGTGGCAGAATCAACACGTCTCTAGGCAAATTCAGTGTATAATTCACAATTCTATATGGAAAAAAAAAATTGAAGGTACTATTTCTCCTGTGACAGTAATTTATAAAATCTCAGTATTATGTGTAAAATCTCTGTGGACCCATTACCTGTGAGATGAGTTTTCCTCTGTCTCTTGGGCTTACCAGGAAAGATGCAAAAGTGACCGATGCCAGGAACCCCAGCTCTGGGCTTGTGTGTCACCTCCAGGGAGTCAGAGTCTAGCTTCTCTGTCACATCCAACCCCAGGAACCTCTGGATTTCTTGCATTTTTTTAAAACCACAAGACCACTGTCCTTTCTGCTAGTAAATTCTTTCACGTATTTTTCAGGATTGTAGTATTTTTCCAGATATTAATATTTTATTTTTGTGCTATTCTTTATATTTTATTGCAATTTAGTTTGTTCAGTTCAGTTCAGTTCAGTCACTCAGTTGTATCCAACTCTTTTGCGATCCCATGGGCAGCAGCATGCCAGGCTTCCCTGTCCATCACCATCTCCTGAAGTTTGCACAAACTCATGTCCATTGAGTCAGTGATGCCATCCAACCATCTCATCCTCTGTCGTCCCCTTCTCCTGCCCTCGATCTTTCCCAGCATCAGGGTCTTTTCAAATGAGTCAGTTCTTCGCACCAGGTGCCCAAAGTATTGGAGTTTCAGCTTTAGCATCAGACTTTCCAATGAATATTCAGGACTGATCTCCTTTAGGATGGACGGTTGGATCTTGTTGCAGTCCAAGGGACTCTCAAGAGTCTTCTCCAACAACACAGTTCAAAAGCATAAATTCTTCAGTGCTTAGCTTTATTTATAGTCCAACTCTCACATCCATACATGACTACTGGAAAAACCATAGCTTTGATTAGATGGACCTCTGTCGGTAAAGTAATGTCTCTGCTTTTTAATATGCTGTCTAGGTTGTTCATAGCTTTTCATCCAAGGAGCAAGTGTCTTTTAATTTCATGGCTGAAGTTACCATCTGTACTGATTTTGGAGCCCAAGAAAATAAAGTCTGTCACTATTTCCATTGTTTCCCCATCTATTTTCCATGAAGTAATGGGCCTGGAAACTTGAATTTAAATATTCAGATCCGGCCTGCTTAAAGAAAAAGAAGCCATCCTCTTGCTTTTTAAAAATCTTTTCATCTTTTCCTCCTCCCCAAGTACAAAAGAGGAAATTGGATTGAGATTTGTAATGGGGAACTATTTAAAATATTGTCCACCTAACCTCTCACTTTTGCTCAAAAGAAGCATTTCTCTCTCTTTTTTTTCCTCAGCCAAGTATGTTTTTCACATACCAAGTCCATATAACTGTCTTATCAAACTAACTTTTTAATACAGAGGATCCTAAAATTATTATAGTATAGAATTATACTTTTCTCTCACTAAAGATGAATTAACTCTACTCTATCTGAAGTATGTAACTTCAAAGTGATAGCAGACTAAATTAATGAGTGTGCAGGAATGATCCTCTGAGTACCACATGCCACCTCTACCCTATTTGAAGTAGATTGGACAAGGTGTGATTTCTAGAAACTGGAGGCTCTGAGATCCCCATGCCAGAGCTGGAGAGAAGCTTGGGTACTCACTGAACCAGTGAAGTCAAACTATGTCTTAATGCAGCCAAGGAGTTTGCTCTACACAATGAAGTAAAATGGACGCTAGCTGAAAGTCAGAGGTAGGGGGAGCTGACACCCAGACTTAGAATCAACTGGACTATGAACAAGTGTGTAACTTCTGTGGGCCATTGTTTTGCCGTCTGTATAAAAGGAGGTGAATATAACATCATTCACCTGGTTATCATATGTGTTTTATGCTGGTGTATATTATTCACTCCAATATATTTACTAGAAGAAGCTTGCTGGCCTGAAATATATCTGACAATGCTCTCAGGTACTTCTTTGGCAAGCTCTGAGGTGCTTCATCTCTGTTTGAGTCGTAATTTTATTGGTGTTTACATACCCTGTTGGTGGATCTTATTATGCAGTAATGATGCAATGAAAGTTAAAGTTATATTAAGAGCTATTATTATAACTGGTACATATCTTGGGCATAATGTTAGTGTGTAAATTTAAAACATCACATCTGGAAGAAACTAATGACTTGGGATGAGAAGAATCCTGTGTTTAAGGTATTCATTACTTACTAAACTTACTGGAGTGTGTGTATACATTCAGCCAAGTATACAATTGTTTCTCAAAAAAAGGTGAACCCTTCCTAAGTCTAGAGCTATTACTGTATGCCAGGCCCTAAATATATGTTATTTCTAATCTGTAGAACAACCTTACAGAGTAGAGATTAGGATCAAAAAATTAAGTAATAAACTCAAGCTCAGGGGTAAGCCATTACACAAAATTAAATGGTTAAGTGATTACCCAAAATTCTAACCATTGCACCTTAGATGTTTATCAAAAGCTTCTTGGTTTGAAACTTGGCTCTCCCCCAACCTTTTTCTCTCATATTTTGATACTGTTTATTTTTCTCATTTTTGAAACTGACCCCAATTTTGCCTTTGATTTACCTCTTTGCTGCTAAGTCACTTCAGTCGTGTCCAACTTTGTGTGACCCCATAGACAGCAGCCCACCAGGCTTCCCCGTCCCTGGGATTCTCCAGGCAAGAATACTGGAGTGGGTTGCCATTTCCTTCTCCAATGCATGAAAGTGAAGTCGCTCAGTCATGTCCAACTCTTCGCGACCCCATGGACTGCAGCCTACCAGGCTCCTCCGTCCATGGGATTTTCCAGGCAAAAGTACTGGAGTGGGTTACTTCTTTAGTTTTGTTCTTTTTCCCCCAACTGTCTGATCATATGGGCTTCCCTTGTGGCTCAGCTGGGAAAGAATCCGCCTGCCATGTGAGAGATCTGGGTTAGATTTCTGGGTTGGGAAGATCCCCTGGAGAAGGGAAAGGCTACCCACTCCAGTATTCTGGCCTGGAGAAAACCATGGACTAAATGGGTCTCAAAGAGTTGGACATGACTGGGAAACCTTCTCCTCACTTGACTTCATCTGGTCATTACAGCTCATTCAGCATCTTCTGATCTGTGCCTACGTACTTTGTCACCTGAAGCTCGTGGCCTGTGCTGCACAGATGTTGTAAAGCCATACAGACAGAAATATAGTCCATCACATCCTGTAACTAAGATTGAGAAATGTATAACAGATTCTCACTTAAGGTATCTAGTTATTGGGTAAGCTATCAATTTCAACATCCAACAACCTAAGATTATAGACATAAATACTTGACCTTGGGTATGGCATGATCACTAGACCATTCAGGTATGACCTAAATCAAATCCCTTATGATTATACAGTGGAAGTGAGAAATAGATTTAAGGGCCTAGATATGATAGATAGAGTGCCTGATGAACTATGGAATGAGGTTCGTGACATTGTACAGGAGACAGGGATCAAGACCATCCCCATGGAAAGGAAATGCAAAAAAGCAAAATGGCTGTCTGGGGAGGCCTTACAAATAGCTGTGAAAAGAAGAGAAGTGAAAAGCAAAGGATAAAAGGAAAGATACAAGCATCTGAATGCAGAGTTCCAAAGAATAACAAGAAGAGATAAGAAAGCCTTCTTCAGCAACCAATGCAAAGAAATAGAGGAAAACAACAGAAAGGGAAAGAATAGAGGTCTCTTCAAGAAAATGAGATATAACAAGGGAACATTTCATGCAAAGATGGGCTCGATAAAGGACAGAAATGGTATGGACCTAACAGAAGCAGAAGATATTAAGAGGTGGCAAGAATACACAGAAGAACTGTACAAAAAAGATCTTCATGACCTAGATAATCACGATGGTGTGATCACTGACCTAGAGCCAGACATCCTGGAATGTGAAGTCAAGTGAGCCTTAGAAAGCATCACTACGAACAAAGCTAGTGGAGGTGATGGAATTCCAGTTGAGCTATTCCAAATCCTGAAAGATGATGCTGTGAAAGTACTGCACTCGATATGCCAGCAAAATTTGGAAAATTCAGCAGTGGCCACAGGACTGGAAAAAGTCAGTTTTCATTCCAATCCCAAAGAAAGGCAATGCCAAAGAATGCTCAAACTACTGCACAATTGCACTCATCTCACACACTAGTAAAGTAATGCTCACAATTCTCCAAGTCAGGCTTCAGCAATATGTGAACCGTGAACTTCCTGATGTTCAAGCTGGTTTTAGAAAAGGCAGAGGAACCAGAGATCAAATTGCCAACATCTGCTGGATCATGGAAAAAGCAAGAGAGTTCCAGAAAAGCATCTATTTCTGCTTTATTGACTATGCCAAAGCCTTTGACTGTGTGGATCACAATAAACTGTGGAAAATTCTCAAAGAGATGGGAATACCAGACCACCTGACCTGCCTCTTGAGAAATCTGTATGCATGTCAGGAAGCAACAGTTAGAACTGGACACGGAACAACAGAGTGGTTCCAAATAGGAAAAGGAGTACATCAAGGCTGTATATTGTCACCCTGCTTATTTAACTTATATGCAGAGTACATCATGAGAAACACTGGACTGGAAGAAGCACAAGCTGGAATCAAGATTGCCAGGAAAAATACCAATAACCTCAGATATGCAGATGATACCACCCTTATGGCAGAAAGTGAAGAGGAACTAAAAAGCCTCTTGATGAAAGTGAAAAAGGAGAGTGAAAAAGTTGGCTTAAAGCTCAACATTCAGAAAACGAAGATCATGGCATCCGGTCCCATCACTTCATGGCAGATAGATGGGGAAACAGTGGAAACAGTGTCAGACTTTATTTTTTGGGGCTCCAAAATCACTACAGATGGTGACTGCAGTCATGAAATTAAAAGACGCTTACTCCTTGGAAGGAAAGTTATGACCAACCTAGATAGCATATTGAAAAGCAGAGACATTACTTTGCCAACAAAGGTCTGTCTAGTCAAAGCTATGGTTTTTCCTGTGGTCATGTATGGATGTGAGAGTTGGACTGTGAAGAAGGCTGAACGCTGAAGAATTGATGCTTTTGAACTGTGGTGTTGGAGAAGACTCTTGAGAGTCCCTTGGACTGCAAAGAGATCCAACCAGTCCATTCTGAAGGAGATCAGCCTTGGGATTTCTTTGGAAGGAATGATGCTAAAGCTGAAACTCCAGTACTTTGGCCACCTCATGCAAAGTATTGACTCATTGGAAAAGACTGTGATGCTGGGAGGGATTGGGGGCAGGTGGAGAAGGGGACGACAGAAGATGAGATGGCTGGATGCATCACTGACTGGATGGATGTGAGTCTGGGTGAACTCTGGGAGTTGGTGATGGACAGGGAGGCCTGGCGTGCTCTGATTCATGGGGTTGCAAATAGTTGGACACGACTGAGTGACTGAATTGAACTGAACTGAACTGAAGGCATGATTACAATATTTTGCAACTTCTTTCATTGGAAACTCGATATTATTTTAGGTTGGGTAATTGTGCTAAGTCACAGAATGAAAACAGATGAGAAGTTGACCTCCTTTTCCATGACTTTAATACAGTTTAACTGCTTAGAATGGAAGTAGTTTATTGCTGAATTTTTACCTATTTTATTTCTGTGTTAATATTTTAACTAAATATTTAGGTTAACAGTCCTTGCCATAAAAAAGACTATCAACTGAAGCAGGCAAATATGTCCATGTAGGGGTTAGACATATCTCAGAATTATGGCTTCAGTGCTCATTTTAAATACAAGAAATTATGATTATATATTGTAACCTAAATCATTCACTATTAATATTAATAAGTGGGTACATAAGTAATGTTACTATATTTTCCATTTGAATTAGGGTTCATTTGAGATTGGTTCATTGTTGTGGTGGACTTTTTTGCTAGGAGAAGTTTGTTAGGAAGGAGAGTAATACTGATGAAGAATTATGGCCTGAGGAGAATGTGGCAAAGAAAAGCTAGTTACCATTATTCAACATTTTGTGTACATGAGAAGCTCTAAGCTAAGTGATTTAGCTTTGCCCAACCTCATGAAACTCTTAAGACTTAGTATTATTTTGCCTTAATCACAGATAGAAAGCTAAAATCCAAAAAGGCCAAATCAACTGTATTTACAGAGCAACTCTGTGGGAATGGCCAGAAAACTAGCAGAAGATTTTCCACAACTAAAGACATAAGGAAGGAATGAAAACAGGATGGGTGGGAGAGGGAGAGAAGGAGTATAGTCAGGACCCACACCTCTGGGCTAGTAACAGAAAGAATATCTAAATTGTAGAGATCCTCCTCGAAGAATAAAGGATCCAGGACCCACTTTGGGCTTCTCAGCCCAGAAACCCCAGACTGAGCAGACAAGGCTCCAAAACATCTGGCTTTGAACACTAGTGGGGTTTATGTTTGGGAGAACCAAGGACTGTGGAAAACAGAGACTCTGCTTTTAAAGGGCATGTGCAAAATTTCACATACTCCAAGTCCCAGTTCAGTTAGAAAGGAGCCTGGGTCAGATCTACTTGCTGATATTGGAGAGTCTCCTGGAGAAGTAAGAGGCAACAGGGTCCTGCTGGAAATAGAGATGCTAGAAGCATTCGTTTTGGAGGGCTCATTCTACTCTGAAGCACTGCCACCAGCAAGTGCAGTTTGGGGGTCCCCCTCCTGTCCGTTAGCACTAGGGAACCATTCCTGCCTACCAGTGGGCTGGGCCCCAGAGGAAGCTGACTTAACCCTCTAGTTACCCATAGGCACTGCATGAGGCATGACTTCAAAGCCAACCAGGCCTGGGGCAGCCCAGCCTACCAGCATGACCACTGTGGTTGACCCTACCACAACAGAAGGGCACACAGAGTCCACGTGGGAGGTATCCCTAGAATATATAGCTCTATAACCAGAGGGCAATATGCTCCTAGGGTGGATAGGACTTTTCCCAAAGAAGCCAAGTCTCCAAGGTCCAGATATGTCACTGACCTACCTCATTCACAGAAATAAGCACAGCTAATTGGGCAAAGTGAGGAGACATTAAATGTTGTAAATGATAGGACAAGACAAAACCTCAGAGAAAAGAACTAAAGGAAGTGGAAATAAGTAACATACCTGAAAAAGAGTTCAAGGTAATGACTGTAAAGAGGCTCTTCAAACTTGGAAGAAAACAGATGAAATCAGCAATGTTAGAAAATACTAAGAAGAACCAAACAGAAATGAAGACTCCAATAACTGAAATAAAAAAATACTCTGGAAAAAATCAACAGTAGTTTAGATGGTATAAGGGAACAAATCAGCAATTTGAAAGATATAGCAGTAAAAATCACCTAAATTGAATAGAAAAAGGGAAAGAATTTTAAAAAATTAAGATAGTTTAATGGACCCCTTGGATAGCAAGCATACTCAATTTGCTTTAAAGGATTCCAGAAGAAGAAAAAGAGAAAGGGGCAGAGAACTTATTTGAAGAAAAAAGTAGCTGAAAGCATCCCTAACCAGGGGAAGAATATAGACATTCAAGGTAAGGAAGCACAAAGATTCCCAAATAAGATTAACTAAATGATGGGGGGGGGGGGGGGCGGGGGAGCTGACAACTAAAAACACTATATCCAGTAAAGTTATCATTTAGATTTGAAAAGAAGATAAATACTATTATGGACAAGGATAAGTTAAAAGAGTTCAACACTACTAAACTGGCTTTACAAGAAATATTAAAAGGATTTCTCTAAGTAGAAAAGTAAAGGCAACAGCTAGAAATATAGAAATTATAAAAGAAAAATCTCACTGGTAAAGTCAAACATACAGTAAACGTGGTAGATTAATCATTTAAAAACTAGTATGAAGGTTAAAAGACAAAAGTAATAAAATGACTTATATCCACAAACAGTAGTTAGAGGACACCAAAAATATGTAAAATATAATGACAAAAACATTAAACGTAAGTTTGGGGGTAAGAATGTAGGATGGTTAGAATGCATTTCATCTTGTAAAATCACCAATGTTATATATATTTCTATAGATATAGATATAGACAGATAGATAGATAGTATGAGACTTATGGTAACCACATCCTGATGACATATAATAGATACACACATAAAAGAGGGGAAAAAATCCAAATATAAACCAAATATAGTTATTAAATCACAGAGAAGAAAGAAAAAAAAGAATAAACAACCTCAAAACAATTAACAAAATAACAATAGGTACATATATATCAATAATTACTTTAAACGTAAATGAAAGGAATGCCCCAGACAAAAGACAAAGAATGGCTGAATGAATACAAAAACAAAACCCACACATATGCTGTCTACAAGAGACTCATTTCAGATATGAAAACACACACAGCCTAAATGTGAGAGAATGAAAAAAGGTATTCCATGCAAACAGAAACAAAAAGAAAGCTGAGGTAGCAATACTTATATCAGACAAAATAGATTTCAAAATAAAGACTGTAACAAGAGAGAATGACATTACATAACAATCAAGGGATCGATCCAAGAAAAAGAACAATTGTAAATATATATGCAACCCATAAAGAAACACCTAAATACATAAAAGAAATTTTAACAAACATAAAGGGAGAAATAGTAGGAGATTTTAACACCACACTTACAACAGTGGACAGATCATTCAGATAGAAAATCAATAAAGAAACACTCGCCTTAAACAGCATATTATACTACATTGACTTAACAAATATGTAAAGAAATTTTCTCCAAAACTTCTTTCTAGGTGGCTCAGATGGTAAAGAATCTGCCTGCAATGCAGGAGACCTGGGTTTGACCCCTGGGTTGGGAAGATCCCCCGGAGAAGGGAACAGCTACCCACTCCAGTATTCTGGCCTAGAGAATTCAAGGGTCCATGGGGTTGCAAAGAGTCAAATGTGACTGAATGACTTTCACTTTCACTTTTGGGCTTTGAATCCACCTACAGTGCAGGAGACCCTGGTTCAATTCCTGGGTTGGGAAGATCACTGGAGAGTGATAGGCTACGGCTCCAGTATTCTTGGTCTTTCCTTGTGGCTCAGCTGGTAAAGAACCCACTTGCAATGCAGGAGACCTGGGTTCAATCCCTGGGTTGGGACAATCCCCTGGAGAAGGGAAAGGCTACTCACTCCAATATTCTGGCATGTAGAATTCCATGGACTGTATAGTCCATGGGGTCGCAAAGAACTGGACATGACTGAGCAACTAGGCCATGCCATGTGGGGTCACCCAAGATGGACAGGTCATAGTGGAGTGGTCTGACAGAATGCGGTCCACTGGAGAAGGGAATGGCGAACCACTTCAGTATTCTTGCCTTGAGAACCTCATGAACAGTGTGAAAAGGCAAAAAGATAGGACACTGCAAGATAAACTCCCCAGGTCAGTAGGTGCCCAATATGATACTGGAGATCAGTGGAGAAATAAGAAAGAATGAAGGGATGGTGCCAAAGCAAAAACAACACCTGGTTGTGGATGTGACTGGTGATAGAAGCAAGGTCTGATGCTATAAAGAGCAATATTGCATAGGAACCTGGAATGTTAGGTGCATGAATCAAGGCAAATTTGAAGTGGTCAAACAAGAGATGGCAAGAGTGAATGTAGACATTCTAGGGTCTAGAGTCAGTGAACTAAAATGGACTGGAATGGGTGAATTTAACTAAGATGACCATTTCATCTACTACTGTGGGTAGGAACCCTTAGAAGAAATGGAGTAGCCATCATGGTCAACAAAAGAGTCCAAAGTGCAGTACTTGGATGCAATCTCAAATATGACAGAATGATCTCTGTTCATTTCCAAGGCAAACCATTCAATATCATGGTAATCCAAGTCTATACCCCGACCAGTAACGCTAAAGAAGCTGAAGTTGAACAGTTCTATGAAGACCCACAAGACCTTTTAGAACTAACTTCCAAAAAAGATGTCCTTTTCATCACAGGGGACTGGAATGCAAAAGTAGGAAGTCAGGAAACACCTGGAGTAACAGGCAAATGAGGCTTTGAGTACAGAATGAAGCAGGGCAAAGGCTAATAGGGTTTTGCCAAGAAAACGCAGTGGTCATAGCAAACACCCTCTTCCAATAACACAAGAGAACACTCTACACATGGGAATCACCAGATGGTCAACACCTAAATCAGATTGATTATATTGGCTGCCAAAGATGGAGAAGCTCTATACAGTCAACAAAAACAAGACCAGGAGCTGACTGTGGCTCAGATCATGAACTCCTTATTGCCAAATTCAGACTGAAATTGAATAAAATAGGGAAAACCACTAGGCCATTCAGGTATGACCTAAATCAAATCCCTTATGATTATACAGTGGAAGTGAGAAATAGATTTAAGGGACTAGATCTGATAGACAGAGTGCCTGATGAACTATGGACTGAGGTTCGTGACACTGTACAGGAGACAGGATCAAGACCATCCCCAGGAAAAAGAAACGCAAAAAAGCAAAATGGCTGTCTGGGGAGGCCTTACAAATAGCTGTGAAAAGAAGAGAAGAGAAAAGCAAAGGAGAAAAGGAAAGATATAAGCATCTGAATGCAGAGTTCCAGAGAATAGCAAGGAGAGATAAGAAAGCCTTCCTCAGCCATCAGTGCAAAGAAATAGAGGAAAACAATAGAATGGGAAAGACTAGAGACATCTTGAAGAAAATTAGAGA
Source organism: Bos indicus x Bos taurus (assembly GCF_003369695.1). Classification (NCBI taxonomy): domain Eukaryota; kingdom Metazoa; phylum Chordata; class Mammalia; order Artiodactyla; family Bovidae; genus Bos; species Bos indicus x Bos taurus. The sequence continues at coordinate 78,475,533 of NC_040090.1, read as the reverse complement.
TATGAAGGGAACATTTCATGCAAAGATGTGCTCAATAAAGGACAGAAATGGTATGGACTTGACAGAAGCAGATGTTAAGAAGAGGTGGCAAGAATACACAGAAGAACTGTACAAAAAAGATCTTCACGACCCAGAAAATCATGATGGTATTATCACTGACCTAGAGCCAGACATCCTGGAATGTGAAGTCAAGTGGACCTTAGGAAGCATCACTACAAAAAAGCTAGTGAAGGTGATGGAACTCCAGTTGACCTATTTCAAATCCTAAAAGATGGTGCTGTGAAAGTGCTGCACTAAATAAGTCAGCTAATTTGGAAAACTCAGCAGTGGCTACAGGACTGGAAAAGTTCAGGCTTCATTCCAATCCCAAAGAAAGGCAATGCCAAAGAATGCTCAAACTACTGCACAATTGCACTCATCTCACGCTAATAAAGTAAAGCTCAAAATTCTCCAAGTCAGGCTTCAGCAATAGGTGAACCGTGAACTTCCTGATGTTCAAGCTGGTTTTAGAAAAGGCAGAGGAACCAGAGATCAAATTGCCAATATCTGTTGGATCATCAAAAAGGCAAGAGAGTTCCAGAAAAACATCTACTTCTGCTTTATTGACTATGCCAAAGCCTTTGACTGTGTGGATTACAATAAACTGTGGAAAATTCTGAAAGAGATGGGAATACCAGACCACCTGACCTGCCTCTTGAGAAACCTGTATTCAGGTCAGGAAGCAACAGTTAGAACTGGACATGGAACAACAGACTGATTACAAATAGGAAAAGGAGTACGTCAAGGCTGTATATTGTCACCCTGTTTATTTAACTTATATGCAGAGTACATCATGAGAAAAGCTGGAATGGAAGAAGCACAAGCTGGAATCAAGATTGCTGGGAGAAATATCAATAACCTCAGATATGCAGATGACACCACCCTTATGGCAGAAAGTGAAGAGGAACAAAAGAGCCTCTTGATGAAAGTGAAAGAGGAGAGTGAAAAAGTTGGCTTAAAGCTCAACATTCAGAAAACGAAGATCATGGCATCTGGTCCCATCACTTCATGGCAAATAGATGGGGAAACAGTGGAAACAATGGCTGACTTTATTTTTCTGGGCTCCAAAATCACTGCAGATGGTGATTGTGGCCATGAAATTAAAAGACGCTTACTCCTTGGAAGGAAAGTTATGACCAATCTAGACAGCATATTAAAAAGCAGAGATATTACTTTTTCAACAAAAGTCTGTCTAGTTAAGGCTATGGTTTTTCCAGTGGTCATGTATGGATGTGAGAGCTGGACTATAAAGAAAACTGAGCGCTGAAGAATTGATGCTTTTGAACTGTGGTGTTGGAGAAGACTCTTGAGAGTCCCTTGGACTGCAAGGAGATCCAACCAGTCCATTCTAAAGGAAATCAGTCCTGTGTGTTCATTGAAAGGTCTGATGTTGAATCTGAAACTCCAACACTTTGGCCACCTGATGGAAAGAACTGACTCATTTAAAAAGACCCTGATGCTGGGAAAGATTTTGGGCAGGAGGAGAAGGGGATGACAGAGGATAAGATGGTTGGATGGCATCACCGACTCAATGGCCATGGGTTTTGGCAAACTCCAGGAGTTGGTATTGGGCAGGGAGGCCTGGCGTGCTGCAGCTCATGGGGTCACAAAGAGTCGGACACGACTGAGTGACTGAACTGAACTGAACTGAGAACTTTCATTTCACTTTCCTTCAAAAGCAAAATACATATTCTTTTCAAGTGCACATGGAGTATTTTCCAGAATGGATCACATGCTAGGGCACAAAACAAGTCTCAATAAGTTTACAAATACTATAGCTTTGATAAAACATCTTTTCCAACCATAGTGGTATGAAACTAGAAATCAACACTAAGAGAAAAAACTGTAATAAAAAAAACATATGCATAAACAACCTATACTAAATAACCAATGAGCTACTGAAAGAATCAAGAAATACTTAGAGACAAATGAAAATGGAGATGGAATGATTCAAAGTATATGAGCTGCAGATAAAGCAGATCTAACAGGGAAGTTTAGAATGATACCTGCCTAGAAAATTTCCCGGTGGTCCAGTGGTTAAGAGTCTGCCTTGAAATGCAGAGGATTTGATCCCCGGTTGGGAAACTAAGATCCTACATACGACAGTGCAACTAAGCCTACACACCACAACCACTGAGCCGCCTGCCCTGGAGCTTGTGTGCCACAGCCAGAGAGCCCATTTGCTGCCACTACTAATGCCCATGCACTCTGGAGCCTGTGCACTGCCACTTCTGAGCCTGCATGCCACAACTAGAGAGTCTATGCACCACAATGAAAAGATCCCAAAGATCCTGTGTGCTGCAAGTAAGACATGAAGCAGCCAAATAAATAAAAGCTTTTTTAAGTTAAAAAGTTAAAAAAAGAATGATGCAAGCCTACATCAAGAAACAAGAAAAATCTCACATAAACAATTTACTCTTACACTGACAGTAACTCCAAAAAGAAAAAACAAAATCCCAAGTTAGTAGGAGATAAAAAGAGCAGAGCATAAATAAATGAGAGACTTAAAAAAAAAAAAAAAAGAAGAAGAAAGATCAATGAAACCAAGAGCTGGGTCTTTGAAAAGATAAAAGTGATAAAAAAGAAACTTTAGCCAGATTCATCAAAAAAAATTTTTGTTCAGTCACCAAGTTGTGTCCGACTCTTTGTGACCCCTTGGGACTCCAGGCTTCCCTGTCCCTCACCATCTCCCAGAGTTTGCCCAAGTCGGTGTCCATTGAATTGGTGATGCCATCCAACCATCTCATCCTCTGTCGGCTTCTTCTCCTTCTGCCTTCAATCTATCTCAGCATCAGGATCTTTTCCAATGAGTCAGCTGTTCACATCAGGTGGCCAAAGTGTTGGAGCTTCAGAATCAGTCCTTCCAAAGAGTACTCAGGGTAGATTTCTTTTCAGACTGATTTGATCTTGCTCTCCAAGGGATTCTCAATCAAGAAAAATAGAGAGAGCTCAATAAGTAAAATCAGACATGAAAGAAGAGAATGTACAACGACACTACAGAAATACAAAGATTCATAAGAGATTAAAATGAATAATAATACACTGATGAAATGAATGATCTAAAAAAGTGAACAAATTCACAAAAAATACAATCTTCTAAGACTGAATCAGGAAGAAAAAGAAAATATGAAGAGACCAATTACCAGTAATGAAATCGAGTCAGTAGTACAAAGAAAATTCACAAAAAGCAAAAGTCCTGGAACAGATGGCTTCACAGGTGAACATTTAAAGAAGTAATACCCATCCTTTTAAAACTATTCCAAAAAAATCAAAGAGGATGGAACACTTTCAAACTCATTCTATAAAGCCAGCATCATCCTGATGCTGCTGCTGTTGTTAAGTCGCTTCAGTCGTGTCCGACTCTGTGCAACCCCAGAGAGGGCAGCCCACCAGGCTCCCCTGTCTCTGGGATTCTCCAGGCAAGAAAACTGGAGTGGGTTGCCATTTCCTTCTCCACATCCTGATACTAAAACCACACAAAAAACACAAAGACATTAGGGCAATATCACTAATGAACATAGAAGCAAAAATTCTGAAAAAAAAAATTAGCAAACCAAATTCAAAAATACATTAAAAGGCTCATATACAGTGATGAAGTAGGATTTATCCCAGGGATGCTGTGATGGCTTGTTATCCACAAATCCATCAATGTGTTGTGCTGGTAGCTTACAGTGAATGGTGTCAGATTCATGGTCTCCAAAGGAGAAGAATTCTCTCTGGGATCAAAGATGCAGCCTCAGTCATTCAGAGCTTTGTGTAGAAGAGATTTTATTAAAGTGAAAGGATAGAGAAAAGCTTCCAGCAAAAGACACTTGGAAGGGGGTAGAAGAGTGCCCACTCTCGCTGGTTTAGCTGGGGCTTTATGTACTTTTTAGTGGACTGCCAAACATAGTTAAAGAAATACCTCAAGGCTGTGAAAGTTTTACCAGTCTCTTCTCCCACAGTGTACATCTTGAGACAACATCAAAATAAGATTAACCAAGGGGAATGGTCTCCGGACAAGATGTCTCTGGCAGGATATATCATATCCGTATAATCAAGAGCGTAGACTTTTGCAGAAAAACAGGTTCCCACATAAGATATATTGTTTTGTGTAATCATTAGCTCTGGGCTTAAAGAAAGTGAGTGTTAGGCTAAAGATTGTTGACATAGAAACTCAGAGCTTAGGGAAAAAAGTCCTACATGACTAAGGTGAAGGAATGTAAAAAAATGTTTGCCTCCTTCTCCTCCTTGAGGGCCCAGGACTCCCTATCAACCTACCTAAGAATAACTCTCAATACCATACTGGGGCTTCCCTGATGGCTCAGTTGGTAAAGAATCTGCCTGCAATGCAGGAGACCCTGGTTTGATTCCTGGGTCGGGAAGATCCGCTGGAGAAGGATTACCCTGCCCACTCCAGTATTCTTGGGCTTCTCTTGTGGCTCAGCTGGTTAGGAATCTGCCTGCAATGCAGGAGACCTGGGTTTGATCCCTGGGTTGGGAAGATCCCCTGGAGAAGGGAAAGCCTACCCACTCCAGTATTCTGCCCTGGAGAATTCCATGGACTGTATAGTCCATGGGGTCGCGAAGAGTCAGACATGACTGAGGGACTTTCACTTTCACCATATTAACAATTGAAGACTAAAAACTACATGATCATCTCAATATATTCAGAAAATGCTTTTGACAAAATTTAAAACTCATTTACGATTAAAAAAAAACTCTCCACAAAATCGATATAGCTGGAACACACCTCAATATAACAAAGGCCATATATGACAAGCCCAGAGCCAACATAGTCCTCAATGGTGAAATGCTGAAAGCCTTTCCTTTTAAGATCAGGAATAAGTGAAAAAATGCCTACTCTTTCCACTTTTATTTAGCACAAAGTCCTAGCTGCTATAATCAGACAAAAAAAGAACTACAAAGAATCCAAATTAGAAAGGATGAAATAAAACTGTCATTGTTTACAGACTACATAATATTATATGTAGAATATCTTAAATAAGCTATTAAATGAATTCAGTAAATTTTAGGACACAAAGTTAACATATTAGAAATTTATTGTATTTTTATACACTAATAATGAACTATCAGAAAGAGAAATTAAGAACATAATCCCATTTACAATTGCATCAAAAAGAATATAAAATTCCTATGAATAAACATAAGCAAAAATGGTAAATAACTAGTACTCTGCAAGCCATAAGACACTGATAAGGAAGCTGAAAATGACACAAACAAATGAGAAAATATACTGTGTTATGAATTGAAGGGGCAATATTGTTAACATGACCATACTTCCCAAGGCAGTCTACAGTTTCAATGCAATCTCTATCACACTATTAAAGGCATTTTTCACAGAACTGTACAAAATCTTTAAAAATTTTTGTGGAACCTCAAAAGACTCTAAATAGTCAAAGCAACCTGAAGAAAGTAAAACAAAGCTGGAGGTGTAATATTCCCCTGATTTCAAGCTATACTACAAAGCTACAGTCATCAAACAATATAGAACTAGCACAAAAACAGATCATACATCAGTGACAGAAAGCCCAGAAATAAACTGACACTTATATTCAATGAATCTACAGCAAAGGAGGCAAGGATATTCAATGAAGAAAACAGAGCCTTTTCAATAAACTGGTACTGGAAAAACTGGTCAGCTACAGGCAAAAGAATCACATCATATACAAAAATAAGCTCAAAACGGGTTGAAATCTTAAATGATTTTAAGACTATAAAACTTATAGAGTAAAACATACACAGTATGCTCTTTGACAGTGGTCTTAGCAATACTTTTTTTGAGTCTGTCTTCTCAGCAAGGAAAATAATAGCAAAAATAAGCAAGTGGGACAAAAATCAAAATAAAAAGCTTTTGAATAGGGAAAACACTATGAAATGAAATGAAAAGACAGGCTATTGAAATGAAATGAAACGAAAGGCAGCCTATTGAATGTGAGAAGGTATTTGCAAATGATATATCTAATAATGAATTAATATCCCAAAACTACAAAGAATTCTTACAACTCAACATTAAAACAAACAAACAACCTGATTTAAAAATTGGTGGAGGACCTGAATAGACATCTTTCCAGAGAAGACAGGCAGATGGCCCACAGACACATGAAACGATGCTCAACTGCCTGACACCTGTCAGAGTGGCTATCAACCGGAAGACAACAAACAGCAAGGACATGGAGAGAAAGCAACTCTTGTGCCCTGTTGGTTGAATTGTAAGTTGATGTAGCCATTATGGAAAACAGAATGGAGTTTCCTTGAAAACTAAAGAGTGAACCACCATCTGTGATAGTGAGGTAGGACAGCAACTTCACTTCTAGGTGTTTTCTGAAGAAAGAAAAAACACTAATTCCAAACGATGTATGCACACCAATGTTTATTGCAGCATTATGTACAATAGGCAGGTAACCTAGGTGTCCACTGGTAGATAAATTGATAAAGAAGATGAGGCATATATACACATAATGAAATGTATTATTCGGTCATAAAGAAAAGACTTACAATTTACCACAACGTGGATGCAACTGAAGGACATTATGGCTTAATGGAATAAGTCAGACAGAGACAGATAAATACCACTTCATCTTACTCTATGTGGAATCTCAAAAAGGTGAAAAAAAACAAGCAAGCATAACAAAATAAAAACAGACTGAGAGATACAGGGTCCAAACAGGTGGTTGTCAGAGGGGAGGTGGGTGGAAAGGGGTGAAATAGGTTAAGGAGATTAAGAGGTACAAATTTTCAGGTGTAAAATGAATAAGCTACAGGGATATACTATGCAGCAGAAGGAATAGGGTCAGTAATATTGTAATAACTTTACAAGGAGACAGATGGCTAGACTTATGATGATCACTTCAAAATGAATGTAAATGCGAAATCACTGTATAGCATATTTGAAACTAACACAATATTGTACATCAACTATACTTAGTAAAAAAAAAAAAAATTTTTTTTCAGTGTATCTGAGTGAGTGAGTGAACTCACTCAGCCGTGTCCGACTCTTTGTGACCCCATGGACTGTAGCCCACCACACTCCTCCATCCATCGACTTTTCTAGATAAGAGTACTGGAGTGGGTTGCCATTTCCTTTTCCAGAGGATCTTTCCGACCCAGGGATTGAACCCAGGTCTCCCGTATCACGGGCAGACGCTTTACTGTCTGAGCCACCAGGGAATCTATAGAAAGCGAGGGACATCTCCAAACTCTCAGTCACTCCCACACAAGTCTGATGTGTAAGTAACTTCCTGCTTTAGCTAGGATTTGAGCTACACTGAGACCTGACTTTAGTCCTTTGCCTGAAAACAATGAGGGGTGAAGGAGACAATTTGGGAGGAGGACAGGAATTATCCTGTGAGATACTGAGTCAGATACAGTCTTCGTGTATTCTCTATGCAAGGGTAGATTGTCCTCCTCTGTAAGGAGGGACATACTACTTCTACACATGTGGACTTACAGAGAAATTTAGGTGTTCAAGGTTTTCAGGTTTGTCTGCCCATTATTTCCAGCTAGAAAATGTCCAATTTTGCAATTAGGTCTGGGACTTATTTTCAGCATGGTCTACAATAGATGAGGAGTTTTTAAAATGTTGCCATTAATATCTGTGAGCTTTCACAAAGTGTCTTGAGATATTTGGCTTCTCTAAGCCTATTACTTTCTTTACTAAATTCCTAGGGCAGTTAATCAACCCACTCTACATTTCTTACCTTCCTTCTCATACTGTTGAAATGTCATAGGCACCTGATAATCCAACACCGCACCATTCATCTTCATCTTTCCATAATCAGCCCCAGATGAAAGTCTTAGTAACTGTAATGCCACTACATACCATACACAAGTATCTTAATTTAGTATTCCTAGAAAGCAGGGCCTGGGACAAAAGTTTAAGGGTAACCCAGTGGGGCTGGATTGAGAGGCAAGGAGACACAATCAGGGAAACCAGGAGGGACGATACACAGATGAATTCTCAACTGGACAAAGATAAGTGTTGCTTAATATGAGACTGTCTGAGGGGCTACGGGAAATATTTCTTAGAAGCATCCTTCTGAACAAAGAAAAGGAGGTGTGTTTATTCATCCATTCCTCTCACACTGGTAAAATATTTGCCCCACAAACGATTAATCTTGTCAATTCTAGGTTGTATGTGCATGAATTCCAAGTGAGTTCCATAGCAGAGATGGATGGAACACCAACAGAAAAGGGGGAAAAACCCTAGAGAAGGAAACTAGAAACACCCTGCACAGGCCCAAGCAAGAACCGCTGTTAGAAGCTGGTTTAGCACCTGAACAGAGCCAGCCACCACGGTTGTGGTGGAATAACAGAGATGAAGCCAGGGAAGAATCTGAAGAGTTTCTGACAATCTCTGTGACTCAGCAATTGTACTGTTTGGTGTCCAGTCAGCAGAAAAGCCTACATGTGTGCCACATTAGTTATAAAAGCCCCCAAATGGTAACAGGGCTTCCCTGGTGGTTCAGCGGTAACGAATCCACCTGCCAATGCAGGAGACATGGGTTGGGCAGATCCCCTGGAGAAGGAATGACAACACACTCCGGTATTTTTGCCTGGGAAATCTCACGGACAGAGGAGCCTGGTGAGCTACAGTCCACGGGGTCGCAAAGAGTCAGACACGACTTAGTGACTGAACAACAACAACAACAAATGGTAACAACCCAAAGTCAGTGGGTAAAGTGCAGAGTGATAATGTTCAACACAATAAGGCAGATGGAAAATATATACGCTTGAATCAATTTAGTTAAAAATGGGTGAGTTTAGCCGAAGGTCTTAGCAGGTGGGGGCACAGTGGTTTCTTTGGGGGACAGAGAGTGTATAGAGATTGCTCTTGGCACTGCCCGCGCTCCCTGTCGGTGCCCTGGTGGATACCGCAAGGGTCAGCTGCTACAGCTCCCAGATGTCCCCTGTTACTTTGCCGAGTGAGAGCATCCTTCCTGGAAGCTACACCTGTCTCCCCAAACCAGGCCTCAACTGATAACGGTTGACACAGGGATGCAAAAGGCTAGTTCCTTTACCTCAAGGTAGGACGAACGGTAATTCAGTTTTTGCTCCAGAGTTCCTTGGCCATGAGACCAAAGCAAAGCTCTGTCTGAAATCGTGTTCTTCACCATTCTTTCGCTTTTTCCTGCTCTAAAGTGTTTTTTCCCCTCCTCTTGAGAGCACTCCTCCCCCACTGAAGGCACCTAGATCCCTGTTTCAGGCCCTTATTCTAGAGAAAGAGCTAAGAGCGAGCTGAGCCGTGACAGGGTTGTGTGCAGGATACACACTGTCTTGTGAGATGCCTCCTGCATCTTTGGTTAAGACATAAAACACTTGTTGGTTTGACTCACCATTTGAAATTAATATAGGATCCTACTCATGAATGGCCAAATGGTGAATCCTTTAAACTGGCACTATTTGAAAGGGAGATTATTTTGAGAGTCCTCATCATAAACAGCTGTCGTACCAGCACTTAGGGAGGATCAAATTGAAAGCAGGTGGCACCCCTGCAGCTGCAGATGGAGAGACATCCTTATCACTAGACACAGGACTCACAGGGCTTAGAAGCCTGTATACTCAAACTCGCGACTTCGGTTCACTGCTCCGAACCAAACTCTCCTTAGATTCTTCACTAAATTTGTCTTCTCAATTCCTCACAAATTTATTGTTTCTTTACCTTAAAAAGCTGCCTGTTTGAGGTCTCATTTCTATGACACCTCCTTGTGCACGCATTAAGTTAAATGTCTTTTTCTTCTGTTAATCTGTCTCATGTCAACTTTATTATTAGTGCTGCCACAAGGGCTAAAGAAAGGTAAGGGAGACATTTCCCCTTCCTTGACACTGGTCATGTTTTGTTTCTTGAGCTGGGTGAGGGTTCCATGGAGTTATTAACTTTGTGATAACACATCGATGGGAATATTTACATGTGCACTTTTCTGCAATTATGCTGTATTTCAATATGAGAGGGACCTAGCCAAAGGTAAGGTTATACTGCTCTCCAAATTGTTGACTTAGCTGCCTGCCTCAGAATCATGAACACCTCAAAATATTCCCAAGACTCTCTGCGTACTTGGAAGTCTGTAAATATTCTGGAATTCCCCTATGTCTCAGCACTAAAGAATCCACCTGCAGTGCAGAGATGCAGGAGGCATGGGTTCAATCCTTGGGTTGGGAAGATCCCCTGAAGGAGAAAATGACAACCCACTCCAGAATTTTTGTCTGGAAAATCCCCTGGACAGAGAAGTCTGGTGGATTACAGTCCACAGAGTTGCAAAGGGTGGGACTCAACTGAGGAAGTGAGCATGCAAACACTGAGCACCCTCCGAGGTGTGCCTGCAGCTCACAGGGCTCAGAGGCTACCTACAGGACTCCTGTCTCCATTAACACCCTCCCAACTCAGGCATGAGAAACTGGACAGTGTTCCTCTGGGAGAGCTAGTTGTATGCTGGTGCTAAGTCCTAAGTCACTTAAGTCGTATCCAACTCTGTGGGACCCCATAGACAGCAGCCTGCCAGGCTCCCCCGTCCCTGGGATTCTCCAGGCAAGAACACTGGAGTGGGTTGCCATTTCCTTCTCCAATGCATGAAAGTGAAAACTGAAAGTGAAGTCGCTCAGTCGTGTCCGACTCTTAGCGACCCCATGGACTGCAGCCTTCCAGGCTCCTCCATCCATGGGATTTTCCAGGCAAGAGTTCTGGAGTGGGGGGCCATTGCCTTCTCCGAGTTATATAGCTTTAACAAAATCTAAAATCTTGGTAGCTTAGCACAATGAACGTTTATTTCTTAAGCAAAATCTACTGAGGTTTTGGGTGACCGTTCAGAGTGTTGGCCCAAGAATTCAGGCTTCTTCAAGCTTGTGGAAATTCTCTCAAACTGTGCTTCTACAATGGCTTCCCCAGTGGCTTGGCAATAAAGAATCCTCCTGCAATGCAGGAGACACAGGCTTGATGTCTGGGTTGGGAAGATCCCTGGAGGAGGGAATGGCAACCCGCTCCAGCACTCTTGCCTGGAGAATCCCATGGACAGAGGAGCCTGGCGGGCTGCAGTCCATGGGGTCACAAAGAGTCGGACACTGATGACTGAGCACGAATCCCACAGCGCTGGAGAAGTTTCCACCGGCATCCGGGGTTTCCATCCGGAAGTGACAGTGGTCACTTCTGGGCACACTCTGCTGGCCAGGACTATCCAGGTGCCACTTCCCACTCCTCCCTTCAACAACTGAGGGGAACTGAACTGTGGAAAATATAACCCTTCCGTGTACTCAGAAGGAGAGAAGAGGACAGGCCTTGGAAAGCACTGCCATGCTGTCACTGAGCTTACCTAAAACCAAGTTTGGAACCCTTATAAGGGCATGGAAAATAGATCTCCCCCCTTCTGTATGATGTAAATTCCACGAGAAGGGAGAATATCTGAACTTTTCATCTACTCTCATTTCACACATGAATATATTGCATAGTTGTCTAATTCTTATTTCAAATTTGAAAATCTCTGAGTGACTTTAAAATCAGAAATAATAACATAACAAACATAATAGAAAGTTTTAGAAACAGTAGAGACAGGGATGGCTTTATTTCAAACGTAAAACACTTTATAACAAAGTTGTCCCTTGCGTATCAGGATGGTAGTGGTGGTTGCTGATACGTTCCTGAATCGTTTTCTGTGGTGAAGGCTCATATCTCGTCTCTTTCTCTCTTGAGAGAAGACATCACGGAGAGTGTTTTCCACTGTGAATGTCAGAGTCTCATATTTTGCAGAAGAGTTTCTCTCATTGTAAAACTGGCCCATATGAATCCATAAGCTATAAACCTGACCTCAGTTAGGCCTCATCTGTGGAACTAAATTACAGTAGTATATAGTATATAAAAATTACATTCTAAATCATAAAAAAATGCTGAATGAGGTATAAATAAGATTATACTTTAAAATAAGATTATACTTAATAACTTTATTTTATTTAAATATATGGCTCTTCATGGAGAAGGAGATGGCAACCCACTCCAGTATTCTTGCCTGGAGAATCCATGGACAAAGGAGCCTGGTGGGCGACAGTCCGTGGGGTCGCAAAGAGTCGGACACAACTGATCGACTAACACGACACATGGCTCTTCAGGAAACACCTTCCATAGACTTGTACAACAGACTTTTCTGTTTAACCTTGTAAACATTGGTCAATTTTTTCTGCAGTTGAACCAGCTATTAGCTTTTAGAAGAGTCAAAATTCTCTTAGTTTGGGGATCAAATTTGTATTGCCTTCTTCCATGGAAGAAATAGAAAAATCCTAGAAGTAAAACAAAGGAGACGTTATATTATACAAATGATTTCTAAGTTTAACCTGAATTATTAAATAATCCAAGTCATTTGTAAGAATAAATATTTTTGGTATTTTCTGTTCTAAATAACAATACTGATGATATTCTGTGGCAACAAAAGAGAGGAGTATATAAACTCACTTACCACCTTTCTGGAAAACAGCATCAACTTTGTTGCCAATTCCGGGAAAGTCTTCTGCTATCATTTTGGGATAACCTGCATCCATGGACTGTTTATATTCATCATACCTGGTCAAAAAATAATTGGAATGTCAGAACTATTTGTTAAAGATATAGGAATTCATCAGCAAGAACGTAATAAAAACTTTTTCACAGATTATGTATAAAATAGGAGGTGAGATGAGGTGAGTAGGATGCTGGGTGGACTAGAAAATTTAAAAGGTCCCTCTGAATTATAACATCTAGTTCTAATTTCTCCAGTGGGTGCCATTAATGTCGAATGCAGTGAAAGATAAGTTCCTGGTGGCTGCAGCAGTTCTATGAAGATGAATGCCCTTCTCTTCACACTATATTTCTCAATTCAGGCTCACGTTCTTCCTGGATTTCTAGGACAGATATGATCATTACTGGCCAATAGACTCTGTAACTAGACAAGCTACTGCCATTCACAGCAAAGGCAGCCAGCCCAGGCAGTATGAGACCCGTGTCTTAAATGAGTCAGTCTAGCAACTTCCACCTAGAAAGGACAGGTGTCCTCCTGTGTTCTGCACCCAGCCTTTACCTCCAGCATTTGTTGGCAACAAAGAAGTATGTTTTCCCAGTATCTTCCTCAGAAACAGCGGCATCGATGCTCTTCACCGTTCTCGGAAAGCCAAAGGATCTGTAGATGTCCCTGGGGTATCCGCGGAGCACATCCTGCCCCTTAACGGCCCAGTACTTGTTACCTGCCAATCAAGAAACCGGGATGAAAACCCTTGCCAAGGGCACCAGTAGACAGGAAGCAGATCTCCAGCTAAATGCTTACTCTCACGTGCGAGGGCAGTGTCCCCACTTCACATCAGAATCATTTAGGGAGATTTTTTTGTTTTTTTCTGAATACTGATGCTGGTATCCTACCCCAGACCAATTAAATTAGTATATTTAAGTTTTTTTTTTCCTGGATGATTCTAATCTGTAGCGAGCCTTGGGAATGACTGGTTTATGGAGCTGGGGACCTCTTTCCAAAGTTCAAACGACTAAAGAGTTCATCATGCCACCACAGAGATAGAAATCTTTGCTTCTCCAGGTTGCCCACAGGCTGCAGAAGTTCACCCCAAGGTATCCTAAAGGCCAGAGGGTTGTAATGACTCACAGTTTGTAATGACTTGCGACCCTGGGTAGAAATCATTACATCTAACTAGAAGACGGTTCCAAATCCTTAAATGTAGGCTGTGTCCAGATGCTGCACGTTTCACTCAGTAAGTGAAGTGAAAGCTGCTCAGTCGTGTCTGACTTTTTGTGACCCCATGGACTATAGTCCATGGAATTCTCCATGTCAGAATACTGGAGTGGGTAGCCTTTTCCTTCTCCAATACTTAGTAAACCCCAAGTCAAATAAAACTGGTCTTACATCTTGAAGCCAGCATTGTTCTTATTGCACAAATATTTTTATTTATCCCTCGGGGAGGGGGGGCACTTTGAAATTTTGTGTATCTAAAATCCTATTTATTTTCATTATAAAAGAGCTAGAAAGCTCATTTCAAAGTTTATTGCCCATCTGAATTGTTTTCAGTTCTTTGCCTTGAGAGAATTACTGGGACAGGTGTCTTCATGTTTGTCTATAACTATGCCAATCATATATTTGCAGAAAAACTGTTCCTTGGCATAGTGTTGTCAAAGTAAGGAGCTGATCGTTGGATTGGGGTTTTATTCTGATAGAATCAAAAAGTTTGCCTCATTCAATTCGTGGTAATTAGGACTTTTCACACTTTAAGTTCATATGCATTGCCTGGGAATCTTGGTAACATTCAAGGCGGTCTGGAGTAGGATCTGACGACACCGGTAGACTTTGTGGGCCTTATGCTAAGTGAGATTCTGTGATTCTCACAGACCGGGGACAGCGTCAACGCCCCTGGTCTGCAAGGCATACTCTGATGGCAAGGTTGCAGAGCCCCCATCTGGCTGTCGTGAGGCAGCTTCTCCTTTCAGGAAAGCAACTGGCGGAAAACAGGCTCTAGGAAACCAAGCGACTCCAATGTTCCTCTCAGTTTTATTCCTGGACACCCCAGGGAGATGGAGAGGATTTAAAATACATAGTTTGCACAGAAAATCCTTTCATAAGTCCAGATTCACAAACAAGCCAGGAAATCTGTGTCTCAAATTTTTTCCCTTAGAAATGCACTCTGCAATTCTTAGCTAAGGGGATGGACTCCCACTGACATGGTATGACTGCTCAGTTTGTCAAAGTCCATGGAAAGAAAGTCAGTAGTAATCTCATACATGAACCCCAAAGCAGAAGAAAACTTAATTGGTAAAAAGTGAAAGTGAAGTCGCTCAGTCATGTCTGACTCTGTGACCAAGTGGACTGTAGCCCACCAGGCTCCTCTGTCCATGGGATTTTCCAGGCAAGAATACTGGAGTGGGCTGCCATTCGCTTCTCCAAGGGATCTTCCCACCCAGGGATGGAACCTGGGTCTCCCGCATTGCAGGCAAATGCTTTACCCTCTGAGCCACCAGGGAAGCCCCAACTGGTAAAAACCGAGAGCTAATTGGACAGAGGAGCCCAGCAGACTACAATCCATGGGGTTGCAAGAGTCAGATGTGACTTAGTGACTAAAGAACAACAAAAATTGAAAGTATTACCTTTGAAAAACCGGACCTCATCCCTGTCGGCAACCTCATAAGCAGCTTGAAGTCCATTTGGGAGTTGTGGCCAGAAAACAGAGATGAAATTGAGCTCCACTTCTGGGTACAAGGGATTTGTGCGCATGTAGAACCTAATTTGAAAAAAAAAAGGTTTTGATCAAATACATAGCAAGTTCTGGTGTCATCCAGGCCCTTCTACGGCTGGCATTGGTGGCTTGTGGGTTAGTGTTTAACACGTGGCTCTCCAAAGTGGAGGTGGAGAGGAGTTCTGGTCTGTAGCCTTTGCTTACTTTCTTGGTGGAAATACTCCAACCACTGCAGATTTCAAGAGATTTGAAGTGGTACCTCACTGTATAGTATTTCCCCCATACAGGCATAAGCCATCTCAGGAATATAAATAAATAGAAAAATATAGCAAAATAATTGCAAAGGGATGCAAAGGGATGGGGCCTTCCCTGGTGGCTCAGACGGTAAAGAATCTATCTGTAACGGCGGAGACCTGAGTTTGATCCCTAGGCTGGAAAGATCCCCTGGAGAAAGGAATGGCTCCCCACTCCTGTATTCTTGCCTGGAGAATTCCATGGACAGAGGAGCCTGGTAGGCTAAGGCTACAGTCCATGGGGTCACAGAGCTGGACACGACTGAGTATCTAACACACACGCACACACATACACACACACACACACACACACACAAAAGGATGAGTTATAATTATTTTTAGTACCTTTGGTTTAAATATAATTTTAAATTGATATAGTTAAACTTTTAATAATGCTGTTTAACAACCAGCTTGCAAAATTCTCCAATGGCACTGGCTAGAACACAACACTTGCATTCTGCATTTTGTACACACTCTACCTACTTCATGTCCTACCTCACAGAAATCCTGTAAGAGATTACTTCCATCTCACGGATTAGAAACTGAGGTCAGGGGGGCAGAGGGAGGTGTCCAAGGCCAGGTGACTGATAAGACGCAAAGGGTAGTTTAAACCCTAGCCACTCCCTGTGTGCTCCTGAGACCGGCAGTTCCAAAGTTGGTTCTGCAGTCCCACGTGTGCTAAGTCACTTCAGTTGTGTCCGGCTCTGCCTATTATTTGTTAATGACAAAGTTGACTCCACGGTCCACAGGGACTGGGGTGAAGACAAAGCATGAACTGTCGTGTGGATCCGGAGGGCAGACTCTGGACTTCCGATCCAGTGGCCTCTGCCTGCCTGTGAGACCTGGGGCAGGCCAGTCGCCGTCAGTTTCCTGCCGTCCGTGTCTCCATGACTTGGTGACATCTAGATGACCTCAGTGTCCTCTCAGGTCTGGCGGACCTTAGACTCGGCCCTGTTCTTCGGGGTCATCCCTCAAGTACTTGCTTTGATGAGCTGTCCTCAGGTACTGAGAGCTTTCCTTGAAAGCCGTATCTTTCCTAGCACTCCCCAGCACTGAGCCACCCCCTGCATGTATCCGTCCTTATCTCTTAAACTCGAGATAGTAAAGCACAGGCTGGGAAGCAGGAGGAGCTGACTCTCCTGCCTTCTGGGGCAGCTATGACTGTGACCCAGGAGAACAGCACTCCAAGAGGAAAGCGGGGAGAAGCCAGCCTTCTAAAGCACCCCTACTTTCTATGCATGCTGGGCTGTGCCGTTCAGAAGACTGTTACTATTTTCCTGGTCCTTTAGGAGTCAGAACTGTATGCAGAGCAGCCCTACTCCTTGCACACAAGGGGACCCTAGACTTCTCGAGGTCTCATGCTGCCTAGGGAGCTCTGGGACCCTCCTCTGAGGACGGAAACTCACTGTGACCATCCATTCCCCTGCCGGGATCTCATGAGCTTCTGGGGGTTCTCCCTGCGCCTACATGTCTTTGCCTCCTCCCAAGGTTGGGGGCACAGAGACTTGTTATGACCACAGGCTTTGGAAAGGCTGTCTTTTCCAAGATGACACTTCAAAGGGGTCTACACAACCCTCATCATCATGATAGTGCTGTGAAAAGGACCAATTTCTCCTAACAAAATTCTGATGTACTTAACCATCTCAAAGAGTGACAAAAACGGGAAGAGGCCTGAAGCAGAGTTCAGAAGACCGATTACTGCTCTGCTGCCAGTGAACCTGGTACCCTGAGGATCTCTTTCCTTTTCTCTGCTTTGCTAAGTCCCTTCAGTCGTGTCCGACTCTGTGCGACCCCATAGATGGCAGCCCACCAGGCTCCCCTGTCCCTGGGATTCTCCAGGCAAGAACACTGGAGTGGGTTGCCATTTCCTTCTCCAATGCATGAAAGTCAAAAGTGAAAGGGAAGTCGCTCAGTCGTGTCCGACCCTCAGCGACCCCATGGACTGCAGCCTTCCAGGCTCCTCCATCCCTGGGATTTTCCAGGCAAGAATACTGGAGTGGGGTGCCATTGCCTTCTCTGCTTTACCGATCTGTAAAATGGAATTATATTTACTGATTTGCTACGTCACTGGTAAGTTTTCTGAGAATCAAGACACAGAATATGTGCTGGGAAAAAAGTTGTTAAAAATTCATTATGTTGTGCAAGAGCAAGCTATTTTTATGCTTAATTATAACTACAATTATGTATATAAACAAAGGTAATAAATAATATGTGAAGCATAGTAGTAGCCCATATAGCCCCATAGTAGTGAGTCCTATTATTATTACAAATACAAAATGCAAAAAAGAACTGTTGTCCTACCGGTCTTTGAAGAACATCACTTCTCCCCGAATTGTAGTTATGGCATCAAAAGTTAGCTTGCTATCACACACTTCTGGGGTTTGTGGGCCGACTGGCTGAGTGGGATTTTGGGAAGGTCCTAAAGGAACAAGAGATCTGAAGTTAGTTCTGCCTGGCTTTGGAAAACTACATAACCAATGAAGGCTTCTTAAAAGATAGACAACGGATGTTTTAAGGACCACCTGTCTATGCTGTGTTTCTTTATACCCACCGTAGATGGCCTGGATCCCATCAATGTCATCCTGAGAAAGCTGAACATCACCACTGAAGGTGTAACTGGGGTACATCAGAGCCCCAATGTCAGTAGAATGAGCAAGTCCAAGGGAATGGCCAAATTCATGCGCTGCCACCCGGTACAAGTTATAATCTAAAAGGGACAATAAACCCATTTGCAATTATTTGAAATGTTTTCAGTTTGGAGACATTTAAGTAAGAAGTAATCTACAACTGTACAAGGATTAATGTTCTTATTTTATCAGTAGCTTTTTGAAGTATATAATTTTTTTTTCTGAAAGGTGAGAAGGATGCATTCATTAATAGTGAAGAGATTACATGCCCAGGCATGTCTGACTCTTTGCGTCCCCATGGACTGCAGCTTGCTAGGCTCCCCTGTCCATGTGATTTCCCAGGCAAGAATACTGGAGTGGGTTCCCATTTCCTTCTCCAGGGATCTCCGTGACCCAAGGATCAAACCCAAGTCTCCTGTATTTGGCAGGCGGGTTCTTTACCACTGAGCTATCTGGGAGCCAGTGAAGAGATTGGTGAAAACTTGAATTCTATGATTACAATTAAAGAGCAAATTCAGCCAACCAAGGCTCTAGCACAGATTAGTCAATCTTGTCAGTGGTTATATGGCATATATTATTTCACGGAGAAGCAATATTCTTCTATAAACACAATTTTTTCCCTATTTATAGACTGATAGATGCTTAATGCTGGAAATTTTAGAAAAAATATATAGTATCTTCTCCCTTAATTTCTAGATATCTTAATAACATTGTTACACTTTGGTGTGTTTACAGGAAAAAAAGATTCTGTGTAGATGCCCACAGGGAAAACATTAATATTTTCAACACTTTCTCAATAGAAATTTCAGAGTAGCCCAATTGTAACCAGTAAGATGGTCTTACTAACAGAAGTAATTCTCTTATATTTTCTAAATGTGTTGTTAATTTTCTAAGTGGTAGCAGCAGAGTACCTATTTCTATTAACGCATTCTCTCAGTTAAATCAACCAATATCACAATGAACTGAGAAGGTGGGAGGAGGGGGAGGGTGAGAGAGGCAGGACAAGCTGCCTTACCTTGGAAATTGCTGGTCCACCATTCATCATCATCAAAATGAGCGTCTCCTCCGATCCCTGCACCTGGTTGAAAAGCATGAGCAAGGTTTCCACCAGGTCCATCAAAGGGAGAATTGTCACGATGATCTGCAAGACACAGAATTCATCAGATGTTTCTCTAGAGTCTTATTTAGTTTAACCCAGGAGAGTAAGCATTAACTTTGCTAAGAGGCCAGCAGATTTTCAGCAAATGACATCTTGTTTCCTTCTTAAGTCTGTAAAATCAACACTCTTTTTTAAACAAGGAAATCTATCTGCAAAGCTGAAGAGATTCAAGGGCAAGGAGAAGTTAAGGTAAGAATACTTTCATGCTACAAAAAGAGCTTACCTCCCCTGACAAAGGATATCATTATGTCCGCTTGACCCTCAGAGACCTTGGTGAAGGTCAAGGGTGTGACATTGCTCCAGAGTTGAAAGGCTTTCTCAATGGCTTGGTCCACATCTGCTCTTGACAGGTCTGGGGTGTAATTTTCAATCCTTCAAGTGGAATAAAACACAGACACATCAGATTTCATTTCTCATGGCTCTGATGGGAAAGAGCGTTCCCATTCTGGTGCTCAATCTGATTACCTGTAGGTCAGGTTTGTGTTCTCCCAACGAGGATTTCCTGGAGTAAGAACAAACGGAGCCACGTCGGGCACCCCACATCTGGGCTGCTTCATCACATTCAGGGTTTCAGCATCTGGTTTCCCGGTCACTCTCAGCCCAAAGAATTTTTGCATTTGCTTTAGCTTTTCAGTTACGAGGCCACCGTTTCTCTGCCTTTCAACTTTCTTCCCATTACTGTTCAGGTTGTAGTAGTTTTCCAGGTATTTCTGATGAAAGATAAAATTATCGAAACACTGAATGGGAAATCCTCCAATTTTACTAAATACTGATGGTTTATACTGTCATACCTGAAACAAAAAACTACTTTTAAAGGTTCCACTTAGGCTGCATGGTCCTTATTATCCTTATTGTTGGTGGAAACTCATTTTGGAGTAGAACTCTTCCTACCACTATTTACTATGAAGTCAGAATTACAATTTTATAGAGACATATTTGTATATTATTTCTTTAGTTCCCTATCACTTTTAACTGGAAAATGAGAGTCTGTGCACAGCTAGATACATTTTGGGGGAGAATACCCTTTCTGGAAAAAATCTCTCTTTGTAGCAAATGCATCCTTAAATAAACTCTATTATACTATTACTAGGGGCTTCCCTCATAGCTCAGACAGTAAAGAATCCACCTCAATGCAGGAATCTGCCCACCATGCAGGCGTCCACCTGCAATGCAGGAGACCTGGGTTCGATTCCTGGGTCAGGAATATCCCCTGGGGAAGAGAATGGCAACCCATGTCAGTATGCTCACTGGGGGAAGCCCATGGACAGAGGAGCCCGGTGGGCTCCAGTCCATGGGGTCACAAAGAGTTGGACATGACTTAGTTACTAAATCACCACCAGAAGTGCATACTGATACTATTCTGTTATATTGTGGGAAAACACAAATAAGGCTTTTGCGTCCTAGGCATGTGAAGTTGAGCATTTACCTTCACTGTCTCTACATCTTGTTCTTGTGTTTCTGAAGTTGCTGCTGGGAAGCTGTGGGACCCCGTGCCCCAGAGTAGCAGCAGCAGCAGAGGCAGTCTGGGCATGTTGGTCTCTGTCTTCCTTCTCAGCTTAAGGAATCTGATAGCTCCTACCTCTCTGCTGCTCCAGTGTCTCAACTAGGAAGCTCCCTCTTTATATACAGGTTCTGGAACTTCCAGGAAGCCGGCGGCTGTCTGACTCACATTTCATAACATCCTTTGATTAGCTATGAGCAATCATCACGAATGGTGACTCCAAGCAGAATATCTGGGGTCGTTTGGTGTTGCAATCTTCATTACTATCGAACAGGACGTGGGCAAAGGAGACATATCCACCACATAAACAATTGTTTTCTCCAATTCATTTCTATCCTGTTTGAGAGAGAACTTCTTATATACACAGATCACAGAGTACGCCACGGACTTATAAAAAAAAAACTAGCAGGCTTTGCTACTTGATTCTGCTGGTCATAAAGTGCTCTGGGTACACACACACCTTGCTTTCCAAGCAAAGGGCAAAACTGCTGACATGTATGCCCCACGGCTGCTCAGCACCTGCGAAGACAGGCACTCATTTGTGGGTGGCTCTCCTGGGTTTCCTAGTGGCCCAGATGGTAAAGAATCTGCCTGTGATGCAGGAGACCCAGATTCCATCTCTGGGTCAGGAAGATTCCTTGGAGAAGAGAATGGCTACCTACTCCAATATTCTTGTTTGGAGAATCTCATGTACAAAGGAGCCTGGCAGGCTACAGTCCATGGGGTCACAAAGAATCAGACATGAATTAACACTCACTTTTTCTTCTGGGTTCAGCGGGGTTTCTTTCCACCTTTGCTAAACTGCCTTGTACACTACTTCATAGCACCATAGTTTCCCTTAATCTTCATTCAGGCCCAGAATTTGAGAATCTGGGCTGAGAAGACCCCCATCCACGGGTGGGGTATGTGGTAACTCCCTACAGGGTGTAGACACTGCCAAGCAGAATCACGGGACGAGTGGAATCCTTCTCTGAAAACTGTCAGCCCATTAGGTGAGCCAGAGGCTAGCAGACGATCAAGTGTGAGTCTGAGATCTTATTTTAATCATCCTCATTCCCCTCAGTGTGAGCACATGTCTGCTCCTTGGGGATAGGAAGCAATTATTTCTTCTTTATGCATGCACTCATTCAAGTATTTATGTATTCATCCATTTCAAAGACCTTATTTAGCATCTTCTTTGCACCAATTATGGTGGGATGAGGGTAATTAATAAAGAAACAGGGCCTTCCCTAGTGGCCCAGTGGTTAGGAATCTGCCTTACAATGAGGGACATAGGCTGAGTCCTTGGTTGGGGGGGTGGGGCAAGATCCCACAGGCCTTGGAACAACTAAGCCCACGTGCCACGCTAGAGTCCCTAAGTGAAAGGATTCGTCATTCGGTCATGGCTGACGCTGTGGGACCATGTGCTGTAGCCCACCAGCCTCCTCTGTCCTTGGGATTCTCCAGGCAAGAATACTGGAGTGGGTTGCCATGCCCTTCTCCAGGGGACCTTCCCAAACGGCAACAAAAGATCTCACCTGCATGCCACAACTAAGATCTGATGCAACAAAATAAAAAAGTGAATAAACATTTTTAAAAGAAACACGTTTCAAAAAATAAAAACAAACAAGCAAACATGGGACACCTTAACATGACTTTAGGAGAAGTCTGTACACAGTTTCACAGACTAGCTTTACCAGAAATAGGATAGGAGAGTATCTGTACCCGGTCTAGCCCTAAGTTTTCTGATCTCCATTAATCCTTCTACTTCCATCATGAGTTTTGCCAAATATTAGTGACACCTCTTATATTATTTTTGTACTTTTCTTTAAATTTCCTCTAAAAGTTTTGTCTCAGTATAGTCTGTTATATCCATAAAATCATAGCTTAATGGGGTGTTATTTCTGTGTGCAAATTAAAATAAATAACTGGCTATATAATGAAAAACGTCTGCTCATTACTCATGTTCCACAGAAGTGTCTTGAGGCCATAGTGCTATCCGTTACACGCTTGGTGAGGCAAGCTGGCCTGAATCTGCAGCTTCCTTTCCTCAGCGCCCCACCCCTCTTCCTTGAAAGAGGTTAAGTACCGTGTAAAGTTGAGAAACACTGGCGTGTGTTCCGCGTGAGTGCCTGATGGGGTCGTCCGCCTTCCCCACCATGTCAGCTTTGCTTTCTCAGGACTTTTCTCACTGAACCAATTTGCTTTCCTTGTCATGCTAAGAAACACATCTCACATGTAAATCTTGCTTCAGTATTTGTTGAATTGTTTTGAAAGAGCTTGTTTCCTCTGTAATCATTTAACCACAAGTCCCTCAGCCTTGAAGGAACGTGTGAGTTTTAGCGGCGGTGAGAGGGATTGGAAGGCGCCCTCACGGAGATGAACTCCTCTCCTCCTCACCGCAGGACACAGAGGGTGAGGACAGCTTCAGCGGAGGCGCTGCAGCGCAGGCAAGGAACGTGCCGGAAGGGGCCCTTCCTGTGAGAGGCTGGGCACAGGCTGCGTGTCCGGGCAGCAGGCGGCAGGCACTCACCTTGGCGTTAGCAAGTCTGGTCAGTGTGACATTGTCCCCAACTCTGCCAGGGCCTGGGGAACAGGGATCACTAGGTTGACTCAAAAGAGCAGCGTTGTAACCATCTGGGACGGGGCAAGGAATTATAGAAGCAGCACGCTGGAAGAGCCTCATAAGCTGTTCAATCCGGCAACAGTCTCCATCCTATGATCTAGAAGCTGTCCAACTTGGTAAACCACTTTAAACAAAATCAGGCTTCCCTGACCGCTCAGCTGATACAGACTCCGCCTGCAATGCGGGAGGGTTCAATCCCCGGGTTGGGAAGATCCCCTGGAGAAGGGAAAGGCTGCCCACTCCAGTATTCTGTCCTGGAGAACTCCATGGACTGTGCAGTCTATGGGGTCACAGAGTCGGACACGACTGAGTGACTTTCACCTCACTTAAGCAAAATCTCTTTCTTTTTAAAATGGATTCGTTTGGCTGTGTCGGGTCCTCATTGAGGCACGTGGGTTTCTCTCTAGTTGTGGTGTGTGGGTTTAGTTGCCCGTGGCATCTGAGATCTTAGATCCCTGAAAGGAATCGAATCAGCGTCCCTTGAGTTGCAAGGCACATTCTTAACCACTGGACCTCCAGAGAAGTCCCAAAGGAAATATTTTTGGGAAGACTAATTTGTGAACTGGATGTTAACGGAAGTGCTCTAATGAAAGACAAAAGGGGCCGGAAGTCCCGCCTACATCACTTCCACTTTGCCCCCATGCCCCCTTTCTTTAGCAAAGCCCCCAGTTTCTAGGAAACAATGAGTATCCAGTGCAGTGCAGTGAAGCTCGAAAACCATCGATCTAGTCCAGGACCCTGGTTTTTCAATTGCAAACTAAAGGGCTGAGTAGTTGCCTACAGGCCTGAGGTCACACCTCTGCAGGAGGACACATGTGAGGGGAAAGAAAAGACAGATCCTGCACTTACACCTTTTTCTCCTGGTCTGAGTCCAGAAGTCATGACTTAAAAGCTCTAATTGTTTTGTCATAACTTCAGGCATGTTGAAGTGGATTGGAAACTGGATACCTAAAACAGCTTTTTGTTACATTTCTTGTTAGATTAGCAAAGAATTTTATTTAAGTTTTGCTTAAGCAACAAACCTCCAAGATTCACATGGGCTTGAATCTTGAAATTTCCATTAGGTATTTGTACCAGAACCTGTAACTTCTGGGCTCATGCTAGTGAGTTATCTATTTGTGAGTGAAAAATAGAACACAAAAATTTAGAACAAAGATCTGGTGATTAATCCTACCAAAACCCTAGCAATGTTTCTGAGAAACTCAGCATAGTTCTAAGAAACTCAAAATGTGTTAAAATTGTATTGCTCTTCACATCCAAGTGTTTTTTTCTCTGGGATCTTCTTCTTCCCCCATAATCCCTTTTTGGGTGTAAAAATTTGTGAAAGTTTCCCCTGGGAGAATGTCAGCCACAAGAGGGCTTGTAGAGGTGTGGCTGTGTCAAATGACTCCAGTTTCAAAACAGGCTAATTATGCCCACTCTGGCTGCTCTGTGGAAAGACTCAAATGTGTTTGTATTTTTCCATAGTAAAGTCGATCTTGGAATTTCACTTGTGCTTCACATTACTTATGCTTGGAAATTCAGCCTTTTTAATTTCATAATTCAAATTGAGTGTCAGTTGTTTTTTTCTTTTCTTTTTTTGGTCCTGCAGTCTTGAAATGGCCTTTAGCCTGAATGCTGTTTTGTTTCAGGAGTTACAAGAGGGAAAGATTTCTCCCACCCTATATATTCTCCCTTCAAGCGCTTATAGTGGCTTTATGGATGACTGCTGTGTGCCAGACACTCAGACACTTTGCATCTCTGATCCTTCAGGCCTCATGGTTACCCTCCAGGTAGAAACAATTGACACAACAGCCCTAAGTCACTTACTGACATGTGTCTGTGGAACTCCAGCCCACTTCCTAGCAGTCTACATGGTACTCTTGTCAACCTACATGATACACACCCTCTGGATGGAGAAACTTTGCCTCCCTAAAGAGAGATAATCTTCTGAGATGCTGGGCTGTCTAATGTAATGTCACGTCTGCAATAATGCCTCCATGCCACCATTGTCCCTCAGGGCTGAAACAATATTCCCCTTAAAGCTGCCACTCAATAACCCTTATTCCCTTTAATAAAATTAATAAAATTGCAGCTTATATTTACTACCTCAACTCAGATCAGTTCAGTTCAGTCACTCAGTCGTGTCC
This sequence comes from Bos indicus x Bos taurus, assembly GCF_003369695.1. Lineage (NCBI taxonomy): Eukaryota > Metazoa > Chordata > Mammalia > Artiodactyla > Bovidae > Bos > Bos indicus x Bos taurus. The sequence continues at coordinate 78,449,997 of NC_040090.1, read as the reverse complement.
AACTCTTTGCGACCCCATGCACTGCAGCACGCCAGGCCTCCCTGTCCATCACCAACTCCCGGAGTTCACCCAAACTCATGTCCATTGAGTCAGTGATGCCATCCAGCCATCTCATCCTCTGTCGTCCCCTTCTCCTCCTGCCTTCAATCTTTCCCAGCATCAGGGTCTCTTCAAATGAGTCAGTTCCTTGCCTCAGGTGGCCAAAGTATTGGAGTTTCAGCTTTAACATCAGTCCTTCGAATGAATATTCAGGACTGATTTCCTTTAGGATGGACCAGTTGGATCTCCTTGCAGCCCAAGGGGCTCTCAAGAGTCTTCTCCAACACCAGAGTTCAAAAGCATCAATTCTTCGGTGCTCAGCTTTCTTTATAATCCAACTCTCACATCTATACATGACCACTGGAAAAACCATAGCCTTGACTAGACGGACCTTTGTTGACAAAGTAATGTCTCTGCTTTTTAATATGCTGTCTAGGTTGGTCATAACTTTTCTACCAAGGAGCAAGCATCTTTTAATTTCATGGCTGCAGTCACCATCTGCAGTGATTTTGGAGCCCCAAAAAACAAAGTCTGTCACTGTCTCCATTGTTTCCCCATCTATTTGCCATGAAGTGACGGGACAAGATGCCATGATCTTAGTTTTCCAAATGTTGAGTTTTAAGCCAACGTTTTCACTCTCTTCTTTCACTTTCATCAGGAGGCTCTGTAGTTCTTCTTCACTTTCTGCCATAAGTGTGGTGTCATCTGCATATCTGAGGTTATTGATATTTTCCCAGCAATCTTGATTCCAGCTGTGCTTCATCCAGCCCAGTGTTTCTCATGATGTACTCTTCATATAAGTTAAATAAGCAGGGTGACAATATACATCCTTGACATACTCTTTTTCATATTTGGAACCAGTCTTTTGTTCCATGTCCAGTTCTAACTGTTGCTTCCTGACCTGCATATTGGTTTCTCAAGAGGCAGGTCAGGTGGTCTGGTATTCCCATCTCTTCAAGAATTTTCCACAATGTGTTGTGATCCACACAGTCAAAGGCTTTGGCATAGTGAGTAAAGCAGAAGTAGAATTCTCTTGCTTTTTCGATGATCCAACGTATGTTGGCAATTTGATCTCTCCTTCCTCTGCCTTTTCTAAATCCAGCTTGAAAATCTGGAAGTTCATGGTCACATACTGTTGAAGCTTGGCTTGGAAAATTTTGAGCATTACTTTGCTAGTGTGTGAGATGAGTGCAATTGTGCAGTAGTTTGAGCATTCTTTGGCATTGCCTTTCTTTGGGATTGGAATGAAAACTGACCTTTTCCTGTGGCCACTGCTGAGTTTTCCAAATTTGCTGGCATATTGAGTGCAGCAATTTAGCAGCATCTTTTTTTTTAGGATTTGAAATAGCTCAACTGGAATTCCATCACCTAGGCTAGCTTTGTTTGTATTGATACTATGTAGTTCGTAGTTTGTTTGTAGTTTGTACCTCAACTCAGTAGGTGTTTAAAAATGATTATTGAATGAACTAGTAAGAGAATAAAAGAGTGAATAAATACTATGTGTGTGTTCAGTTGTTCAGTTGTGTCTGACTCTCTCACCTCATGGACTGTAGCCCCATCAGGCTCCTCTGTCCCTGGGATTTCCCAGGCAAGAATACTGGAGTGGGTTGCCTGTTTCTTCTCCAGGGTATCTTTGTGATCCAAGATCAGACCTGGGTCTCTTGCGTCTCCAGCATTGTTAGGCGAATTCTTTACCACTATGCCACCGGGGAAGCCCAAATAAATACTAAATGTCACAAATAAAAGGGCTTGTTTTGTGTTAGGTTTTTTTGGCTCAATTGTCTGCTAAAAGTCTCATATCCATGGCTAGATTTTTATTTATTTCACTCTCCTAAGATTAAAACTGTTTAAGACATCATAGGCAAAATCTGGACATATCCATTGAATGGAGATTTTGAATAAACCACTGCACATTTAGTTTTGGTGACTTGCATGTCAGGCTATAATCATTGATTCACTGATTATTTTGAGCATTTTAATTTGTTTGCCAGTAATACTTCTCTATCTAAATATTTTGTTAGGAACTCTGGAAGAGTAGCCTACAGATTTTTGCAGCTGTAGTTCTCCTCTAAGGAAGTTCAAAGCAAGGGCCCTGCAGGGAGTAAGTGCTGCTTGTACCATGGCTCAGCCCAGACACGTTAACACCATTCTCTCCCAGCCCTCTGGTCTGTGCTATCTGGGACATGTGAGGGAGATCAGGACACCCCCAGGAGATTTTGATGAAGAGGCCATGCCCAGACTGTGACTTGCTTGCTAGTTTGGGAGTCTCTGAGGACTGTATTCTGCTGCCTTCAGAACTTTTTCCCCCCCCTTTTTTTTTTGAAGCACAGTGTTCACTAAACCCACTAGCTTTTATCCAGTTCTTTTTCATTTCTCTAAACTACTCAGGCCCCCACTATAATTCATTCCAATGACAGCTGGTTTTCAGAGTCAGTCAACACTTATAAGCGCTGAGCAAAAGAAACAGCATTTAATGTTCAGTGAGCTCTCAGTAGCTTTAACATACACGACTATTTTATCTTCACAATAATCCTGTGGAATTATTAGGACAGATATGATTATTTCTACCTCATAGATTAAGAAACTATGGCAACTTTCGTGACTAAGTCTCTAGCTCAGGTTGTCCCATTAGCAAGTGGTAGAGACAGAATCTTTGTGATTTTTTTTTTTTCAATTGAAGTATAGCTAATTTACAATGTGTTAGTTTCTGGCATACAACACAGTGATTCAGTCACACATATATATGTGTGGATTCTTTTTCACAGTCTTTCCTAAGTTATTATAATGCACTGAATACAGTTCCCTGTGCTGTACTGTTGGTCCTTGTCGTTCATCTATTTTACATATAACAGTTTCTACCTGCTAATTCCAAGCTCCTGATTTATCCTCCCTGACTCTTTCCCCTCTCATAACCGTAAGTTTGTTCTCTATGCCTGTGGGTTTGTTTCTGTTTTTTAAAAAGTTTATTTGTACCATATTTTAAATTCCACATATAAATGATATCACACGGTATGTGTCTTTCTGTTTCAGACGTACTTCACTCAGTATGATAATCCCTGGTCCATCCGTGTCGCAAAGAGCGTTTTGTTCTTTTTGTAGCTGAGTGACACTCCATTGTGTGTGCGCCATGTCTATGCATTCATCTGCTGATGAACATTTAAGCCGCTTCCATGTCTTGGCTACTGTAAATAATGTTGCTATGAACATTTAGGTGCATGCATCTTTTGAATTTAGTGTCTTCTCTGAATTTATGCCCAGGAGCAGGGTTGCTAGATCATATGGCAATTCTATTTCTAGTTTTTTAAGGAACCTCCATAGTGTTTTCCACAGAGGCTGCGCTACTTTACATTCCCACCAACAGTGTAAGAAAGTTCCCTTTTCTCCACACCCTGTCCAGTGATGTTTTAATGATGGCTATTCTGACCAGCGTGAGGTGATGCCTCATTGTAGTTTTAATTTGCATTTCTCTAATAATCAGCACATTGAACATCTTTTCATGTGTCTATTGGCCATTTGTTTGTCTTCTTTGGGAAATGTCTATTTAGAGCTGCACGTTTTTTTATTGGGTTGTTTGGGTTTTTGTTATTGCGTTGTATGGGCTGTTTGTATAACTTGGAAATGCAGTCCTTGTCAACTGTGTCATTTTCAAATGCTTCTCCCAGTCCGTACGTTGTCTTTTCATCTTGTTTTATGCTCTCTTTTGCTGTGCAAAGGCTTCTACATTTGATTAGGTCTCACTTGTTTACTTTTGCTTTTATCAATTTTTCTACTGTCTTGGGATACTCACATAAGAAAACATTGCTATGATTTTTATCAGCGAATGTTTCACCTATGTTTTCTTCTAGGAATTTTATGGTGTCTTGTCTTAAAGATTAACATTATTTTGAGTTTATTTTTGAGTATAATGTGAAGGAGTGTTTTAACTTCATTGATTTACATGTGGCTGTCTAACTTTCCTGACACCACTTGCCGAAGAGACTGTCTTTTCTCCGTTTTTGGTTCCTTTGTTCAAGATGAATTGACCGTAGGTATGTGGGTTTATTTCTAGGCTCTCTATTCTATTCCATTGATCCATATGTCTGTTTTGTGTCAGTATCACGCTTTTTTTTTTACTATAGCTTTGTAATAATTGTCCGAAGTCTGGGAGGGTATGTCTCCAGCTTTGCGCTTTTTCCTTAGGATTTCCTTGGCAGTTCTGGAGATAGAGTCTTGATATTAGCTTTGGTTACAAAACAAGGTGATGTATTTCTTTAGCCACATAGACATCTTTCTATACTTGACTTTAGGATGCATTTTTCAGTTCTACAATTTTTTTTGAAACACCATGGGACACCACAGTCCATTTCTGCTTAAGCTGGCATCTCCCCTTGTGAGTTCAGTCCTTCTCTCTTCCACGTGTGTGTCTCCTTTGGCACAGATCATTTTGCTCATCCTGTGAACAAGTCTGTCTTGAAATGGATCGATGAGCATGGTGATACTATTATCTCAGCGCATTACGCCTCTCTTCACCATCAGTCTCATCACTAAGATTAACCTTGACTTTAATGTCTGGCACTGCACTCTCAATGGTTGCTAACTCCCACCACCAAGTCAGATGACTTTTTCTCAGTTCACATTCCCACTGATCCTTTTTGATATTTGATGCTCAGTTTTGGAAGTCTTTCCTTCTCTGGCTTTGGGGCTTTTGCATTTTGCTTTTTCTCCTTGTATTAATACTTTTCCGATTACTTCCTCTCCTTCATTGGCTTCTCTTCCTTTTCCCTCCTCTTGAGTCTAGTCATTCATCAAGATCCTACTCTGAGTTCTTATCTTTAATCTCTGGCCACTTTTTGCCCAACACCGTCTCATCTACTTCTATAACTTCACCCAACATCTTCACCCACCCTAAACTCTGGCCTTACTGTTTTTCTTGAACTTCTATCTCAAGTTTCAACCACCACCAAGGCCTGTCCATTTGAACATATCTGGTGTTATTTTCTATTAACCAGGACTCCTAATCCTCACTTTCTTACATCTTATATAGCATAGAACTTCCTAAACCGCAGACTCAGGTTCAAATACCTGCTCCACCAACTAATAGCTAAATGATCTGTTATTCAATCTTTTTATATGTTGATTTTTTCATCTTAAAAATAGAAATAATAACAGCATGTCCTTAGATAGTATTTCCGAGACTGAAATAAGGTAATCCATGTACAAAAACTAGATTGTTATGGTAAAATAACTGGAACATAGTGAGCATGCAAACGGTGTATAATTAATCTTATGAATAAAGCCTTCAGTGACTGACATAATCTACCAAAGCAAATACAAACCAACTGTAGTACTGAAGACCTCCCATGTTTAAAAATGACTTCCAAGCTTCACTTCCCACTCTTCCGAACAAATTATATTATTTCCCAAATGTGCCTTGCACTTTGTTCCCCTACCTAGTCATACTTTTTATTCCCCTCTATTTCTACTTAATATCATTCTCTCTATTCTTCAAAGTCCAGTCTAAATGTTAGTTTATTCACAAAGTTTTCTCTTTCCTTCCTCTGTGAGATAGGTCCACTCTGAAGTTCCATAGAACATTACACTTGATTAAATCACTTTTCACGTTTTCCTCACCTTGACTTCACTTGGTGAAGGGCTGGTGTTTTATCTGTGTTTATGTCCCTGATCGTTTTCCAGGAATATTGGATTTGTACAAATTTGCTTGATATAGAAAATCTTAGGTTAAATTCTTAAGATTGGAAAATGTTGCATGTTAACACTCTTTAAACTGTTTCTTGTTTCAGAAGGAATTCTTTCAATTGACAAGCCTAAAAGGAAGCAGAGTCACTAAGAGAATTGAATTACTTAAATCCAAGGAATCATAGTGAACTCCCCAAAATTATCAATATAATTGTCATGTTGCTGTTGTATATGTGGACAAATCCACGTTAGTTAACTATTTCCCTGAACTTTGTATAAAAAATTGAATGCATATAGAAAACATATTCCATTTACTTAAAAGGTATGATATACAAGGCATGATTTTAGTTTTTTGAATTATGAGTTTTACCCAGATTTTTCATTCTGCTTTTTCACTTTCAAGAGGCTCCTCAGTTCCTCTTTGCTTTCTGCATTAAGGGTGGTGTCATCTGCATATCTGAAGTTATTGCTATTTCTCCCGGCAATCTTGATTCCAGCTTGTGCTTCATCCAGCCAGGAATTTTGCATGACATACTCCGCATATAAGTTAGATAAGCAGGGTGGTAATATACAGCCTTGACATACTCCTTTCCCAATTGGAACCAGTCTGTTGTTCCATGTCCAATTCTGTTACTTCTAGACCTGCATACAGATTTCTCAGGAGGTAGGTAAGGTGGTCTGGTATTCCCATTTCTTTAAATATTTCCCACAGTATGTTGTAATCCTACAGTCAAAGACTTTGGCATAGTCAATAAAGCAAAAGTAGATTTTTTTTGGAACTCTCTTGCTTTTTTGATGATCCAACAGATGTTGGCAATTTGATCTTTGGTTCCTCTGCTTTTCCTAAATCCAGCTTGAACATCTGGAAGTCTTTGGTTCATGTACTGTTGATGCCTCAGTTGGAGAATTTTGAGCATTACTTTGCTAGCATGTGAGATGAGTGCAATTTTGTGGTAGTTTGACCATTCTTTGGCATCGCCTTTCTTTGGGACTGGAATGAAAATTGACCTTTTCCAGTCCTGTGTCCACTGCTGAGTTTTCCAAATTTGCTGGCATATTGAGTGCAGCAATTTAGCAGCAGCATCTTTTAAAGGATTTGAAATAGCTCAACTGGAATTCCATCACCTCCACTAGATTTGTTCATACTGATGCCCACTTGACTAAGGCCCACTTGACTTTGCACTCCAGGATGTCTGGCTCTAGGTGAGTAATCTCACCATTGTGATTATCTGGGTCATTAAGATTTTTTGTATAGCTCTTCTGTGTATTCTTGCCATCTTTTCTTAATATCTTCTGCTTCTGTTAGGTCCATACCATTTCTGTCCTTTATTAAGCCCATCTTTGCGTGAAATGCTCCCTTGGTACCTTTAATTTTCCTGAAGAGATCTCTAGTCTCTCCCATTCTATTGTTTTCCTCTATTTCTTTGTATTAATCACTGAGGAAGACTTTCTTATCTCTCTTTGCTGTTCTTTGGAACTCTGCATTCAAATGCGTATGTCTTTCTTTTTCTCCTTTGCCTTCAGCTTCTCTTCTTTCCTCAGCTGTTTGTAACACCCCCTCAGGCAACCATTTTGCCTTGTTGCATTTGTTTTTCTTGGGGATGGTCTTAATTCCTGTCTCCTGTACAATGTCACAAAACTCCGTCCATAGTTCATCAGGTACTCTGTCTATCAGATCTAGTCCCTTAAATCTATTTCTCACTTCCACTGTATAATCATAAGGGATTTGATTTAGGTCATACCTGAATGGTCTAGTGGTTTTCCCTGCTTTCTTCAATTTAAGTCTGAATTTGGCAATAAGGGGTTCATGATCTGAGCCACAGTGAGCTCTTGGTCTTGTTTTTGCTGACTGTATAAAGCTTCTCCATCTTTCACTGCAAAGAATATAATCAATCTGATTTTGGTATTGACCCTCTGGTGATGTCCAAGTCATCTCTTGTGTTGTTGGTAGAGGGTGTTTGCTATGACCAGTGCGTTCTCTTGGCAAAACTCTGTTAGCATTTGCCCTGCTTCATTTTGTACTCCAAGGCCAAATTTTCCTGTTACCCCAGGTATCTCTTGACTTCTTACTTTTGCATTCCAGTCCCCTGTGATGAAAAGCATATCTTTTTTTGGGTGTTAGTTCTAGGAGGTCTTGGAGGTCATCATAGAAAAAAAGCTAAAATCATGGCATACAGTCCCATCACTTCATGGCAAATAGATGGGGAAACAATGGAAACAGTGACAGAGTCTATTTTTGGTACTGGCAACAGATGTTGTCATGTTGGCATTAGGAACTTCTGTTGGCCTTGTTGGAGAGGTAAGTGGAGAGGGAAATAAGGTAGCTGTGTGGTTGGCAGTTGGCAGGAATATCTTTCAATAAGCCCTCCTTGGAAGGTCTTCTGCTGGGTCCTGGGAGCTGATGGAAGTGAGGGGCTCTCAAGCCATTTATACACCAAAATTCACATATGTATTAGTTATTATTCTTTTTCTTTCTTTCTCCCTTTCTTTTTTCCTTCCTTTTTTTCTTCTCTCTTCCTTCATCTATAAATATATCACACACAACTAGAATATTTTCTGGCCAGAAAGTGCTAAGGAAGAGTTAGCTTTATTGTTTTTATTATTATTTGTCTTCTACCAATTAAATTCAACATAAAGTATATCTGTTTCTCTTTCTGACTTACTTGTATAATAGGCTCCAGTTTCATCCACTTTTTGGAACTGATGCAAATGCATCCCTTTTTCTAGCTGAGTAATATTCCATTGTGTATATGTTCCATAACTTCCTTATCCATTCATCTGTCGATGGACATCTAGGTTGCTTCCATGTCTTAGCTATTGTAAATAGCGCTGCAATGAACATTGGGCTACATGGGTAAAGTACAGAGATAGGCACAGCCATAGCCTGCCAATTCCAATCAGGCTCTCTGGGAGGCCTTGGCCTGGCACAGCCTACTGGAGTGGGTTGCCATTTCCTCCTCCAGAGGATCTTCCTGACCCAGGGATTGAACCCTCATCTGTTACGTCACCTGCATTGGCAGGCAGGATCTTTACCACTAGCACCACCTGGGAAGCTCCTATAGTACAATACATTCATAAACAAATATACTTAACAGAGTCCTTACAAAACAATATGGACATATATTTCTATAGACAGTATATGTCATGAGATAGTATATTGAGATGTAAAATTGCATTCTATAGTTTCCCCTGATGTTGCCAAGGATTCTGCATTCCCTGATCTTAGATGTGCCTTCACGACTACAATCAAACACTAGTTGATTGAAGGCAGTACCTCATTCTAAACTTGGGAAAACCTAAGATCATTTGAGAAGGCTATGTCCGTTGTCTTCAACTAAGAGGGAGAAGGAAAAGGTTTGAGGGAAGCATAAGAGAAAGGAGCAATTTCTTTAAACTGGAAAATGGGACATTTGGGCAGTTCCCATCAGGAATAAAGATCCACACTCCATTTCCCACTCCTTGGAAGCTGCTGGGGTGGCCAGGACGTGGACCTCTGGAGTCTGGATCCTTTAGAGCTGGAGACTTCCATGATGTAGGGGAGCAAAATTGAAACTCAGACATTATTTTCTCCAAGGCACCAGGAGGTGGCAGAGTGGAGATTTAAGCCCAGAGCTGTCTAGAAGCCAATGCACGTTCTTTTAGAAATATCTGAGATTTATGCACAAAGCAGTGGTTTTCTAACTGTAGTGAGTGAGGAGAGTTACCTTACATGTGGGGAGGGCATTTTCTTTCAAGTACCTTGCAAAGGGCGTGGCAGGAAAAGCTCAGAATTTTGAATCAAATGACATAGGTTTGAATCATAGCTGAGCAATCTTTGATGTTATCAACTGCAAAAAGGAAATAATAATGCCTAGCCCATTTGTTTACAGTATAATGGAACTGATATATACCTTTTAAATGGAAGGATTACATATTAAAATTTTCACTTCCTGCCCTTGAAGACTGTCCCTGTGATCGGGTATTACATAACAATACAAGATAAATACTAGGGGCCCATAGACATGAAACTCATTTTCTGGATTCAGAAACAAATCCAGATTCATTTTCTGGATAAGTATTTTCTTGAAATAAAAAGGCAATCTTATCCCTAGAATATTAACCAAAATTATATATGTATATAAAAATTTGATGTACTTTTATTGCTTGATACTCTAGAAAGCTTGATTGCAAATATAGAGTTACTACATGTACCCAGAAACCATATAGAACCAAAACAGCATTCAGATTTTTGTGTAAGGAGGATTTGGATTCAAAACTCAATTAGAGTTTTGCAACAATTTAGACCACTAAGCTTAGGCATGTTGACCTCTATGGTATTTCATTTTCTCACATATAAAATGAAAATAGTGATATTAAGATATGCCACGGCAATGTGTAGGATAGTGAATTCCTCAATGCAGGATGTATCTTGCCATCATAATAGCTGCTCAATGAGTATTAATTCCTCTAAGACTAGAAAGACACTCCAAATCACTTACCTTAACCCAATTACATTGAGATGAGGAAATCATGCCCCCAAATTTTATTTGCTTTAATTCATTGGAAGCAAAGCTATCAGAACTCTTAGAACTATGAGTCCTGACAAGAATGTATCTATAGCTAAATATTAATAGTAAATAATTACCTATAACATAAATTAAATACAAGTACTGAAGAAAGTCTTATTATGCAATGAGGGAATTTAACATTTGAATAAATGCACCATGTAAGCCAGCACAGTGAGTTACCTCCTTTATTACTTTTGGAAACTTGCTCAGGAAGCAGCGTGTTATAACAGGTCGCATCATCATCATCACCTTCAGCGCCATAAGCTAATTGTGATTCGAAGAGTAAATGTCAAGGTGGAAAATCTCTTAGTGGTTTAAATCATGACCAGGAAGTCAGGTATCATAAATACTCACCTTTAGTTTTGCCTTAGGAAACTGAAACAGCTTCCTGTTAATCGTGCTGAGGAGTTCTTGCTGATAGAGGTGGTTATATTAAGAATCAGCTGTTACTCTGCGGCCTGACCCTTACCAGGACCAAACCCCAGAGTGGAATTTTCCCCCAAAGCATCTTTTTTTTTCCTAACGACCATCGGATTAAGGGCCTCCCTGATGGCTCAGACAGTAAAGAAGCTGCCTGCCATACAGGAGAACCAGGTTTGATCCCTGGGTTGGGAAGATCCCCTGGAGAAGGACATGGCAACTCACCCCAGTATTCTTGTCTGGAGAAGTCCATGGGCTGAGGAGCCTAGCAGGCTACAGTCCATGGGGTCGCAAAGAGTTGGACACAACTGAGCAACTATCACTTTCAAGGATTAAATGACTTAAGTGGATCTTCAAGTACCTCTCTTTCAGTAAAAGCTGGGAAGGCCAGGTTTTTTGTTTTTTTTTTTTTAATCTCTCTATATTCTTTGCTTCTTTGCATCAGGTGGCCAAAATATTGGAGCTTCAGCTTCAGTCCTTCCATGAATATTCAGGCCTGATCTCCTTTAGGATTGACTGGTTGGATCTCCTTGCAGTCCAGGGGACTCTCAAGAGTCTTCTCCAGCACCACAGTTGGAATACTTTGGCCACCTGATGAGAAGAGACAACTCACTGGAAGAGACCTTCATGCTGGAAAGGATTGAGGGTAAAAGGAAAAGAGGGAAGCAGAGGATGGCATGGTTAAATAGCATCACTGACTCAATGGACATGAATTTAAGCAAACTCCAGGAAACAGTGGAGAAGAGAGGAGCCAGGCATGCTACAGTCCATGGGGTTGCAAAGAGTCAGACATGACTTAGCAACTCAACAGCAACAACCTTCTTTGCTTTTCTCTGAAGCACTTTTAATCAACTTCAGATAAGTTTAAGAAATTCTCTGTGTGTGCAGAGGTAAGGCTCATTAGCTGAGTAAGTTAGTAGTTTAATTTATTGTTTATAGCCTGACTATTTCCGAAATAGATTTATTGCTGAATTATTCACTGACTGAGTTAATTCATATGCTTTGGGGAGCACTTTCTCAGTTGTCACATTTATTGAATAACAGTAATGGATTTTTTTTTAATTTAATATTCCTAATTAGATAATTGGGCTTCCCTGGTGGCTTAGCTGTTGAATACTTAATATTCATCTCTCTATAATTTAGTTCAGAAAAAAAAAAATCGTCTTCTCTTTAGTGCCCAACTATGACATGTCCCCTCATATCATCACCCTTCCACGTGGTTCTGATCCCGACCCTTTCTCTTCACACTTGACCTGACAGGCTCCTGCTGGCTCTTCACATCCAGAAGTAAGCACTGCTTTTCAAGAGCAAGTCAGCTGAGAGAACGTTATGTGTGTTTTCCTGGGGAACCATCTGATTGAAACTGAATTCAAATGAAGTTAATTTTAAAGACTCAGAGGAATCATATAGAACCCAATAGCAAGAAGTGGTTTGAAGGGATGTGTTGGGCAGGGAGTTGGATCCCTCCAGCTCCTCCACCGGATTTCTCAACAGTCTCCAGCCCATTTCCCATCACTCAGAGCCCTGCCATTACTGTTAGCACTCAGTAGGGCACAGCAAGGAACGGATACAGTTCAGCCAAGTGGATGATTAATTTCCAGACACATTTTCATAATCTGAATATGAATTCAGACTAAAAGGGCTTCCAGCAACAGTTATTTACTTTTTTTTTTTTAATTTTTGATAGGGAAACCGGGACTGTAATATATCCCTCTCCTTGTAGAATTTGGATGACAAGGAGTAACTGACAGCTTCAGACACCTTACTTTTCATCCCAAGCCCCTAAAACTTTGCTGTCAGGGAGGCCCTGGCTTGAGTTTTCAGGAGACAGTTCAACACAGATAGCAGATGAACCGGCTGCCCTTTCTCCGCTTTTCATAAACTGCTGGCTGTGCCTCGACATGGCATTTTCCTCTGCCCTGCTGGGACCCCACAGCAAATCTCACATACACTTTGAAAGCCTGTGGCTCACCAGTCCACTCCCAACTTATGTCTAAGCCAGGAATCATTTCATTGGAGGATGATTACAGTCGACTTATTCTAAGGAAATGGAAGAATCTCATGGAATCCAATCTCAGGACGGCCTTCCAGAGAAATGGGACAATTACAGGCTCTGTCTTCATCTCCCCCTCTCAGTCTCTCTCTCCCTCGTGTTCTCAGCTTTAGCCTGCAGGTTCGCTGTTCTTTTCTCTTTCTGTAGATCAGTTTTGCTTCAGGGAGGATGCTTCCCCATGAGAATATTCTGTGCAGGACTTTGACACACCATGGTCCTGATTCGGGTTCCAACCCTAGGGGATCTTATAGATTCTGTCCACAGTATGGTCTGACTGTGTATTATGGGTTGCTTCTAATTCTGGGAGAGAGCACCTCATAGGCTCTATCTTATTCCTGTGCCTTTCTGTAATCCAATCAGATTTTTGCATGACTGTGGGACTGCAGGTACAAGCATGACTGCTTAGCCCAACCTCACCTACGGGGACCTTAGGAGGATATGTCCAGAGAAGGGAAATGAACTGGGAAGATATCCACAATATGCCAGACAGTGGGTAAAGCAGACATGAGACCTGAACATAAGGATGGGAGGGGACAGAGAGCTTGGCATGGAGAGGAAACCTCAAGTGGTTGAGCGGCTGGAGTGTAGCATTAGGGTGGGCCATAATGGGAGCTGTCATAAAGACACAAACACATGAGGCACTTTGATGCCACGCTAAGGGGTTGAAGGAGTAAAAAGCCAAGGTCCCTCCCCTTCAGATCTTGACACATCTTATGCCTTCTGTCTGGTGGGGATATCATCCTTCCTTCCCTTCATTCACTAAGTGCTTGCCCTGTGGGTTTCAGCTTAAGTGTATCTCCTCTGAAATTCTTCCCTGATGTCCCCAGACTGGGTTAGTTGCTGTGTGTGTCCCCAGCTCTTTGGGCTTGGCCTGAGCAGCGCTTATATTCCAGTCTGTTTCCTGATTGCCCTTTCTGTCTCTTCCACGAGAATATGAACAGGAATCTTATCTCAGTGTATCTTCATTCCTAGCACAGGGCCTGGCAATCTCAGACACGCAGTCTGTTTAAGGAATGAATTCATCAGGGCACGAATGGGATAGAGATAAGTCAGATCACAGCAGCACCCATTTCCTGTTTAAAGGGTAAGCTTGGTTTTGCTTCTCAGGTAGACTAACTGGCCCTTCCTTGGTCCCTAGACTAGGAAGAATGAAGGCTCTCCTATAGGTTCTCTGAGCTCAGCCCTGGGACTCTGGATGAAAATTCTCTCCAGATGCCTCCTTGTTCACTCTCCACCTCCTATGTGACCAATCTATATTCCTTTCCTTGTGTGATTCCGTATTTCATCACCTTAATCCTTTGCCCTCTCCACTTGCTCCTCCCTGATTTCCTCCCTTGACCTGCTGAAACACCCCTCCTCACTCATCATCTGCTCATCCTTGGATCACCCAGGAGGATTCACACATTCTTGCCCCAAACTGTCCATGCCAAGAGCATATCCTACCCTCCTCTCTCTGTCAGACACACTTATATAAAAATAGCAATTCACACCTGGACTCTCACAAGTAGCAAAAAAGAGGCAATCTGTAACAGTAGATTATGATAAACTTTCTAACCTGCTTTGTTTCATAAATGACTCTGATGCTTCAAGTCAGCACCATCGAAGAGTGGTGGAATATAAATTCATTGTTCATGTGTTCTTTAACTCAATATTGGGGTGCCCCAGGGATTTTTTTTCTTTCTTTTTTCTTTTTTTGAGGCCACTTCTATATTGTTACTCCACCGTTAAGCTCATTGCATTACAAGACTTCCCTGGTGGTCCAGTGGTTAGGAATCTGCCTGCCAGTGCAGGGGTGGAAGCTCAGTCACTGGCCTGGGAAGATTCCATGAGCTGCAGGGCATCTAAGCCCCTGTGCTACAACAACTGAAGCCCACACACTTGAGAGTCCATGCACCATCACAAGAGGCGCCTCCACAAGGAGAAGCCCACACACCACGACTGGGGAGTAGCCCTCACCCGCCTCAACTAGAGAAAGCCCGTGTGCAGCACCAAAGACCCAGCACCACAAAAATATTAACTGATTTTTTAAAATTAAAAATTTTAATTTAAAAATAAGTAAATAAAACAAAGAAATTTTAATAAAAAAAATGAAGCCATCTATGTGCTGATGACTCCCAAATTTACATTTCCAATCCAGAGCTTTTCCTTAAACTCCAGACTCATAAATCCAGCATCATTGTATGGATGTAAGATAGACATAGCAAATACACAACAAGCCCCAAACTAAACTTACGGTCTTCCCACCACAGCCTGCTCACGTCTCAAGTGAGGGCCACTCAACAGCTTTGTCCTAAAAGACTCAAGGTCCTCCAAACTCTTCTCTTTTTCCTACACTTTACAGCCTCACACTTTCACACCCTAAATCCTGTTGATTCTATTTGCAAATACATCTCAAATAACTTCTCCCCACGACTACGGTTCCCACCTAGCTGGAGTCACCATCCTTGCTGGATTAAAATAGTACAGTTGCCTCCTAACAGGTCTCTGTGCTTCTACCTATGTTCCCGTTTGCTCTATTAGTAATCTAACAGGGTATCCAGAGCCTCTTCTGATCTATTCTCTCCTATGGTTCTTCCATTTCACCCAAAAACCAAAATTTTAAACCGACTCGTATGACCCCACAGGACTTGCTCCCGCCTCAGCCCGCATCTCTCTGCCTTTCTCTTCTAGGGCTCCCACCCGCTCCCTCTGACTTCATTGCCATCAGCAGCCCCCTTGCTGTTCCTTGAACACTGGGCACGGCGGACTCGGGCCTGTATCTCCTTCCAGCATATGATGTAGTGTATTTATAGTTCTTATTGTAGTTTCTTGTCTGCCGCTCTCATGCATGGAAGTTTTAAGACGACAAAATCTTCATCTGTTTTGTTCACTGATTTATCCAAATGTATCCAAGCTTTTAGCACTGTGCTTAGCATACAGTGAGTACTTAGTAACTATTGCCCAAAGAGTGAATGAATAAGGAGAGGAAGAAATGGATGTCTCCTATCCTGTCTGCCCTTTATATTTATTTCCATATCAGTGGTATCATCCCCAAATTGTGACCTCCAAAAGTGTTGGAAGCACTTCTGTCCTTTCTTAGCAGAATTTTGACCTAGATTTCTGCCAACTGTAGTCTTGCGGTTGTGACTCTCCTCCCAAGTTTTTACTTGCTCATGAGGATGTAATATGAATCTGATTAATCACAAAACTGACATGGACTGAAAGCACTGAGAAAAAGACTTTTTCATTTGCTACAGATGGTAACATGTTAGGACTTCACGGAAAATGAAATTCAAAGCAGGTTAATGTGCAGAGACATTTAAAAATTAAATTGTCGTTTTCAGAATGTGTCAGGGAAAGCAATTTGATGTTCTGTAACAGATCTATATAAAAGATTTTCACGCCTTTGAAAATGTATCTGTGGTCTCATGTGTCACACTTGTTGTCCCAGGAGTGTGGGAGTCCTCTACAATGCTCTCTTATGAATCACCCATGCCCTTTCCTTTAGTATCGGATTTTGCAGTGGTTTTTTTTTTATTTATTTATTTTTTTAAAGGAAGGCTGGGCGCCGTGGGCCTCTGGGGGGTCTGGGCCCAGAGACCGGTGGGTTCCGCCGACTGAACCTCCTAGGCCCTTCGCCGAGAACCAGACGCAGCCTCCGCGGAAGCGAGAGCTCCGAGAGCGCCGACTCTTTGTCGCGCTTCAGGTCCCCCTGCAGTGGTTTTTTAAAACCACTAATCTATAACTAAGATTAATCTATGACTCTCTTAAGGTAGCCAAATGCCTCATCATCTAATTAGTGATGTGCATGAATGGATGAGTGAGATTCCCACTGTCCCTTTCTACTATCCAGCAGAATCCTAATTGACAAGTCATTAAATACTCTTGAATTATGAATGAACTATTTATTTTAAAAAGCCATATTCCTGTACACTTAGATGCGTGTAAAATATTCTATCACCTGAGTTAATATTCCTTATTTAAGTGGAAAAATATAAAGCAGCACTTGTAGAAATTACTCGAGTTACAAACCTTTGACTTTTGAAAGTCTGTATTACACCCATGGCTAGGCCACTCCAACCTCCCCTTTTGATTCAGCTAGCTATAAAGAGCCAGTTCCTTTATCTCTTTTCCAGCTCTTGACTTATTACCTCTGTCAGTCTTTCCTTTGCTTCATCTCTTTTGTTTTTCGTCACACGTATAGTCAGTTCATGTCGATACAAAGAGTAGGGAGCAGCAGAGTGGATCATACATAAGTTTGGTGTCACCCAAGATGGATTACATCTCTGGTTCAGCCATTTATTATCAGCATGACCTTGAGGATATGGCCTATCGTCTCTGAGCAGCAATCCTTAGATTTGTAAAACTGACGTAATAATCTCTACCTCCCAAAGAAGAATTAAGTGAGATGATGTATGTAAACTACTTGTTTCTGCATTAAAACAGGACAAATAATATATGTCAGACCTTCAGTTGGACTAGTTAATGTCTGAGAGCAGCTTTTTTTTTTTTTTTGCATGCCAATCAAATAATAGAAATAATAGTGAAATATTTAAAATCACCTACTGATACACTGAATACTGAAAATAGTATACTGATGCCTACAATTTTATTTGATTTATTTACTATTTTTCCCAATGCTACAATGAATATCCTTGAATATACTTGCATATCTGATGAAAAGCTTAACCTTCAAAGTCTGAGCAGAGATGGAGGGGTAGGGAAACTATTGTTTAAATTCTCCACCACGTGGGCCATTTGGATACTCATGACAACCACAAATTACACATTACTGAATAATCATTTAATGTAATAGTTTTATTTACTTTAAATATATTTTTATTTTTTATTATTTTACATTTAAATTTTATTTCTTTGATGCATGCATTTATTTAATCACTAATTTAGTGACCAATAGGAAACTGAATAAATAAATCACATATTTATCTCACAGAATGTAGTCATGAAAAGTGAAGCAAATTCTGCATGTACTGATGTGGAATGGTTGCCAGGCTATAGTTAGTGAAAATAGCAAATGACAAAGCAGTGTGAGTTTATATGCTACCATTTTAACTTAGGGCTTCTCTGGTGGCTTAAAAGGTAAAGAATCTGCCTGCAATACAGGAGACCTGGGTTAGGACGATCCCCTGGAGAAGGGAATTGCTACCCAATACAGTATTCTTGCCTGGAGAAGCCCATGGGCAGAGGAGCCTGGCAGACTATGATCCATGGGTTAGCAAAGAGTTGAATACAACTGGGCGGCTAACACACACACGCACTTTAACCTATAAAGATAATATTATTGCTTGCATATGTATAAAATAGTTCTGAAAGGATTCCTAAAATTCTAGTTTGTTTCCTCTGAAAAAAGGAACTAGATAGTGATGATACACGTGCAAGGAAAATGAATTTTTCATTGCATGTTTTTACCTTTCAAATTCGTGCTGTGGCTGCATAGTGTCTATCAAAAAATAAACCAAATGAATTTAGTTAATTTTTAAAATAAAGATATGTTCAATCCTTAGCAAAATATTGTTGTTTATTAAGGTTACATCATAAAAACCTTTCATTTGGTATGTCTTGCACTATAAGACTAATAAAATGCTGAAAAATCCCACATATTCATATCTTCTCTCTTTTTTAAAGAGAAAATTTAGGTATAATTGACATACAGCATTGTATTAGTTTTAGGTGTACATCATAATGATTTTGTATGTGAATGCAATGCGAAATGTTTACCACAGTAAGTTTAGTTAACATTTATCACCAAACATGATCACTATATCTTCTTTTTTGAGTTCTAAGCTCATTTATTTCATGGTATTATTTGGGCATCTCTCAGACGTTTCAAAAATTAGCAAACTGAGCAATTCTTCCGAACTATTGCCCTTTCCTCACAAAACTGCTTCTTTCCAGTTCTTCCCCCATCAATCCATAAGCTCAACGAAGCTATCTGGGAGTTATTCTGGCCACTTCTGTCTGTTAAATAAACTCCATGTCTAAGCCGTCATAGAGTTCTGCTGCCAATCATATGCACATTCATTTGCCCATCTGATTCTCCCCTGTGACCGCTTTAGTCCAAACCATCTTCTCAGCTAGTTTTCATGTCTTCCTTCAAAACCTTCTCCAATGCCATTCTTCCAAAACTTCTAAAACCACCCAGCTCAAAGGAGTTCCTCCTGTTATTCTCTCAAAGAAGCCGAATTTTTCCTTTATGACTCTTCCTAAAACCACAGTTGCGTATCCATGTTTGTCACTCTTTGCATATAGTCTTTCTTGCTGGATTATAATCTCAGTGAGGCAGGGACAGTGTCCATTTCCTCAGGCTCCCATGCCCACAACCCAGCACAATACCTGAGACATGGAGTACTAGTAATAAATTATTCTCAAATGAATTAATAAGTGATAGCATGAACGAGCTCTTACTGTGTAGCCAGTACTGTGCTACATATTACTTAGGAGTGGCAACCTGGTTTAAGATAACCATTTGTCCATGGGGGCTTATGGGGACATGGACAGATACAAAATGAGTATAGGAGGGCATTTTCATGTGTGGATAGAGGCGATCTGAGCACAGTTATTTACCTGTGCAGGGAAAGGAACTCCATTGATGCAATATATAAGTAAAAGGAGAAGATAAAGAACGGGTTTATTTCCCCACCAGAAAAAATGAGGTGTGTGAACTAGGTGATTTGCTTTGATTATAGGATTCTGCCTCACAACTTTTTTCAGAGCCTGCCCTGTGTGGTGACAGCTCCCTTGATCTTTCTCCTTAGGTGTGTCGGGAACACATATGAAGCCTTGTTGGTGGAAATAGCATCCCTTTGGTAGGGCACCTGGGGAGGGGAAATGGCAGATTGTTTCCAGTTCTGGTTGAGCTCATTTTGAGGTCCCAGCCATGGAGACCCTGATCCTGTACCTCCATTGTTGACTGATCAGTCCACAACACACCCAAGATGGTGAGGAAAGTGCATTCATTGAAACAAACAACATGATAAAGTTAACTGACAGATTCTCTTTATTAAATAATAAGCAAATAGTCTATATACAGTCTCTTGCCTGTTGCAGAGTGCTAACCCTGTTCCCGTGGGAGGCTGATGCATGTGACCAGAGGACAAATGCACAGCCCATTTGAATGCTCTGTGATATATGAGGCTAGTGGGCAAGACACACAGCTCACACTCTTGGTCTCCATCACTGCACACACAGGAGAACACGAACCATTTCAGTTCACAGAGACTTAGGTGAAGAGTTATCGGCTTAACTTAAAATGCCCAGTTATGCCTTCTAAACATCTCTCCTAACAATTCAACCAGCTGTTACTCTTCAACACATGTGTCACTTTCTTTGCATTTGGGTCAAATTCAAACTGCGAAGATCCACTGAAGAAATAATAAAACCCTGCAAATGCAGATAGGGGAAATAATGAGATATTTTTCTTCAAGTAAATAAATTTGGCAACACACAGAACTCAGAATAACAGATACCTAAAAGTAGAAAGTGTTTGTAGAAATTTACTATGTGCCAGGAACTATGCCTTGGAGAAGGAAATGGAAACCCACTCCAGTGTTCTTGGCTGGAGAATCCCAGGGACAGGGGAGCCTGGCAGGCTGCCTTCTATGGGGTCGCACAGAGTCGGACACGACTGAAGCGACTTAGCAGCAGGAGCAGCAGGAACTATGGTAAGCATTTTGCATGACTTTTATTTTCATTTCTTTCTGTAAAAGTCCTATGAGGTACATATATCTAACTCCATTTTACAGATAGGAAGTTGAGATTCAAACAAATTTAAATGCCTGCCCAAGGTCACTCAATAAGGAAAGGATGGGAACAGCACCCCACTCCAGCTCTCTCTGACAGCAGAACCAGGCTCTGGGTTATTAGGTTATTCCACTTAAAATCAGATAAAATTCTCTGCATCTTCAGAAACTGTGTATCTTTACATTTTTCCTTCCGAATACTCCTCCTCCCCTTTGCTGACAAAGAAGCCTGATTCTCTGGCCTCAGAGAATCTCAGGGACTCTTTCAGAACCAGACGATCCTTTCTGACTCTGCCATCCTGGTGCTCAGGTTACCTTTCAATAAAGATCATCTATCCCTCCACCCATCTATCCCTGAGGCAGGAGAAAATCCTTTTTTTTTTTTTTTTTTTTAACTTTGGGCTCATGGAAAGTTAAATATTGGCAGCTGACTGACTACTCAGAAAAGACAGAGAAACTCTCCATGAGAATTAGAGGTGGGATGGAGAAGCCAGCTGGCCACTGTTGAACTTGGCCACACCACTTGAGGGGGTTTTTATACAGCTTATTATACGAAGTAGTCATACAATTGATATGAAATTTGTAAGCTGAAATTTAGGGTTGGGAGGAGGAATCTGGTTAAAGAAAACTTTATTAAATACTTCAGCTTTCCTCTTTCTTCTGGTACTACAGAATGTTTCAAGTGCCCCACTGCCAACAAAAGGAGTGTCCTCTTACCAAATACTTCAAAAACAGCATCCACCTCTGGTTCAACCCCTGGAAAATCTTCCACTATTTGCTTGGGAAAACCTGGCTCCATGGATTGTGTCTTCTCATCAAATCTGCACCAAGTAAAAGAAACAAAGCTCAGCATTGCACAGAGGCCGTGTTATCAAAATTGGCAAAAAATGTGGAATTCTAATCAACTTTCCGAGATTTGCAAATAAATGTCAGGCATGTTTAGTGCTACAGAAATGTGTGACTTTAATGGTACTGCAAACTTGGCTCTTAAATTTGTATCTCTACCAGAAAGAGAGGCAACATCTTGATCTAGCAGATGATGTTTGCTACCATATTTCTTAGGTCTGGAGAGAAAGAATCTTAATCATCCTTCTATCACAAAGATGTGAACACAAAGTGAATCTAATCATTCATTTCAGATACAAATTTCAAGTTTTCTACCATATTTGTTCATATATGTTGTCACTGGGGCTTCCCAGATGGCTCAGCAGTGAAGAATCCTCCTGCCAATGTAGGAGACACGGGTTCGATCCCTGGGTCAGGAAGATCCCTTGGAGGAGGAAATGGCAACCCACTCCATATTCTTCCCTGGGAAATCATGGACAGGGGGCCTGGAGGGTTACAGTCCATGGGGTCGCAAAGGGTTGAGCATGACTGGGGTCTGAGCACACACACAGGGACTCCCCCACAGCTGTCTAGAGCCCCACCGTTCCTCCTGTGGGGGACGAAGGTCTAAGTGGAAGGCAGGCGACTTCCTTAGAGAAAGAAGATAATTACCCTAACTATTATCATACAAAGTTATTACAAACAAATATTACCTCCAGTATTTGTCCTCTGCAAAGAAGTACGTTTTCTTCTTTTCCTTGTCAGAAAAGGCTGAGTCTATTTTCCTTACTGTTGAAGGAAGGCCCAGGGTATGGATGCCTCTTGGGTAACCTGCTTGCATCTCATTTCCTCTGATGGCCCAGAACTGATTTCCTGTTTTTATGAGAAAAAAACACAATCACACTGAATCTAAAACAATTGAGTCTTTGGTTTTGGAAATACTTCTTAGCACCTTTCATTTTCATAGTAGAAAAAGAAGCCAGAATTTTAGATTTAGCAGCCCCAAATAGACATTAATCAAAAACTTGTAGGTTGAATGAATGAACACAGACGGAATGAACACAGTTGATCATTTACTGTGGGAATGAGGGAATTTACAACTGGGCTATTTCTATTCTTGTGTTCATTTCATCATCTATAAAATATAAGTAAAATAATGCCAGTCTCAATTACAGCTTTGTTACCTTTAAGCAATAAACCAGACAAAATTTGTTGTAGAAAAAAATAAAGTCTTAATCAAGTTCTCTTGACTTCCTATTTTTACATTTCAGCCCCCTGTGATGAAAAGACATCTTTTTTGGATGTTAGTTCTAGAAGGTCTTGTACGTCTTCATAGAACTGTTCAACTTCAGCTTCTTCAGCATTACTGATTGGGACATAGACTTGGATTACTGTGATATTGAATGGTTTGTTTGGGAATGAACAGAGATGGTTCTGTCATTTTCAAGATTGCATCCAAGTACTGCATTTCAGACTCTTTTGTTGACTATGATGGCTACCCCGTTTCTTCTAAGGGATTCTTCTTGTGCACAGTAGTAGATATTATGGTCATCTGAGTTAAATTCTCCCATTCCAGTCCATTTTAGCTCACTGCTTCCTAAAATGTCAATGTTTACTCTTTGTTCAGTCTTTAGTAATGACTTTGTCATACTATTCCCTACTTTAAGCTAATTTGCTAGTTAGGCAATGTCTGATTGGTAGAAAAATAGATCACACAGAGAAGGTTTAAAAAGCAGGAGGAAATCTTTGGGAAATGGAAAAGCTGGTGATTCTAGGAGCCAGCTCTCTGTTCTGAGGGGAGGAAGAGCAGGAGCATTTCACATATCACCAGCCAGTCTTCCTTAACTCTGGGGGGTAAGAGCACACAGAACCCAGGAGCAGGTTAGGATCAGCAGAACTAAGTACTGAACTCCAATATTTTTAAAAGTTCACAGAATGCTCTGTGAGTTATGTCCATTATAGTGTAGAAAGTAAGGGTCTTTTTTAAGACAACATAGACTCAATAACAGGATGTTATGTGTGAGGTAGAGTGTATCTCTTTGTTCTCCTGTGTGATCATAATCTTGAGATTGTGTAAACAAACAGAAAGAAAAGATTAATCTGTATTATGTCACAACTTTTTAATGTTGAGACCACACATTGCAAATAAGAAGGATGTTGTCTGATCGGGGTCAGATAGCTTTTAGTTTTGTGGGGGTGCAAGGAGAAGGAAATGGCAACCCACTCCAGTATTCTTGCCTGGAGAATCCCAGGGATGGGAGAGCCTGGTGGGCTGCCATCTATGGGGTCGCACAGAGTTGGACACGACTGAAATGACTTAGTAGTAGTAGTAGTAGTAGTAGTAATAGTAGTAAGGACCCTACAAAAAAGCAGAGCCTGCAGGCTGAAACCCCAGGACGGCAGAGGCAGGGAGCCCCTGGTTTCCTTCAGCTCAGAAGAAAAGGAGAGGCCAGCATTCCCCGCCTTCCCCTGCTGCTGCTGCTGCTCAGGAGCCTGGGGTCTCATGGGTTTCCAGCCACTTCAGAAACACAAGAGCAAAACACGGAGATGGTCCAGGTAAATGCTTAATTTCACGTGCCAGAAATTCAAGAGCCCTACCTTCTCATTTTTCCAAGGTCAAGGGATAGGAGTTCATGGAAGTCTGGGATTTATTCTGGGATAACCATTTTGTCAGAAACAGATCCCCTCATACAAAAATAAAAATCTACTTAGATTGAGGGCAGAAGCAGAAGGGGGCAACAGAGGATGAGATGGTTGGATGGCATCACCGACTCAGTGGACATGAGTTTGAGCAAACTCTGGAGATACTGAAGGACAAGGGAAACCTGGTGTGCAACGGGGCAGATATGACTTAGTGACTGAACAACAACAAAATCTCTCTGTAGACATTTTTGGAATATAGAGAAAGAGAAAGCCAAAGAGAAGCATGCAGACTGGTTGCTCTAATTGTAATTCTGACTTCTAATTGAAATTCTGTAGACCTAGCAATAGCATAGTTTCTACCACTGCACTGACATTTCTGTATCAACGGTAAGCATAAAAAGGGCTATGAAATTCAGACAGAAATTCATTGCAGAAGCAGATTTTTTTTTCCCCTCTTGACACTAAACCTTTAAGGTAAAAGAACTATTCTGTCACTACAGTGAAATGCTGGGAATTTTCAGAGAAATAAGAAAGATTTCATATCTTCTGTTTGAATTTTTTTTATTTATCAGAAATACCTACAAAACTATTATGGCTTAGGGGTTGGAACCAGCTGATTCGAAAGGCAGAGAAACCACAGTACAATGATTGAAAAATTAAAGCAAATGCAGGAATTCTTTGGGCTAAAGGTGACGGGAAAGATAGATGCTGATACCCTGGATATTATGAGGCAGTCTAGGTGTGGAGTGCCTGACGTTTCACCCCAGTATGGACTCACTCCAGGGAACCCTCCTTGGCAGAGCACACACCTGACCTACAGGTAATTAGACGGAGCCCCAGAGTGGGGACACTGTTTCCCACCAGAGCCGTGAGAAATGAGCTCTGACATGTCTGTGAAGGGTTGAAAATTACACCCCAGACCTGTCGAGAGCATAGAGCAGGCTGTTGAGAAGGCCTTTCAGCTCTGGAGCAGTGCCTCACCCCTGTCCTTCACCAAGGTCTCTGAGGGGCAAGTGGACATAATGATATCCTTTGTCTGGGGAGGTGAGCTCTTTTCTCCCCAAACCATTCTGAACCTCGCCTCACACTTCTTTCAGACACACTGAGCTTCCGGTCAGATTTTCCCCTTATTTGAGGGTGCTGATTTTACGGGCTGAAGAAGGGACCCCTCACAGGTGAACAATGCTTTTTGGCTCCTTGTCCCTACGCTCTCGTCTCTGGTAGGGAAGTCTAAATAGAAAAGGAGATTTATCTTTGCTGCCGTTTGTCCCTCACAGATCATTGTGACAACTCTCCCTTTCATGGATCTGGGGGCATATTCGCTCATGCGTTCCAACCAGGAATAGGTATTGGAGATGTTCATCTTGATGAAGAAGAAATATGGACCAAAGTTTTGAATAGTGAGTCAAGGAATTCTCCCTTTCTATTTTTATTTTCCCTTTTCATGGCTTAGTGCAATATGTTCTGTTTTGTATAAAAGAATAAACCAATATTATGATGATAGTTAAATGCTTTAATAAAGATATGCTTTTTAATGGTGGTTCAGAAAGATATTGCAACACTATAGTTACAGTTAGTGATAATGTCTGAGGATATTGTTTCTACCAATGGCTGCATCTTAAGGGTAAAATATGTTTTTGAAATTTTAAAATAAGATTACAAATGATATTTTGTATGTGTACAAATATGTACCAAAATTAAATAATGGTAACTCTTGGTGGGGTTGCTTTGGAGAATATGTGTTTTGGTACATGGTTATCCAAATTTTTATTTTGAATCTGTATTAGTTTATTTAGAATTTATATTAGATCAGAGTAATAAGCATTAATAGAATGCTGTTGTTTCTCTATGTAATCTTTTTTCCAATTTATTTATAGCTGGACTTACTAATCAATATTAAAATTTTGCATGTCAGCTAATTTTTTCCCTTACATTTTATCAGTTCAATTATAAAAATTTAGACTTGAAGGCTTTTTAGTGTTAATTAATTCTTCTCTTGTGATTATACACACACACACATCTCAGACCATGTCATAAACCAAACCACAGGGGAATTCTTGTGCGGTTTGGAGATACATTTGCTCTTTGAGGCCTGAATACTGTACTGCCATCTGCTAAAGACTGACTGATTCTGTTGCCCTTTAGATTACAACTTGTACTGGGTTTTGGCACATGAATTGGGCCGTTCCTTTGGACTTTCTCATTCTACTAACATCGGGGCTTTGATGTACCCCAACTACATCTACACTGGTGAAGTTTATCTGTCTCAGGATGACATCAGTGGCATCCAGGCCATCTATGGTAAGTAAAGCTGGGTGAACCAGACACATGCTTGTGAGCTATATGTGTGCTTCAAAAATAGTGGCAATGACCTGGTCCTTGAAAGACTCTTCATCATATATATATTTTGGGTCAATGTAGTATGTAAAACTTCATTAACTTCAGGATCTTTGTTTATTTTTTAAGGGCCATCTAATAAACCACAGCTGGTCCCAGTGCCACAAATCCCACAGCCCTGTGATAACTGGGCTGTCTCTGACTGTCTGGCTGGAATCAGCTCTCTACACTCTGCTGAGCGTTGAACAGCCCAGAGTCCAGACAGGGAAGGCCTCCCTTTCTGTGTGTGAGTGTGATAACAGGATAACATTTGATGCTGTTACCAAAATTCTTGGGGAATTGCTCTTCTTCAAAGACAGGTACAAGTTATAATTAATCCTGACGTATGTTTATAATGATTATACATGTGTGCGTATTTTTTTTCTTTTCTTATTCTTCAATATTATATTCATACATAATAATAAAAATCCATAAAATAAAAGCTCTCCTAAGTCCTACTCCCACCACCCTCTGTGACACAGATATATGTAGAGCTTGGCAGAGAGAAGGAATATGACTTTCCAAAGGCTGCACGTGGTCCACGACAGAGCAAAAGCTGGTCTGCCAACTCCGGACTGAAGCTCCTTTCCCTAGCACACTCTGCAATGGCAAATGTGATGGTGGGGTTGAGGACAAATTGCTCTCTGACTGTCTGGCTGGAATCAGCTCTCTACACTCTGCTGAGCGTTGAGCAGCCCAGAGCCCAGACAGGGAAGGCCTCCCTTTCTGTCCATGTCGTCCTCCCTTCCGCACAATGCTGCACTCCCTACCTGCCATCCGACAGATCCTCACTGTGCCCCGGAAGCCGTGAGGAGGAGAGAAAACAGCGTTTGAAGACCAGCCCCCAACCCCACCCCTCAGGCCCAACTCCCACCCTGCCTTCTGAGGAACTTGCTACTTTCCTCCCCAAAGCCTTACAGTCCTAGAACTCAGTCTACTGTGTGTGGATTCAGAATAGAATGACCTCACACCTGGCTTCCTCTTCTCATCAAAACTGACTCACTGAGGGATAAGAGCATAGATAGTGTGATCCTCCCCCTCCAAATGAGAACTATCAGGGATTTTGGAAGAAGTCAACAGCTCTCTTTAAGCCTATAGAATGTTTGATGTTTTGCATTATCTTATGTTAGTATCTACATGAGATAAATGCAGGTCATCAGGAGGCTTAGTTATAAATCTAAATTACTTTTGTTTGTAAGTATCTGTACAGACATGGGAAGATCATTGATGAGAGATTTTTTCCTTTCCTCCCCTTCCTCCTCCTCTTACTGTTTTTTCTCCTCCTCCCCCTATCTTTTTCTCTTCCTCTTCCTCCTCCTCTGCTGCTGATGCTTCTTTTTCTTCACTTTCCTCTTCTTCTGTTTTAATAGAAAGCTGCCAGAATGTCAAAACACCTCCGTTGTGAAAAAAAAAAGTTCTATTGGCAGGAAGAGTTCAGATGGGGTTGGACTAGGGTAATGAAATTTGGCATTCCCTGTGACCTTGAGCAGAGAAGGCAATGGCACCCCACTCCAGTACTAATCCATGGGTGGAGGAGCCTGGTAGGCTGCAGTCCATGGGGTCGCTGAGAGTTGGACGTGACTGAGCGACTTCACTTTCACTTTCATGCATTGGAGAAGGAAATGGCAACCCACTCCAGTATTCTTGCCTGGAGAATCCCAGGGATGGGGGAGCCTGGGGGGCTGCCGACTCTGGGGTTGCACATAGTCGGACACGACTGAAGCGACTTAGCTGCAGCAGCAGTGAACTTGAGGGAACCAAAACTTGGACAGGTCACTGATTTGCACAAGGTCCTTAGCCCCTTGGGAGGAGGTTGAAGCAGGGACTGACATGAGAATTAGGAAGCACATAGTTGGTCTGGAGGCAATCCCACGAGGCATGGCCGAGGAGTAAGGAACTGAGATAAGTGAGCAGAGACAACAGGGGTGTGCCAGTGAGCGGTTACAGCTCTGGCCAACAGAGGCCCAGTCCCACTGCAGACCCTTGAAGTCCTCACAGAGCACCCTCCAGAGCTGTCCCACCAAAGGGCAGGGGAGCTGAGGTACCTCCCACCAACATTTCCCCTCGGTGGGTTGTTTGAGGAGGTCCTGAAGCCGTCACTAGACAGTGACTTGGCGGGCACCACACTGGCCCAGCCTGCTCCTGGGCTGGGGAAAGCTTGAGGCTGAGGGGGATGATGGGGACCACCTGTCAAAGCTGCACATCTGGTGGTGGGCCCAGGGATTTGGGCATCAGGAGGGTCTGCTCCAGAGACTGACAAGGAGGGTGCTTTCCACACATCAGCCTTTGTAGGATCCTTTTTCATTTCCCAAGGCTAGCTGGCTATGGGGCTTCCA
Source organism: Bos indicus x Bos taurus (assembly GCF_003369695.1). Lineage (NCBI taxonomy): Eukaryota > Metazoa > Chordata > Mammalia > Artiodactyla > Bovidae > Bos > Bos indicus x Bos taurus. Next base: position 78,421,343 of record NC_040090.1, on the reverse strand, counting down.
TTCTGTTTCTCTAGTTTTGGGAACACGTGTGTCAGCCCACATGGAAGTCTCTGCTGTGCTTTTACTCCAGTATCCATAACTGTGAAATGAACACAACCAAACTCCCAGCTTAAAGATCATAATAAAGAAGAATTTAGTCTGAGCAGCTGTTGCCTCTTACTAGCTTTAGACATCTCTAGCCTCCTGGGGTGGAGAAGGCAATGGCACCCTACTCCAGTACTCTTGCCTGGAAAATCCCATGGATGGAGAAGCCTGGTGGGCCACAGTCCATGGGGTCGCTAAGAGTCGGACAAGACTCAGCAACTTCGCTTTCACTTTTCACTTTCATGCATTGGAGAAGGCAATGGCAACCCACTCCAGTGTTCTTGCCTGGAGAATCCCAGGGACGGGGGAGCCGCGTGGGCTGCCGTCTATGGGGTTGCACAGAGTTGGACACGACTGAAGCGACTTAGCAGTAGCAGCAGCAGCAGCCTCCTGGGGTCAACCTGCCCTGGATTTCTCATCCACTTCCATGTAGGACTTTTGTAGACAGGATGTAAGGCAGGTAAAGGACTTATGTTGGAAGTGGTTACTTTTGTGAACATTAGGCTTGTGTTCCAGAGATAAGAACATCTGTAAATCTGCCAGATTGAGGGAAGTTAGATACAATCTGACTTATTTTCTTTTAACATACACACAGATAGATGTCTTCCACAAAATAGTTGACCTAAAATTTATTCCTGACTTCTAGACAGTACTATTAAATGGAGTTGAGATTGCTTACAAAGTTGTTAAAAGAGATACATCTTATTTTTTAAAGGTAAAGCTTCTGAGTTTTTTGTCAATATTTTTGTGAGTTAGATTTTTCATTAGTTTTTTAGTTGAAAATTAAGGGGGTACTGGATACTTTTTAAGCTGTGAATTTCTCTTGAAAGCTAAGAGTTTCACTTACTAAGTCTGTGACTCCATGATGGTGATTAAAATTCACAGAGTCTGTTTCTCAAAAGTTTTAGTTACATATTACATGACTGCAATCATAACTTTTCTTATCGACTGATTGTGATACTAGAATGAGGAAGCTTTGCTCTCAGTGCAAACTGCAAATGTATTTTAAACACATTCCACATTATTGGATGTATTCAATTATATATATTGTATATGTAATACATAAGTAAACTTGGTCTGGGTCAGTATATACAAATATATCAATATAAATATTGATTATGTTAATAATATATAAAATGAAAACTTGGCTGGGTCAGTATCTATATATTTATATGTATAGATAGATAAAGATCTCTAAATCAATATATAGACATACAGACATAGATATAGATACAGACTCAGATAAAATTTATATATATATGTATAATTTATTATACATATGTGTATTCCATTTCTTGTAAATGTGGCCTGAGTCAATATATATCTTTATATATAAGTATGGAGACTTGTCTTGGGTAAGTATATGTATTTAGGTATTTTTATCTATTTGTGTAAAAAAACAAACAATAAAAATATAGAGAGAATGAGAGAGGAAAAGAAAGTGAGAGAGAGTGAAACCAGCTCAGGACACATTTACAAAAAATATTAATAGAACACATACCTAGATTATATTTATCAATATCTCTAATTCTATATTTATCTACCAACCTATGTCAAGTTTTCAGATCTATAGGAATATCTATGTACTACTAAATCTATTAATATATCAATTCAGGCCACACTTATAGGAAGTGGTATATATACATATACGTATACACACACACACACACATATATATAAATATATATGGAAATTTGGTCTGGGTCTGTATACATATCTAGAGATCTGTATGCAGATTTCTCTATATAGATACAGATGTCACATTGATAAGAAATGGAGCACAAATACTTGTTCTTTGGTGTTCTGAGCGAGTCCATAAATATGCATCACCATCTTAAGGGAGGTGTAGAGTGAGTCCCCCACCCACTGCCCACATGATAGATCTACATGTGGTCTACATGAAATGATGGACAAAATGTTTGGATTTTGCCATATCCAGTCATTCTAATGACCAACTCTGTGTTCATTACGATAATGTTAAGCTCTTCAAAAACACTCAGGAATTTGGCTTTTACATGTACAAAATATAAAGACACTTTGACATGAATGATTTAATTAGTTTAAGGAAAGAATCTTGGAAAATATCAATTTAAAGTATATATCTTGAAAATAAGGATTTATATAGATGAAGTTTTTGTGAGCTGATAATGTGTATTTGTGCAGGGATACTCTGCCTCCACGATTTAAGATAAATTACTGTTCTGGGGTAACTAAATGAACAAATACTGAGTTTTTCGCCTGGACCCAGCTGAGTCAAGAGCTGAGCTGCCTTCCAATCAGATGCAGAAGTGTACATTACCTGCCCACATCTGCAAGACCACTTGTGCCAACCCACACTGCCTGTGCAGCTGCAGAAGTAAGCTGGTCACACTAGGGATGAATGCTCCACTCAAGTGCACCTCACTTTGGATAAAGCCCTCCATTGATTTCTCATGAAGTGAACATCTGGGGGAAACCCTGGCTACTGGCTTCTGGCGTGCGTGCTCAGTTGTGTCCAACAACTCTTTGCAACCCCATGGATGACAGCCCACCAGGATCCTCCGTCATGTAATTTCCCAAGCAAGAATACTGGAGTGGGTTGTTATTTCCTACCCCAGGGGATCTTCCCAACCCAGGGATTGAACCCACATCTCTTGCATTTGCAGGTGGATTCTTTACCATTGAGCCTAATCTGTCTTCCAGAATCCCAGGCAAATCGCTTTCATAGCCAAATTTTTAACTGACAGGCAGTAAATTCCGACTCTTTAAGGGAGATCAGATGCTGGCCAGTTACCCTAAGGACATCTACAGCTCCTTTGGCTTCTCTGGAAGGGTGAGGTAAATCAATGCTGCTGTCCATGAGGAGGAAATTGGAAAGACGCACTTTTTTGTTGACATAAGTATGGGAGGTAAAGAGAGACCCTTGGAGATCTTAGCACATCAAATCCCTCCTTAGTGGAAAGAAAGTTGCCTTTTAAAATAAACCACCACAATATTGTAAAGTAATTAGCCTCCAATTAAAATTAAAAAAATAAATAAAATTACTCTAAAACTGGGATAAATCTCCATCCTCTTCTGTGAATGGACGCAGCCAAGCTGAGTGTCATTTAGTCCCCTGCCTGTTGTCATCACACCACACCTGTCCTTGAAGGCAATGGACTTGCAGGATTGAGTTCCAGAGATTTTTTAAAGGGTTGGAGCCTGAGATAAAATTTGAATCAGATTTTTTTAGAACTGATGCCTCTTTAGGTATGGTCTAGGCGGTCTCAGTCTCCTATAATCCTGTTAAACCAGGACACTTTCCAGTGTAAAATTCCCTATTATTTTATACCAATGATGAACCCATCCACAGTTGTTTTAAGCAGCCATTGGATTTCAGTACAGTGGACATAAAGGTAGCACCTACCTCTCAGATTTGTTGTGAAGATGAAATGAATCAAGTGTTCAAAGCACTTAGAACAGTGATTGGCACCTGGAAAGTTCTTTGTGAAGGCTAAGTGTTATTTTTTATTATATTAATCACACATTCTGATATTTTTAATCTATTTTTTATCAGTTCATGGATGCAGATTATCCCAAAGAGATAACTCAAGATAACTCATATCCCTGGGATTGGCAAAAAAGTTCATACTGTTTTCTCCATTTTTTACTGTAGAAATAGCATATGGGCTATTACTTAGATATGAAAGTAAATTGCATTCATGAAAACTTGTATTTTTTTAGGAGTTCATGTGGAACATCATTATTCATCTAATATGATCATTATCTTTCATTTTATTTCCAAGATTTTTCTACTTCTTTTATGGAAAAGAGAAGTACAAACCTGATCCTAAAACTAAGCAAGTTTCTGTCCTCCTGAATACTAACAGCTGGTTCAACTGCAGAAGTAACTGATTGATGTCTCAGTTGATTGATTGATTCTCACAAAGGAGATGGAAGAACTATTTCTAACTCACCCAAGGGAGGTGAGTTTTCTGAGAAACCAGATATTTCAGTATTTTATTTGAATCTCTAGGTAATAACAAGGCGGCTGCTGCTGCTGCTAAGTCGCTTCAGTAGTGTCCGACTCTGTGCGACCCCATAGACGGCAGCCCACCAGGCTTCCCCGTCCCTGGGACTCTCCAGGCAAGAACACTGGAGTGGGTTTCCATTTCCTTCTCCAATGCATGAAAGTGAAAAGTAAAAGTGAAGTCGCTCAGTTATGTCTGACCCTCAGCGACCCCATGGACTGCAGCCTTCCAGGCTCCTCCATCCATGGGATCCTCCAGGCAAGAGCACAGACACATAAACACAACCTTGTTTAACCTCAGTCTGGACATATTCCATGTTGACTAGATCACACTGCTTTGTGAACTTATACAACTTAATTTTAATTGAGTGCTGAGCACGTCAAGGTCATAGTTTATCTTTAGGTTTGCACAGAGCAAAACTCTTTACCAATATTCTATGATAGTTCAGTAATTACATTTCTCATAGTAACTACATTCTCAAATATTATGTCTCTGCACCTGCATGCCCAGTCACTTCAGTCATGTCTAACTCATTTCAACCCCATGGACTACAGACTGCCAGGCTCCTCTTCCACGGGATTCTCCAGGCAAGAATACTGGAGTGGGTTGCCATGCCCTCCTCCAAGGGATCTTTCTAACACAGGGATTGAACCCGCATCTCCTGCGTCTCCTGCATTACAGGAAGATTCTTTACTGCTAAGCGACCGGGAAGCCCAAGAACCAAGTAGGTGCTCAATAAAACACTTTAATAAATGTATGCAGAATTGATGCTGGATGCCAGCAAAACTTGGAAGTCAATAACAAAGTGTGTAGTCAGTTTGACCAACTAGGAAAGGACTCCTCTCTCTGTCCTTCCTGCCAAGATACTAGAAAATTAGACATGGCAGCAACCCCAGAAATTGTTAGAAGCTGAGAGAAAATTTCTGAGTGGTCCGTCATGGGAGGATCCACTGATGAGAATGAGAAACAAGAGCCGCTGGGTACAGACTTTTATCACCAAACACCATGTTCTGAGCTGCTTGCATTCCATCCCAGTCCCTAAACTGGAGAAGAGAATGAGCCAGGACCCAGGTTTAACTCATCTGAAGAGGCCGGGGAAGCTACAGTTCATGGAAACATGAAATCACAGGAGGAATATGTACTTGGAATGCATATGTATGACAAAGGACTTTCATCTAGAATATGTTAAAAGGGCCCTACCAACTGTTAATAAAATGACAAATAATCCACTTAAAAACATACAGAGGTCTTAGATGTTTTTTGCAAAGAAAGACATATGAATGATCAATAAACACATGAAAAATGTACTTACCATCAGTTATCAAGAAAAAACAATTCTCATAAGGTGCTATATAAAGCCACTAAGTGAAAGTCGCTAGTCATGCCTGACTCTTTTCGACCCCATGGACTGTAGCCTGCCAGGCTCCTCTGTCCATGGAATTTTTCAGGCCAGAATACTGGAGTGGGAAGCCATTCCCTTCTCTAGAGGATCTTCCCAACCCAGGGATCAAAACCAGGTCTCCCACATTGCAGGCAGATTCTTTACTGTCTGAGCCACCAGGGAAGCCCAAGAATACTGGAGTGGGTAGCTGACTGTAACCTATTCTCTAGCCTGTAGGCTGCTCTGTCCATGGGATTCTCCAAGGCAAGAATACTGGAGTGGGTTGCGATGCCCTCCTCCAGGATAAAGCCACTAAAACAACTAATATTAGTAAGACTGACATCACCAAATGTTGATGAAAAGCCAAAATATCTACAACTCTCATACAACATAGAAATTACTCACAAAATTAATTTATTGAACCTATGATCTTTTGCAAATATTTTCCCAAGCTCAATGAACACACAATATGCAAAAAGCTCTTTCAAGAATGTCCATAGAATTTTTATTCATGATAGCCCAAGTCTGAGTCATGCTGCTGCTGCTGCTGCTGCTAAGACGCTTCAGTCGTGTCCGACTTTGTGCGACCCAATAGACGGCAGCCCACGAGGCTCCCCCGTCCCTGAGATTCTCCAGGCAAGAACACTGGAGTGGGTTGCCATTGCCTTCTCCAATGCATGAAAGTGAAAAGTGAAAGTGAAGTCGCTGAGTCTTGTCCGACTCTTAGCGAGCCCATGGACTGAGGCCCACCAGGCTCCTCCATTCCTTGGGATTTTCCAGTCTTGAAAGAGTACTGGAGTGGGGTGCCATTGCCTTCTCCGAGTCTGAGTCATACAGTAGAATATTATATAAAAATGAAAGTGAATGACCCACTGCTACTACTGGCACACCTCGTTTTATTGCACTTTGCAGATCCTGTGTTTTTTTGTTTTTTTACAAAGTAAAGATTCATTAAAATCCTGAATCAAACAAGTCTATTTTCCAACAGAATTTGCTTACTTTGTGCTGCTATGTAACATTTTGGTAACTCAAACTATTTCAAACTTTTGAAGTATTGTTATATGTATTACAGTGGTCTGTAATCTTTGATGTTACTATTATAATTGTTTGGGGATACCATGAACCATACCTGAATAAGATGGCAAGTTTCATTGATAAATGTTGTGTGTGTTCTGACTGCTCCAATAACCAGCTGTTCCCCACCTCCCCCTCTACACAGGCCTATTTCCTGAGAACAACAATATTGAAACTAGGCCAGTTAATCCTCAACGGCCCCTAAGTGTTCAACATGCAAGGCCCTCACTTCAAATAAAAAGCTAGAAATGATTCAGCTTAGTGAGGAAAGTACATCAAGAGCTGACTTAGATCACAAGGTAGGCCTTTTGTACCAAACAGCCAACCTGTGAATGCAAAAGAAGAGCTCTCGGAGGAAAATAAAAGTGCTATTCCGTGAACACACACATGATAAGAAAGCAAACCGGCTTTATTCTGCTCTCACCACACAGCACGTGTGGGGACAGTGTGGTCACTTTCCTACTAATTCTGGGAGTAACAGAAAGATGCCTACTATCGCTGATATGTGTTCAACATAGTCCTGGGACTCTGTCCAAAAATTAAGACAAGAAAAACAATGATGGATATAAAGATTAAAAGGGAAGAGTCCAAATTACCATTATTTTCAGATAATTAGATCATTTGCATAGAAAAGTCCAAAGGACCAAAACTCTTTAGGCAGGAATTTCAACATTTTCAAACATAACATAAACATATCAAAATTATTTATATTCCTATATACTCACAATAAAAAAACTAAGTAAAATGTAGAAAGTAAAAGACTAATGGTTACAGTAAAATCTACAATCTATATAGGAAATAATCTAGCAAAAACAGACCTTAAACGTTTAAATAAAATTTTAAGAGTTGTTAGAGATACACAAGAAGCCCAAACACCATATTCATGAATGAATGACCTGATACTCTAAAGATAATCCTTTTCCCAAAATTAACTTATAAATACAATGAAACTTCAATGAAATCCAAACCGTATTATTTGGAAAACAAAAACTGATTTTGAAGCTTTTGTGAAGGAATAAATACAAACAAAGAGCTACAGATTTTAACAAAGCATAAAGATAGAGTTGCACCAGACATTAAGATATCTCACAAAACCATTATAAAACTAACATAGGAGCAGAGATAAGAGCTTATGGAGCCAGATATGAGTCAAGAAACATATCCTTGATATGATAGAGGAGGCATCACAATTTAGAAGGAAAACAAAGCGTAGTAAATAATGCTTGGAGAAAACTGGTATACTATATGGAGAAGATAAAGGTGGGTTCTGTCTTCCATTCAGCGTTCATGATTAATGCTCTTTACCATGTATTGGCTTGGCCAAAAAGTTCATTCTGGTTTTTGTAAGATGTTACAAAAAACCCAGACACACTTTTGGCCAACGAAAAGGTAAGTTTTCATTCCAATCCCAAAGAAAGGCAATGCCAAAGAATGCTCAAACTACTGCACAATTGCACTCATCTCACACGCTAGTAAAGTAATGCTCAAAATTCTCCAAACCTGGTTTCAGCAATACGTGAACCGTGAACTTCCAGATGTTCAAGCTGGTTTTAGAAAAGGCAGAGGAACCAGAGATCAAATTGCCAACATCTGTTGGATCATGCAAAAAGCAAGAGAATTTCAGAAAAACATCTATTTCTGCTTTTTTGACTATGCCAAATCCTTTGACTGTGTGGTTCACAACAAACTGTGGAAAATCCTTAAAGAGATGGGAATACCATATCACCTGATCTGCCTCTTGAAAAACCTGTTTGCAGGTCAGGAAGCAACAATTAGAACTGGACATGGAACAACAGACTGGTTCCAAATAGGAAAAGGAGTACATCAAGGCTGTATATTGTCACCCTACTTATTTAATTTATATGCAAAGTAAATCATGAGAAACACTGGGCAGGAGGAAGCACAAGCTGGAATAAAGATTGCTGGGAGAAATATCAATAACCTCAGATATGCAGATGATACCATCCTTACGGCAGAAAGTGAAGAGGAACTAAAAAGCCTCTTGATGAAAGTGAAAGAGGAGAGTGAAAAAGTTGGCTTAAAGCTCAACGTTCAGAACACTAAGATTATGGCATCTGGTCCCATCACTTCATGGCAAATAGATGGGGAAACAGTGGAAACAGTGACAGACTTTATTTTTGGGGGCTCCAAAATCACTGCAGATGGTGACTGCAGCCATGAAATTAAAAGACACTTACTCCTTAGAAGGAAAGTTATGACCAACCTAGACAGCATATTAAAAAGCAGAGACATTATTTTGTCAACAAAGGTCCTTTCTAGTCAAAGCTGTGGTTTTTCCAATGGTCATGTATGGATGTGAGAGTTGGACTGTCAAGAAAGCTGAAGAATTGATGCTTTTGAACTGTGGTGTTGGAGAAGACTCTTGAGAGTCCCATGGACTGCAAGGAGATCCAACCAGTCCATCCTAAAGGAAATCAATCCTGGGTGTTCATTGGAAGGACTGATCCTAAAGCTGAAACTCTAATACTTTGGCCACCTCATGCAAAGAGCTGACTCATTGGAAAAGACCCTGATGCTGGGAGGGATTGGGGGCAGGAGAAGGGGACGACAGAGGATGAGATGGCTGGATGGCATCACCGACTCGATGGACACGGGTTTGTGTGGACTCCGGGAGTTGGTGATGGACTGGGAGGCCTGGTGTGCTGCGGTTTATGGGGTCACAAAGAGTCGGACACAACTGAGCAACAGAACTGAACTGAACTGAACCTGCTGGCCACAAGGAAGGATTATATTGATACTTCCTATCCTACTTGCAGTAGGTGGAGCCACATCACTAGCTCCAGGCAATGAGCTGTAAGTGGTGGTGACATGTGGCTCTTCTAGGATGGAACATTTAACTGCCTGCATCAAACCCTTCAGTGTCTTTTTCCATCCAACATAGCAACTGATAGAACTCAAAACTATGGCTCCTCTGGGAAACAGCGTTACTGCCACAAGCAGAGTCCCTCTGTCCAACCACGATGGTTGCATAGCATGAGTAAGAAGTAAACCTTTATTGCTTTAAGAGACATTAAAGGATTCCGGGCTTACAATCACTGAATAATTTAACCCATCCTCTCTGGTATAAACCATGTATAAAATTAAACTTTGAATGGATTTAGGAATCTCAGTTTTCTTGCAGGTTCTTCTGAACCTCATTTCTGTTGATGGTAAGTAGTCATCAGATATTCAACTGTTATTTAGCAGACTTAAAATTTTCCTTTTACCAGCAAATTGTGCAAACTGTCCAAAGCTAATTGTGACATGTGTGACAACCAGTGTGTCCATCAGTTCAGTTCAGTTCAGTCACTCAGTTATGTCCGACTCTCTGCTACCCCATGAATTGCAGCACGCCAGGCCTCCCTGTCCATCACCAACTCCCAGAGTTCACTCAAACTCATGTCCATCGAGTCGGTGATGCCATCCAGCCATCTCATCCTCTGTCGTCCCCTTTTCCATAGATGACCCTATAGTGGCCTTCTAAAGCTGCTCCCCACAACATCACATTAAAATGTTCCTCTGTTAATGGAGGCCAAAACTCTGTGCTTAGGGCGTCTGTGGGGTTTCACATTCTCTGTTCTCACCTACAGCAAATTACACTGTATTAAGCCTTGGTGAGTCCCCAAGTGCCTTGTTCAACCGGCCTTGTTCAAACCTTCACTACAGGAGATAATGGCCACCTGTGTTCACATTTGTTTCAGACTACTGACCTGATAGCTCAGTTGGTAAAGAATCCGCCTGCAATACAGGAGACCCCAGTTCAGTTGCTGGGTCAGGAGGATCCCCTGGAGAATGGATAGGCTACCCAGTCCAGTATTCTTGGGCTTCCCTTGTGGCTCAGCTGGTAAAGAATCCGCCTGCAATGCAGGAGACCTGGGTTCAATCCCTGGGTTGGGAAGATCCCCTGGAGAAGGGAAAGGCTACCCAGTCCAGTATTCTGGCCTGGAGAATCCAATGGACTGTATAGTCTATGGGCTCAGAAAAAGTCAGATGACTGAGCAACTTTCACTTTCACTTCCACTTTTCACGGACCTGATCAAACAGCTCAGTGCCCAGATGGACTCTGCGTGCCCTCTAGTGGTTTTATATGCACATGACCACCGCTGGCTTGGCTAAGAGTGACAGGTCTGTCTTCCCTGACTTTTTTAGGCCTTGTTTGCTACTCTACACGGGCTTCCTTGATGGTTCAGGCTGTAAAGAATCCGCCTGCAATGAGAGACACCCAGGTTCAATTCCTGGGTTTGGGAAGATCGCCTGGGTAAGAGAGCAGCTACCCACTCCGGTATTCTTGCCTGGAGAATTCCATGGACAGAGGAACCTGACGGGCTACAGTCCCATGGGGTCCCAAAGAGTCAGACAGGACTGAGCGACTAACACACACACACTACACCACATAGCCTTGAAGCATTTGGTATTTTACACTCGGGACACACTATAGTCCTGGAAACTTGTTCTATATCTAATAATGATAATTAATCTTTAGCATTAAGACATAAGAAAATATCTGGATAGAGACATATCAAGATGTTAACAGTGGTTAACATCCCTTCCTTCTCCTGAGGAGGGAAGCTGAATGAGTGAGGGGCTGCATTTCATACTTCTGAGTGTTTTTTATGTTGTTTGTTTGCTTGTTTAAACAAGTGAGCACATGCTCCTGCATTACTTTTAAGTAAATGACTTTTAAGATAAGTCTTTGGAATAGCCCTTTATGGTTTATAGCCTGCTTTTGGTCTGCTACCTCCTTGGAACCCATGGCTATCCTGCGAAGCACTTTCCTATTTAGCTGTCAGAGAACTCTTACTATGCGACATGTGCAGGCACTTTCCAGGCAAATCTATGTTTAATCTTCACAACATTCCTACCATGTAGGTGTTATTGCCACCATTTTACATGGAAGGAAATTAAGGCATAGGGATATGAAGCAACTTGTTCAGGGTTCACAGCTGTAAGTGGCCAGAGGCATGAAATAGAAGCACAGAGATGAAGGAACCTGTCCAAGGTCAAGCAAGTGGAAGAAAGGGATCAAACCCGGGTCTCCAGACTTCCCCTCCCAATCAAAAGATAAACTGGCTGCCTGTGGGGCCCTGGCTTCACTTAGGCTTCCTCTGAAGTTCTGTCCTCACGTGCTAGACAACCAGGCTTGCATAATTTAGAGGAAAGAAGGGTCAAAATATTCCTATGGGGACCTTCAGTTCAGTTCAGTTCAGTTGCTCAGTCGTGTCTGACTCTTTGCGACCCCATGAATCACAGCACGCCAGGCCTCCCTGTTCATCACCAACTCCCGGAGTCTACTCAAACCCATGTGCATCGAGTTGGTGATGCCATCCAACCATCTCATCCTCTGTTTTCTTCTCCTCCTGCCCCCAATCCCTCCCAGCATCAGGGTCTTTTCCAATGAGTCAACTCTTCACATGAGGTGGCCAAAGCATTGGAGTTTCACCTTCAGCATCAGTCCTTCCAATGAACACCCAGGACTGATCTCCTTTAGGATGGACTGGTTGGATCTCCTTGCAGTCCAAGGGACTCTCAAGAGTCTTCTCCAACACCACGGTTCAAAAGCATCAATTCTTCGGCGCTCAGCTTTCTTCACCATCCAACTCTCATATCCATACATGACCACTGGAGACCTTAGTGTACCTTTAAACTAAAGAAGCTACTAAGGTGAAAGGCGACATTAGACCATGACTTTATTGAGCTTTATTGGAAACAGTTTGAAACCAAACAGTTATGAAACCAAAACAGAATTTCCAAATCTACTTACATTACAAGCTTGCTAGCTATGTGACCTTAGGTAATTCACTTAACCTCTCTGATCTTCAATTTCTATATTGCTTTAAAAACACATATAAATAGATTCACATGAAAGTGATGTTGCAAAAGGAACTGCTATAGCCCCTGATTTAGAATGGGTGTTTAGTAAGTACTCACATGATATATTCTTGGCCCTGGAAGTCAAAAGGGGGACCAGGGTGGGTGTAGGTCATCCTGGGGTCATAGGGCATTATCTTCTAAAGAACTTTAAAACCACAGGCAGACCCACAGGTTCTCAGCTACCCTCCTCTGTGCAGTCACCCTCCTCACACTCACCGGGCCCTCCCGTCTCTTCCCGTTGAGATTTGCTGCTTGTGGTGAGCATGGTGACAGCCCCAGATATGTCCACACCTGAATCCCTGGACTTCTGTGAATATGCGAATCTACATGGTAAACGAGGTTTTACACGTGTGACAAAGGTTCAAGGCTTCGAGCTGGGGAGAGTATCAGGGGTTATCCACGTGGGCCCAATCTAATCACAGTAAGTCTCCTACGTACCATACCTTCAAGTTGCAAACTCTCAATAAAATGAACATAGGTTCACGTGTCCAATCACGTAAGTCAGTTCACGTGTCTGGTGTACAGTTTCACACGCATGCATCCTCTACAAGGGGCTGTGCTTCTGTGCACTGTTTTGCACAGCACTGAAGACCATACAGTACTGTGCCATCTTTATTTCAGGCCCAGGGCATCTGGACGCGAGCATAACAGCAGCATGACGCAGCTGGCACTGCTGTCCTTTCCAAGGTGCTGTACTGAAGATTCAAAGATTTTATGTGTGTTTGCTGTTTTTCATGTGCTATTTGTGTGAAAGTGTTATAAACCTATTATAGTACAGGACTATATCACCGATTGTGTTAGTTGGGGATCTAGGCTAAGTCTTGCGGACTTATGAACAAAATGGAGTTGGGAATGAACTCTCGGAACAGAGCGTGTTCGTACGTAGGGGACTTGCTGCTGCAGAGAACTTCTCCCAGCTGCTGTCAGGGAAAGACGTTAAGGACAGAAGGGTTAGAGAGGAGTGAAGGGCTTGAAGACGGAGGACGGGGCCACAGCCGACGCGTCCAGGCTGCCTTGGGAAGCTGAAAGCAGCGAGGAATGTGATGCCCCCGGGAGCCCCCGGCAGGAGACAGAGCCGTGCTGACACCTGGATTTTAGCTCGGGGAGACCCGTGTCAGACTCCAGACTGCACAGCTGTAAGAGAACGCGCGTCTCGTCTTAAGCTGTGGGCTGGCGGTGGGCTGTTGCAGCAGCCGCAGGAAACTCACACGTGGCCGGAGTGGAGAGTGGGTCTCCAGCGGGCAGGCGCGCATCCTCCTGAGAGTCCGGCTTTAAATGTGAGACGCCCGGACCAAGGCGGGGGGAACAGGACCGAGTGGAGGCCTGAAGAGAGACGGTTCTAAGGGCCCGCGGGGAAGGGAGAACAGGGCCCCAGAGTCTGCGTGGGGGAGAGATGGGGGAAGGCAGCTGGTTTGCTCTGTCTGGTTTCCATCAGGAAGCGTCTGCAGAGGTGAAGGTGTCAAAGCAGGGACAGGAAGAGGGGAGAGAAGATATAAAGAGAACCGGCTCTGGGGTAGAAACAAGAGAGATCCATGGACACGCGGAAGGGCCATTATCAGGAGCCTGGGATGAGTGAGATCAACGTGCTTTGGGTTGTGTTTTTTTGTTTGTTTTTTTTTTTTGCACAGAAATTGAGGTGACTTCCCTGTGGTAAGAAGTCATGTCTCTTGATGTAGAAAGATGGGACGTGAGGCCAGACTCCCAAGAGTGGAGAAGATGTAGAAATCATATAGCTCAGGAGAAACAAAAACCCAGACGCCCGATCACAGAGCCGAGCTCCTTGAAGAGGGAAGAGAATTATGGCAAATTCAGTCAGCAGGGACTCCTCCTGTGGTGGAGCGGTGAAGACTGTGCTCCCAGTGCGCAGTTACAGATGATCCCTGGTCGGGGAGCTGAGACCCCGCATGCCACACGGTGGGGCCGAAAACCAGAAACCTCAGTCAGCAGCTTCCCCCGTCCAGAAACGGAGCCACTTGGAGCAAACGCCTATCTCCTGCCATGTCTGTCCTCACGAAAGGGAAAGTCACTCAGTTGTGTCTGACTTTTTGTGACCCCATGGACTACACAGTCCCTGGGATTCTCCAGGCCAGGATACTGGAGTGGGTAGCCTTTCCCTTCTCCAGGGGATCATCCCAACCCAGGGATGGAACCCAGGTCTCCTGCACTGCAGGTGGATTCTTTACCATCTGAGCCATCAGGGAAGTCCAACATGGGTCTCTGTCAAATGGTTTTGTGCAGTTATTGAGTATCATTGGATCATTTTTTTCTCCATTTTGTCTTATCCTCAACATTCTGAAGTTGGGAGGGGATGTGAAGTGGTGGCAGAGTCAGGGAGGTAAATGGGAATGTTTGAAGTTAAAAACAAGACAGAGATCGGATCCTGGTTGCCAACTGTAACCACCCTCTCATGTGCCTGGGCCGTCTCTGCTGCTCAGCTGGGATTTAGTGGCCTCATTTGCCAGTTGCGTTCACTTTGCGACCCCATAGACTGCAGCATAGCAGGCTTCCCTGTCCTTCACTATCTCACTGGAGCCTGCCCAAGTTCCTGTCCATAGAATCAGCGATGCCATCTAACCTCTGTTGGACTCTTGGATTGCAGCAGGCCAGGCCTCCCTGTCCATCACCAACTCCTAGAGTTTACCCAAACTCACGTGCATGGAGTCAGTGATGCCATCCTACCATCTCATCCTCTGTCATCCCCTTCTCCTCCTGCCCTCAATCTTTCCCAGCATCACGGTCTTTTCCAATGAGTCAGCTCTTCGCATGAGGTGGCCAAAGTATTGGAATTTCAGTTTCAGCATCAGTCCTTCCAATGAATATTCAGGGTTGATTTCCTTTAGGATTGACTGGTTTGATCTCCTTGCAGTCCAGGGAACTCTCAAGAGTCTTCCCCAACACCACAATTTGAAAGCATTGATTCTTCGGCGCTCACCCTTCTTTATGGTGTCACATCAGTACATGACTACTGGAAAAACCAGTTTTTCCAAACCAACCAGGGTTTGTTATAGTTTTCCTTACAAGGAACAAACGTCTTTTAATTTTGTGACCAGGAAGGATCAAACCCATGCCCTCTGCAGTGGAAGCATGGAGTCTTAACTGCTGGAGCACTAGGGAAGCCCCCACTTATCTGTGTTTTTAATACAGACTCTGATATAGAGCTGAGACTGAGAATTATTGTCTTAATTTGAATCTTTCCTCACCAGGAGGACAAAGGGGAGATTACCAGGAAAGATAAATGGAAAGGAAAGTGTGAATCAGATTTCTGGACCTCAGTTTAGTTACCTTTAAAATGAGGATAATAGACCCTTCTTCCTTGGGTTATTATGAAGCTTAAGGGAGGCAATATGTAATAAACATCTAAGACTGACTCCTACAGAGTGAAGACAGTACACACATTCCGCTCACTTAATAGTAAAGGCTGCCAGCTTCATGCAGTGTTTAATACAGCTGGTTTGTGTGATCTTTAACTTAACCACTTATGCTCTATGTGAAGGGTGTGTAAGTTACACCCTGACTGCCCTGAGCTCTGGATGCTGAAGAAAGCTGGATGGAAATTACTTCATCACTCAGTGGCTTAACCTTGAAGCACTTCTCTTTCTGGAAACGTGCAGCTTTTCAACATTGCTGACTCAATTTACAGAATGAGCACAAGAAGAAGCATAACTTAATCACATTTGCAATGCAGAGAAGAGTGTGCTGGAGGGTTTACATGCGACTTTCAAATGCACTGTCTCATCCAACCTCCCTGAAGCCATGTGAGGGAGAAGTTAATGTCCCAGTTACATAGATGTGGAAGTTGAGGCCCAGAAGAACTTAGATGATTTGCTAAAAGTTACCTAAGTAGGAAGTGGCAGAACTGCGGATTGAACCCAGTTAGTGTTAGTATGATTTCACGACTGATGCTCTTTACCTTCACCACCAATGATTCCAACAATCACCTGTTCATTTGGTCAGAGGGTACAGACATCCATGCTGATCATCACAGTTCAAAAATGCATGATGCAGGGAACATTTTTGCCTGTTCACAAACTATTCAAAGATCCATCCACTTCACTGGGTAAACTGCACTCGGCGTGTGTTCTTTCTTTTACCGGCTCACATTTCCCATTGGCAAACTCCTACTCAGCCTTGAAGACTCAGGCCTCCCTGAGCACCTCCAGGTAGCTTTCCCGGCTACCTATGCCACCCCAGGTAGCCAGACACATTCTCCTCCTTTTTTCTTTTCTTTAAAGCTCAAGGGAAAACAAGCTGTATCTATGCAATCAGTTTCTTCTTGGGCCTAGAAACCAAAACAGCTATAAAACGACGACTTGCTACCTCTGGAGTGGAGCAGCACATTGGACGGTGAGACAAGGTTGCTGTCTACAGGGGGTGGCAGGATGGAGACAGGATGACCCTTCTCTGCCTTTCACTGTCTCTGTCCAAAACTAAATTTCCACTGTCTCCTTTACTTGCTCTGAAACTCACAGGAAACAAAACCTTCGTTAAAAAAAATGTCAGTTTTTTTTTTTTTTTTTTTCTAGTAAGAAATTGGCTTAAAAGGCAAACGGTCCCCAAGTTCACACTAGAGTGGAAATGACTGATAGCTGGTCTTTTCCCAGAAGCAGATTTTCAGAGAGGGGAGGGCCTGAGAGAACTCTGTGTCCTGGAAGGGAGGCGCAGACACCATGGAGGTGAGTGTCAGTCACGCACAGAGAAAGGATTCACAAAGCAGAAGCCAGAGACCCTGACAACAAGCGTGGCCTTCTCCACCTCTGTACTGGGGCTGGACCTGTCATCTGGGATCCAGGTCCAAAATCCTGTTTCTTTTTTTTTTTTTCCTTTTATGTGTATATTTTTTTCTTTTTAACTTATTTTTTTTATTGAAGGATAATTGCTTTACAGAATTTTGTCGTTTTCTGTCAAACCTCAATGTGAATCAGCCATAGGTATACAACACAACATTTACACAAACACTAGAGAACCGAGTTCACTAGAGTTTGGGATTCTTGTCTAAATCATTTCTCATTATGTTCAGGAGAAAGTACATTGATAAACCTTATAAACAAGACAGTGAATCACAATAACTGAACACAGGGCGTTCTCATTTAGGGAGAAAAGGCTTTTTCACTGAAGACCTAATGCACAGAAAGCCACATCATGACTAAGTCATGTACCCAGGGAGGGTTAACATGGAGAACAGCTTGAACCACTTGGAAAAAGAACATGGGGACAAGGACCGGATCCCACATCTCTGCACATCCACATTCTGCTTCCTCTGAGGACAAGCTCAAATTCTGCCTCCCTCAGGAAGCCTTCCCTGATTCTACCCACCCTGCACCAGACTCCCACAGTACTTCACCTGAACCACTGTTAACTTGTCCCCTGCCGGGAGCAGGCGCTCCACCCGTGGCAAAGGTCATGAGGAAGGAGGCTTGGCATACGCAAAGGCGGGGTCGAGCCTCAGGAGTCCCCCTGGAAATTCTCGAGCATCTACCCCCAAAACCAGAGTCTGCCTACTTTCTGCTTTGTGCTCTCACCTACACCTCTGACTTTACGGGGGCTGTCCCCCACTACCTCTCTCTGAAAAAAGAGTTAGCTTACAGCTCCAGTTACTAATTCCTGGGTGTGACAGTGTTTCAACCTACAAACTCCCTTGGAAGTCCTCTAGCCTGCCTGAATAGGTTTTTCCGGCCACATGTGATTGCTCAGAGCCTCCCAACTGTGAGAGGCAGGAGATGTTCTAAACTGTCTAAACACAGATTCCTTTGAGCAGTTAAAAGATTGATTAGAAATTGTATTGGTGAAGGGTTTTTCACTTGTTGGGCCAATGTTTGCTGCTAAGTTTCCATATCCCTTACCTGCTGTGTCCCTGGCAGTGTATTGATTAATATAATTGGTGTAAGTAGTAGCTTTAATGTTTGTAACCTGGGACCCTTGAGTTAATTCTTTTTCTTGTTATAGCCCACCACACCTTTGCCCTGTAGGAATGCAACTTTATCTAAAGCTTTTGGGGGGTGGCACCTGACTAATCACCTATAGAGAAAAATAAGTTTTCTGAAGAAAGGGACTTAAAATGTTAACAGGCCTCCGGGCCAGAAGATGATGCAAATCACCTAAACTTTTGCATATGATAAGTTTGCAGGAAGAAAGCCTGGCTTACTGCATGACTCTACCCCTTCCCCCATTATCCTCTATGCATAACTTAAGGTATAAAAACTACTTTGGAAAATAAAATGCGGGCCTTGTTCACCAAAACTTGGTCTCCCCGTGTCGTTCTTTCTCTCACCTTCTGGCTGAATTATTCAGCCTCTTTTCTCCACTAAATTTTCTCACTGAGCTATCCTTATTTCACCACTTTTTATATCTTTAATTAACACTTAATTGATCTATTGTTTCCTGATCGCTGAAGCCGTCTCCCCTTCAAATTCCCTGGATCCACCGGGGCTGGACCCCGGCAAGTCTCTAATAACCC
Organism: Bos indicus x Bos taurus; assembly: GCF_003369695.1. NCBI lineage: Eukaryota > Metazoa > Chordata > Mammalia > Artiodactyla > Bovidae > Bos > Bos indicus x Bos taurus. The sequence continues at coordinate 78,402,490 of NC_040090.1, read as the reverse complement.
AGCACAGCACCTGGCGCACAGGAGGTGTCAGGAAATACTTCTTGAGTGAATGTGAGAATCTACCTCATAAACATTCATCTGCTCTCTAGATAGGTTCTAACCCAAGCCATGTTTCTTCAGCTTGTTTTAAAAGCTGTTAAAAGACTTCAGGAGGGAACTGAAGCACTTACCAAAGCCTCTCAAATAGAGATATTATTAACACATTAACACATGCTGTACATGTTGGCATATACATTTAAGCACAAGAACAGCCTGCCTTTACAGAATACAGTTGACCCTTGACCAACACAGGTTTAAACTGTAGGCCTACTCACACTTGGACTGTTTTCTTCTTTATACCTCATTTTATTTATTGGGATATAATCGTTTTCCCACAGTGTGTTACTTTCTGCTGCACGGTGAGATGAATTGGCTGTATGTACACACATATCCCCTCCCTCTGGGAGCTCCCTCCCAGCCCACACCCCCATCCCCACTCCTCTAGGGCATCACAGAGCTGAGCTCAGCTCCCGTGCAGACAGCGGGTGCCCACCAGGCTTTTGATACATGGGAGTGTATGTATGTTAATCCTAGTCTCCCAGTTCACCCCACTGGATTTTCTCAATAATAAATACTAGAGTATGACAGGATTGAGCGTTAGTTGAATCTGCCGACACGGAAGTGAAGATACAGAGGAACTGAGTATACTGAGGGCTGACTATAAATTACATGCAGATTTTCGGTTGCACAGAAGGTCAGCACCCCAACCCACCCCCTTGGTAAGAGTCAACTGTATATGTGTTGTGCTTAGTTGCTCAGTTGTATCCAACGCTTTGAGACCCCATGGGCTCATGAGGTCTTTGAGACAGTAGCCCACCAGGCTCCTCTGTCCATGGGATTCTCCAGGCAAGAATACTGGAGTGGGTTGCCATGCCCTCCTCCAGGGGATCTTCCCAACCGAGGGATCAAACCCAGGTCTCCCATGTTGCAGGCAGATTCTTTACCATCTGAGCTACCGGGGAAGCCCAAGAATCCTGGAGTGGGTGGCCTAACCCTTTGCCAGGGGATCTTCCTGACCCAGGAATCAAAACAGGGTCTCCTGCATTGCAGGTGGATTTGTTACCAACTGAGAAACCAGGGAAGCCCCAACTGTTATATTAACATGTGTGAATGAATCTATTCAGAGCCCTTGTGTGGTAGCAGTGGATATGCACATAGAGTCAGAATTAGTGGGACTGAGGACCATGGTTTAAAAAGCAGGCCCAAGGGCCCCTGCCCAGCATAGCTGCTGCAGAGCCACATTGTCTGGGAGTCCTGTCTGAGTCCTTTGGGCGTACACAAGGCGTCCTGTGCCCCTTCTTCCTGTCTTCTCCATCCACACAGCCAAGGTCTCCCAGCTGCTGCAGGCCTGGACCTACAGCTCCATCTGGGCCAGCCAGGTGCTGGAGGGGAGACTAGAAAATAAGTCCTGATGAGTCAGTCATAGCTGCCAGTTCAGCCTCTAAACACACACCCTACGACTGAATCCTGGCTCCTCCACAATGTTAGCATGTGTCTTATATGAGCCGTCTCATGTCTCTGGATTTGATTTTATCTGCAAAGTGCAGGTAGTAGTAGCATCCGCCCTCCAGCGCCTTGTGAGCATGGGCCAAGGTCATACACATATAGCACATAAATCTGGGATAGAAAAAGTATTTAGCAAACGATCGTTATTATCATTGCCATCAGAACTGTTTTCTGTGTCTTTCCAAGGAAAATCCAGCTGTGGACTGGGGTTTTCTATTGCACTGATGCCACAACCACATCTTCCAGAAACTACTCTAGGACCCCAGATGCATCCAACTTCGTCACAGTACACACAAGCACACATGCTCCTGACCTACAACAATGGAGGGGGGTGGGGTAAGTGCAGAGATTCTCCAGTTAGACTCCTTAGTCCCAAGACACCTACCACTAATCAAACAATATTCTACTGTTTAAGTAACACAGCCTCAGCCTCTGACATATCCAGAAATGCTGTTTATTAACTTCAGAATTAGTCTCCTATTCCTTTTCCTCGACAATTTTGCAAAAGTAAATATGTAAAAGCCCCAAAAGCAGAGTAGCAAGTTGTACTTTTTTCCATTGAAAGACTCCCCCATTTGAGGGTACTCGATCACGTTATAACATTGCAGAACTGTCAGAGTGTAATTAGCCTGCATTGCTTCACGTTCCTGGTGGGGCAATTGTTTAAGACACAGCTTTATAAGGGACCAGATGAAACAGTGAGAGACCTGTGATGCTGTGACCTTCAGGGTACCCGGCAGGGGAAGGGGCAGAAGGCAGGCCGGGAGAGGTCTTCCTTGAAGACAAGGAAGGCCATGTTCAGCCTGAAGATGCTCCCACTTCTGCTCTTACTCCACGTGCAGCTTTCCAGGGCCTTTCCAGTATCTTTTGCATCCCTAGAAGAGAAAAACAGAAACATTGTTCAGGTACCTCAACTATCATTTAGGTGGGTGGTTGATTTGCTGGTGATGAGAAAATTTGGGGGTTATCTTCTCTTTTTAGTTGAAACCGCCTGAAGGAATTATGTGAATGATTTGCTTGAGGCTGAACATCTTGTTTCAATGATTAGGAGAGTTCCAAACGGGGCTCTCCGAAAGCTGGGCGTGCAAACACGCTGGACTCTTCAAACCCTCGGAAAACACGGCTGCCAAGCTGCTCCAGCAGGGAAAACCTTTTAGAAGGAATGGTTTTAATTATAAAATGATTTTCTTTTTCACTTACCTAAGACTTCCTTTCTAGAATGTCTGCAATGCACTTACTACATGATTGGTGCTTTCTGTATGAACTTGTTTGTGCAGCCAAATATCTCAGGTGTACAAGAGAGTGTGAGGATGGGAAACTATAAGAAACCAGAAATCAGTTCATTATGTGGTCTTATTTCCTAAAATCAGACTATGGGGCTGTTTATAAACTCTGGGAAGCATTGTAAAAATCAAAACGGATAGCTTTTTCCCCATTGTTTAACAGTATGAAAGGCCAAGTCTTTAAAGAAAAACAAAGGAATGCTGTCAGAAATTTGTCATGCACAATTTTCCCAGCATTACAGTTTTAGAAAAGCATTTTTTTCTTGTTGATTCTTTTTGTTTGACTTAAAAAAAAAAAAATACTTCTTACCATGATACAGTAACCCATGGCTGATAGCCAGAAGTGATTAAGTACTTATTCTGCACAGGGTGTCCTGCTCAGCATTTCTCAAATATTGTCTCATTTCATCCTACAGCAACCCTGTGATGACAGATTATTAATTCCACTTTAGAGATAAAAGTGAATCTTAAATTATCTAAGTGATGTGTCCAGGACACACAATTAATCCGTGGCAGAGCTAAGTTTTTAACCCAAAGCTATCTGATCTCAAAGCCTGTGTGAACACAAAATTGCTGTGTCCTGTGTCACTTGCAAAGTGCCACTTAAGGATGCTTAAGGTGAAAGAAAGAAGTCTCATAACTGGCTCATTAACAACCTTCAGAACCTGTACTTAATGAGTTTCTGGCCCCTCTTGAAGAGTTACTGTGGTGAATAAAAGGCTAATGAGAGTGATGCTGCTGTTACTCCAAAACATGTTTGGCGTTCTTCTCTTAAAATTCTCAGTTCTCATTTGGGAAGCAACGTGGTGAACTGGGACCCGATTATCATCTTGGCAAGTTCCTTATTTTTTTGCATCTTTATGTCAGTGTGAATGATTAACCCTCCTCTACAATAGTGAAAAGAGGATTAAAAAAGAGAATCTGCGTTGCTGCAACTAATACTTCAAGAAGTCAATAAATGCTTATGCTGTTTTGTTTTGTTTGCTTTTTAATAAAAATAAGAAGGCAGTCTCCTAACTGTATACTAGCATTTTGCTTGAGATTGCTTGAGATGTCTATCTTACCCTTCATGAAATACCTATTTTTATGAATAAGAGTAACTGTAGCACTGAAGGGATAAACTGTTCTTTCCAGTAGGCCCTTTTCTCTCAACCAGCAAATTTGTGCTTTTATCTTTGTGGCGATCAGGTTATTAGCCCTGGTTTGACCTCTGTAATAACTTAAAAAGGGATGCAAAATCCCAGAGAACTGAAGGCAATTTCACAGCAAATCCCTTATGTTTGTCTTTTTCCAGAATTACCTAGAGAAGTTCTACCAATTGCCAAGGTTCAAATATAAGTCTGAAAGGAAGAGCAAAACTAATGTGATTGTCGAGACACTTAAAAGAATGCAGCAATTCTTCGGGCTGAACGTGACAGGGAAGCCAAATGAGGAAACCCTGGAGATGATGAGAAAGCCTCGCTGTGGAGTGCCCGACTCGGGCAGCTTTATGAGAACCCCAGGAAACCCCAAGTGGGAAAAAACTAAGCTGACCTACAGGTGATATTTCTCGAGTTTCAGTTTATTCCCTGAGCCAGTGTTCACTGAACTCTTACTGTGTTAGACACTGATACAGAACTTGGACTCCACTACAGACAAGTAAATATCCCTGTTCTTACACAGTTTACATTCTAGTGAATGAATGAGAGGATGAAGTGGAGAAGATCCCATGGGTTCTTATCAATCCAAAGCCTGCCATTTTGGTCTCCTTTCTCTAACAGTCTAAAGAAGACTATGGCAAAGTTAGGCTGTCTGTCCAAGAACTCATGTAGGTGGTTTGTGGTTTAGTCACTAGGTTATGTCTGACTGTTTATGACCCTGTGGGCTGTAGCCCACCAGACTCCTCTGCCCATGGGACTTCCCAGGCAAGAATACTGGAGTGGGTTGCCATTTCCTTCTCCAGGGGATCTTCCCCATCCAGGGATCAAATCTGAGTCTCCAGCATTTACAGGCAGTCTCCTGAATTGCATGCAGGTGAATTCTTTACTACTGAGCCACCAGGGACCCCCCCCACCCCAAAAGACTTAATCATTGCTGGAGATAATCTAGCCTCACTTTTCATCCATTTTGAAGATAGTAACAGTAATAATGATACACTATATTTATTGAAGACTACTATTTGCCAAGTAGTGAACTAAATGCTTTATATATATTTACTCGCACAAAAACCTTATGAGAGGGTTTTATTTTATTTTATTTTACCATCCTCATTTTATGAATAAGGAAGTGAAGTTTAAAGACATGTAGTAACTTGTCCAGAACCCAGGTCTGTCTTCAACCCTAAGTCCTTCACCCACTCCTTACACACTGTTCAGTGGTAGCATGTTATACGTGCAACAAACTCCAAACTAGAGCAATTTAATCTACCGAGGGACTGCTGTTCTAAAGACTAATGTGCCTTCTCATTTTGAAGGATTGTGAACTATACCCCGAACTTGACAGAGATGGATGTGGAAGCAATTATTGAGGAAGCCTTTAAAGTCTGGAGTAAAGTGTCACCCTTGACCTTCAACAGGACCTTGGACGAAGAAGCAGACATCCAGATTTCTTTTGCCCAAAGAGGTGGGCTCAAAGAAGTCAGGCTCAATGTTGCTTTCTCTGGCTAAACTGAAAAGTGGCTAATACCTAATACAAATTGTTTTATTTCAGATCATGGGGACAATTCCCCATTTGATGGACCCGATGGAATTCTTGCTCATGCCTTTCAGCCAGGCCCTGGTATTGGAGGAGATGTTCATTTTGATGCAGAAGAAACATGGACCAAAACCTCTGAAAGTAAGTTAACCAAGGTTATGTCCACATGTAGCTTCTAACTGAACTTTCCCATATTAGAATTTGCACGTCTACATGCATACACACACACACACACACACACACATTATTCTTATTACCTCAAGATACTAAGTTAATTTAGGTTGAGAAAAAATCTTAAAAGCTAAATCCTGACCTTGTTTCCTAAGGCAGGAATCAAAACAACAAATCATGGCTAAGTCCTTCCTGTTCCTATTTGTATAAATGAAGTTTTATTGGGACAGGGCCACATACTCTTCTTTTTATGTATCATCTATGATGACTTTCATACCACAATATCAGAGCTTATGGCTCACAAAATCTAAAATATTTACTATCTGGATTCTCATTAAAAAAAAGTCTGCTTACCACTGATTTAGGGTGTATCTTTATTTTAATATTGTGAAATTTTATGATGTTTGAAAAGATTTCTACTTTTGGAAATTCAGAAATAATAAGGTTTATTTAGAAAACTGTCCGACTTAGGAAAGAGCAGCCATCTAGATATTCTTGTTTATCTAGTCATTTCATCTTAATAGAGCTATTTTTTCAAAGATATGTTCCCATATAGCAAACTACCCCTTTCAGGAGAAGACTCAGGGTAAGAATAAGATCACCTGAAGGGAATAACTGAGTGGTGCTTTAAAAGGTTATAGGGTAACAAGAGGCCATGGGACACTTTTTTGAAAATAATAAGAAAGGAACATTTTGTCTTCGCTTGGGACCTGTTCCTCCCACCATTTCCTCAACATCAATGATCTAAGTATTTATTCTATCTAAATCCCTGTGCTTGGAGCTGTGTGTTCACAGCTTTGTGTGTTCACAAAGATAATAAACTCTCCCCATGACTTCGGATTCTTGTTGCCCTTCCCACCAGGTCAGATGGTCACTACCGCTCACCTGATCCAGAATCCCACCTGGACTGTTCACCTCTGGTCTCTGTCCCTCTAATTCTCCCCAACACTTCAAGGAGTTTTGTTCTTGGAAAGCTCATGTCCACATTTGGAAAGCCTGGTATTTACATTTTCTAGGCCAAGTATGTCCACTTGACACTGAAAGCTCTTGGGGATCGTCCAACATCATCTTTCGTGGCTTGTCTTCGCATTTCACACAGAGCAGCCACACTGCAATTCACTGCTCCCAGATGACAGCATCTGCTTTCCAACCGTCCTACATTGGCTCACGTTGCTTCCTTTTCCTGAAATGCCCTTGCCCACGCCCAAAGCCCCACCTTTCAAAATCTCTCTTTTTCCATACTATGTCAATTGGTATGGAAACACCCCATTTTGTCTTCTTCTCAGAATCCTAGTAGCCTTTGTTTTGTCTTCTCTGACTTCCCTCCTCACTATTCTGCACATTCAAGTTGTTTGCACGTGTCTCCCCGGCTAGTCTATGCATCATGATAAATCCTCCAGAGCCCCTTGCCCAGTACTTCAGGCACTCAAAGATGTTTTTTGAAGCATTCATGAATGCAAGGTGGAAGGATGTGATGATCAAGAAAGTAAGTCGTAGAGCATGGGTAGAATATTCAAGGCTAATTATCATCAGGAAGTGTTGAACACTGGAAAGAGCACAGGTCTTGCTATCATAACTGGGTTCAACCCCAGCTCTACCAGTTGTTAGTTGCAAGACAAATAACAAGGTTCCAAAATCTCTGGGCTTCAGTTGCTTTCCTGTAGAAGTATTTCTAATAATACTTCATAAGAACGTTGCTAAGATTAAATATTATTACAATGACTAGCATATAAGAAAGTGCTCTACAACTATGCTTTTTTTTTTTTTAAGTAGGCAGTGTTAGAAAATGCCTGTGTGTTTGTGAGATGGCACGTAGACCAGCTGGAGGGAAGGGCTCACATCAGACATCCAGTCCTCAGACATCTGCCGGAGCCAAATGCAGTAGTCTTCGACTTGGCAAAGGAGCTTGGGCTTTGTTTGACAGGAAGTGCAGGCCTTGAAAGTTTTTCAGTTCCTAGTTACAAAAGGCACCGTACTCCTGGAAGTCAAAAGACAAGAGTAGGAACCAATAAGGGGCGGGGTTTGTCTCTTTCTGGTGGAAAATTCCCGATGCTTCCTGGAGAGCTCAGAATCAAGGAAGAGCTGGCGCTAGGCTCTGGGTGGTCAGGAAGCCAACGGGAGTCAACCCCGCACGGGAGGCCTGGCTGACCGGCTTCTTTTCTATGTGCCTCTTCACTTTGACTCGGCTTGTGGTGCTGTGGGTCTGGGAGGCTGGCGAGGAGCAGGTGTGGGGAGAGGACCTCTGAGAGTCTTGAGACTTGTGATGGCCTCGTCATCGTTTCCCTAAGCCTCAGGTCTGTCGATTATGAGAACTGGAAGAAAGGCAGTCCTCTTGTTTCTAAGACCTGATGAGGCGCTCATTACTCCTAATCACAACCTGTGAGTCCTATGTTGTTTCCTTCTAGCCTCTATTTCATCAGATAATGAAGAGGGAAGGGAGAAGTCAGGCAGTTTGGGCCTCAAAGCTGCGTTCCTTGAGATCCTATTCCCACCACCCTTCAATCCACTTCAACCCATTCACTGCACACGCTTGCATTTCAGATTACAACTTGTTTCCTGTTGCTGCTCATGAATTCGGCCATTCCTTGGGGCTGGCTCACTCCTCTGATCCTGGGGCCTTGATGTATCCCAATTACGCTTTCATTGACCCCAGCAGCTTCTCACTGCATCAAGATGACATCAATGGCATTCAGGCCATCTATGGTAAGGTCGTCTGAAGTACATGGTGATGCCTGGGCACGTCAGGGATGCTCACTGCAGTCTGCTATGATGATGGATGTTGGAGGGCACCTGGGAGCCCATCAGGAGAATAAACAGGGAAAATGTGGTAGATGCAGGCCATACAGTAATGTGCAGCCCTGAAAAACTCTGAATCAGGTGGACACCGATAAGTCTTTTGGAGAAGGAAATGGCAACCCACTCCAGTATTCTTGCCTGGAGAGTTCCATGGATAGAGCCTGGTAGGCTACAGTCCATGGGGTCTCAAAGAGTTGGACATGACTGAGCGACTTCACTTTCTTTCTATAGTTCCTTTTGAAGAAGGAAATGGCAACCCACTCCAGTGTTCTTGCCTGGAGAGTTGCATGGACAGAGGGGCCTGGTAGACTGTAGTCTATGGGGTTGCAAAGAGTCGGACACGACTAAACAACTAACACACACAGATGTGTCTTTAAAACATTGTGATTCCTGGATAAGAAACAGAATGATACATATTACACAGTGTGCAAATTATGCAATATGTTGAATCCACACAAATTAAGAATGCATACAGACAAAGCAAAGCATTTTCAAGAAACATGCTAACAAACATATATTTACATATATATACATGTTGAACATATCAAGATAGTTGTCTGTGACAGAAAGAAGGAAGTGGGATGGAGTATGAAGAGAGAGAAATGTTTTTTAAAGCTGAGACTGACACTTTTCAGGGAGGGATATAGAGGCCTTTGGCTCTGTCTAAGTGTGGTCTGGACCATTCCATCTCTCCTTCCTCTTGCCCTCCTGCCCCCTAGTAGCTGTAGGAACAAGAAGCCAGAGAAAGGTTTGCAGCTCTTTCTATCTCTAAAAAAAAAAATTTAAAGTGTTGATGGGACAGGAGTGTTGTGGAGTCACATTGGGTAAAACATTCTCCCTTTCTGGTAAGACAGCAGTATCAAAACCAAGCAGGCTAGGGTCCCACAACTATGAATGTTTTTCATGACAGTAGAATTTTCAGGAACAATGAGACCTAGTCTAACTGCCCCTACTTCCCAATTCCTTTTCCTCTGAAAACACCTCCTTTTCTCACTCACCCATATTTTAACTGCTTGCAACCTTTTGTTCTGCAATGAGAAAATACATTACAATTTAAATATTTATAGGAAAGATATTTCTAAAATTGGACTTAGATTTATGCTGTTTGGCAGAAGACTGATGGATAAGAGCTTCTTGAAGGGGGATTTTTGTGGGAAATGAGAAAGTAGATATTGAGTGACTAAACATGCAGAAAGAGGAACCAAGAAGGGAAAGAAACATGGGATTCTGATTTTAAATTGGCAGAGGGGAAGGGGAAGAATTCACACTTCTTTGCTTCACAACTTAACCTGGAACTGTCCTTAAAGTCACAACTATTCTTTTGTTTATTTTTTATCTAATTCTTTGGGTGTGCTGGGTTTCTGTTGCTGCCCAGGTTTTCTCCAGTTGCAGCCAGAGGTGGCCTCTCTTCGCTGCGGTACACAGACTTCTCACTGCAGTGGCTTCTCCTGTCGCGGGGTACAATCTCCAGGGTGCTCAGGCTGCAGTGGTCACGGTCCGTGGGCTCTCTACTGGTGGTTCCCGGACTCTAGAGTGTGGCAGACGGGCTTAACTGCTCTGTGGCATGAGAGACCTTCCCAGATCAGGGATCAGACCCATGTCTCCTGCATTGGCAGGCGGACTCTTTACCAACTGAGCCATCAAGTTGAGCCTGTTTAATTTTTTAATTATAAAAAAAGACTTTTAAGAGAGCCTTAAAAGACTTTTAATGTGTGAAGGCAATGGCAACCCACTCTAGTACTCTTGCCTGGACAATCCCATGGATGGAGGAGCCTGGTAGGCTGTGGTCCATGGGGTCTCGAAGAGTCTGACACGACTGAGCGACTTCACTTTCACGCATTGGAGAAGGAAATGGCAACCCACTCCAGTGTTCTTGCCTGGAGAATCCCAGGGACGGTGGAGCCTGGTGGGCTGCCATCTATGGGATCGCACAGAGTCAGACACGACTGAAGCGACCTAGCAGCAGCAGCAGTGTGTGATTGGAGAAGGAAATGACAACCCACTCCAGTATTCTTGCCTGGAGGATCCCAGGGACGGAAGAGCCTGGTGGGCTGCCGTCTAGAGTTGGACATGGCTGAAGCAACTTAGCAGCAGCAGCAATGTGTGACTACTTTAACACCTTGTAGGATGGCCAAATAGCATTTCTTTTCATATGAAGACCCTTCACTGACCTGAGATATATCGAATGTACACCCTGGGCTTATGTTTATAGAAAGTCTTTTTTAAATTTCAGGACCCTCAAGCAACCCTGTGCAACCTACTGGACCAACCACCCCCACCGCCTGCGACCCCAGACTGACATTTGATGCTGTCACCACACTCCGTGGAGAAATACTCTTCTTCAAAGACAAGTATGAGAATGAAATATTCCTTCTTTTGACTTCTTTTACTGGCTAACTTGAAACTGTATTCTAATTAAGTCACATATTACACATTACTCAGCTTTTCCTTTGAAATCTATGCATGTGAATGTCATTGGAATTGATAGTGCTTTCTGGGTAACTTAAAACATCCTGGAAGAGAAAAAATAGTTAAAACATTTGTAAATATTCAGATGTTTCTGAAGATGTATACAAACATGGGCTCTAGCTGTTAGAAATTCTGTGGCTGGGTTTCCCCAAGACCAAAATAGTATTCGGTCCTACCCAAATTCAGTCAGGTGAATGGAACCAGTCACTTCGTAAGATGCGGGAAAAATCATCTGACTGAATTTTTCAATTTTCCATTGGCTATTTTGTGACTGTGTACCCACAGGCTGAGTATGCTTGTATTCTAAATATCTTCATCATACTGTAGCACCAGTAATGAAAGAGCCTAACAAAATAAGACTTGTCGGTGTGTGAGAACGGAGGTGATGTAAAACGCAATGGAGTAAGGCCCCTCCTGTCAGCTCCCCTGACACCTGCAGAGTTCTCACCAGATGGATGGCGTCACCACAAAGGACTGGGCATATGCTGGTCACCGACTGCCAGCATCGCCGTCACTGGGTGTCATATCCTCTCAGCAGGCTTACAGGGCCAGTTCCGGCCCCAGACTCGCAGAAACCGCCTACGTAGACTGTCACGCGTGCTTCTCTCCTTGTGTTCCACTAGGTACGTCTGGAGGAAGCACCCTCGGCTACGAATGGCGGAATTCAATTTCATTTCTCTCTACTGGCCGTCCCTGCCAAACGGCATACATGCTGCTTATGAGGATTTTGACAGGGACCTAATTTTCATATTCAAAGGTGACTGCCCGAGGTTTTCCTCTTCTTCTTGTTCCCGGTGGAGGGAAGGGCAGGACTCCTTTGTGCTCTTTCCCAGGTTCAAAGAGGTGAGTCAAGGAGAGAGTGTTAACGCTGGCTGCGTTTTTGTCGAGAGACCTGGGTTGGGTCCTCTGTCCACCACTAACAGCTGTGTGAACTTGAGCAGGTTGTACCCTCTTCAGGCATTAATCTCCTCATTTACAAAATGAGAACACTTCATTAGACCACCTTTAGCGTTCCTCCAGCCTTATCCCAGGTATAATTCTCTAAGATTCCCCCAAGGTTCTAGTTAAATCTCTGTATAGAAGTCACATGAGATAAGACATTCAAGTGTGGGACCCTGAATGCCAGGCTTAGAAGTTGGGAATATTTTACAGGTGTTGGGGAACCATGAGGTCTATCATAGCCCAATGATCTTAACTTGACCACCTTTTTCTTTTCAAGACTATTTTTTCCATTTTTATTCCTATGATGAATGTATGCAAAGGTTAAGAAGTGATATACATTTTGTAGGAATGGAAAAACTTTATCTGACATACACCTGAATCGTTGACAGGCACCCAGTACTGGGCTCTGAGTGGCTATGATACTCAGCAAGGTTACCCCAGGCATATATCAAGCTATGGCTTCCCGAGCAGTGTCCAAGCAATTGACGCAGCTGTTTCCTACAGGAGAAAAACGTACTTCTTTGTAAACGACCAGTTCTGGAGGTAAGATTTTTTTCCATTAGAGATTGAAATCTATGTTTTTCACCCTGTCTAGAAACCATCGATGATCAGGTATCTGAAGGTTTAACACATCTAGATGGTCTCTGATAAGCATTCTTTTTCACAAGATGATTGATGTTGCTATGGCTTTTGAAATTTTCATAAAGTTAAGACACCTGCCCAATGGTATTGAGCACTCTATATCCTGAAAAAGAGCTAACTTGAATAGAGCACTAAAGTGGGATCCAAAGAAAGAATTAGTCCAAGTCTCATTTATTCATGAAATTCTAAGAGTTAAATTCTACTACACTCAAGCAAATGTTATACAGAACTTGATTCCCAAGTTGAAATTATTGTTTATATTTTTTCAGATAGAGATGATGAATCAATTAAGTAAAAGCCTTAGAAACATAAGCTCTCCTTTCGAAAATAACACTGCACCAGCAATCAGATATCTGTCTTAGTACTAGTGATAGCAGTATATTTTATAAATAGGTAGGTACCCTTAGGTAGAGAAATTAACCATCATTAGTTTCAATAAATAGGATATTGTGAAGAACTAATGAGAAGATATGTGTGAAGGCACTTTTTAAAAGTATATACAATTTAAAGAAAATTGTTATCATTGTATATTGTATTGGTCTTAAAACATGGGATGATTTTTTTTTTTCTCATCAGCTATGATGACCAAAGTCAATCTATGGAACCAGGTTATCCCCAAAGCATAGCAAGTTTTTTTCCAGGAATAGAAAGTAGAGTTGATGCAGTTTTCCAGGAGAATTGTAAGTAGAAAATAAACTTAATAAATTTGTTTAATTTTTTAAAATAGTTCATTTGCATGTGATAGTTATAATAGGACTGGAATGGGGTTTTTTAATTGAAAATATCCAAGATCTTCTACAAGCTAATTCAATACATTATATCTTTTCTTTTATATAGCCTTGTTCCTTTTCTTCAGTGGACCAAGATATTATGCATTTGATTTTCATGCTCGTAGAGTTACTAGAGTCGACAGAAGCAATACGTGGCTTAACTGTTGGTACAGTTGAAGCAAAATTAAATGTGATTGTATCCATTTTCTGAATATGGAAGGGAAGTCTAATTTGCATATCTATTACACTGTATCCTATTTATATTTTCTGAATAATAAATAATGTTGTTTGCTATCACTGTATTCATTGGACTTGTCTTCAGTGAAATTACATTTGGAGTATCCACTGTTTGCAGAGGTTGATTTGGTTCTCATACATTCCGTCTCATGTTAGTGAATCCATCACAAGAAGGAGATTAAGTCTTCTTTGCCACCTCAATCAATATTCATTATTTCCTAACTTGTTTATTTGACTTCTAAAATGCCCATTTATTCTTAAGTCTTTTAAATACATCTTAAGTGTACCTGCTACATGTTATTTAGCACTGTATTTTGGTTAGAAGTAAGGATTACAACCCCAGAAAAGGAAATTGTAACTCACTCCAGTGTCCTTGCCTGGAAAATCCCATGGACAGAGGAGCCTGGCCAGCTATACTCCATGGGGTCACAAAGAGTAGGACACAACTCTTCGAGTGAATAAACAACAACAACAAGTATTATGAACAACATAAGCAGTACACATTGCCTTGACAAAAATGTGATGCTATTTTCCACTCTTGGAAAAAAATATTGTTGATACCTGTTGTGGATTGAATTGTATCCCCCTAAAAATGGTATCCAACTAGTGCATCCTAAAAGAGATCAGTCCTGGGTGTTCATTGGAAGGACTGATGCTGAGGCTGAAACTCCAGTACTTTGGCCACCTTATGCAAAGAGTTGACTCATTGGAAAAGACCCTGATGCTGGGAGGGATTGGGGGCAGGAGGAGAAGGGGACAACAGATGAGATGGCTGGATGGCATCACCGACTCGATGGACATGAGTTTGAGTGAACTCCGGGAGTTGGTGAGGGAGGCCTGGCATGCTGTGATTCATGGGGTCGCAGAGTCGGACACGATTGAGCGACTGAACTGAGCTGAAAAATGGTATGCTGAAGCCCTCACCCCAGGTACCTATGCAACTAGCATCTCTGTTGATGTAGTTAGCTAATATGAGGTTATACTAGATCAGGGTAGGTCTAAAAACTGATGTTTTTATAAGAAGAGCAGACACTAGATATCCAGTAGAGAAGGCCTTGTGAAGGTGTAGCAGAGTGGGAATGGTGCATCTATGTGCCAAGGATTGCCGGCAACCACCGGAAGCTGGAAAGAGGCAAGGAAGGATCTGCCCTAGAGCCTTTAGAGAGAAGGACATGACCCTCCTGACTCCTTGATTTGATCTGTAGCTTCCAGACTGTGTTAAAAAAAAAAAAGGTTTCTCTTGTTTTAAGCTACCAAGTTGGTGACAGTTACAGCAGCTCTGGAAGCTGAAATAGTACATCTGCACTTAAGGAAATGAATCAATACAGAAAGTCAGAATTGAAACCCTGGTAAAGATAATTGGTATCTTCCCAGAGGAGCAGCAAAAAGGAGGGGTACCACCTCCTCTCCTGCCTCCTCCTTGGCTTCTAGAGTCTGAGCAAATGGGCGAATTAGATCTGTTGTTCTTTATTTCTGTTTTCCCTGAGCTTCTCAAAAGGACACCCTCTACAGAAAACTAGGGTTTGCCAGACAAACAGAACTGTGCTGGGCACAAAATTCAGTAACTATTATTTAATTCAATTACACTGAGATGAGATGCATAAATTTGCTAATGGATTTTCTATTAAGAACTTTAAGATTTGTGGGATCATAATGGTTAGTCCCAGAAAAGGCAATGGTAACCCACTCCAGTACTCTTGCCTGGAAAATCCCTTGGACAGAGGGGCCTGGTAGGCTGCAGTCCATGGGGTCGCTAGGAGTTGGACACGACTGAGCGACTTCACTTTATTTTTTCACTTTCACGCATTGGAGAGGGAAATGGCAACCCACTCCAGTGTTCTTGCCTGGAGAATCCCAGGGACAGGGGGAGCCTGGTGGGCTGCCGTCTATGGGGTCGCACAGAGTCGGACATGACTGAAGCGACTTAGCAGCAGCAGCAGCAATGGTTAGTCCAGACACTGAAATTATTATAATATCCAGGGGGCCCAGGCTGGTGCTCTGGGATGACCCGGAGGAGTAGAATGGGGTGGGGGAGGGAGACTCAAGAGGGAGGGGACATATATATAATTATGACTGATTCATGTTGACGTACAGCAGAGACCACCATAGCACTGTAAGGAAATTATCCTCCAATTAAAAAATCATTATAATATATTGGCAGTTGTTGGAATGTAATACAATGCAGCTTATTACATAATAAATATGTGAACTGTAAAATATATTTAACACTATCATATACTTTGTTCTTTTTCTGTTAGAATTTTTAAGCCCAGCAGATGATTAATTTAGTATAATTTTATACTTAATTTTGGTTCAAAATTTATCTATTAAATGAATTTAAAATAAATATTTTAAATGACTGACTTGTGATCTACTGAATTTCTTAATATACTACCATATAGTCCATCTAAAGTATAAAGGGAATTTTCAATATATTTGTGGGTATTTTCCCTTATCAGAAATATTATACTATTGATATTAAACTTTTAGGTATTGCTTCATAGGTTAATGAAATATTTTGTCAATATTCAATGTCTTCAAAGAGTCTCTTGAGTATGTCAATACTTTATTCTCAACTTACTTTATAAGATAAAATAGAAACTAGTATATACTATAATTTCATTTATTCACTTGTTCTACAATTAATCACCTACCTGTTCCAGGTACTGTGCTAGGAAAAGTGAGGGAAATAGATAAGCAATTCATTGTATCAATGTCAAATGGCAAAAGGACCTGTAAGAATTTGAGATTTCATTTTTAAGAGTCAATTTCAGACTATGGCATCTTCTAAAACTTCTTATGAAATCAGTTTTTACAGGCACAAAGATGGGAGATTCATTTCAGAATACCTGCTAGTGGTACCAGCTATTTATGACAGATTCTTGGCCCAAGCCTCATCTATGCATTTTCAACACAAGAACAGAATTCATGTTATTTTTTTAACCGTATTTCACAGGCAAAGAAAGTGAACAGCAATATAAAGTATAGTAAAGAATTTTAAACATTTGCCCTTTTCAAGGTTTTCTTGACAATGTGTGGTATTTTCTGGATGCTGTGTTGAAGTTTTGAGTACAAGAGATGTGAGAATCTAAGCTTAAAACTTAAGAATGATATTACTTTTATCTTAGGTTGAGTTTCTTCCAAAGCAAAGGCTAAGACAAGACCGTAGCACAGTCACTTTATTGGGGACGTGGTCCCAGCAAGCAAGAGTGAGGTTGAGCAAGCAGAATGAAACAGAAAGAGAGAAAGTTCATTAATTCAAGTACGTATCGCTGAGGTTTCTGCTGCAGGAGCTGGGGCTCAATTCCAGCAGGACTTACTGAGAAACTTACAAAACTCCTTTCAGTTGTTCACTTGTTCTCCAGTGGGTGGGAGGCTGGAACATTCGTCCTTCAGCTCCCCGCCCCACCACCAGGTAGCTCTAAGGAGTTGACCTGTCAGTCCCCATGGCAGCTCAATGCCCGAGCAAAAAGCACAAAGACACCCAGTGAGTGGTTAAGGGTGGACTGTGTAAGGTGAGTTATGCACAGCTGCACAGCTAAGCTCAGAGGTATGCTGGGAGACTGTCACACAGGGTGCCAGAGGCACCTCCTATAACTTTGTTGCTGGGAGATTAAAGTGAGAAATTAGAGTTGTCTTCTCTGGGGAAACTTACTCACCCGAAAAAAAAGGGTTTACAAATACCCAACCTATAGAAATCTCAGTGGGGCAAAGACTTACTAGTTACCCCTATTAACATGATCCCCCTCTTCCTTTGCTGCAGTAAATTTCATTTGAGGTAGCAATGCAGCTAAAAGACTGCTTTGTAGCCTCGCTTATGGCTAGATATGGCCATGTGTCTAATTTCTTGCCAAAAAGTGTAAGCAGAATACTGTACGGGCTTCTAGAAAGAGACTGGGCATTTACTTTCTCTTCCTTCCTCTTTCCTGCTGCCTGTATGTGCTAAGTCACTTTTGTTTGACACTGTGCAACCCCACGGACTGCAGCCTGCCAGGTTCCTCTGTCCATGGGATTCTCCAGGCAAGAACACTGGAGTGGGTTGCCATTTCCTTGTCCGGCTGCCTGTAATGCAGACGCAATGGCACAAACTTGAGAAGCCCCCTGGACCACGAGGCACTGCCCCTGAGAGCTGGTGTTGCCAGGTGTCTGTGCCTACATCCCTGATAACGTGGTGTTGTCACACAAGCCTTGGACTACCAAATCTGGACGTGAGGGAGGAAGAAATGTTTCTTAATCATTTGGTACTTGGATTTTTTCTATTACATTCTAACCAAGAAGTCCAACTAATGTACCATATAAAGTGTCTGGAATCCACCCTACTGCCTTGCAGTAAAAGGTCATCGACCAGCAGCCCTGCCAAAGCACACGTAGTTTCCAGTCAACTTTCTTGTCTCTCAATATTAAACAGATTTCAGATCAATCTCCAGACATTTTTTTAAAAGCTTCTAGTATCAAAAACAGACACCAAAACAGAAATTTTGAAGAAACAGACAATCCTGGAAGCAAAAGAAAATGTCAAAATAAATGAAAAAATACTTAACATTCTTTAAAAATAAGACATAGCTTACATCCAAAAAAATTAACAAAATACAAAAAAATAAAAGGATACTCAGAGAACTAGAAAAATCTCTTGGACATTAAAAATATAACTAAGATAAACTCAATAAGTGAGCTGGAAATAAAGTTGATGGAAAGTAATAAAGGATATATTGGAAACACAGAGATTCAACCCAAGAGTTCCAATAGCTTTGCATTCCAGAAAGAAAAAGAGGAAAGTAGGTAGAAAGAAATTATCAAAGAAATAATAGAGGAAATTTTCCTTGAAGTTTTCATAATGAAAGAGCTCTCATTGCCAAGCAATGTACTGCAAAAAGACTCACATTAAGAGATATCTTTATAAAATTTCAGAATACCTGGGTAAAGAGACTTCCAAAATTATTCAGAAATAAAAAGAAACATACCAAGAATAAAAGGCTTTTCAATGACAACACTAGATTCTAGAAAAACAATGAAACAGAAATGTCAGAATTCTAAGGCAGATTGATATCAGCCTGATATTCCATAACCAGGCACACTCTCTGTAGAGTATGAAGACAGAATAAAGGGTATTCTAGACATGAAAAGACTCAAAACATGCACTTTCCTTGCAGCCTTTCTTAGACCCCCACCCCCATTACCCATGGCTGCCTACACGTGCATTTGCTCCAGTCCGGTCAGACCTCCTGCAGCTCGTCTCTGCCGTGGTCCCTGCTTCCTTTCATTGCACCCTTTCTTAGACATGGCTGCCTACACATGCATTTGCTCCAGTCCAGTCAGACCTCCTGCAGCTTGTCTCTGCCATGGTCCCTGCTTCCTGTGGCCTCCCTCCACTCATATGCCTTCTCTTTTCCTCTTTGAGAACCAATCCTACACACTCTTCAAGAGCCAGTGCAAGCTCAACCTGCTTGAAGCCTCTAGATCACACTCATCTGCAGTGATCTCAGTGCCTTTTGGGCCATTTCAGTCTTCAGAATCTTTACTGTGCATTTTGCCACTTTTCTCCATTTTACCTGGGGTTAGTCTGTGTATGTCTGAATTTTCCAACAAGTTTGGACCAGTGTCTTATTCTTTCTTGCATTAATAATGACAGGCAAAGAGTGAGTGCTCAATAAACATCTGGTATTTACCCAGTTAATTAGGATAATCTGATTCCTAAATCAATTGTCTTTTCACAATACCGTGTCTTTGAAAACTTTGTTCTTTGAAAAACAGACATGCCTTGTTTATTAGAAGACAGGAAGTAAGGAAGTATCTGTATCAAGAGCAAGACAACAGCTGAAATCATATTCCTCAGAAGAAGCAAAAAATTATAATTTTGCAAGCATAACAGGTGATGCAACAAAAGATAAAAAATTTTACAAAGAAAATTATCTTGTTATACAAATATTATGGGCTTTGATTCAACTGAAAATTATTAAACTCCCAAGAATTTATGCATAGGAAAGCCTCCAACTTTGCAAGGGCAAAATTAGCTTGGAGCCTCAGTTTGTATTATTTTAAATTCAATAATAACAGTGACTGTATTTACCAAACAAATCATAGATTATGATTGTGAAATCAACTCAACCTAAGAAAAAAAAAAGCATACCATGACACACTCCATGGCAAATGTCCTTTTCTGTTTTTAATTAAAGGATAATACAAGCCAATTCATGCCACGTCTCACTATTATTTTCTAAATTCTATGCAAACAGAACGAGGCTTCAACTGGAGAGAGAGGAATGAAGAACCTTCTTCTGCTTTTGGTCTTTGTAACACTGTCCTCTGCATTTCCTGCAGACCAAAGAATGGAAGACGAAGAGAACCTGCAACTGACTCAGGTACTGTCTCAGTAAATGTCATTCGTGGCTATCCATAAAAATTTCACTTTACTGATTGTCCGAGGACCTAAAAAGACAGCTCATTCTTACCAAAGAGTCCTGAACTTTTTTGTGAGGAGCTGATTTTCCTTTCCTTGGCCCTAAAGACATCAGGAATGGTGGAGGGTGGAGGGTGGAGAGTGGGGTGGGCTGGAAGAAAGGCAGGATTTGCTATTTAAGCACTGGATACAAGTGAGGAGAGAGTGAGCAGAGACAGAGTCAGCTCTGTAAGAACGGAGATATCCATAAAAGCATCTGAAGACCAGCCAGGGGGACCCAAGTGTAGTTTGGAGCTCCTTATCCTACATGTACGAAAACCACGCTGCTTTGGAGATTCCCTCTAAAAATCAATCCAGGTACTTTGCCATATTTGATGGAATTACTTAAATGTGATTACATGTGAATAATCATATTTTCTCCATAATTTGTTTCAAGGAAACACCAAATGAAAGTAACAGTAAAAATGTGTATGACACAAGATCATCCAACACATAGAAGAAGCATGCTTCTCGTCTGTTAAAGTTTGGAGTTCCATAGCTCTATGGGTGTAGCCGGTTCTGATCA
Organism: Bos indicus x Bos taurus; assembly: GCF_003369695.1. Classification (NCBI taxonomy): domain Eukaryota; kingdom Metazoa; phylum Chordata; class Mammalia; order Artiodactyla; family Bovidae; genus Bos; species Bos indicus x Bos taurus. The sequence continues at coordinate 78,382,000 of NC_040090.1, read as the reverse complement.
CACACAGCTCAATGAGCTTTTGGAAACTGAAAGAGAGGGTGACTCTTCTTCTTCCTCTTTGTTTTCTTCCTCTCCCCTTCCTTTCCCTTGTTATTTATTTCCTTTTCCCCTCCTGCTGCCGGAAAGGATCTCGGAAAGCTTGCTTCTCCTGAGATGGAGGTCTGCTCCCCTGTAGTCCGTGCCTTTTTTTGTCTTTTCGGTTAGGCATATCTCAACCAGTTCTACTCTCTTGAAATAGAAGGGAGTCATCTTGCTCAAAGCAGTAACAGAAGTCTCATAGATGGCAAAATCCGTGAAATGCAAGCGTTCTTTGGATTGACAGTGACTGGAAAACTGGACTCAAACACTCTGGAGATCATGAAGACACCCAGGTGTGGGGTGCCTGACGTGGGTCAGTATGGCTTCACTCTCCCCGGGTGGAAGAAGCACAACCTCACCTACAGGTAATGCTCCTGCTCTTAATCTAAATTAACGTGAATGTTATCTCTAAGAAGCAAAGATAATAATGGTTTATTTTACCCAGCACTTCCTGTGTGCATAGCACTTGATAGGTTTTATTTATTCCACCCTCTCAAAAAACTTGCGACTTAGGCACCCCTGTTATTATCACCTTAAACACAGGAGAAACTGGAAGAAAAAAAAAAAAAACTTGTTTAGCATAGGCCAGTTTGCACAGCTCTTCTCAGCAGACTGGCTCTGCAAATATGCTCTAATCTCTAGCCTCTGCCACCTCCATAAAAACTCTAGGACCAGAACCTCTATGGTCTGACTGCAGATGCTTAAAGGTACAATTGAAGTGTGCTCAAGGGAAAATGAGAAAATGGAGTACAACCAGCTCATGTTGGAGACATGTATGAGTTAGATTGTCAAATCTCAGGTGGACCTCGGATATTGCAAAGGAGCTGGCTTATCGGCAGAAAGAGGTTAAGGGGTGACCTGTGACCTGAGATAGAGGCAGTGGCCGTGAGCACTGCTCCAGAGCCCTCCTGGCTGGCCTTAAAAAGTCTAGTAGTCCTTCCTTCTTCTTCTTGAGCCTTAGGGATTGAGGTAAAAGTAGATTCAGCAAAATAGAGAATATAAACAAAAGCAAGAGCTTTTCCTGAGAAACAAACTCTTTGTGGCTGTCAAGTGAGACTTAACATATGACACATGCATAAAACTGATTTCTATAAGCTGTTTGAGAAAATGAATCTCAGTTCTCTTTAGAAGATCATATCATACAGTCATATGCACAGCAAATCCATGCATAAAATGATCTTCCACCTTAAGACATGACCTTAGGGAAGTCATTTAACCTCTTTGAGCCTCATTTGTCTAAGTGCAATCATACTACCTGATGAATAGCACAGATGAAAGACTGAATTATTAACATATAGCAAATGTAAAAATACCTAATTTAAATGGTAAAGCATTGTAGAAATGTAGCAATAGCACCATACCAAAAGTTACTGCAGCATGTGATGGATAAGATAGAAATTATTTTCTTTTCCTAGTATATGTGTTTACATGCTTGTATAACAGCGAATTGATACATATCTGTTAATTTGTAAGAATTGTAAACTACACTCCTGATATGGCTCGAGCTGATGTGGATGAGGCTATCCAAAAAGGTTTAGAAGTGTGGAGCAAAGTCACTCCACTAATATTCACCAAGATTTCCAAAGGGATCGCTGACATCATGATTGCCTTTAAGACCCGAGGTAAGGTTTTCAGCAGAGAAAGCAATATAGCCATTTTCATCTTGGGAGCTTTGACGAGGCTGATCCTCTTACCCCCTGTTTCCCAGTCCATGGTTCGTGTCCTCGTTACTTCGACGGCCCCTTGGGAGTCCTCGGCCACGCCTTTCCCCCTGGTCTGGGATTGGGTGGAGACACTCACTTTGATGAGGATGAGAACTGGACCAAGGATGGAGTAGGTGAGCCCAATTTTCTTTACAAACAAAATGTTACTATTCATACAAATCCCTGAAAGGAATAGCTTTGCAATTAGTTGCTTTTTACTTCCCAGTTTCCCTATGATGTTTCATATTCCAGATGACATTGATGAAAGTGTTCAGTGTCTATTCAGACAACTGTGCTTGTACAGTTCAGAGCTTTATCCACACAGCACTTTCATAAAGCTGCTAATCCTGTTATTATCAGAACATTCTTCCCTTCCTCATATGTTCATTCATACATCTGCAATGCCTAAAGGGCCACTACATGTCTGGATCTATGCAAGGTGTCGTGCAGACCACAAAGTTGTTCTAGAAAAGTTCAGAGCTTCATGATCTTGGGTGGTGTATAAGGCCTAGACCCACTCACCACCATACAAGGCAGAAAGTACAGTGTATTATACCAATGGCAGAAGTCATCTCTAGCTTGAAGATTGAAAGAAGACTCTGCTGCTGCATCGCTTCAGTTGTGCCCAACTCTGTGCGACCCCACAGACGTAAGCCCACCAGGCTCCCCAGTCCCTGGGATTCTCCAGGCAAGAATATTGGAGTGGGTTGCCATTTCCTTCTCCAATGCATTCATGCATGCTAAGTCACTTCAGTTGTATCTGACTCTGACCGACCCTATGGACAGCAGCCCTTCAAGCTCCACTGTCCACAGGATTTTCCAGGCAAGAATATTGGAGTAGGTTTCCATGACTCTGGGAGGTAGTAATTCCAAGTTAGTGATTGAAAGATGCTGTGTGGGTACATGGCCCATAGGACGTCCATTTATATACATGAACCTCTTCACCTAACTCTTGCTTGTCTGCCAAAGAATTGGATCCTGGTCTTTATATTTGACTTATTTCTTTAGGCCATGGGCAGTGATTTTATTTCTCTTATTGGGCCTCCCTGGCATGAAGATAAGTGATATTTTATTATGTTTCAAATAAAAAAACGAAACTTTGTTATCTCAATCCCATGGATGGAGGAGCCTGGTAGGCTGCAGTCCACAGGGTCGCTAGGAGTCGGACACGACTGAGCGACTTCACTTTCACTTTTCACTTTTCATGCATTGGAGGAAGAAATGGCAACCCACTCCAGTGTTCTTGCCTGGAGAATCCCAGGGACGGGGGAGCCTGGTAGGCTGCTGTCTATGGAGTCGCACAGAGTCAGACACGACTGAATCGACTTAGCAGCAGCAGCAGCAGCAGCAAACAAAGGAGCAGTTCGGTAGACTCTCAGGTTCTCTCTACTCTTTTTTTTCTGTCATTTACCACAGTCATCATGTCTCTGGTATTTGGTTTCCAGGGTTCCAGGAAAGAGGATGCTGTGGCTTTCTGGTGGGTGGTACACAAGCCCACAATCAGTCCTGACCACATAACTCTATGTAGTCTGTGAGTCAGTCATAGTTTCTGCAAAACTGAAAGCCAGTGACTCAAAATGACGCACAGCCTCTCCTTGCTAAGTCTGAGCACGTGATGGAAGTGTTCTTCCAAGAGCTAGGCAACAAAGAGGGGAAAGGACTCCATGCTGGCTGAACTTCAAGGGGAGTTTGGAGGTGGTGGCTGCACTGCCACAGAGGTAACATTACAGCCAAGAAAGTGAAAGAGGTAGGGTGACCCCAGGATCCAAATGACAGAGGAGTTGAAGGGACGGGGTCTGTCTCCTGCTGAGATGTGTTCCAATATTTTCCTGGATTTGGCCTGAAGGTCGGGTGGATACATCCAATCAGGCAGGTATAGGAAATATTCTAGTGCTCACCAAAGTCAGAAATGACTCCCCTCACTCAGCCAGGCTTTACTTGCATATCTAGAAGCAGAGATTAGTCTCAGGTTTCACTATCATTTTTTTAAAAATATTTATCTATTTGTATTTAGCTGCATTGGGTCTTAGTTGCATCAAGTGGGCTCAGTTGTTCCATGGCATGTGGGATCTTAGTTCCCTGACCAGGAATTGAACTCATCTCCCCTGTACTGCAAGGCAGATTTGTAACCACTGGACCAGCAGAGAAGTCCCCTCATTATCATTGTATCCCTATTAGTTCCAATTTGTTGCTGTTTGCCGCTAGGTTGTATCTGACTGTTTTGCCACCCCATGGACTGTAGCCCAACAGGCTCCTCTGTCCATGAGATTCTCTAAGCAAGAATACTGAAGTGGGTTGCCATGTCCTCAACCAGGGAATCTTCCTAATGCAGGGACTGAATCCATGTCTCCTGCACTGGCAGGCAGATGCTTCCCACCTGAGAAGCCCATTAATTCCAACACTTAGTGGTAAAAGGCTTCCCTGGTGGCTCAGAGGTTAAGGCATCTGCCTGGAATGCGGGAGACCCGGGTTCAATCCCTGGGTCGGGAAGATCCCCTGGAGAACGAAATGGCAACCCACTCCAGTACTCTTGCCTGGAGACTCCCATGGAGGGAAGAGCCTGGTAGGCTACAGTCCATGGGGTCACAAAGAGTCAGACACGACTGAGAGACTTTCCTTACCTTACCTTAGTGGTTAAAGTACTATTCCCCACACTGCAACTGGCCCCTTGCCAAAGGGGATGTGTGGGATGGATTATGAAAAACTCCAGAGGGTCCTGGGCCCCAAGCTGGCAAAACTTGCCTGAGCAAAGCAGAGGATAAACATAGCCCTCCACCAAGTTCTGGGTGGATAGCCAGGCAACAATATTAAAAAAGGGTGTTTTGTAACTGCTTTATTGTAATACATTCCCTCAGGGTTGAAACTATTGGACCTGGGGATCCCTAATCTTCTAACTCTCAGCTTTCTGACCTACACGGGAAAATGTTTTCCTGTTCTCTAATAAAAATGTAAAATCTCAAGCATCCAATCAAGCATCTCCAATCAAATGGATTTTTTTAAATAGAAAATTTGGCAATAATGTATAATATACCTTTTTACTATATGTGGGCTCTCTTTATGCAAAGGGCACAAAAGTCTTAGTGCAACTCCATTAAAAGCAATAGACAGCAGTCATCTGCTAATCCCACTGCTTCCTAAGGGGTTGGAAGTCACTGCATGGTGATATCAGAGAGATCTGAACACATGGAGAGGGTTTCCTGGGAATCTCCCAAAGTGAGGCCAGTTTCAAACCTGTATGTGAATGTAAATGCTTCACACACATATGCACTGGCACCAGGCAACTGAAACAGCCCTCAGAGACCACTACAGATGCAGGGCTGGGCTGCAGAAGAGCAGTGGTCTGTGGCATGGGGGAACCTACATGCAGGAAGATGACACAACTTATCTATAATAAGGGCAAAAAAACCTTGCAAAGCACCAGTCCTTAGCAAACATTCAGAAAGTGTTTGACACTGATAATTATCTTGGTGATTATTAATACTAATGATAATGGTGATGATTAAGTGATTTCTAGGAGAAAAAAAAATTCACAAAGGTACTGATGTATAATGCCCAAACTTATCTATTTAGTTGCATCTCCAAGAAGGCAGAAATGAAATCTTTTTTCTACTGTATCATACAGCCTATAATATTGTCAGTACATGAGAAATGCTCTACAAATAATAGTAAATGAAGCCTTTCAACAGTCCTTTACTCAAAATCTACTCTAATCCATGCTTTGTAATATAACTGGAATATACAATAGCGTACAACACACAGACTCTACTCTCCAGGGGTTTACAGTCTAGACGGCACATTCTATAAATGGCATTTAAAGTTAGTATGATCAACCTTGGGATAAAAGGTACTATGGCAATGTAATAGGAGCACCTAAAAGAAATTCCAGCCCATATACAGAGGTCAGGGAGGAAGTGACGCCAACCTGAGACTTGAAGGCTCTGCAGGAATTCTGAAGCAAAGTGGAGTAAAAAGTGTTCTAGACAGAATAGCCCAACCAACTCAAGTATCAGAACTGTAATGGAGCAGAAGGCTAAAATGGTGTAGATTAGAATCCTATATAGAGGGTCTTGAGAGCCAGAATAAAAGTTTGCACTTCGTTTAGATGATCTGAATTTTAATTACTTCTTTAAAGAGTCACTTGTCCCATCCCTGTTCAAAAGCACACAAAGTGATGTTGCCAGCCAGACAAGGGGAGGCAGCAAAAGCCAGAGCAAAAAGCATGAAAGTCCATGAATAATTCTTTGCCTTTCCATGGTTGTTTTATGCAAACATCACTGGACAAGGCTCCATCACAAAAGGCTCAGCATTTTCCTTAGTATCCATAGGTTTAGCTGCAAGTCCAAGGACAGTCTTTTTGATATACTTAGAAGCTTACAGACTGTAGGAGAGACAGACAAACAAAAAGGCAATTCCAACCATGCATGGTACAACTTCTGGTGTGGATAAGTAGAGTATTCCAGTCTTGTCCAGGAGGAACATCTAACCATCCTTTCATCCAAATAAAAGCCTGGATATCCAGCACCCATTACTAAACTGTTTATCAGTCCCCAGGAAGATAATTAAGACATGGTCTCTGGACTGAAAGGGTGCACAACTTAGGGAAAGAAAAAAAGAATGCAGTACTTATTTGCAAAGACAGAATTAAGCTCAGTCTACAGAAGCAGAGAGAGGTGCAATTAAGTCAACCCGGATAGGAGCTGGGGGAAAGAAGTCTTGTGACGATGACTCTGGAGGGGGTCCCTGAGGCCTATGCAGGACAGATGGGTGAAGGGGGTGAAAGAGATAATACTCTGGGCAGAAGTGATGGAGATACAGAGACACAGATGAAAAAGAGCATGGCATAGATGAGAAATGCAAGTGATTCCACATGGCTAGCTCAGGGAAAATGAAAATAAAATATGAGGCTGGGGAAAAAAGCAGGGACTAGTTCATGGAAGGCTATGTTTAGGTATTTGGACTTGATCCTACAACCAGTGGAGAATCTCTGAAGAATATAAGTAGGGGAAATATGATCATGTACAGATGCCTAACAACAACCCAAAACTGGTGGCTTTTTTTTTTTTCCCACTACTATCCATTTCGAGACACCTGTTTTCTGCCATCTGCTTGCTCTGGGTTACATTTCTCCATGATGTGACTAATACCAATTATCACTGTTGAAAAATTTCCCAGATAAATAATGGTTCATGTGTCATAAGAATTGTCTGTTTGACAAGCCTTTTTTTTTTCATTTCTCTCAGTTACTTCCTAATCTCAGATGCAATCATTCTTCTGATTGACTAACATACTCATGTTTTCCGTTTTTGTTAAGGATTCAGCTTATTTCTTGTGGCAGCTCATGAATTTGGCCATTCACTGGGGCTCTCTCACTCCAGTGATCAAACAGCGTTGATGTTCCCAAACTATGTCTCCTTGGATCCTAGCAAATACCCACTTTCTCAGGACGATATCAACGGAATCCAATCCATCTACGGTGAGCAATAAATCTGAATATATGTGAACTGAATTGAAGGCTTTCCAGGAAGGACGTTGAGAAAAATCACTTCTCGAAATATTATTATGAGGAAAGTATTCTCTTGGGAAAGATCCTTCTGTAGGTATTTCCACATGCCTTCTTAGTTCACTGAGGTTTTTTTTTTTTCATCAAAGCAGGGCCACCTAAGGTACCTGAGAAGCCAAAGGGACCCACTCTACCTCATGCCTGTGACCCCGATTTGACTTTTGATGCTATCACCACTTTCCGCAGAGAAGTAATGTTCTTTAAAGGCAGGTAAACCCATTCCCTTAAACACCTCAACTTCCTGTGAAGTTTTTCTTTTCAAGAGATTTGGGGATAAGAGAATATATCTTGCTTTTTGTTTTATAACTGTCCACATTGCTTGAATGTATTACTCTGTGCACATACCTCTTACCTGTTTGATAAATTGTTGTTTTTTCAAATGGTTATTATCTACTTAATTTTTGGAGTAACTGCCATTCCACTCTCCACAGAGGTGACACCGCTTTACATTCCTACCAACAACAACTAATGGTCCAGTTTCTCCACATCCTCACCAATGCTTGTGCTCTGTTTTTTCATCCCTGCTCAATGTCACCTCTCGGAGAATGTGTTCTGTGGCCTAATCTCCACCCTCCCAGGTAGAGGTGAGCCGCTCTTTCCTCTGTGATACCATTGTTTTCATTTACACCCCATCCCATCCCCTATCAGTCACTCAGTAGGTCTTGTCAAGTCCTACTGCAGACACATCGATGGCCTATGTCCACTCCCTTCTCTCCGTCTCCACCACCATCTCCAGCTCATCCAAGCTACCATCATTTCTCATCTCCTACTCCAAAAGCCTATTTACTAGCCTGCTTGTTTCTGCTCCCATCTTTCATACATGCAACAATAATAAATTAATTTTTAAATGTTTTTAAGGAAATTTTTAAATTGCCATTGAACCAGAGTCTACTTTCAGTAACTTCTTAGCTAAAATAATACCACAATCCCGACGATGTCCTGGACCTGGCTTACACCTGGCTACAGAAGCGGAGAGAGGTGCAATTAAGTCTAGGAGTTAGAGATTCAATTATTAAATTTTCAAGAATTTTGTAAACTAGCTCATATTGATTTAGTACCTTGAAATTGGCCTTGGTTGGAGTACCTACACCCTGACAATCACCAAATGATAAAAATTAGGTCTTTTTCCCGGAGAAGGCAATGGCATCCCACTCCAGTACTCTTGCCTGGAAAATCCCTTGGATGGAGGAGACTGGTGGGCTGCAGTCCGTGGGGTCGCTAAGAGTCAGACACGACTGAGTGACTTCACTTTCACTTTTCACTTTCATGCATTGGAGGAGGAAATGGCATCCCACTCCAGTACTCTTGCCTGGAAAATCCCATGGATGGAGGAGCCTGGTGGGCTGCAGTCCATGGGTCGCTAAGAGTCAGACACGACTGAGTGACTTCACTTTCACTTTTCACTTTCACGCATTGGAGAAGGAAATGGCAACCCACTCCAGTGTTCTTGCCTGGAGAATCCCAGGGACAGGGGAGCCTGGTGGGCTGCAGTCGAAGTGACTTAGCAGCAGTAGCAGGTCTTTTTCCTACCTGGAGAGCCAGTTGTGAAATATGCATCAATGGACCATTCCTTGAAGTTGAATCAACAAAGTGTTAGCTGTGGTAGGAAATCTCTTCTCTCACTATGTAGTTACTGCACTTAACTTGCAACATGGTGTGCCAGTTATGTATACCATGGCCACACTTTCAGAGCAAAGTGTCAGGACATTTACCATCTGACAAGGATATAGGGGCAAAAGGAAAGAACATGTGAAATCAGACTCCTTCCACCCATGACTATGTAGCACTACAGTTCATGGGGTCACAGTGTCAGATACAACTTGGCGACTGAACAGCACCAACAGTGACATGCTGTCATACCATGCTCCTGATAGCTGAGGCTGAGAGGCCACTTGTCAGGGATGGGTTCCCAGCATGGGAAGAAAAATGAACTATAAGGACTTTTCAGACCTTGCTCACGGATCTACCTCAGAGCTTTACAGCCAGAAGGGAAATCTGAGGAAATATTTAGCAATGACAATAATAACATTTTTAATTCTAGCAATCAATACCAGAAATTTTTTCTTAGAATGCTTGGTGTCGACTTAGAATATTGGGAATTGCTGCTTTGGCAAAAATGAAGTGACCAAATACACTGAGAACTGTTAATGAGACTTCCATGGGTAGTTTGCTACTCTAAGTACCCAAAAGAGTGGGCACAAAGGCATGTCCTGACTTTGGTGATCCAAAGGGTAGAACTGAATTCATAACCACCTAAAATTTCTGAGGAAAATTATGCTAATGCTATAAACTGATGAAAATATCAACCAATTAGATAAAGTCAAGTCTAAGTTTGCAGTGGTTTCATTGAAATAGATACACATAGACTGTATATAAAGTATGGTTTCCTGTCTAACACAGGCACATATGGAGGATCTATTATGACATCACTGACGTTGAATTTGAATTAATCTCTTCATTCTGGCCATCTCTGCCAGCTGATATTCACGCTGCATATGAGAACCCCATCGACAAGATTCTGGTTTTTAAAGGTAACATTGCCTATCATTATTCCTCTTCTCCTTGTGTATGCCTGAACTAGTTAGCGGATATTTTAATTCAAGGAATATAATCTTCATGCATGAGCCAAATGGACAGGGCTTCTGCTCTGACCTTAAGTTCCTATTATAAAGAACAACTATCCAAGGATTCTCTCTGGCTATAAAGATAAACGTCATCCCAAGTGCACAGGAGAGAAGAAACCTGTATAACAAAAACTAAAAAGTCTTTTTTTCTGCCAAATAAAGGTAACCCATCTCTCTTCTTATATTCCCTTTTTACTAGGGCTGCTAGATGTGGCAAATAAAAATACAAGATGGTTTCAATTTCAGACAAATAAAAAATAACTTTTTAGTCTAAGTGTGCACATTGTAATATTTTGGATATACTTATACCAAAAATTAATCACTGTTTACTTGAAATTCAGATTCAGATTCAATTGGTATCTTATATTCAATCTAGCAACCCTACTTTCCAGGAGGATTTTATCAGATTACTTGCCTTTAAGAACATTAGGGCATGGAAATTTAGGAGAACAAATATACTTGATAGTTTTGTCAGCATTAGAGAAGAATCAGTATAATGAACTCAACTGACATGGGTATGCATACCATGAACTATGAAAGTGAAAGTGTTAGCGTCCATGGAATTCTCCAGGCAAGAATACTGGAATGGGTAGCCATTTCCTAGGTATATATTATTTGTGTAATATTAATGATATGTAAGCAGCTAAAGAACATGGTAAGAGTAAATGGAGACATAAGATTACTAAATCTTTAAGATTTGCACCTGAAAGGAACTAGGAATCTAATTATTTTCAAACTTCTTAAGACACCTATTTCTCCCTTTAGGAAATAAATCAGAAGATAATCACTCTCCCTCTCATCCTAGATGACAACTTCTGGGTGATCAGAGGATATGCTGTCTTACCAGATTATCCCAAATCCATCTATACTCTTGGCTTTCCAAGACGTGTGAAGAAAATTGATGCAGCTGTGTGTGACCGCAGCACAAGAAAGACCTACTTCTTTGTGGGCATTTGGTGCTGGAGGTAAGTTTGCAGACAATTGGCCCCTTGTTTTAGTCTGGAGAAAAATATCCACAAAGCATCACTTTAACACTGTCTTCCAAAAGTGTTATGTTGAAGACAATCTTAGGTGTTTGGCATTCACCAAACAAAAGAATGTTTCAGTCAGGTCAAAGATCTTTATCCAGCTTATAAAAATAAAGCTAAAATAATAAGGCTGGTGGTGCCAACCAAGCTGCCAGTGACAAACATATTCAGTCAAAATCATTGAAACTCCGGAAAGGGCCCTTTGATTTAATAGTTCCTCAGAATAGTATCGATCTGGTAAATTATGTGGCTTTTTTCCCTCATAATTCCTTGTTTTTAAGACACTGTCAGAGATCTGACCAAATATACTCTTTGCCATTTTTAATTATTGATCCTACTAGTTTTCTTCCAATAGGATTACTTTTTTCCTACATATTTGCTTGACTCCAAGTTGTGCAGTAAAAAAATTAGTCCTCTTCCCTGAAACAAAGGTCCCCCCAAAACCTTTCAAATCCATGTCTCCAGGTATGATGAAGTGACCCAAACCATGGACAAAGGGTACCCACGGAGAGTGGTAAAGTACTTCCCAGGAATTGGCCTCCGAGTGGACGCCGCTTTCCAACACAAAGGTAAGCCTCAGCGCCTGACTATTAGGATACTTAGAAGGCTTTACTGACTGTGAAAGAATTCAGCATGAAAACTTAAATGTTTCCATTTTAATGTCCTTTTACTACTTTGAGTACATGTAATAATAAACTGTGGGGATCTTATCAAAATTGAATAGTAAATTTGAGTTATATTCTCTGACATACTACTTCGAAACTATGCAAAAGGTATCAAAATTATCACTGATCATAGATGTCTGATAAAGATACCCCTGAAGAGTTTCAAGTGTGAAACATGACTGGGCATCTGAACTGAACAGTGATTCTCAAACCTCAATGTATATAGTTTAATAAACACAGTTTAGGGTTTGTATATGAAGCGACAAGTTCCTTAGAGTTTCTGAGGCAGTAGGATTGTGCCAGGAATCTACAGTTTTAAAAGAACCTTGGGCAAATTAATGAATCAGTCCAGCTACTATATCTTCAAAAACAACAGAGCAGACCATGGAGTAAGCAGAAGTCTAAAGATATTTTTGAGTATCGCCATCTTTTATTCTAGTGAAATTTAATACGGAACCTCAGAACTTAAAACAGATAAAGCAGAGCAGCTTTAGGAAAATGAGATAGGGCCCAAGACCATACTCACAGAGGCCTCTTTCTCCCCCTCACTGGGACATTTTTTGGAAACCTAGTCTGAGAACCTCTGGTATAAACTACAGCCCCTTGAAATTCATGTTTCATACCTTGGCTTTTTCCTCAGGGAAATAAAACTAATATTTTTCATGTGACTGGGTAAAGTAAAATGTATGTATATAGTTACACATTTATTTTCTCTCCATATCATGTTCAATTATTGTATTCTACATTCATAAAATTGAAAAGTATAGAACAATTATACAGTTGTATAAGATAACTAATCATGATTCTCTCTCTCTAGGATTCTTCTATTTCTTCCGTAGATCAAAACAATTTGAATATGATCCTAAGGCAAAGACCGTTACCCGAATAATGAAAACCAATACTTGGCTTCAGTGTAAAGAACCGTTAAATTCATCATCTGATTTTACAATCAGTGAGGGAAAAGTACATTCAGGAGTGGAGATGTTTCATTATAAAAGTTTAAATTTTCTTATTTTTAGTATTGTTCACATGATGAACAAAATCTACAGTTACCAATAAATTCATAGACCTAAAATAAACCTCAAGGGATCTTTTAATCTGAACTCTGCTTCAAATTAAAACAGAACTGTTCTTTAACATCAAGTCTCCAGGCCTAGTTATAAATATCTATTGAATGAAGAGTGAAACAGCTGTTTTGAGCTGCCTGATTCTTTTTACAGGAAGTTATGTATAAACAAAACTCTCACTGGACTTGAAGCATATTTTATGTTTTGTAGACTTGAAGAAGTAAGCTATGTGTCTTGTAATAACAAAATACTGAAGACATTTATTAAACCAATCTTTAGCATTCTATTTGTCTGGACCTTTGGAGTTGGAGAGGCTCAATAAACTGCAACCCACATCCCTACCCATGTTTTGAATCTACTGAGAAATATACAGTTGGGAGAGTACAATACCACCTTTATTACTGAAAAGCTTATGCTAGAGAATGTATCTGTGGAGGAGCAATCTTCCTAATATCAAATTCTAGAGTGAGACATCCTTACTCACAAGCCATGGGAAGAACTAGAAAGCACCCTGCCTCCCCATGGAAAAGAGAGCTACGTACAGACTGCATGGAGCCCAAAGAGGAAGAAATGAGGATGGAGGCACATGTGTCTAGTTCCTGCTCCCAAATCCACCAATCAAATAAGTGATTCTGCCTCCCAAAGAGAGGAGTGAGAACCTAGAGAGATGCCGGAAGTGCTACACTAAAGATAACCCCCCCCAACAATTCAGAAACTAGCAGGAGTAGGCAAGTAATGTTCCCTCCAACCCTCACCCTCCGAGCAGAGACCAGCTCATTGAACCATTCCTTAGAAAGCTTAAAAGCAAGTTTTGTGCACACTGTCCTCATATATCATATACAAGAAATGTGGAAATTTCTTGTGTTTCCTGTGTATGTGGGTCGTGTCTGCTCAGTTGTGTCTAACTCTTTGCAACGCAGTGGACTGTAGCCCACAGGGCTCCTCTGTCCATGGGAGTTTCTAGGCAAGAATACTGGATTGGGTTGCCATTTCCTTCTCCAGTTTATGGGTCAGCTGTCCTTATACCTATTGGTAGAAAGTTCCTGTCCTCTGTTATACATGTACATGTTGGGTTTCTAAATTCTTGTGGTTAAGTTTTGCCTTTACATCGTCAAAGCTGAATGCTTAGCAAAGCTCTACATAAGTTTTGTGACCCCAAAGATGGGAGGTTGTCAGTTGAACTTGATTCTGATTAGGTGATAGATTGAGTAAGTATCAATTGATAGAAAGTGAGAATAGAAAAATCTCAGGAATTCCTACAGCTAGTCCTCCAACTCACACATTTTTTCCTTGAGTTAAGTATTATCAGATTCCTAAAAGAATGGGATATTCTTTTATCCCAAACAAAAAAGTAGTTGCATGTTTGAAACAGAAAGTAAATTTTAAGAAGTACAGTTTAATACCTAGCATGTAGGAGATAGTAGGTCAGCCTTTGGGAAAACAAGAATAGTGCTGGAATAATCAAATATCCAAACACATAAAAAAACTTAGATTAACTCACATGTTCACAAAATTTACTAAAAAATGGGCCATAGACCTCTAAATAGAAGAATTAAAAATATAAAGCTTCTAGAAGAAAATAGTTTTTAAATGTTGTAGGCTTGGATTAAACAAAGCCTTGGATTTTTTGATTTTTCAATAGGACATAAAAAGTGTGACCCATAAAAGAAAAATAAGTGAATTGAACTTCATGAACATTAAAAAACTTTGCTTTTCAAAAAAAAAAGAATGAACCACTACACATTGGGAGAAAATATTTTCAAAATATGTGATAAAGGACTTATATCCTGAATATATAAATAATTCTTACAACTCAAAAATAAGAGGACAAACAGCTCAACTTTTTCAATGGCTAAAATATTTGCTATGAGTGGCAAATAATACATGAAAGGATATTCAACATCTCAATCATTAGGAAAATGCTAATTAAAACCACAGTAGGATACTGCTACATACCCACCAGCATGGTTAAAATTTAAGACTGAAAATACCAAATGTTGACAAGATGCAGAGTAACTGGAACACTCTTAGAGTGTTGGTGAGAGTGAAAAATGACGCAGCCATTTTGGGAAATGGTCTGGCTGTTATAAGTTAAACACATATACATCATGTGACCCAATGACCTCACTCCTAAATGCTTAAAAAAAATGAAAACATGCTCACATTAGTTATACAGAAGTGTTCATGATAGTTTTATTTATATCTAAAACCTGGAAACAACCCAAATGTCTATCAAACTGGTACATCCAGACAGTGGAAAACTATTCAGCAATAAAAAACAATAAATGAATGATACATGCAACAATATGGACGCATCTCAAAAGCATTATGGCTAAGAAGACGGACACAGAAGACCTCATATCTTATGATTGCATTTATATGAAAAATATAACAAGGCAGACTATAATGATAGAAAACAGATGGCTGGTTGCCAGCGGTCAGAAGTGGAAGAAGGGATTGACCACAAAGGCACATATGTGATAGAAATGTTCAATATCATGATTATGGTGGTGGTGGTGACACTACTGAATATATTTTTTAAACCATACACCTAAAATTAGTGAATTTTATTATATGCTAATTCTATTTCAATGTTGCTTATTAGAAAAAGTAGTGCAGCTTAGTCGAAGGCAACGGCAACCCACTCCAGTACTCTTGCCTGGAAAATCCCATGGATGGAGGAGCCTGGTAGGCTGTAGTCCATGGGGTCGTGAAAGAGTCGGGCACCACAGCGATTTCACTTTCACTTTTCACTTTTCACTTTCATGCATTGGAGAAGGAAATGGCAGCCCACTCCAGTATTCTTGCCTGGAGAATCCCAGGGACAGAGGAACCTAGTGGGCTGCCGTCTAAGGGGTCGCACAGAGTCGGACACGACTGAAGCGACTAGGCAGCAGCAGCAGCAGTGCAGCTTAGTATTTAACATTGGATTTCTCAGGGTGGTGCTAGTGGTAAAGAACCCGCCTGCCAATGCAGGAGACATGAAATGGGGGTTGGATCCATGAGTCAGAAAGATCCCCTGGAGGAGGGCATGGCAACCCACTCCGGTATTCTTGCCTAGAGAATTCCACAGACAGAGGAGCCTGGCGGGCTGGAGTCCATAGGTTTTTCGAAGAGCTGGACATGACTGAAGCAACTTAACATGCACGCACACAGATTTTCAAATGTTAATCAAACTTCCTTTGTTTCCTTACATCTGTTCTCACTTCTGTGGCATAAACACCTGGGGTATTCAGAGAGCATCTGAAATTGCACTCAGATTTGCTTATAGGCATTTACTTTCTCCTTAATTTTCAACCCTGGAATATCTAAAAACAGTTTTCCAAGGAACCTATGTTGACTATTAGAGCTGTATTCAAGATTTATAAGTATAACTCAAAGATCAGCTGATTTCATTTATCCTTTGAAATTTTAATGAACTTAATTTTGAAAAGCCTCTGGAGTTTTCTAAGGCCCTCCACCAAGCTATTGGGGAAAAAAAAATTCATATTCTTAATGTCCTTTAACCAACCCACCTCCAGTCATCTCACCAGTCACTTCTCCCCTGGATTCCACCCTCCTGCTCCTCTGTCTGACCCCCTCTCTGCTTTGCCCTCTATGAGGAACCCAAGCTCCTCCTTACTGAATTATTTTTCTCTTTAAACATAAAGCAGTTAAGCTGTAACTTTGTTTACTGTCTCTTAAACATGCCATCAGGGCCTCCCTTTACTTGGAGAAGCAGCTTATTTTTTCTCCTAGAGAAGAGGACCAAAATGCACTTGCACCTTACTTCATAATGAAGATGATTTAGTTTCCCTTTACCACCTTGGAGGCTGGGGAAGGGTATGCGCTCAGGAGCCAGGTTGCTTAGACTTGCAGCCCACTTCCTCCCCTTAGCAGCTGTGGAACACTGGGCAAGTTACTGACTTCTCTAGACCTCGGCTTCTCCATTTGTGAAAGGAGAATAGGAAGGGACCCAGACGCTGAACAACTAGTCACATAGAGCATGTAGAATTAGCACTCGAGACACACTGCTTGGTAACTGTGAGCCATCATTACTGGAATTAGGCAAATTAAACTGTTTATCCAACAGTAAGTTAAACCATTTATCCAAAAGTACAAACAGTTGGAAAAACGAGAAGCCTGCTATATAATACACTTACTGGGGATAAATTAACTGGAAGAACAAACTTTGTTCCAGTTTGCTGTGTCCTTTCTGGTTTTCTCAAGGACCTCTGCTCAGGTTTTCAAAGAAAGAAACAGCTTTAAGAACAAGCGTGAACAAGACTATGTTAACAAATATTTATTCATTTTGGAGATTTGAGCAGTTGAGATGGAACAGAATTAAATTCACACGCAGAGAATGTTTTGAATTATTCTTGCCTTGGGACAAAGAGAGAAGCTCATCATAATCTTTCTGTTATTCATCATGGACGGACTCTCCTAAGAGTGTCATCTAAATGAATCATTTGTCCCAGAGGAAAACGCGATGATTTGTTGTTTTGGGTTTTGGTCTTGAAGTTATTCTGAACTCATGACATCTCCTTAGGTTGAAATTCAGTCCCTTGTTTGTCTTCAGGTATAGAGAACCTTAAAAAGGAAGATCAACACCTACAAAACATTTTAACATATTGAAACTGCTCACAAAATCATTCATTTTGGGTCTTTATTCACTCCTCAATACCATTATCTATCTGCAGTTTCCACATGAAAATAAAAATCTACTTTAAATCACTTAGAATTTGATCTCTAGGAACATCAAAAAAATATGAATAAGATAGTCAACAATGAATTTGAAACCTCCTTACAGTTGTAAGTTCCCAGAACAAAGAAGTGTTTCTGTCTGACCACTATGTACAGTTTCATGCAGTATTTCTTGCTTAATTGACCATAAAGCCAGATTTGATTTTAATCTTGAGCTTTGATTAATTAATGATTTTTGTCCATTTTTGTGAATTATAGTGCTCAATTTCATTAGTAACAAATAGAAGCATTTCAAAGTTCTTGTATTTTTTAACAAACTGAGTTCAAAATTTCAAGTTTCCTGTAAAACTGAGAAGCAAAATACTTCAAATAGGAAATTTCAACTGACAAATTCATGAAGTTGAAGTGGAAACAAAATGGGTCTAAAAACCTCAAGAAATATGATACTAAGACCATATGAGAAAACGCATCTTAGATTATGAGGTTTTCAAACAAACCTGATCTGATCTTCTCAGGAGTCTTGTGCTGGAAAATCTGTTGAGATGGATTTCATCGAAGATGGCACATCGTTATTTTTCATGTAACACTTACCTCGGTATTATAATTGCTAATGTCTCAATTATTCAATATATGTTTATCTAATGCCTGCTGTAAATCAGATGCGCTGTTGAGGATTATCCTTTCATTCAACAATTATTTATTAAGTTCTTACTCTGTGCCAGGCACTGTTTTAGGGCCAGGGATAAAACAGTGAACAAAACTGCAAAGCACCAGGCTTCATGGACCAGTCAAAATAAAGAAAGGACAAATAAACCAAAAATTGTAAGTATGTCAAGGATGATGAATGCTCTGAGGAAAAGCAGGGAGCAGACTGTGTGGGTGCTGAGCCTGCTTGCCTCGGGGTTGGATTCCTCGCTCAGAACGGGGTGGTGGGTGCCGCCGCCTGCAGGCCGAGCTCCGGCCTCAAAGAGTCCATCTGAGGAGAGGCGCTGAGAGCCCTGGGCGAAGGAGAAGCCTCTCCCGGCAGTGGGGGCCGTTTCCCCAGACTCAGCTCTGCCACAGCCTCGGTGCTGCCTGCTCCTTGCCGGTGATGCGGGCGGCTTTCCCCCACCTTCGCGGGGAGACAAGGACTGGCGGCTTCCGGTGTTCGTAGCTCCTGGGTTGCTAGTCTCTTCCGGCTTCGCAGCCATCACTCAAGGAACTAATATCCTGCGTTAAATCCCTCTTGTTTCAAATGCTTGAGTGATTTCTGTTTTCTAGTTGACACTTGACTTAATTCTGTGAGTAAGGGGACAGAGAGCATGGTGGACGTGGGTGTTTCGGGGAGAATCACGCAGAGCCCTTGGTGAAGAGCTGATCCGACATCTGCAGGAAATGAGCAAGCAACCCAACCTGGGTGACATGGCGCCCAGGAGGAACCGCGGGGGCAAGGGCCCGAGGCTCAGCTGCAGACCGGTGAGCTCCCAAGACCTGGGGAAATTGGGCTAAGGGTGCAGGGGGGGACGGAGATGAAGTTAGGGAAGCGGCAGGGACGACAGGTGGTGAACGGTCTTGTGGGCCTTTGTACAGGCTTTAGAGTCCAGAGGTTTAAGAGGAGAAACATCACTTGACTTGCGTTTAAAAGAATCACAGGCTACTCTGAGGACAATAAACTGTAGGAGCAAAAGAGAGAAACAGGAGGTGTCTATCTGCCACCGCAGATGGTGGTGGTTAGCAGCGGGAAGCCTGAGGGTGTACTATGAAAATAGGACCGGAGAACTTGCTAGCTGACTGGGGGTGAATGGTGTGATGTGAAGAGAGGAGTCGGGTGTAACCCAACTTTGTTTCTGAACAACTGGAAGACTGGAGTGTGTACTCACTAACGTGACCAAGTCTTGGGGAGGAACAACTCTGAGGAGAAAATCAGTGTGTCCAGTTGCCAGTTGGATACACAGACCTGAAATTGGGAAGGGAGCCTGAGCATGGGTGAGGGAGAGGTCCATCTGGGGGATACAGTGTAGAGACACAGGATTGGATGGGGTCACTCAGATAAAAAAGAAATCGAGAACTGATCCCTAGTCATTGACAGGTTAAAGATAAAGATAAACTGTGTTGTGCATTTTGATCCCCACAGCAGTTTTATTTATTTACCTGGTCACATTCTTCCTGTGGGGTGTGCATCAAGTTCATGCCAACAATATATGTCATCATTATATTTTAGATGTACAGCTAATAAGAGCTTCCCAGGTGGCTCGGTGGTAAAAGAATCCACTGGCCAGTGCAGGAGACACAGGATACACGGGTTTGTTCCCTGGGTGGGGAAGATCTCCTGGAGAAGGAAATGGCAACCCACTCCAGTATTCTTGCCTGGGAAATCCGGGACAGAGGAGCCTGGCAGGCCACAGTCCATGGAGTCACAAAGAGTCAGACATGACTGAGCATGCATATACACACATACATGTAATACATTTTTATCAGGTTGGAAAAATCTATAAAATGAGGAAACTGCCACCATGCCATCCTGAGAAGAGACCTATTATCTGTGGTGGAGGAGAACTGTACTTCTCCTTGCTAAGTGGCCTGCAAGCTCAGTTTCCAGTGGGTTCTTATGACTTTATTTTAGCAAGCATTATAAACACTGAAATTTTTTTCTTTTTCTATAAGAATGGAACTTGTTTTAAGAAATCACAAAAAGAATCAATGCAGGAGTTTAAGATTAGAGGCAATATGTCTTTAAAAATTCATTTGATCGTTTTCCACCTCAGTTATTCAAATCAGGAAAGCATCTTCCTCAACACATATCAGAATGGAGCACCTAACTTATTCGAAGCAGATACTCAGATGGAAAATAAGTTTTTTAAGCACTTATCTTCACTGTTAAAAATAGGTTATCTGCAAGCTTATACAGTTACGGTGAAGATCGCTCAGTCATGTCCGACTCTTTGCGACCCCATGGACTGTAGCCTACCAGGCTCCTCTGTCCATGAGATTTTCCAGGCAAGAGTACTGGAGTGGATTGCCATTTCCTTCTCCAGGGACCTTCCTGACCCAGGGATCGAACCCGGGTCTCCCACATTGTAGACAGATGCTTTACCATCTGAGCCACCAGGGAAGTCCATGCAAGCTTATGAGGACTCTTTAAATAATCATAGTAATAATGACCATGTATTAAACAATATTAAATAATACTAGTTATTTTATGGAATCTCATTTATCCTTGTAACAATCCTAAAAAATCCTAAAACTCCTATTGCACTTTATAAATAAAGAAGTGGGATTTAAGATTATTTTATTTTTCTTATCCAAGGTCATATGATAAATGTCAAAATCCAAATTCTGCCTCATAAAGTCTCATTTTCAATGTTCTCATGGAATATGAATGTTTTAACACTCTATTATGTCCAGTACTCACCACCACTCAAAACAAAACAATACATAATTTCCTTGCACACATTTGTTATTTACCTATGAGAACCTGATTCTTCTGTTCACTCCCCAGCCTGCAGCTGCACCCAGCAGGCTCCATTGTAGCATGTTTCCTGGTTCTTCTGTAATATGTTTCACCAAAGTTCTGATTTCATGATTGCTGTGGTTTATTTTCTCAATATGTGTAAAGGAAAAGGAAAGAACACAGTACCTTCCCTGTTAAGCAATCCTACAACACACCAAGCAACCAAAGGCAATAACCCAGGTGATGGTTACTGGACCCAGTGGTGCCTGCATCCTTCCATGAAAACACTCCTGCTGAATGCAGTTATCAAAGAGGCTCTGGAAAACTCAGAAGTCTCAACTCATCAGCCTCTTGGCCAGGAACTCCCTTATTTTATAGTAATTAAAAAATAACTAAAATATTGACTTGCAAGTGATTTATACAGAACTGCCTAAGCAAAGTATGACAATATGATGATTGAAATTCTGTATTTCACTAATTATTTCACATCCATGACCTTATTTGGTTCTCAAGATGACCTTGGGAGATAGAAAAGAAAATGGTGGTAATTAGTCCATTTAATGCAGAAAAAAAGTTAAGATACATACTAAGATGATAACAAAGATGGAATTCATATTAGATACCCTGGCTTGTGGTTCTGTGTTCTTTTTACTATAACTCTTTTCTGTATAATATTCTTTGCTTCTCCAACTTCTTGTATGTTGTTGTTAATATTGTTTTAGTCTTTACTGACTCTTTTCCTAAATGTAAGACCATGCCTTAGGAAGTTTTATATTTAATATAATGTCTAATACCTAAGAGGCCTCAAGGAATATGTATTGGGTTGGAATAAACAATCTTGTAGTCATACTGTTATGGTCTTGTTTAGGCCTTCATGTTCCCTGCATTTATTCCATGAGAAATAAGCCTTCCTGAGGTCTCAGTGGTGGTTTAGGAAATATTAAAATCCAACTCACTGCCTTGCATCATCCAAAGAATACAAATATTCAGGAAATTTAAATTTTAACACCCCAAAACATAAATGCCAGTCACCCTAAGTGTTATAAGAGTGGAAGCAGCCTTAAGTGGAAACAGCTGTTCACAAACCCACAGAGCTGCAGCTTTCTAAAGATGTCACATATACAGACAGCCAGTTAGTTAACCTGAATGAACAAGATGCTGATGTTTATTGAGGAAGCTGCAGGTCAATCCTGATGGTCATCCAGTTGGCAGGGACAGTCCTAACACTCTCCAAATATTGCCTCCCCCTCTCCCCTGAGCTGGCCTCTCTGCTGGCTAAACTCAGCCGGGCCTCAGGCAGAGGCCAGACTGAGTCCCGTCACTTCTCATGGTGGAACCTGCCCACCTTTCTCCTTGGTTGCTGCCTCTGGGCCAGTGATCCTGGGCTGGGTTGGAGTTGGAGTTAGACTGCCAGACCCTCCTTTTCTTATTCCTCATTTTGATTTTTCGTGGCCATGGGTAGTAGCTAGATCTTAGTTCTTTGCTTCATTCCCTTATGGGAACCTGAAATTTTCATTGAATGATGTTGAGCTATTTATAACACCTGGGCTGGAGTCATCATCTAGTGCTGAAACTCTGAAACCTACCCCTTTTGAGAAAAAGCTGTGATAACTGAGCTCTTCAAACTGAGCTCCAGTAAATCTGCAAAGGAAAATCATTTAAATCTTCTAATATCTGTGTGGAAGGGACTACCTTTTCTCCCCCCAAAAAACATAAAATACACTTAACAATTTCTTCCTTAGAGCAGTAATTCTTAATTCTAGAGGCATTCCTCAGTCAGTTTGACTGCTGTAACAAAATACCATAAACTGGGCGGCCTAAACATGAATTTCTCACAGTTCTAGTGGCTGGAAGATCAGAGTGCCAGCATGGTGGACTTCTTGGTGAGAGATCTCTTCTTGGTTATGTCCTCACATGGCATGTTATATCCTTCTTGGTGTGTATAAGCAGGGAGAGAGAGAGAGGGAGATCTCCTGCCTCCTCCTCTTTTTATAAGGGCACTAATTTCATCATCAGGGCCCCACCCTTATGACTTAATCTAACCCTGCTTATCTCCCCAAAGCCCCATGTCCAAATACCATTACACTAGGTATTATTAATAGGATTTCAACATATGAATTTTGAGGGGATATAAACATTTGGTCCAAAGCAATGCCAGTGCACAATTAGAATCATTTGAGGAGCTTTTTTATTTACTAATAATTAGGCTCCTTTCTCCCAGACCAATTACATTAGAATCTCAGGAGAGTGAGGCTTGAGACTGCACATTTCTGAGAAGCTCCCAAATGACTATCAACTACAAATTGGCATTTGCCAAGAGCATTTGCCATCTGCTTCTGCAGAGACTGAATCCTGTGCTGCTGCAGCTGTTGACCCTCAACATGCCCTGAAGGCAGTTCAGGGTGGAGAGTGAGGCATTCTGTGCTCCAGAGAAACTGGGGAACAGGTCTTTAGATATTTTTAGGAACTGATTTCACGATCCCAGTCCTTTCATCTCCTCATATCTCAAAAAGCTTTCATGTTGACATCATCAGCCTGGTGACTATTAGAAAACCTTTCGTAAAGTAAGCCTTGATTGCATTGATCTCCACCTTCACCAAAATCTTATGCCCATGTGACACAGTCACTAAAGCCCACAAGCCTAGAGCCCATGCTCTGCAACAAGAGAAGCTGCCAAAATGAGATGCTCACACACTGCACCTAGAGCGTATCCTCCACTCACCACAACTAGAGAATGCCTGTGTGCAGCAATGAAGACCTATCACAGCCAAAAATAAATAAATAAACACATTTTTTTTTTAATTAACTGGAAGGTTTCTAAAATACAGATTGTTAGGCCCCACTTTAGACTTAAGGATTCATTAGGTGATGTTGATATGGTTGGTCCAGAAAGGCCACTTTGAAATCACTATAGTGTGCCCTGCCCCCATCAGCACCGCTCCTGCTTTTTTGGTCCTCCTAACTCATTGTGGCTGCAATGGTGCAAGTCTGAGAGGACAGAAAGCACAACCAAGGAAGACAGGTAGAAAACCTCATCTCTCAACTGTGCTTGGATCTGGATCTATATGTTGTTATTGTTGTTTAGTTCCTCAGTCCTGTTTGACTCTTTGCCACTCCATGGATGCAGCACGCCAGGCTTCCCTGTCCATCACCAATTCCCAAAACTTGCTCAAATTCATGTCCATCGAGTCGGTGATGCTATCCAACCATCTCGTCCTCTGTCATCCCCTTCTCCTCCCACCTTCAGTCTTTCCCAGCATAAGGGTCTTTTCCAAGGAGTCAGTTCTTTTCATCAGGTGGCCAAAGTATTGGAGCTTCAGCTTCAGTATCAGTCCTTCCAATGAATATTGAGGGTTGGTTTCCTTTAGGATGGGCTGATTTGATCTCCTTGGTGCCCAAGCGACTCTCAAAAGTCTTCTCCAAAAACCACAATTTGAAAGCATCAGTTCTTCAGTACTCAGGCTTCTTTATGGTCCAACTCTCACATCCATACATGACTACTGGAAAAAGCATAGCTTTGACTATACAAACTTTTGTCGGTAAAGTAATGTCTCTGCTTTTTAATACACTGCCTAGGTTTGTCATAGCTTTTCTTCCAAGGAGTGAGTGTCTTTTAATTTTATAGCTGCAGTCACTGTCAGAGAAAGCAATGGCAACCCACTCCAGTACTCTTGCTTGGAAAATCCCATGGACGGAGGAGCCTGGTAGGCTGCAGTCCATGGGGTCGTGAAGAGTCAGATAGGACTGAGCGACTTCACTTTCACTTTTCACTCTCCTGCATTGGAGAAGGAAATGGCAACCCACTCCAGTGTTCTTGACTGGAGAATCCCAGGGATGGCAGAGCCTGGTGGGCTGCCGTCTATGGGGTCGCACAGAGTCGGACATGACTGAAGTGACTTAGCAGCAGCAGCAGCAGCAACAGTGAGTGATTAAAGACAGCTGTGACAAAAAGGAGAGGGTGAAGTAATACAACTCCAGTGTTTGTGACAGCCCAGGGCTTTGTGGCTCAGCTAATAAAAAATCTGTCTGCAGTGCGGGAGACCTGGGTTTGATCCCTGGGTTGGGAAGATCCCCTGGAGAAAGGAAAGGCTACCCCCTCCAGTATTCCGGCCTGGAGAGTTCCATGGACTGTATGGTCCATGGGTTCACAAAGAGTCAGACACAAGTAAGTGACTTTCACTTTACTTTCACTTTTCAGGGCAGTCCAGGCAGCACTAACCAATCACCCCGGCTAGCTGGATTTTGGAGTGAGCCATTACTAAGTAGGGTGATTCCATCAGGGAAAGTCAAAACTCGATTTCTAGGGGTTAATAGAAATCAATCAGGTTCCACAAACTTCTGCAGAGTTATTAGAAAATACGGGGTTGAGCCATTGACAACATTCAAACACCACTGACTAGAAGAGAATGAAACAAGATTACAGAACAAGGCATAGACCTGAATTAGCTCTCTCTTAACCTCTGTCTTAAGCTCTTTCAACTCTCATAGTTGAGTGGACCCAATAGGTCAAGTCTGGTTTTTACAATTTGCTGAGCTTAATTCTTTGAATCTTGACTATTTAAAAGTCTCCATGTGTCTCCTAGTGAAAACTGTTTGATCTAAAAAATGTGCTGTTTCATCTATTCTGCAGGGTCTGACCACTGTTTAGTAAAGGGAAAAATACAAACATATACAATCTACTCCAGTGCTTCTCTAATGTTAATGGGCATTTGAATCACTGAGGGAGTAGGGTACAATGAGATGCAAAATAGCCTTGAGTACAGCCTGAGATTCTTTGAAAAGCATTTGAATCTATCCCATCTGAACTGGTATTATAGATTATATCACAAATGTCAAAATCCTGAAAGAAAACATGGGAGAATTTTTTAAAACTTTTTTTTCCTTTCTACATAAGTTGCAAATCCAAAACCATAATAGAAAAAAAACTGAAAAATACGACAAAAATCTAAATTTCTCTAAGGTAAAAAGTACTATAATCAGGGCAAAACAGGAAAAATGTTTGCATATGGAAAAGGATTGTTTCCCTTTTTAATGTTGAAATTTCTTCACTAAGAAAATGACTATCAACTTAGAAACTCAAATTGTCAAATGAGAGGAACAGTTCAAGGTCAATAGAAGGAAGGCTTACATATGAATCTATGCTCAATATCACTCATAGTTGAAATAATATAAAAAGTAATGGAGATATACATGTGTCTATATAGATACAAATAACTTTGATGATCTTAGAGGTAATATGCATTTTACCTCTAAGATCATCAAAGTTATTTGTCTGCTTTTTAATGTGAAACATTGTTGATGGGAGTTAATGAGAGTATAGGATAAAAACCATTACCACATCCTGCTGGTAGAGATGTAAACTGTTGCAATGTAGTTGATGGGCAATTAAAATACATATAGCTTATGATTCAGTGAAGACCATGTCCAGAAATTTATCCTAAGGATATATTTGCATATATACTTATGTGTTCCATGTCCAGTTCTAACTGTTGCTTCCTGACCTGCATATAGGTTTCTCAAGAGGCAGGTCAGGTGGTCTGGTATGCCCATCTCTTGAAGAATTTTCCACAATTTATTGTGATCCACACAGTCAAAGGCTTTAGCATAGTCAATGAAGCAGAAATAGACGTTTATATGCAGGTCAGGAAGCAACAGTTAGAACTGGACATGGAACAACAGACTGGTTCCAAATAGGAAAAGGAGTATGTCAAGGATGTATATTGTCACCCTGCTTATTTAACTTACATGCAGAGTACATCATGAGAAATGTTGGGCTGGAGGAAGCACAAGCTGGATTCAAGATTGCCGGGAGAAATATCAATAACCTCAGATATGCAGATGATACCACCCTTATGGCAGAAAGTGAAGAGGAACTAAAAAGCCTCTTGATGAAAGTGAAAGAAGAGAGTGAAAAAGTTGGCTTAAAACTCAAAATTCAGAAAACTAAGGTCATGGCATCTGGTCCTATCACTTCATGGCAAATAGATGAGGAAACAGTGGAAACAGTGTCAGACTTTATTTTTGGGGGCTCCAAAATCACTACAGATGGTGATTGCAGCCATGAAATTAAAAGACACTTACTCCTTGGAAGGAAAGTTATGACCAACCTAGATAGTATATTCAAAAGCAGAGACATTACTTTGCCAACAAAGGTTCATCTAGTCAAGGCTATGGTTTTTCCAGTGGTCATGTATGGATGTGAGAGTTGGACTGTGAAGAAAGCTGAGCACCAAAGAATTGATGCTTTTGAACTGTGGTGTTGGAGAAGACTCTTGAGAGTCCCTCGGACTGCAAGGAGGTCCAACCAGTCCATCCTAAAGGAGATCAGTCCTGGGTGTTCATTGGAAGGACTGATGTTAAAGCTGAAACTCCAATACTTTGGCCACCTCATGCGAAGAGTTGACTCATTGGAAAAGACCCTGATGCTGGGAGGGATTGGGGGCAGGAGGAAAAGGGTATGCCAGAGGATGAGATGGCTGGATGACATCACCAACTCGATGGACATGAGTTTGAGTAAACTCCAGGAGTTGGTGATGGACAGGGAGGCCTGGCGTGCTGTGATTCATGGGGTCGCAAAGAGTTGGACATGACTGAGTGACTGAACTGAACTGAACTGATACATACGTGTGTATGTGCACATATACACAAGGTTGAGTTTCCCCAGAAAATCACTGTGGCCCTGCTTTTAGTAAATTGTTAGAAATATCAATATGAATAAAGGACCAATTAAATACATTACTATACATCGTTACAACTGAATACAATGCAACCAGTAAAAAGACTAAAATATAACATACCATTGATATTAAAAGATATCTAAGGACTTTATCAAAATTAAAAACCTTTGCCCCATGAAAGGCCCTCTGAAGATGACAAAGAAACAAGCCACATTCAGAATACCCTGGACCCCACAGCCAGCCATATAAAGAACTAGCCCCTATCCACCATCAGGCACAAAATCAGGGCCATGCAGCCAGAGACCTCAAGAAATGGCTCGAGCCACCAACTTGGTGGCACCAGATCTCAGACAACTTGCACCCCTCAGCAAACCACCCCAGGATCCAGCTGTACTTGCCAGTGGGCCAATACCAGCTTTGGAACACCCTAGAGCCCACAGCCAGCAGTGTCAGGAACCAGCCCCACCTACCAGCAGGCCAACACTAGAACTGAGATACCTGACCCTGCAACCACCCACCCCAGAACCCAGCCCTACCCACCAGCGGACCATCACCAGCCTGAGACCCCAGGTTTCTATAGTCAGCTGCCTTATGATGAGGCCCCACCTACCACCAGCCAGCAGCCTCCTCAGGCCAGGGGCCAATGGTGCCTACCAGACTTAACATAGTAGTCAGCCCTCTACAACAGAAAGATTCAGAGTTCACATAGGGGGCACCCTTAGAACATATAGTTCTGGTGACCAGAAGGAGTGCATTTCTGGGATGCATAGGATGTCTCATACCAAAGGCCACTTCTCCAAGATTGAGAAATCTAACCAATCTACCAAATACACAGAAATAAGATTAGCAAATCAGGCAAAATGAAGCAACAGAGGAACATGTTCCAAATGGAAGAACAAGATAAAATCCCAGGAGAAGAACTAAATGAAGTGGAAATAAGTGACCTACCCAATAAAGAGGTCAAAGTAATGACCATAGAGATGACCAAAGAACTTGAGAGAAGAATGGATGAACAGAACAGAGAAGTTAGAAGAAGAACCAGAGATGCAGAATACAATAAATGACATAAAAATTACACTAGACAGAATAAATAGATTAGATTATACAGAATAATGAATCACTGAGCTAGAAGACAGAGTAATGGAAATCACTGATATTAAACAGAAAAGTGAAAAAATAATTAAGACAAATGAGGACCATTTAAAAGACCTCTGAGACAATAAAGAGTAACTTTTAAAATTATAGCATTTGCATTATAGGGGTCCCAGAAGGAAAGAGTGAGAAAGAGGCATAGAATATTTGAAGACATAGTTTAAGACATTGAAGACAAGATACACTATATTTTAAATGCCAAAAATTAAAGAGAGATTATTAAAAGTAGCAAGGGAAAAGCAATAAGTTATGAAAAAGGAAACTTTCATAAGGCTAAGAGCTGACTTTTCTGAAGAAATCCTGAGGCCAGAAAAAAGTGGCACAATATATTTAATGTGATGAAAGAAAAAACCTACAACCAGGAGTATTCTTTTCAGCAAGGCTTTCATTCAGATTTGATGGAAGAGATCACAGATTTACAGACAAGCAACAGCTTAAAGGGTTCCACTCCACCAAACTAGCTTGACAAGAAATGTTAAACAAACTTATCTAAGTGAAAAAGAAAAGGCCACTACTAGAAACATGAAAATTACAAAATAAAAAGCTCATTGATATAGGCAACTATATAGTAAAAATGGTAAATCAGCCATGTACAAAGTTAGTCAGAATGTTAAAGACAAAAGTAGTATAATTAGCTACATCCACAATAAATAACTAAAAGATATACACAAAAAACAATGTAAACTGTGATGTCAATAAAGTAATTGGGGTGAAGGGAGGCAAAAATGTCAAAATGTGCTTGAAACTGAAGATCAGGAACTTAAAATAATCATTCATAACCAAAATCTATAATAGGTACACATATACGTACACAAAAAGGAATCTGAACACAACACTAAAGATAGTCATCAAATAACAAAGGAAGAAAACAAAAACTGAATGACCAAAAAGAACTAGAAAACAGCCCCCAATTAACAAAAATGGAAATAAGAATATACATCTTAATAATTACTTTAAATTTAAATGGAAAAGCACTCCATAACAAACATAGGATGGTTGGATGGATATAAAAAAAAGACTCATACATATGATGCCTACAGTAGACTCACTTCAGACCTAAAGATTCACACAGATTAAAAGAGGATGGGTTAAGATATCTTTTGCAAATTGAAATAGAAAGAAAGCTAGGATAGCAAGACATATCCAACAAAATAGACTTTCAAATAAAGACTGCAATAAGAGACAAAAACATTACAAATTTATCAAAGGATCAATCTAAGAAGAAGATACAACAATTTAAAATATATATGCACCAAACAAAGGAGTTCCTAAATACATAAAGTAAATATTAACAGACACAAAAGGAGAAATTGACAGTAACACAATAATAGTTGAAGACTAACACCCCACTTACATCATTGGAAAGTTCATCCAGACAGAAAATCAATAAGGAATCACTGGCCTGAGGGACACATTAGACCAAAGGAACTTAACAGATACATAAAGGACATTCCATCCAAGAACAGCCCAATACATATTCTTTTCAAGTGCACCTGGAATATTCTCCAGGATAATCAGATGCTAGGCCACTCATCAAGTCTGAATAAATTTTAAAAACCTGAAGTCATATTAAGGATCTTTTCCAATCACAATGCTATGAGACTAGAAACCAACTACTTGGGGGAAAAAAAAACTGCAAAATATAGAAGCACTTGGAGACTAAACTTACGGTTCACTGCTGAAATCAAAGAACAAATTTTAAAAATACCTGAAGGCAATTGAAAACAAAAGCTCAACTTTACAAACTCTATGGGATAGAGAAAAAGAAGTTCTAAGAGGGAAGTTTATAGCAATACAAGCCTACCTCATGAAACAAGAAAAATCTCAAATAAACAAAAATCTAAAATAAACATAATCTTGTGCCTAAAGCAACTAGAGAAAGAAGAACAAACAAAACCCAAAGTTAGTAGAAGGAAAGAAATCATAAAGCCCAGAGCAGAAATAAATGAAATAGTGACTAAACTATAATAGAAAAGACCAATGAAACTAAGACCTGGTTTTCCAATAAAAGAAAGATAAAAATTGGTAACATTTATCCAGACACAAGAAATGAAGATAAGATCCTCTTGGAATCAAAATTAGCAATGAAAAGGAAGAAATTACAACCAACACCACAGAAATAAGAAGAATCACAAACAATTACTAAGAATAACCATATGCCAATAAAATGGACAAACTAGAAGAAATGGACAAATTCCTAGCAATGTATAATATCCCAAGATTGAACCAGGAAGAAATGGAAAATATAAACAGACCAGTTGCTGCTGCTAAGTCGCTTCAGTCATGTCTGACTCTGTGCTACCCCATAGACGGCAGCCCCCCAGGCTCCCCCTATCCCTGGGATTCTCCAGGTAAGAACACTGGAGTGGATTGCCATTGCCTTCTCCAATGCATGAAAGTGAAGAGTGAAAGTGAAGTCGCTCAGTCATGTCCGACTCTTAGCGACCCCATGGACTGCAGCTTACCAGGCTCCTGCATCCATGGGATTTTCCAGGCAAGAGTACTGGAGTGGGGTGCCATTGCCTTCTCCAGGAAATCTTCCCAACCCAAGGATTGAACCCAGGTCTCCCATACTGTAGGCAGACACTTTACTGTCTGAGCCACCAGGGAAGTCTTGGTTCTTGGTAGGACACAAAGGGGAATATATACCCAATGCAAGAAAATTTATTGAAAATAAGAAAGAACAGAAAGAACACCTCAAGATAGAGGTTGGTCAGGCCAAGTGATGTAATGGCCCAGGAGGGCTGAGGTACAGAGTTTTTAAGGCAAAGTCATTTGCATAATCCAGGGGTTGTTGAATGGCAATCTTCATTGACAGTTGCAGATTATATAAGAAGGTGGTCTACCATGCATATCCTTCCCATAATTCAGTCTGTTATAATTCGATGCATGTATTCATGGAATATTTATAAACAGTTAATGAGCCCAATGGGCTTCCCTTGTGCCTCAGCTGGTAAAGAATCCACCTGCACTGCGGGAGACCTGGGTTTGATCCCTGAGTTAGAAAGATCCCCTGGAGAAGGGAAAGGCTATCCACTCCAGTATTCTGGCCTGGAGTATTAAAAAGAAGAGAGATTACTTTGCCAACAAAGGTCCGTCTAATCAAAGCCGTGGTTTTTTTGAGTAGTTATGTATGGATGTGAGAGTTGGACCATAAAGAAAGCTGAGCGCTGAAGAACTGATGCTTTTGAACTGTGGTGTTGGAGAAGAGTCCCTTGGACTACAAGGAGATCAAACCAGTCCATCCTAAAGGAGATCAGTCCTGAATATTCATTGGAAGGACTGATGCTGAAGCTGAAATTCCAATGCTTTGGCCACCTGATGCAAAGAACTGACTCACTGGAAAAGACCCTGATGCTGGGAAAGATTGAGAGCAGGAGGAGAAGGGGGCGACAGAGGATGAGATGGTTAGATGGCATCACTGACTCAATGGGCATGAGTTTGAGCAAGCTCCAGGAGTTGTTGATGGACAGGGAGGCTGAAGTCCATGGGATCTCAGAGTCGACATGACTGAGCAACTGAACTGAACTGAATGCGTCCGGTGGCACCAAAGGTTATCTGAGTGCCTGATAATGTGAGATGCACGCATGTTCTAGAGTAGGGAAGTCCCACCAGTGGGCCAATGGGGAATGTTTCTAGCCCCCTGACTATTTTGGAGTACTGAGGGGCATATTTGGAGTGGGCCTGGTGAATTGCTTGGTGGGATTAGGCAACCATTGGATGTTTAGCTGAAGGGGCTGCCTCTCATTGCTTTTGGCTGCCTTCCTGTCTAACAAGACCACAGTGATATATCACTGCATCTATTAGGACAGCTAAAATGAAAAACAGTGACAATACCAAATGTTGGCAATATGGAGAAAATGACCTCTTATATATTGCTAGTGGGAATGAAAAATGTACACTTGGGAAATTAATATGGCAGTATTTTTAAACAAAACGTATATTTATACAATGCAGCCATTTCACTTCCAAGCATTTGTATCAGAGAATAAAAACCTAGATTCACATGAAACCAATAAACAATTGTTATAGCACTTTTAAGTATTTTTTAATTGAAGTATAATTGACATAGTTTCAGGCATATAATATAATGATTTGGTATTTGCATATACCGCAAAATGATCACCACAATAAGTCTGATAAAAACCTGTCACTATAGATGGTTACAATTTTCTTATTGTGATGAGAACTTTTAAGATTTACTCTCTTAGCAACTGTAAAATATGTACTACTATAGTATTATTATCTAGAGTTACCATCTGTGCATTATACCCCTAGGACTTACTTATTTTACACCTGGGAGTTTGTACATTTTGACCCTCTTCATTCATTTCATTCACGCCCTACTCCCTTGAGTCTGGTAACTATCCAACTGTTCTCTGTTAGTCAGCTGTATCTATGAGCTCAGTTTTTTTGTTGTTGTTTTAGATTCTACATGAGTACTACAGCAGCTTTATTTGTAATAGGCAGAAACAGAAACAAACAAAATGTATCCTCAATAGGTGAATGGCTAAACAAATTGTAGTACACCTATTTTAGGGGAAGCACACTGACTGAAACCGCCCACCCTGGCCAGGCACCATAGTAACCATTTGCATGAGTTGTTTTACGATAGGGGGTCCTGGTAAGGAACACGGAACTAATAAGCCACCACCAACAGTGAGAGTTCAGGAAAGTCCAAAAAGTGACACCACGTGTCCAACCACCTCCCAGAATCCTCGCTGGCATCCACCTTGTCTGAACAAGGTGTGCATCACCAGGAAGGACTCTGAGTAAGAATGATTGGCTAAAAACAACCCAGAAACTAATCCCATCACCATAAAACCACAGTGCCAGAGCAGTTCTCCTGGGTTCCCTTACCCTACTGCTCTCCATCTGGGCGCCCCTTCCCAATAAAAGCTCTTGCTTTGCCAGCACCTGTGTCTTCTTGAACAATTCATTTCCAAGTGTTAGACAGGAGCCCACTTTCGGGCCCTGGAAGGGGTCCCCCTTCCTGCAGTACGTATATTGTGAAAATAAGAATTAATTAACTCAGCAATTCTGCTTTATTGACTATGCCAAAGCCTTTGACTGTGTGGATCACAATAAACTGTGGAAAATTCTGAAAGAGAAGGGAATACCAGACCACCTGACCTGCCTCTTGAGAAACCTGTATGCAGGTCAGGAAGCAACAGTTAGAACCGGACATGGAACAACAGACTGGTTCCAAATTGGAAAAGGAGTACGTCAAGGCTGTATATTATCACCCTGCTTATTTAACTTCTATGCAGAGTACATCATGAGAAACACTGGACTGGAAGAAACACAAGCTGGAATCAAGATTGCCTGGAGAAATATCAATAACCTCAGATATGCAGATGACACCACTCTTATGGCAGAAAGTGAGGAGGAACTAAAAAGCCTCTTGATGAAAGTGAAAGTGGAGAGTGAAAAAGTTGGCTTAAAGCTCAACATTCAGAAAACGAAGATCATGGCATCCAGTCCCATCACTTCATGGGAAATAGATGGGGAAACAGTGGAAACAGTGTCAGACTTTATTTTTTTGGGCTCCAAAATCGCTGCAGATGGTGACTGCAGCCATGAAATTAAAAGACGCTTATTCCTTGGCAGGAAAGTTATGACCAACCTAGATAGCATATTGAAAAGCAGAGACATTACTTTGCCAACAAAGGTTCGTCTAGTCAAGGCTATGGTTTTTCCTGTGGTCATGTATGGATGTGAGAGTTGGACTGTGAAGAAGGCTGAGCACTGAAGAATTGATGCTTTTGAACTGTGGTGTTGGCGAAGAGTCTTGAGATTCCCTTGGACTGCAAGGAGATCCAACCAGTCCATTCTGAAGGAGATCAGCCCTGGGATTTCTTTGGAAGGAATGATGCTAAAGCTGAAACTCCAGTACTTTGGCCACCTCATGCAAAGAGTTGACTCATTGGAAAAGACTCTGATGCTGGGAGGGATTGGGGGCAGGAGGAGAAGGGGACGACAGAGGATGAGATGGCTGGATGACATCACTGACTCGATGAACGAGAGTCTGAGTGAACTCCGGGAGTTGGTGATGGACAGGGAAGCCTGGCGTGCTGCGATTCATGGGGTCGCAAAGAGTCGGACACGACTGAGCGACTAAACTGAACTGAACTACTACACACAAGAATTTGGATAGATTCAGAAGGACTTTATGCTAACTGAATTCTTCCCTTCATATATACCTCCGCTATACTGGGACAATTCTGTTTCCTTGTTTACTTTGCTTCTTGAATTCCCCCAGCTCCTCAACAATCACTGTGGCAAGTGGCAGCATCTGATGGATTGAAGTTTTCAGTTCAGTCGCTCAGTCGTGTCCGATTCTTTGCGACCCCATGAATCGCAGCACGCCAGGCCTCCCTGGCCGTCACCAACTCCCGGAGTTCACTCAGACTCATGTCCATGGAGTCAGTGATGCCATCCAGCCATCTCATCCTCTGTCGTCCCCTTCTCCTCCTGCCCCCAATCACTCCCAGCATCAGAGACTTTTCCAATGAGTCAACTCTTTGCATGAGGTGGCCAAAGTACTGGAGTTTCAGCTTTAGCATCATTCCTTCCAAAGAAATCCCAGGGCTGATCTCCTTCAGAATGGACTGGTTGGATCTCCTTGCAGTCCAAGGGAATCTCAAGACTCTTCGCCAACACCACAGTTCAAAAGCATTAATTCTTTGGCGCTCAGCCTTCTTCACAGTCCAACTCTCACATCCATACATGACCACAGGAAAAACCATAGCCTTGACTAGACGAACCTTTGTTGGCAAAGTAATGTCTCTGCTTTTCAATATGCTATCTAGGTTGGTCATAACTTTCCTTCCAAGGAGTAAGCGTCTTTTAATTTCATGGCTGCAGTCACCATCTGTAGTGATTTTGGAGCCCCAAAAAATAAAGTCTGACACTGTTTCCACTGTTTCCCCATCTGTTTCCCATGAAGTGATGGGACTGGATGCCATGATCTTCGTTTTCTGAATGTTGAACTTTAAGCCAACTTTTTCACTCTCCACTTTCACTTTCATCAAGAGGCTTTTTAGTTCCTCCTCACTTTCTGCCATAAGATTGGTGTCATCTGCATATCTGAGGTTATTGATATTTCTCCCAGCAATCTTGATTCCAGCTTGTGTTTCTTCCAGTCCAGCGTTTCTCATGATGTACTCTGCATAGAAGTTAAATAAGCAGGGTGATAATATACAGCCTTGACGTACTCCTTTTCCAATTTGGAACCAGTCTGTTGTTCCATGTCCGGTTCTAACTGTTGCTTCCTGACCTACATATAGATTTCTCAGAAGGAAGCCCTCATTCACACCTGGAGAACAAAAATCACTGATGGCTGTGCCATTTCTTACTAATATGGCAGGACATATTTTCATTTCACATTTTAAAATGCCTTTAGCCCCATCAGATATATAATAACACATCTCTTAAAACACTTCTAAATTACTCAGTGATCAACAACCCAAATGCCTAATGGGCCAGGCAGGTAAGATGTTTATTAGGCCATGCGTGGTATTTAGGAAACGGCTGAGACTGTGACAAACTGGAAAGAACTCCAAGACAAAGCACTCAAATGCAGATGTTTATATGACTCAGCCTGGGCCAGACAAAAAACAGCAATGTCCTGCCAGCAGTCACAAGCAACCCATCCTCGTCTGCCTGCTGTGGCATCCTGTTTCACTGCAGACGAGTCTGATTACTAGAAACATCTTTATGCTGAGCTGATATTTATCTGTGGCGATTTCTCCCTATGACCTCTAGTTCTGAGCATTTCCTTCACATGAGAAGTGTGGACCTGATTTCAGAGTACATTAACTGGACTTGTTGGCACGCAGTTAAGAACTAGTTCCTTTATTAAGTGCCCAGAGCTGCCTACATGCAGGCAGTGTTTGTCCTCACACAAACCAGGGTAAATTCAAACTCTGTCATTTAACAGATCTAAGACATTGAAAATGTGATTTAATCTTTAGATATCTTCCTATTCAAAATGAGGATAATAATAATAATGGCCAATCTGCAGAGTTACTGTGAGGATCAAAGATGCAAACATTAAAATGCCAATTAGATGTCAAGGAAAATGCTTTTGTCAGAAAATGATTGTGACAGAGGACACGCTGGGGCTTATTGTTCAACTTTCTTGGATTTTGTGAGTGGAAAATATGCCAATTTTCAGAATAATTTCATAGCCAAGGATCCAAGGTTGAGCTTCCTTTGTTCCCAATCTACCAGGCTCGTTTCCTCATTTTGCCACTAGATGGCAACTGCTCCCCAGAGCATTTGAGCTCCAAGGATGTAAAATCTCCAAAGTTTCTCAGAGGCTTTCTTTGATGTTACAAATCAGGCCTAGAGCTGCACCAAGTAACAGGGAGGCCTTGTAAAGAGAATTTGTTTTACTCAATAATTAAGAAATCCAGGGCCCTTTCCTGAAATTGAACCAGGGAAGGGGTGATGGTCCAGAAGAGCCACCTGTGACTCCCTCACTCCCTCAGCCAGCCTGGGTTTGCTCCTGCCACACACAAGGCCTTTGCACCTGCCGGCCCACCCTCCTGGACCCTCTCTCCGCTGCATTTGGACAGCATGCTCCGTTATCCCTTTACTTACTAGCTCGCAGGCCCCTTACCGTAAGTCCCAGGACTGCTGGGGCTGTGTCCTGTTCCCTAGACCATCCCCAACCTCAATAGATGTGCCCACTACATAATAATAAACATTCGCTCAATAAATATTTGTCAAACGAGAGTTAAAGAGTACCCAAGTTCTCAAACGTTGCTCTTCCACTAGCTGAAACAACACTGTTTCTCTTTTCCTTACAAAAGCAAATCCAGGTGCCAGAGAATGAGAGAGACACTGCAAACAGCCCGGAACTGGGTGTGGCAATGGTCCCCACTCCCCACCGATGGAAATCACATCTCATCTCCGACGTATACCTTGAGTCTCCAGTGACGACAGTAAGGCTAATAAACTAACCTGAGATACTGGAGGAAAGTCGGGAATGATGCATTTCTTTCCTTATCAGTAAACATGGCTCCTAATATAATAGTCATTGTGGAGAAAAAGCTGTTGCCAAAATCCCAGATTCCTTTGTTTGGTACATGCGTCAAACTCAAATTAATTCATCCTCTCCTTCCACAGTCTGTCTCTGACGATGGCGTCACGGCTGCAGGACTTCGGTCATTGCTCTCCTTGGAACCCACAGGTGGTCATCACCTTCTAATGATCCTGCCTAAACCTAGGCAAAATGGCTGTCTGGGGAGGCCTTACAAATAGCTGTGAAAAGAAGAGAAGCAAAAAGCAAAGGAGAAAAGGAAAGATACAAACATCTGAATGCAGAGTTCCAAAGAATAGCAAGAAGAGATAAGAAAGCCTTCTTCAGCGATCAATGTAAAGAAATAGAGGAGAACAACAGAATGGGAAAGACTAGAGATCTCTTCAAGAAAATCAGAGATACCAAAGGAACATTTCATGCAAAGATGGGCTCGATGAAGGACAGAAATGGTATGGACCTAACAGAAGCAGAAGATATTAAGAAGAGATGACAAGAATACACAGAATTGTACAAAAAAGATCTTCACGACCCAGATAATCACGATGGTGTGACCACTGACCTAGAGCCAGGCATCCTGGAATGTGAGGTCAAGTGGGCCTTAGAAAGCATCACTACGAACAAAGCTAGTGAATGTGATGGAATTCCAGTTGAGCTATTCCAAATCCTGAAAGATGATGCTGTGAAAGTGCTGCACTCAATATTATGCCAGCAAATTTGGAAAACTCAGCAGTGGCCACAGGACTGGAAAAGGTCAGTTTTCATTCCAATCCCAAAGAAAGGCAATGCCAAAGAATGCTCAAAACTACTGCACAATTGCACTCATCTCACATGCCAGTAAAGTAATACTCAAAATTCTCCAAGCCAGGCTTCAGCAATATGTGAACCGTGAACTTCCTGATGTTCAAGCTGGTTTTAGAAAAGGCAGAGGAACCAGAGATCAAATTGCCAACATCCTCTGGATCATGGAAAAAGCAAGAGAGTTCCAGAAAAGCATCTATTTCTGCTTTATTGACTATGCCAAAGCCTTTGACTGTGTGGATCACAATAAACTGTGGAAAATTCTGAAAGAGATGGGAATACCAGACCACCTGATCTGCCTCTTGAGAAATCTGTATGCAGGTCAGGAAGCAACAGTTAGAACCGGACATGGAACAACAGACTGGTTCCAAATAGGAAAAGGAGTTCGTCAAGGCTGTATATTGTCACCCTGTTTATTTAATTTACTCTGTAAATATGCATAGTCCATCATGAGAAACGCTGGACTGGAAGAAACACAAGCTGGAATCAAGATTGCTGGGAGAAATATCAATAACCTCAGATATGCAGATGACACTACCCTTATGGCAGAAAGTGAGGAGGAACTAAAAAGCCTCTTGATGAAAGTGAAAGTGGAGAGTGAAAAAGTTGGCTTAAAGCTCAACATTCAGGAAATGAAGATCATGGCATCTGGTCGCATCACTTCATGGGAAATAGATGGGGAAACAGTGGAAACACTGTCAGACTTTATTTTTGGGGGCTCCAAAATCACTGCAGATGGTGACTGCAGCCATGAAATTAAAAGACACTCCTTGGAAGAAAAGTTATGACCAACCTAGATAGCATATTGAAAAGCAGAGACATTACTTTGCCAACAAGGGTCCGTCTAGTCAAGGCTATGGCTTTTCCAGTGGTCATGTATGGATGTGAGAGTTGGACTGTGAAGAAGGCTGAGCACTGAAGAATTGATGCTTTTGAACTGTGGTGTTGCAGAAGACTCTTGAGAGTCCCTTGGACTGCAAGGAGATCCAACCAGTCCTTTCTGAAGGAGATCAGCCCTGGGATTTCTTTGGAAGGAATGATGCTAAAGCTGAAACTCCAGTACTTTGGCCACCTCATGCGAAGAGTTGACTCATTGGAAAAGACTCTGATGCTGGGAGGGATTGGGGGCAGAAGGAGAAGGGGACGACAGAGGATGAGATGGCTGGATGGCATCACTGACTCGATGGACACGGGTTCAGGTGGACTCCGGGAGTTGGTGATGGACAGGGAGGCCTGGCGTGCTGCAATTCGTGGGGTCGCAAAGAGTCAGACACGACTGAGCGACTGAACTGAACTGAACTGAACTCTTTCTAAACCCTTTCAGTCAGCTGCATACCACTTATGAGACTTTTGGCATATGTGAACTATTGTTTGCTAAGTATTCTTTGATTTGGCTCTTTTTCCTATGAATAGAGTGTAAATGTAAACTTCACTTTCACAAATGAGATTGATGTGTTCACCAGTCATCCTAATTCACATTAAAATAAATACTAAATTATTAAATGTTTATCCATCTTTCACTGAAAAATATAAAATATTTCACACTCCTTGGCCAGCACAGTACTGGGCCATGCTGCTTACCCTGTTGGATCTGTATGCCTTTTAGTGTTTGCTTTGGCAGCACATATACTAAAACTGGAACAATATTTGAGTTTTACAAGAATGAAGTAGTTGATCTTCTGTATTACAATGTGCACATATTTAACAATACTTAAATGTTTACACTTAAATGTTTAAGAAGGCAGATTTCATATTGTGAGTTTTTTGCCACAAGTATGAGTGAGAAAGCAAAAAAAAAAAAATTATGAATAAAAATAAAAGAGAGAGAGCCAGAAATGCATAGTTAAAGTAATACAGGACCTCAATTCTAGACTTCAGTCTACTGCTTGATTAGCTTTGATATGTTTGGCAATTCACTCAATAGTTACTTTCTCTTATCTCTTACATACAGATAATGCCACATGCTACAGATCTTTAAGATACTATAGTAAAAATTAAATTAGCAACTTTTGGGGTAATATTGTGAGAAATGTAAAGTACCCCATAAATCAATATTTTAATTATTGTATTAAATAATAACTTTTATTCATACCAGAATCAAATAATAATAATACAGGACCATAATGATAGGCTCTTGTCAATAATTCAGTAGAAATTGTTATTAGATTTCAAACCAATCAAACCTTTCAAGGGAAACTGTGCTTCTCATAAAAATAGAATTTTCTAGACTAAGTTTCTCCAGGAGGCAAAGTTTTCTCTTTATTTTGGGCATATAAATACAGTGAAGATGCAGTTCAAAATTTTTTATTCTGGCAACAAAAGATTGAAAATGACTTGTGTTCAGACCAGAGAAACTGAAAAGTTCAGCATCCACTTGCCAAATACAAAGTCCTATATGCTGAAAATTTTGAACATGTTCTCAAGTCTCATCTTGGTCCTGCACACAAGATGAGACACAAATTAACCTGGATTTTACACACAATCAATGCACTTTCTATACACAAATACAAACAGCTCAATACTGCAGGTGATATTTTCCCATAAATTTAAGTATTTATTTGCATCCATGGAGTCCCTTAGCTAGAGGAAGTTCTGGTGCCATTTTTACTTTACTGCATGTTGCTTTTCACTTTGCTTAACAAACATAATCCAGGGAAGTTCGTAATACACTTAACACACAAATACTGTTGGTTTTACAATTTCTGTCAACATAGGTGAAAAGCACATCAGAATTTTATTTTATTAAAAAAGAATTACTTCTAAATAAAAAAGATCTTGAGGCTATTTATTCTTGGTAGGAGTAAACTTGAATTTATATGCCAATTTTGAGGAACTGGCAATGGCTATCTGGAATGCTGTGTTGTACACGAAGAGAAAACACGCCATAACACTGTCTTAACTGCCAAGGGCCCAGGTGGCCGGGGTGAGGCGACTGGTCACCTACTTGCCATTTTTCATCTAGTTCAATCTTAAACTCTCCAGACATTATTCCCCATCAGTTCTCTTTCTCCCACCACCATTCCCTTATTGAATAAGCAGTAGAGCCAAGTTTTCCCAGAGACAGTAGTAAGTAAGGGAGGAAGGAAAAGTCTGGCAACTCTCCTGACCCCAGAGTGATGATGATGCCTTAGGGGACCCCGAGCCACCAGGAAGGAGCTGAAAGGCTGAGAGATGATGTGCTAGATGGGGTGTTTCAGCAAGGAAGGCAAAGAAAGAAACTCAAGGCACGGAACCAGCCAGACACAAGAGGATCCTGGCAGGTAAACACTGTTTAATGTGATGACTGTGTATTAAACCTGAAATCAGCATGTAGCCCCTGTCAGTGAGCCAGCAGGATGCCTCTAAGTGCTTACTCTGGCTCTTGCATGTGTATATTTTCCTGCTCTAACACATACTTAAGGCAGATGCTGGGTTGTGGTGAGGGATCTCATTTATGGTTATTTACTTGAGCCAAGCTGTGATGCTCGTGTGGACAAGTCTCTACTTATTTTGTCCCTTTTGAAGGATTTAAAAAAAAAATCCTCCTACTGATTCTCCTGCTATAATTCTTCCTGGTTTTTTTTTTTTTTTTTCTGGTTCTTAGGAAAGAAGGAAAGTTTGCAGAGGGGTGATGCTTACTCCAAAACCCTCAAAAGAAAAGCCAGAGGTCCTTCCTTTGCTAGCAAGACTAGAACTCTTTTTCAGAAAATGTTAAAGGACCACTGTGCCTTAGAATTAATTAGCAGGCCTGAGGTGCTGTCCTTAGAAAGCTCCACTTGCAGGGTTGGCCTTTGGATGGCTTTCAGAAACATGATTTGGAAGGGTTCCCACCATTAACAGATTGAGTGGCTTACTGTGCCTAAACTGCTTGTGCAAACAATGTGGTTTATGCGGAACACCTGCTTTCCTTGTGGAAGTCTGGAATTTGGATTCATGCCTGGCAGAGGCTAGAAGCGGGGCCATGTCAACTGCACCCAATAAAAGCCCTGGGCAGTGAGTCTCTAGTGAGCTTCCCTCATTGAAACAACTCACACATCTCGTCACAACTCATTGCTAGGAGATTTAAGAATGTCCCATGTGATTCCATGGGGAAGGAACACTTGCAAACTTGCACCTGGCTTCCCCTAGACTTGGTCCTTCTGCTTTTGCCTTTGTTGACTTTTCTCTGTACCCTTTCACTACAGTAAATCATAGCCATGAATATGACTGTATGCTGAGTCCTGTCCATTCTCCTACAAACTATGCCACAGATTTTATTTTCTTGGGCTCCAAAATCACTTCAGATGGTGACTGCAGTCCTGAAATTAAAAGGCGCCTTCTCCTTGAGAGAAAAGGTATGGCAAACCTAGACAGCATATTAAAAAGCAGAGACATCCCTTTGCCAACAAAGGTCTGTCTAGTCAAAGCTATGGTTTTT
The DNA here is from genome assembly GCF_003369695.1 of Bos indicus x Bos taurus. Lineage (NCBI taxonomy): Eukaryota > Metazoa > Chordata > Mammalia > Artiodactyla > Bovidae > Bos > Bos indicus x Bos taurus. The sequence continues at coordinate 78,339,090 of NC_040090.1, read as the reverse complement.
CCAGTAGTCATGTATGGATGTGAGAGTTGGACTATAAAGAAGGCTGAGCACTGAAGAATTGACGCTTTTGAACTGTGGTGTTGGAGAAGACTCTTGAGAGTCCCTTGAACAGCAAGGAGATCAAGCCAGTTGATCCTAAAGGAAATCAACCCTGAATATTCATTGGAAGGACAGATGCTGAAGGTGAAGCTCCAATACTTTGACCACCTGATGGGCAGAGCTGATTCATTGGAAAAGATCTTTATGGTGGAAAAGATTGAAGGTGGGAGAAGGGGACGACAGAGGATGAGATGGTTGGATAGCATCACCAACTCAATGGACATGAGTTTTGAGCAAACTCCAAGGAAACAGAGAAGGACAAGGAAATGTGGTGTGCTTCAGTCCATGGGGTCGCAAGGAGTCAGACACAACTTAGCCACTGAACAACAAGGATGAACGTGGGGAATCCTTCAATACAACCATTTTTGCTTTACCATACTCTAGGGATATAAGAAGTGGGATCTGAAACTTAAATATAAGGTGTGAACTCCATAATCATCAACTAGAGAATCAATCTATGTCTTGGACATGTGGGGAAACATGATGAACTTTCTGTGGCAATTGCAGAAAGGATATTTTTCCCTTGAAAAGTATCATTTAATTTGTAACCTGATCCTGTATGGAAGAAAAGAAAGTTGCTGTGTAAGTAAAAGCTAGTTAACAGGAATGATCTTCCTTGCAGTAGATCTCAAAACTAGAAATCTAAGATTCCTCCTTACATTTTTTTAGGCCCTGCCCACTTTTTTAGAGGTATTTAGGAGTTGGTGATAGACAGGGAGGCCTGGCACACTGCAGTCCATGGGGTCGCAGAGTCGGACACGACTGAGCGACTAAACTGAACTGAACTGAGAAGACCTTAAATGTAAGGACCTCAGAGCTCATCACCCCTTCTTCTACGAGAACAGAAATCCTCTTTAGAACATTCCTCTCAGTTACTGCTTGAGCATTTCCCTTACACTTAATGGCTTCTCTAGTCTTTCCTCCAAAGTGCCCTAAGGAAATTCTTTTTGGCAAAGAAGTAGTTACAGATGTAGTGCAAATCAAATTCACATATATACATATCTCTAAGCATGCTTGTTTTCATTTAAAACATCATCTGAATTTTGCTTTCTATTTCATTGTGTGCCTGTGTTTGCTTAACATAAAAATAGTATGGATTTAGGCATAACCTGGCACATGCATGTTTCTACAGAGATTTTATCACCTTTCTAAAAGACACAGTCTGAAATAAAATATATTTTATGTAATATTTTCCTAATTTAAACAATACATAAATGCACAAAGGAAAAAAGACAACAGTCATATATAAACTCCTTCTGGCTTCCCTGGTGGCTCAGAGGTTAAAGCGTCTGCCTGCAATGCGGGAGACCTGGGTTCCATCCCTGGGTCGGGAAGATCCCTGGAGAAGGAAATGGCAACCCACTCCAGTATTCTTGCCTGGAGAATCCCATGGATGGAGGAGCCTGGTGGGCTACAGTCCACGGGGTCGCAAAGAGTCGGACACGACTGAGCGACTTCATTTCACTTCTGTTCTCAAGATAACTACTAATATTTAAGTGCATGTGTCAGAAAGAAACTTTTTTTCAAGGAAAAAACAAGCAACTATAATATATTGTGATAGATTCTACTTACATAAAGTAATAAGAAAGAAAGAAAAAAGAAATTGGGTATTAAAATTTCAATAGAAGGTAGTGACTACAAATCTAATTTTGACTAGAAGATCTAGTAGTGAGAGAGACAGAAAATTAGATATAATAACCGTGTTTCCATTTTAAAACATACCTTTCCAGCAAGGATCTAAATTCTTTAGATCCAATATGGCAAAGACAGAGGCCAGAAACTTGAAGAAAGGCTGTGTACACATTTATTTACCTTGATTCTTTGCTAATGTAAGGTTAGGCATCTGTATACCCTTTAGTTAGATTCACTCAGGTGCTGTCAGCAGAATCATTGCACAGGTTCAGAGCAGTGTTGAGAATGTACTTTCCAGTTATATAGACACATCTTTCTAAGAGGTCGAGATCTTGGTCTCCTAAGAAAAGTGACTGTGTTTGCAAGACAACTCTGTGTTTGGCCAAATAACCTAGCAAGGTTTCAAGGGCCTAAAACAAGTGAATGCTTCATATGTGTGCACATGTATATGCACACACACACTTGCACACACATATGCACACCGGGGAAGACAGAGGGAGAAGTATAGGGAGGGGCAACACTTCTATTGAACAATAGCAACATTCCTTCAGGCATCTGGCTAAAAAGACTGGATTTGCTCCAGTGTTTGGAAACTTGATGTAGCTACAGTGTTTGAAAGAAACTGAGAACTTGCCCTGTAAAAACGTGTCCAACTTCTGGTTCTGCTATTTACCAGTTGGTGGTATGGTGTGTGTGTACCGTCTCTTCAGTTGTGTCCTACTCTTTGCAACCCCATGGACTATAGCCCACCAGGCTCCCACCGTCCATGGAATTTCCCAGGCAAGAATACTGGAGTGAGTTGCCATGCCTTCCTCCAGAGGATCTTCTCAACCCAGGGATCGAACCTGGGTCTCTTACGTCTCCTGCATTGGCAGGCAGTTTCTTTACCACTGAGTCACCTGGGAAGCCAATTGGTGGGTATTGGTGATACAGTAGTGAGCACAACTGCCTTTCAGTTGGGCTCCTGCAAGCCATTTCTCATCTCTGAGCCTGTTTTCCCATCAATAAAATGAGAATCACAATATCCACCTAGAAGGATTCAAAGTTAGTATAGACTGTCTATAATAAACACTTAATACATGAGAGCTCAGATGGTAGTTATTGCTGATAAAATAAAACAATTTACATGAAAGCACTTTGTAATCTATACTGCTATTGAGAGTAAGAGGAAGCCAAACCTTACTGGAATGCTAATATTTAGAACTATGGATTACAATTATTAAGGGCCTCATTGACTAAGGAAAGCAAATAGCTTTCACCTGGAGGGACAGCTCTACTCAAGTATCTGTGGAAAGAAGTGCTGCCTTGTGGAAAAAAAAAAAAAATCCAGAAGCCATATCCAGACTCAGAGTTTTTGAGAAATTAGTTATGTCTTCCATGAATACAGGAAGGAGAACGAATGTCAACACACATGCCTGGCATTGCAGTCTTAGGTCATGGAAAGAACTCTGACTTCAAGCTCACCTCCAGCACTTATGGAAAAGCTCCTGCTTGCATCCTGTCTTCAATCTGCAGCTGCTCCCTTAAGATAAAGATTTCATGAACAGAAAACATCAGTCGTAAACTTCAGACTCGTATGGTGTACACATGGGTGAGACCCACAAATCCCAAACTTTGCAAGTTCATCCAAATACATAATCTCAAATTACTGAGTAACAGCAAAAAAGACCAGGAAATCTTCCCAACCACAATCCAAAGACAAAATTGGACATTGGTTTCCACCAACATGAAGTAGTTATAGTGCTACTTTTCAGGTTTTATGAGGAATAAATTAGATGAATATGTTAAATGCCCAGAATAGGATCTAGAACATGACAATCCTTCAATATTATTTAGCTGTTATGATGATGAACATGATTTATTATCTGTTGTTTCAACAATTTATGGTGATTTGATTTAGGTCATACCTAGATGGTCTGGGGGCTTCCCTGGTGGCTCAGAGGGTAAAGCGTCTGCCTACAGTGTGGGAGACCCAGGTTCGATCCCTGGGTCAGGAAGATCCCCTGGAGAAGGAAATGGCAACCCACTCCAGTACTCTTGCCTGGAAAATCCCATGGACTGAGGAGCCTGGTAGGCTACAGCCCATGGGGTCACAAAGAGTCAGACACGACTGAACGACTTCACATTCACTTTCACTTTAGATGGTCTAATGTTTTCCCCTACTTTCTTCAATTTAAGCCTTAATTTTGCAATAAGGAGTTCATAATCTGAGCCACAGTCAGCTCCTGGTCTTGTTTTTGCTGACCATATAAAGCTTCTCCATCTTTGGCTGCAAAGAATATAATCAATCTGATTTCGGTATTGACCATCTGGTGATGTCCATGTGTAGAATTGTCTCTTGTGTTGTTGGAAGAGGGTGTTTGATCAGTGTGTTGTCTTTGAAAAACTCTGTTAGCCTTTGCTCTGCTTCATTATGTAGTCCAAGGCCAAACTTGCCTGTTAATCCAGGTATCTCTCTTTTCTTAATTTTTTAAAAATGTATTTGTTTTTTAATTGAAGGATAAATGCTTTGCAGAATTGTTTTGGTTTCTGCCAAACATCAATGTGAATCAACCACAGGTAAACATATGTTCCCTCCCTCTTGAACCTCCCTCCCTCCAGGTATTGCTTGACTTCCTATTTTTGCATTCCAATCCCTTATGATAATGTAAAAGGTATCTTAATTGGTGTTAGTTCTAGAAGGTCTTGTAGGTCTTCACAGAACAATTCAACTTCAGCTTCTTCGGCATTAGTGGCTAGGGCATAGACTTGATTTACTGTGATGTTGAATGGTTTGCCTTGGAAACAAACCAAGATCATTCTGTCATTTTTGAGACTGTGCCCAAGTACTGCATTTCAGACTCTTATTTTGACAAATAGATTCAAGGGATTATTTTTGGTAGACAGAGTTCCTGAAGAACTATGAATGGAGGTTCACAACATTGTATAGGAGGTAGTGACCAAAACTATCCCAAAGAAAAAGAAATGCAAGAAGGAAAAATGGTTGCCTGAGGGGGCCTTAAAAATAACTGAGAAAAGAAGAGAAGCAGAAAGCCAAGGAGAAAAGGAAAGATATACCCAACTGAATGCAGAGTTTCAAAGAAAAGCAAGGAGGTATAAGAAAGCCTTCTTAAGTGAACAATGCAAAGAAATAGAGGAAAACAATAGAATGGGAAAGACTAGAGATCTCTTCAAGAAAATTAGAGATACCAGGGGAATATTTCATGCAAAGATGGGCACAATTAAAGGACAGAAATGGTATGGACCTAACAGAAGAAAAAGATACTAAGAAGAGGTAGCAAAAATACACAGAAGACCTGTACAAAAAGGTCTTAATGACCCAGATAACCACAATGGTGTGGTCACTCACCTAGAACCAGACATCCTGGAGTGCAAGTGGGCCTTAGGAAGCATCACTGTGAACAAAGCTAATGGAGGTGATGAAATCCCAGCTGAGCTATTTCAAATCCTAAAAGATGATGCTGTTAAAGTGTTGCACTCAATATGCCAGCAAATCTGGAAAACTCAGCAGTGGCCACAGGACTGGAAAAGGTCAGTTTCCATTCCAGTCCCAAAGAAAGGCAATGACAAAGAATGTTCAGACTACTGCACAATCCCACTTATTTCACATGCTAGCAAGGTAATGCCTAAAATCCTTAAAGCTAGACTTCAGCAGTATATGAAGCAAGAACTTACAGATGTACAAGCTGGATTTGGAAAAGGCAGAGGAACCAGAAATCAAATTGCCAACATCTGTTGGATCATAGAAAAAGCAAGGGAATTGCAGAAAAGCATCTACTTCTGCTTCACTGACTACACTAAAACCTTTGACTATGTGGATCACAATATACTGTGGAAAATTCTTAAAGAGATGGGAATACGAGACCACCTGACCTGCCTCCTCTGTTCAGGTCATAGAAACCTGTAAGCAGGTCAAGAAGCAACAGTTAGAACTGGACATGGAACAACGGACTGGTTGAAAATTGGGAAACATCAAGGTTGTATATTGTCACCCTGCTTATTTAACTTATATACAGAGTACATCATGCAAAATGCCAGGCTGAATGACTCACAAGCTGGAATCAAGATTGCCAGGAGAAATATAAACAACCTCAGCTATGCAGATGATCCCATTCTAATGGCAGAAAGTGAAGAGGAATTAACGAGCCTCTTGATGAGGGTGAACGAGGAGAGAGAAAAAGCTGACTTGAAACTCAACATTTCAGAAAACTAGGATCATGGCATTCAGTTCCATCTCTCTCTCTCTCTTTAGCCAATAAGTCGTGTCTGACTCTTGCGACCCTGGGGACTGCAGCCTGCCAGTCTCCTCTGTCCATGGGATTCTCCAGGCAAGAATACTGGAGTGGGTTGCCATTTCCTTCTGCAGGGGATCTTCCCAACCCAGGAATCAAACCTGGGTCTCCTGCTTGCAGGCAAATTCTTTACCAACTGAGCTATGAGGGAAGCCCAGTGGCAAATAGATGGGGGGAAAGTGAAAGCAGTGACGATTTTTTCTCTTCTTGGGCTCCAAAATCACTGCACATGGTAACAGCAGCCATGAAATTAGACGATGCTTGCTTCTTGGAAGAAAAGCTATGACAAACCTAAACAATGTATTAAAAACCAGAGACATCACTTTGTCAACAAAGGTCCATATAGTCAAAGCTATGGTTTTTCCAGTAGCCATGTACAGATGTTAGAGTTGGACCATAAAGAAGACTGAGAGCTTAAGAATCAATGCTTTTGAACTGTGGTGTTGGAGAACTCTTGAGAGTTCCTTGGACCACAAGGACATCAAACCAGTCAGTCCTAAAGGAAATCAACCCTGAATATTTTTTGGAATGACTGTTGCTTAAGCTGAACCTCCAATATTGTGGCCACCTGATGCCAAGAGCCAACTCATTGGATGAGATCCTGATGCTGAGTAAGATTGAAGGCAAAAAGAGAAGAGGGTGGCAGAGGATGAGTAGGTTAGATACCATCACCAGCTCAGTAGGCATGAATCTGAGCAAACTCTGGGATATAGTGAAGGACAAAGGAGCCTGGCATACTACAGTCCATGGGCACGCAAAGAGTCAGACGTGACTTAGCAACTGAAGAACAACAACAAGAACAACAAATGGAGTTTTACACGAAATGTGTTCATTATAAATTATGGGCTATATTCAGCAGGCCTACAACCAGAACTAATTTAGAGAAATAAAGAAACTGCTGCAGATCTTGCCTGTGATAAGCATGAAACAGGGACTCCATAGAAAGTGAGGTCACTCAGTCGTGTCCGACTCTTTGCAACCCCGTGGACTGTAGCCTGCTAGGCTCCTCTGTCCGTGGGATTCTCCAGGCAAGAACACTGGAGTGGGTTGCCATTTCCTTTTCCAGGGGATAATCCCAACACAGGGATCGAACCCGGGTCTCAGACACTGCAGGCAGATTCTTTACCATCTGAGCCGCCATGGGCTCTCTGGTACTCCACGTTGGTTCTCAAATTGAAGCAGATTTAGAGTCAGGCCTGAGTTCACATCCTGAAGCTACTTAGTGGCTGTGGCAAGTTGCTTAATTTCTCATTTGTTTGCCTGTGTGTAAAATGGGCAACAGTAATGCCTCTCTTTTACAGTTGTTGTGAAGGTGAACCTAAGTGAGACTGTGAACTTTTAATCTGAATACCTACATATATACAGCCCACTAATATCAGTGTACAAATGTTTTAAACCCAGGATTTCAGGAGAACCTCAGCCCCTCCCTCAAAATTCTTGTGAAATTTTTTTCTTTCTGGTTTTCTCAACTCTTGGATTTCCCCTTTCCCCTTTGTAATTAAAAAGTATTTCATTTAAAAAGTACTTTGAGACCATCCAAATATCTCATCATTAAACTATTTTTAATTTACATGTTAATGAATTAACTGAGAACTATTCTATTCAATTATATTATACTTCTATAATTATTTATTTTGATACTCAAAGTGCTCCAGATTTGGTCAACAGGACCCCTTAAAGCTAGTTATTCCATCTTTTTGTCAGTCTCTGTTATTCTTTAAACAATTTCTTACTTTTTAGCCAAACAAGGTATTTCCAGCTTATTTTGTACTTTTCCTTCCCCGCACCAGAAATCAATCATTTCTCCAAGAAGCCCTGGTCGCTTTGAGGAGAGATTGGTGTTTAGAAACCAAGATCTGGGTGCTAGTTGTGTGTAATACTATGGGGGTGCCACAGCTCCAGGACTCCTTCACTGGATAAAGCTAAATGTGATGTATATACAATCAAATGCATGGATATATCAGCCCACATATGTGTATGTATATACACAACTAACCTATTTCTCTATCTATATACATTGAAAACCATAAGTTCACACTAATGTCTCCAATCCCAATCTAACATCTAGCTTTTCATGTTTCCTTATAATGCTATCTTCTGACGTTGAAAAACCTAGCTCCCGTTATCCTTACAATATTTATTGAATTAACTGATCCTCCTGTATGTAACAAACCTCCTTGTATATAAGAGACAAACCTAGACCTCAGGCATATGCCCTTTCACACCTCTCAGGCCCCAACACCCCTCATGGGGTTGCCATCACCCACACACCTGCATGGACATCCTTCTCATCTCCTCACGCTCAGGTATGTTGTGCTGGGCTCCCCCACTGACAGACACCTCCTCATCCCATTTGGGCTTCACATCCTGTTCTGGACCATCATTATTTCCTTAATTTCACCCAATGGCTTCTGGATTAAATTGTTTGAAAAGGAAACTGTGGAAAATTCTTCAAGAGATGGGAATACCAGACCACCTGATCTGCCTCTTGAGAAATTTGTATGCAGGTCAGGAAGCAACAGTTAGAACTGGACGTGGAACAACAGACTGGTTCCAAATAGGAAAAGGAGTTCATCAAGGCTGTATATTGTCACCCTGTTTATTTAACTTATATGCAGAGTACATCATGAGAAACGCTGGACTGGAAGAAACACAAGGTGGAATCAAGATTGCCTGGAGAAATATCAATAACCTCAGATATGCAGATGACACCACCCTTAGGGCAGAAAGTGAAGAGGAACTAAAAAGCCTCTTGATGAAACTGGAAGTGGAGAGTGAAAAAGTTGGCTTAAAGCTCAACATTCAGAAAACGAAGATCATGGCATCCAGTCCCACCACTTCATAGGAAATGGATGGGGAAACAGTGGAAACAGTGTCAGACTGTATTTTTCTGGGCTCCAAAATCACTACAGATGGTGACTGCAGCCATGAAATTAAAAGACGCTTACTCCTTGGAAGAAAAGTTATGACCAACCTAGATAGCATATTCAAAAGCAGAGACATTACTTTGCCAACAAAAGTTCGTCTAGTCAAGGCTATGGTTTTTCCTGTGGTCATATATGGATGTGAGAGTTGGACTGTGAAGAAGGCTGAGTGCTGAAGAATTGATGCTTTTGAACTGTGGTGTTGGAGAAGACTCTTGAGAGTCCCTTGGACTGCAAGGAGATCCAACCAGTCCATTCTGAAGGAGATCAGCCCTGGGATTTCTTTGGAAGGAATGATGCTAAAGCTGAAACTCCAGTACTTTGGCCACCTCATGTGAAGAGTTGACTCACTGGAAAAGACTCTGATGCTGGGAGGGATTGGGGGCAGGAGGAGAAGGGGACGACAGAGGATGAGATGGCTGGATGGCATCACTGACTCGATGGACGTGAGTCTGAGTAAACTCCAGGAGTTGGTGATGGACAGGGATGCCTGGCGTGCTGCGATTCATGGGGTCACAAAGAGTCGGACATGACTGAGCGACTGATCTGATCTGAAAGAGGAAAAATGAGGAATTTAATCTTGGTGATTGTTTTTTGATAAGAAACATAAGCAAGTAGATACTAAAAAATCAAAATTTTTGCTAAAAGGTGGACAAGATGTTTAGATATTACGTCTCCCAACTGCCAGTGAGGTGGCCTATATAAGTGGTTGTTGTTACTGTTTAGTCACTAAGTTGTGTCCAACTCTTTGTGGCCCCATGAACTGTACCAGGCTCCTTTGTCCATGGGATTCCCCAGCAGGAATACTGGAGTGGGTTGCCATTTCCTTCTCCAATGGATCTTCCCAACCCAGGAATCAAACTCACATCTCCTGCATTGGCAGGAAAGATTCTTTACCACTGAGCCACCAGGGAAGCCGTAGATAAGTGGACTGTAACATAAATTTTTTTATGAGCCCACTCTCAACCATCCCCCTGCTTTCTCCATCATGATTACCCTCACTCCTATACCCACGGTCACTTTCAGTGCTTCTGGCAAAGAAGGATACAAATAGGAAACTTAGGACTTAAGTACAGACAAAATCATGACTGATTTTCAGTGAATCCTCATTCTAAGATAGGCTTATAAAGATCCACCCAAAAAAAAAGGATGTGGTGACAACTCAGGCACTAATACAGGAAGTGTCGTTGGCATTCATCACATATTTATTACTCACTTGCTATGCTTAGTGTAAGTGGCAAGGTATCTCCTACTCTGCTCTGTGCAAGGCCTGTCAGCGGAAGGAAGAAGAGAAGTATTTTCAAAACTAAGTGACTCGGATCTGGAAGGTACTTTTGAGGTCACAGCCTGGTCTGCTGAATATTCACACTGGGAGCGAGCACACTGTCTCCACTTTTCAGTCAACTCCAAAATTTGGATGTCAGGGTGAGAGTCTATTCTCTACCTTCTGGGAACTCCTGTCTTTCCGTAGACCCCAGATCACCCCTCTGAGGTCACACAGAACAAGTTTAAGAACCCTATAGGTATTCAAAGAGAGCTGTTGTGTGCCTCCTGTCTTTAATATGTTTGCTTTCTTGACCTATTCCTTATATGATGTGTTTGAGGGCCTCTTATCTTTTGATTCCTCTCTGTAGAGGTTCCAGTTAGGACCACTTTCAAATGCAGGCTTTAGAACCTATACAGTGATGCAGGTGTGTTCCGATCAGGGCTGAGATCAGTGAACCATCTCAGCCAGCACATCATTCCCGGCATCCAGTCCTGAAATACATGCATGACAGCAATCTGATGCCTGTAAGGTCGGTCACTCTACTTCGAGACAGTGCTATTGAAGCAAGCTGTCATCAAAGAAAACCAGGGAACTCCTGTTCCTCAGTGCCTTGTTTCAAGAGCTTACTATAGCCCCTGCTGAGTCACTTCAGTCGTGTCCGACTCTGTGCGACCCCATAGACGGCAGCCCACCAGGCTCCCCCGTCCCTGGGATTCTCCAGGCAAGAACACTGGAGTGGGTTGCCATTTCCTTCTCCAACTATAGCTCCTAATCCCATGGATTACAGTTAAATCTTGTGTAATTTTAATGGCAAATATGATAGGAGTGGCAGGGTGTTTCATCTCATTTTCCAATTTTACCATATTTATATTTTTCAAATTCATCTAATTTTTCCCTCCTCAGTTGTAGCCTCCATCCTGTCTCTATTGCTATGTCCAGCTATTGGGATCAAATGGCCTCCAATTTTACATACCAAGGCCAGAGTAAGCCCTCTGAAATTACTAATATCATCTTCTTTCTTAAGACCCTTAAGTGGTTTTCCATCACTCTTAGCTTTCTTAACATGACTCACAAGGCCTGGCATGACAGAAGGCTCTACCACGCTTTATTATCACCTGTTACCCACCCAGCCTTGTGTCTAATGCTAAAGCCATGCTGAACTTGCATGTGTTTGCTTAAACATGGCCATGTTCTTTTTCACCTTCAGGCCTTTTTACCTGCTGTTTTATTTTCCTGGAACTCTCTCCCACTACTATTCCATCCTCTTCACCTGGCCCTCTCCTTCTCAGGCTTTAGGACACCAGATAAAGTTTCCCTCTCATGGAGACTCTTCCCTGATAGCCAGTGGTTTCCCTCCCATGCTATTCCCTTAGCACACTGCATGGGGTGTCTATCATCACATTTATCAGAAGTCTTTCTCAAGACAGCAGGCCAGGAAGCCCACAACTTAATGATCAGAGTCGGTACAATCTATGTGTGTTGAACTGATCAAAGAAAAATAGCCAGAAAAGCAGCATATACACTATTTGAATCCTTAGAATCCTTTGGCCCTGAAGAGTAGGAAAAAAGTAACAACTTTACTAAATCTAGAACAAAATGAGTAGAGTAGAAAACCCAGAAGTCTGATGGAAAACAAATGAAGATTTAAAAATAATAGTGCTAAAATATAGTTTGACTTGCAAATGGTGGTATTTGGCGAATCCCAGGAACTGAGTCATCAGCACTTTCAACCACCCATGAATGCTACAATCTGGAGTGGTCTGGCCTTTTTTAGAAACTGTAATCAGCTCTGGGTCTAAACCTAGATGATGGGTGTTGACCGGAGCAGAGCACCAAAAAAAGAGGAAACAAAGTTGTAATATCTTTCTGGAAAGGAAGCACTGTGTTGAAAGAATGATGGGATGGAGTCATTTATTTAGAAGAAGAGTACATGAAAATGTAACGAGATGAAAAATCTCAGTCACCAAAATCTCTGATAGAAATCTCTCTCGTCTTGTAGCAACTGTCTCAATTAACCATTACTAGAAGTTAGCATCCGGAGAAGGCAATGGCGCCCCACTCCAGTACTCTTGCCTGGAAAATCCCATGGACGGAGGAGCCTGGTAGGCTGCAGTCCATGGGGTCGCTAAGAGGCTAAGAGTCGGACACGACTGAGCGACTTCGCTTTCACTTTTCACTTTCATGCATCGGAGAAGGAAATGGCAGCCCACTCCAGTGTTCTTGCCTGGAGAATCCCAGGGACGGGGGAGCCTGGTGGGCTGCCGTCTATGGGGTCGCACAGAGTCGGACACGACTGAAGCAACTTAGCAGCAGCAGCAGCAGCAGAAGTTAGCATCACCTACAGGGTGTAGATGCATGCTCAAGAAACAGAAATTGCTTGCTAAATTTCTCTGTACAGCAGGTAAGTGAGGGATTTAAAATTCTGTTTGAAAAGAGGAGAAAGAGATCAGAGAAAGGAAAATCCCAGAAGTGGCAAGAAAAGGAAGAACTGAGAACCAATGTATTAGATGTAACAGATGTATTAGATTAACCAAAAAGGCTTGAGTAAAACATTATTTATTCAAACAAATCTTTGGGCCTCTGGGTCCTTCTTTTCCTGGTTATTTTAAAAGAAAACTATAGGGTAAGTATATGTTTGCAGAAGTTTAAACTCGCATTTCTTTAAAAGACAGAGACTAAAGACCTTTTGAGCCCTCCGTCCTGTGATTCCATGACATTTCACAGAATCAAGAGCATGATTAAACCTGAAGAACTATAATAAAAACAATCCTTAGGTGTAATTATAATATCCAAAAGTGCCTGCTTCGTCTCTTTTGCTGCTGCTTCTTGTATTTTCAACAGTTTCAAACTGCAAATTAGCATTTTAAAAAAGATCCTGGTTTCTCAGGGAGAAAAAGGTAAATACTTCTGAATTTGGACCATGATTCTGGTTCCAAGTCAATATCTTTGTTGCTGCTATAGTTTATTTTGTACAGTGTATACTTTCTAAACTGCTCTCTGCCATTTATATTAGATAGGAAGTCAAAGATGCGTGAAATACTGATTTTGGCTTTTAGAGACCTCCTAATATTACATAATGTGGGAATCAGAATACAGTAAATAGCATAAATAAAAGGAGATAAGTACAGAAATGGAGTTCTATGAAAATGCTATCTAATAAAACTTAAGACACTAAAATGCAGCTGCTGCAAATCTTAAGCATTGTTCTTTGTCGTGCTAGCATATCTCATTATCCTGAGGGAAACACGACAATGGCCACTATATCAAAGCCTGATAGAGACGAAAAGCAAAACTACAGCAGGGACAATAATGCCAAATAAAGCCAAGGAGGCTCTGAACCCAAAGTTACAGCATAAGCCTCACAAGGGCTGCCAGCCTGGTGGTCAGATGATTGTGCATAGAAGCCAAAGTGTGGCCTCACTGTTCAAGAAATCAGAGTTGGAAGACACAGAATACCCCAGGAAGAGCCAGCCTGTAGGAAGTAGGCTCATCACCACCACCGCCGTTTCATGCGGATGGAATCAGGGTAAGGTGAACGTCAAGGAGAGGGAAAGAGGACAGCTTGCCACTTTCTCAGGCTGGTGTACAGAAGTACAGACTGACTTCGACTTGATGATGATGGTCTTGGGGAACAATAAATGCAAATTCATCAGGTCATTTTAGTCCTACTGCTAAGTCACGGTGTCATGCCCACCACTGCCAGCTTGACCTCTAGTCCTGGATGCCACAAGGTGGCCACTCTTACCTGCCACTGCCTGTCAATGATTCTAACCTCTGCTCCTCTCACCGAAAGACTCTAAAACCAAATAATCATTTGCAGATGAAGAAATTACACCCCTTGATTTAAAATCAGTGGTTAACATTTGAAAGGCTTTCTGAGAAAAAAACTAATGTTACTCAGTGGTGTAAAGAACTCACCTGCCGATGCAGGAGGTGTAAGAGACGCAGATTCAGTCCCTGGGTCAGGTAGATCTCCTGGAGGAGGGCATGGCAACCCTCTTCAGTTCATGCCTGGAGAATCCCATGGACAGAAGGCCTGGGAGCCTGGCGGACTACAGTCCTTATGGTCTCAAAGTCAGACATGACTGAAGCAACTTAGCAGGAACGAAATAATATGAAAACACAGCTGAGTTTGCTTTCCTGATTAAAACCATGCATTATAGTTAATGTGTGAAACAACATTATTGGTACCTTTCTTGTTCATTTCACTTTTTACTTACTCCTCTTTAATAAAAATTGGGAGTTGGGGAGGGGACATAGTTAATTTCAAATGACATGTATTAGAATTTTTAAAGATTCAATGCTCCAGGAAAAAAAAGAAACAGATGAAATGATTAATTACAGACAAATCCTGTACACCTAAATATATGACAATGGAGCAATAAGTTTTGAGGAAAACAGAGCCAACTGCAATGACAAAATGAAAAACAGAAGCATTAACTAATATTAAATTTCCCTTGAATTTGATCTTCAAGAAGAATGAAAGGAAAGAATCATTTGAATGAGTGATGAATGTTTATGACTTCAGCTAAAGTCCAAGCCATCACTGATTTTGCAGTGGCTGTTAAAAAGAAGACCTACCTTACAATAAGCACACTTATTTTGAGTAACTGTTTTTCTCATTATAATAATAGAATAATCAGACTTAAAAGTCAGAAATTTTCTTTTGAAACAGCAACTGGGAAATGAGACGTGAGAATAAAATCTAGACACTTCTCACTTGAGCAGGGAAAAAAAAAAAAAATGACATAGTTCAAAAAAGAAAAAATACAGCCTGATGACCCAAAAGAAATCAGTGCCTGCCTTGGGAGAAACCAGGAGCATGCTATAGACTCAGCCCAGTGGCAGGTGATGATAAGAATGTGCCAGAAGCTTCTTTTTGTTGCCCTGGGACTCCAACTTCTCAAGAATGCACATTTTCAGCCAGAGCCACAATTCTGTTCTTGATGCTAGGATCAATAGAAGAAGGTACACAGAAAACCTCAGGAAAAAGCAGGAAGTTAAAACCGCAAGTACAGGCAGGGTTAAAATCTCACTTGCACCAGGTAAATTCCAAGTCTGTGACTGGGCCCCAGCTTCTTCTGCCTTGAATCTTGGGACTCTGCACAAACCAGGACATCTCAGACATCCCACTTTCTAAAGGGACACCTGTTTTTCTCTTTTCGCCTAGTTCACTGTTGCCTATACCACCACGCCCAGGAAGCTTTCCCTGACCTCTGCAAGAACCCCATAAAAATGACAACCTGTATCTGCCCTTGGCCCTGTTTTACAATTGCTCTTTTAAATGCCTGTGTCTTAAACCAGCTAGTGAGCTCCCCGAGGGTAGAGCTGGGTCACGTTTACTACAATACCACTCGTGGCAGGGCTGTGGCCATATGTTTTGTGAATGAGTCACTGGGATAGTCGTAAATCTTAATCAGCTCTTCTTTCAAACTTTGTTGGCAAAAACTTCCTAAGCAGTGTTCTAGGGGCTTTGTGGGGGCGACCGGCATGGAAGGGGTGGAGGTGGGGAGGAAGGGCACAGTGAGCCCTGGGTCCTTGACAAAGAGGTACTTTTTACTTTTTAATTGTGGAGTAGTTGGGCAGGGGTAGGGTAGATAGGTTTAGGATATGTTTAGAAGATTGGGAAAAAGAAAAGTATGAGAGAAAAGAAAACCAGAGGCTACTTATAACCATTTATTAAGCTGCACACATTTGCACAGCTGTTCTAAGCATGCTTGAAGGGATTCAGGTCAAAAGGGAGTGATATTAAGAGGCTTTGAAGATAAATTATATCTTAGGATTATAATAATTATGTTAAATTATAATTGGATTATATATATGACATAATATATAATAATAGCAAACATTTATTCATCACTTTCTACATTTCAGGTATTATACGAAGCCTTTATACACACTGTCACATCTAATTCACATAACTCAGTGAAGTAAGTTTTAAAATCCTCATTCCTTAATTGAAGAAACTAAACCTTAGAAAGAACTTCCCTGGTGGCTCAGATGGTAAGGAGTCTGCTTGCAATGTGGGAGACCTGGGTTCGATTCCTGTGTCGGGAAGATCCCCTGGAGAAGGAAATGGCAACCCACTCAGTATTCTTGCCTCGAAAATCCCTTGGACGGAGGAGCCTGGCAGGCTGCAGTCCATGGGGTCACACACAACTGAGCTTTATCATCTTCAAACCTTAGACTTACTTCATCTTCAAACCTTAGAAAGTAAACTACCTCGCGGAAGATCAGACAACTGTAAGTGCCTACTTATCTTGCATATATGTAAGTTATTAAAGAAATCAGTAACAATTCATTACAATTTAGCATCATTTGCATAAACAGACTTGTCCAAATGATTTGTTGTTGTTTAGTGGCTAAGTCATGTCCGACTCTTTTGCGATCCCATGGACTGTAGCCCTCCAGGCTCCTCTGTCCATAGGATTTCAAAGGCCAGAACATTGCAGTGAGTTGCTAGTTCCTTCTCTCGGGGATCTTCCTGACCCAGGGATTGAACTGCGACTCTGCTTGACAGGCGGATTCTTTACCACTGAGCCACTTGGAAAGCAAAGTTTCAGGACTGTTGCTACCAAAACATCACCTATGTCTCAAGTGGACCAATAATTTCTTTCCAAAATGGAATGTTGTCCTTGTTTACATTCTGATTAATAATTAGTGTATTGTGTCCTTTGGATTTGCCCCAGATTATTAGAGGAAGATTTATAAACCAAAATTAAGGTTTTATTTAACCATCATTCTGGTCTTGAGAAAACATTTATTGACATAAATACTTCAGGATTATAGGATGGAGGGATCAGTATTTCTGCCTTCATAGACATTAAAATAAAATTCCTTGAGAAGTTTGATATATGCAATATACATTTTTAATTACTGGGAACACTGAACAGGAAACTGTGGTTGTTTTATTGTGTGCTCATGAATTACTGTGATTACGTGGTTTAAGACAACTAGCCTCTATTTATATACACTTCCTTTAAATCACTGCTACCCACATTGCACTTTATTCACAATTTTTCCTTATCTAAAAATGTAAATCTTTATGTTTAGGTGACTTCCTTATTCTAGAATCCTCACTGAAGATTTTGAAATTAACACATTTTCAGAATTTCAGTATGTAAAATCTGTTTTTCTTCTTAGACAGAAACATTAAACCTAATAAAAGACTAAAATCAAATGATTTTAAGTCATTATTATCAAATTTATTTTATTTTATTTTTTTATTTTATTTTATTTTTAAACTTTACATAATTGTATTAGTTTTGCCAAATATCAAAATGAATCCACCACAGGTGTACATGTGTTCCCCATCCTGAACCCTCCTCCCTCCTCCCTCCCCATACCATCCCTCTGGGTCGTCCCAGTGCTCTAGCCCCAAGCATCCAATATCGTGCATCGAACCTGGACTGGCATCTCGTTTCATACATGATATTTTACATGGTTCAATGCCATTCTCCCAAATCTTCCCACCCTCACCCTCTCCCACAGAGTCTATAAGACTGTTCTATACATCAGTGTCTCTTTTGCTGTCTCGTACACAGGGTTATTGTTACCATCTTTCTAAATTCCATATATATGCGTTAGTATACTGTATTGGTGTTTTTCCTTCTGGCTTACTTCACTCTGTATAATAGGCTCCAGTTTCATCCACCTCATTAGAACTGATTCAAATGTATTCTTTTTAATGGCTGAGTAATACTCCATTGTGTATATGTACCACGGCTTTCTTATCCATTCATCTGCTGATGGACATCTAGGTTGCTTCCATGTCCTGGCTATTATAAACAGTGCTGCGATGAACATTGGGGTACACGTGTCTCTTTCCCTTCTGCTTTCCTCAGTGTGTATGCCCAGCAGTGGGATTGCTGGATCATAAGGCAGTTCTATTTCCAGTTTTTTAAGGAATCTCCACACTGTTCTCACAGTGTAAGTTTTATTGAGCTCTGTTTTCCCTCACAGAAATCATGGCCAGTGGTTCTAGAGCCCTGGAAGAAACACACCTCCCTAACCCCACCTCCGTCCACACACAATTACACTCAGGTCAATGGAATCCAAGCCATCTCGAGCGTCGTGTTTGTGGATGTACCGGGTGCTGTGCAGCATGTCAAGATCCTCCTCTGGACTAAAAGGATCCCCCCAGCTCTTGGCAGCACTGCAGCAGACAGCCCTCAGTTCTTAGCCCTTTTCTGCATTGCTTCAACTGGAGGGATCTTGCCTCTTCCAAGACAGCGCTCAGTCACTCAGTTATGTCCGACTCTTTGCGACCCTATGGACCATAGCTCGCCAAGCTCCTCTACCCATGGGATTTTCCAGGCAAGAATACTGGAGTGGGTTGCCATTTCCTCCTCCCTTCCAAGGCAGACCACATCCTTATTACATGTATGGGTTATAAGGCAAGTCAATCACAGTTCAACTCAGGACAACTCTGAAGGACCCTGTCAGCTCCTGACACCATTCGGGATGCTGACACCATCCTGAAACTATATCACAGCTGAGATTCTCCATCTGCTTAATCCTGCTTCCTCCTTTCCCCTCCCCTCCCCTCTCCTTCCCTCCCCTTCTCTTCCCTCCCCTTCCCCTTCTCTCTTCTCCCCTCCCCTTCTCTCCCTTACCCTTCCCTTCCTTTTCCTTCCCTTCCCATTCTTTCAGTTCCTTTCCCATCCTTTCCACAACTGGCAGTGCTGAGACCACTTCCCAATAACTTCCTACACTCTTGTGTCCACTGCAGAGTGTGCCACCAGGAGAACCCAATCTTTGTTATATGTATCACAAAAATGTATGTGTTACATATGTCAATTACATATGATTATTTTTAAACTTTTCCTGAAGTCTAAAGAAAATACTATGTAGTACTATTCTAGAACATCCAAAGTTCATTCTAATCCCATTTTTATCAAGTAATTTTGTTAATTCATTCAAGAAAATCTTAATTTGTTCAACAAATATAGTTTGTTAATTTTTTCAACATCTTATATCCAATAACCATATTTACTGGATATCAAGTTTCTTTCCTTAAGGAGCTCAAAGCATAATTAAAGGAGAGACATACACTCGCTCAACAGCATGAGAAATGATAAATGATAAATAGATGATCTTTGAGCTGAGTCTAAAGGGACAGGCAATTCGGCATTCACACCCTCTGAGGCAAGGGAGAGGGAAACACACGCAAAGAGAACAGAGCCAGCTCTGGGTTGTGCTCCAGCAACTTGGAATCAGGCCCTCCCCTCAGTAGGGTGAGAGCAGCCACTAAGCAGAGGGGGACGTCCCCATCCCACCCAGCTCCAGCTCTAGCCACATCCCCTACCAAGGGGTCAGCTGCCAGCACAGCCTGAGGAAAGACGTGATTTGTCTCCAAGGCAAACCCAACTCTCCCACCCAAGGCACTGGGCACACAGTCTGCACAGGGATGTTCCCACGAAGATTACCCCTGTAAGACCACAATAGGTAACTGTTTCTTCTAGAGTAATAGGGGCAGAGAAAGTAAAGCAAAATGAAAGGAGAGAGAAACTGCTCTCAACTGAAAGAGCAAGAGAAGACCCCTGAAAAACCACATAATGAAAGAGAAATAAGCGATTTACCAGATAAAGAATTCAAAGCATCAATAATAAAAATGTTAACTGAACTAGGGAAAAGAACCGATGCACACACTTCAACAAGGACATAGAAAATGCAAAAAAAAAAAGAATCTGAAATGAAGACTTCCACATTGTACAGCAGAAACCAACACAACATTGTAAAACAAATATCCTCCAATTAAAAATAAATTTAAAAAAAGAAATGAAGAATTCAATAGCTGAAAATAAAAACACACTAGAAGGACTGAATAGCAGACTAAGTGATACAGAAAAATGCATAGGTAATCTGGATATTAGCTAACTTCCCTGGTAGCTCAGAGGTTAAAGTATTTGCCTGCAATGCGGGAGACCAGGGTTCGATCCCTGGGTTGGGAAGATCCTCTGGAGAAGGAAATGACAACTCACTCCAGTACTCTTGCCTGGAAAATTCCGTGGACGGAGGAGCCTGGTAGGCTACAGTCCATGGGGTCGCAAAGAGTCAGACACGACTGAGCGAGTTCACTTCACTTAATCTGGCTATAGTATAATGGGAATCACCCAATCAGAACAGCAAAAAGAAATACAATTTTATTAAATAAAAACAATTTAATAGATGTCTGGAATAACATTAAACATGTATACATTAATATTATAGGGGTCCCAGAAAAAGAGAGAGAAAAAGGCATCAAAAATGTATCTGATGGAATTATGGCTGAAAGCATCCAAAGTCTGAAGAAAAAAACATATCCATGTACAGGAAGCACGAGGGATCCTAAATAAGATGAACCCAAACAGACCCAACCAAGACAGATCATAAATAAGATGGCAAAGAATAAAAATAGAGAATCCTAAAGGCAGCAAGAGAAAAACAAAGAGTCACATACAAGGGAATCCCTATCAGCTGATTTATTTATAGAAAACTTGTAGGCCAGAAGGGACTGTCATGATATATTCAAAATGCCGAAAGGAAAAAGCCTGCAACCTAGGGTACCTCAGTCCATAATGAATCTGTCTACAATGCAGGAGATGCAAGTTTGATCCCTGGGTCAGGAAGGTCCCCTGGAGAAGGAAATGACAACGCACTCCAGTATTCTTGCCTGGGAAATCAAATGGACAAAGGGACCTGGCGGGCAATAGTCCGTGGGGTTGCAAAGAGTCAGACATGACTGAGCATAGTACTAACACCTTACCTTATTTTAGGATACTCTACCTAGTTCAATACTAAAGCTACCTTTTAAAGGAAATGTTCAAGGATCTTCTCTAAGTGGAAAAGAAGTAATAATCTTTTACTTATTAGAATGGGAAAATTCTACTAGGAAAGACAAATATATAGTTAAGGACTGAAAATCAACCTCTTAAATAAGCCAGTATATAGGTTAAAAGACAAAAAAAAAAGTAAAAGCAAATATAATTACAATAAAGAGTTAAGGGATAAGCATGAAGATGTAAATTATAACATCAAAACACAAAATGTGGAGGGAGTAAGAAATATAGATCTTTTAGAATGTGTTTGCACTTAAATGACTACCAGTTCAAAACACGTAGATACAGTTGTAGGTCAAGATAAATGAACCCCATGGTAACCACAAATTAAAAAAAGAAAAAAAACAAACCTAAAAGAGATACCAAAAAAAAACCCAAAAAGAAAGAAACACAGCATACTACTAAAGAAAATCCACAAACCATAAGAGAAGAAACAAACAAAAAAAGAACAGAGAAGATATACAAAAACAACCAGAAAACAAGTAATAAAATGACAACAAATGCAAATCTGCCAGTAATTACTTTAAATAACAGTTTGATAAATGCTCCCAAAAAAGGACATAGAGTGGCTGATTAGATTTTAAAAAAGAAAAAACACAAGAGCCACCCATATTCTATCTATAAGAGACTCAATTCAGAGCTAAAGACACAGACTGAAAGTGAAAGGATTGAAAAAGGCATTTCATACAAACGGAAACTATCAGCAAGGTGAAAAGACAGCCTTCAGAATGGGAGAAAATAATAGCAAATGAAGCAACTGACAAACAACTAATCTCAAAAATATACAAGCAACTCCTCCAGCTCAATTCCAGAAAAATAAATGACCCAATCAAAAAATAGGCCAAAGAACTAAATAGACATTTCTCCAAAGAAGACATACAGATGGCTAACAAACACATGAAAAGATGCTCAACATCACTCATTATCAGAGAAATGCAAATCAAGACCACTATGAGGTACCATTTCACACCAGTCAGAATGGCTGCGATCCAAAAGTCTACAAATAATAAATGTTGGAGAGGGTGTGGAGGAAAGGGAACCCTCTTACACTGTTGGTGGGAATGCAAACTAGTACAGCCACTATGGAGAACAGTGTGGAGATTCCTTAAAAAACTGGAAATAGAACTGCCTTATGATCCAGCAATCCCACTGCTGGGCATACACACTGAGGAAACCAGAAGGGAAAGAGACACGTGTACCCCAATGTTCATCGCAGCACTGTTTATAATAGCCAGGACATGGAAGCAACCTAGATGTCCATCAGCAGATGAATGGATAAGAAAGCCGTGGTACATATACACAATGGAGTATTACTCAGCCATTAAAAAGAATACATTTGAATCAGTTCTAATGAGGTGGATGAAACTGGAGCCTATTATACAGAGTGAAGTAAGCCAGAAGGAAAAACACCAATACAGTATACTAACGCATATATATGGAATTTAGAAAGATGGTAACAATAACCCTGTGTACAAGACAGCAAAAGAGACATTGATGTATAGAACAGTCTTATGGACTCTGTGGGAGAGGGAGAGGGTGGGGAGATTTGGGAGAATGGCATTGAAACATGTAAAATATCATGTATGAAACGAGATGCCAGTCCAGGCTCAATGCACAATACTGGATGCTTGGGGGTAGTGCACTGGGACGACCCAGAGGTATGGTATGGGGAGGGAGGAGGGAGGAGGGTTCAGGATGGGGAGCACATGTATACCTGTGATGGATTCATTTTGATATTTGGCAAAACTAATACAATTATGTAAAGTTTAAAAATAAAATAAAATTAAAAAAAAAAAGAAATTGCAAGAAAGCAGGGGTAGCTATACTCATATCAAGTAAAATAGATTTTAAAAGAAAGGCTATATAACAAAACAGCAATATAATGGGATCAATATAAGAAGATATGCTTGTTAACATATATGCACCCAATAATAATAATAATAATGCTAATTATTAGAGAAATGCAAATGAAAACAACAATGAAATACCACCTCACACCTGTCAGAATGGCTATCATCAAAATGTCTACAAATAATAAATGCCAGTGAGGATGTAGAGAAAAGGAAATCTTTGTACATTGTTGATGGGAATGTACATTCAGTTCAGTTCAGTTCAGTGGCTCAGTCGTGTCCAACTCTTTGTGACCCCATGAATCGCAAGACGCCAGGCCTCCCTGTCCATCACCAACTCCCGGAGTTCACGCAAACTCACGTCCATTGAGTCGGTGATGCCATCCAGCCATCTCATCCTCTGTCGTCCCCTTCTCCTCCTGCCCCCAATCCCTCCCAGCATCAGAGTCTTTTCCAATGAGTCAACTCTTCGCATGAGGTGGCCAAAGTACTGGAGTTTCAGCTTTGGCATCAGTCCTTCCAAAGAACACCCAGGACTGATCTCCTTTAGAATGGACTGGTTGGATCTCCTTGCAGTCCAAGGGACTCTCAAGAGTCTTCTCCAACACCACAGCTCAAAAGCATCAATTCTTCAGCGCTCAGCTTTCTTCACGGTCCGACTTTCACATCCATACATGACGCCTTGACTAGACGGACCTTTGTTGGCAAAGCAATTTCTCTGCTTTTGAATATGCTATCTAGGTTGGTCATAACCTTCCTTCCAAGGAGTAAGTGTCTTTTAATTTCATGGCTGCAATCACCATCTGCAGTGATACTGATGCAGCCACTATGGAAAACCATATGGAGATTCCTCAAAAAACCAAAAATAGAACTACCACGTGACCCAGCATTTCCACTTCTGGGTATATATCCAGAATAAATGAAAACACTAATTTGAAAAGATCCAGGAGCCCAAATGTTCACAGTGACACTATTTACAACACCCCAAATATGAAAGCAATCCATATGTCCATTTATTTAAAGGCCTAGATAAGGAAAAGAAGGGCTTCCCTGCTGGATGGGAGGGTAAAGAGTCTGCCTGCAATGCAGGAGACCAGGGTTCGATCTCCAGGTTGGGAAGATCCCCTAGAGAATGAAATGGCAACCCACACCAATATTCTTGCCTGGAAAATCCCATGGACAGAGGAGCCAGGCAGATTACAGTCCATGGAGTTGTAAGGAATTGGACAAGACTGAGCGATTAACACACTTGAAGGAAAAGAAAGTAAACTAAGGAGATGAGAGAGGAGCCCAAGGACATGGGTATAAGCTGGTATAATGTGGCTAAGAGGTTAGGGTTGGGGTACATGAACTGAGTTTGATAATGCTAAATCTCTCTATTCAAATATTCATAACTTTTTTATTTTGATTACCTAGCTTGACAAAATTTTTTAGATATTGATGAATTCAGAGAACAAATAAATTTATAAATTTATTATTTAATGTTCCTAATTTAGGATGACTTGTTCCATGTATATTTAAATTTTATCGCATTTCTGACCATTGTAATTATTTTCTGGGAATTTAAGAGGTCATATTACTCTCCTTCCTTAATCAAGACTAGACCAAAGCTAAAGCCTAATATTCAGCCTGATAATTTGGCACCTTTCAAATCTATAATCTTAGAAGACTTATTCAATGCTTAGTTAAAAAAGATGAGGGAAAAAATCTTTTCTGGTAACAAAGTTCATGTGTGTGTTAGTCACTCAGTTGTGTTCAACTCTTTGCGACTCCATGGACTGTAGCTCGACAGGCTCTTCTGTCCATGGATTTTCTGGGCAAGAATACTGGAGTGGGTTGCATTCCCTTCTCCAAACAAAGATCATATCTTCTGTATATAAAATGAGATTTATCACAGGCACTTAATGGATCATAAACTTTTAACTTATTTGGATTTATCTTTTATTTCAATTTTTCCCTTAAATATTTAGGCAAAGCTAATGAGTTATTTTGTGTGGGTATGGTTTTACAGATTGTTTATAATAATTTTTTTCTGGCTTGAGTGTTCTCAAGATCGCTAGCATTTACTCTTCTCCTCATGAATATGTGCATGAAAATTATTGCCTGCCGTATAGTAAACAAGGGATGTTGCAGCTATCAAGGCATCACATCATAACCATCCCGAGGGATCTCAGGGTGGAGGCAGGATGCCCCATCTAGCAGTCCGCTGCTGCAGCTACCCCTCACCCCCAACCCTACCCCCCGCCCCCGGGTTGCATCCTGAGGAGACACAGGGTGAGAAGCACAGGATGCTGGTCCTAGATCGCTGAGGCGCATATCAAAGGGATTATTTCCATAAACTCAGATTATGTATACACAGAAGCACTAAATTCCTTAACTTGAGATATCTGGGTTTCCTTAATTAGGAATAATCTTGGGACTTCCCTGGTGGTCCAGTGGTTAAGAATCTGCCTGCCAATGCAGGGGACACGGGTTTGAACTCTGGTCTGGGAACTAAGATCCCACATGCCGAGAGGCAACCAAGCCACAACTACTAAGCTCAAGTACCGCAACTACTGAAGCCTGCACGCTCTAGAGCCTGTGCGCGAGCCACAGCTACCGAGCCCAAGTGCTCGAGAGCCCATGCTCCAAAACAAGAGAAGCCAGCACCGTGAGAAGCCTGCACATCGCAACCAGAGAGAACACACACACCACTCACCCCAGCCAGGGAGAGCCCCCACTCACCCCAGCCAGGGAGAGCCCCACTCCCCACAGCCAGGGAGAGCCCCACTCCCCACAGCCAGGGAGAGCCCCACTCCCCACAGCCAGGGAGAGCCCCACTCCCCACAGCCAGGGAGAGCCCCACTCCCCACAGCCAGAGACAGCCACTGCTTAGCGACAAAGTCTGGGGCACTGCAGAGAAGACCCAGCCCAGCCAAAACAAACAAAGAAACAAACAAAAAGCAATAACCTTCTGATGCTCTGCCTGCATGGTTTCTGTTGTAAAAACCTCTGTATATCTGGAGGCCCCTGCATTGCTGCCTCTTGTAGCAGTCTCCCCGAGTTACATATCTGAGATGCTGTGTCCCAGGCTTAAGTCGTTAGTGTCGTCCACCAGATAAAATGTTACTCTCAACCATTAAGCTGTGCATTTTTTTCAGTCGACAGATACAGCAATTGAAATTCGCTTTCACACTCTTTCACTAGCTCCTCGGAAAAACACTTCGAAGGAGTTCCTACTACATGGGCCTGAGTCCTATTTTTCTGCATCTAAGCCTGAATGATTTAAATGATCATTTTTTAAATGTTTATTTAAATTTTTCTTTTCCATTTTGAAGCAGCTTTAAGCTTACAGAAAAGTCGCAAGAAGAGTATCAAGGACGCTCACCCAGAGACGTCATCCGAGACCTGCTTTATGCTGGACACATCCTTTGCAGCAGAGGATCCCAAAGGCACCTGGTCATCGCTCTAGGTTCCTTCCACCTGGAACAGCTCCTCAGGCTCTCCTTGCCTGTTGTCAACTGCAAAGAAAATCACGTGACACATCCAACCCAGAACTCTTGAGTTCCCTTGCTCCCAAATTCACCCCCCTAGTCTTTATCTCATTAAAAGAAAAAAAAAAAAAAGATGTCCGCTGAGTGCTAACGTGTGCTAAGATGTCTGACACAGTTCCGATAGCATTAAATGTCCTAACATTTAATCCTCAGAGCATTTCTAGCAGGGATGTATAATTACCACCATTTCTACTTTCCAGATGAGAAAAGTGAGGCACGGGGTCTGAGCACAAGCTGCAGACCCCGTCAGTAACCTTCTCCCAGCCCCTTAGCTAAGGTCAGAGGCTGAGTGCTGTATGCGGTAGTGTCCGACTCTTTGCGACTCCATGGACGGTAGCCCGCCAGGCTCCTCTGTCCATGGGATTCTCCAGGCAAGAACACTGGAGTGGGTTGCCATTTCCTTCTCCAGGAGATCTTCCCGACCCAGGGATCAAATGCGGGTGTCCCGCATTGTAGGCAGACGCTTTACCATCTGAGCCACCAGGGAAGTGTCAGAGCTTATCTACAGCCAATTCCTATCTCTTTATGGGGACATTTACTGTCTGGATGCTCCTGAAAAGGAATGTCCCAAGAGTAACTTCAACCAGTGAAGACAGGAGTTACTAGATAAATATCCCAGTTTCCTCCCACTTCCTGGGGAGTTCTGAAGTATGCTCCACATAGGATCTCAGGGGTCCTCGGTGGGGCTGAACCTTCTGTGGGTACACAGTGGTAACTTTCCTGTTATTATACCCTTTATTGGCTTCCTTCCCATCCCTGGGAAATGACACAGGATGCCCCTCTTGGCACTTCTGAGGATCACTGCACCTAAGTCATTCTTTCAGTGTCTACTTCTGCAGGAGACCTTAATTCCCCAAAGTCACACAGATACTTAGTGATGGAGTTAGGATTGAAACCCAGACAGACTGTCTCAAACTAATGTTCAAAATTGCCATGCCTCACTGCATTCCCTCACCACTTGCTCAGATGTAACAAGATTCATTCTGGATTCTTGTCTGATCCATACCGGATCCATGCCATCAGCAAGCCCCAGAAGCTCTCTCTGGGTATATCCCAGATCTGACATGTTCTTCCCACCAGTGCCCCGGACAGGAAGCATATATCAGAGTCTCCTAGCAGGCCGGTTAGAATACCGCTTGCTGGACCCCTAGCCCAGAGTTTCTGATTCAGTAGGCCTTGAGGGGGCCAGAAATTTTAAAACCCCGCAGTGATGCTGATATGGCTGGTCCAGGGACCAACTTGGAGAACCCTTCTCTAACCACCACCACTTTTTGCCTGGACACCAGGCAAAGTCCCTGCTCGGACTCACATGTCTCCAGAGCGGTCAGTCACCTCTATAGATGCGCTGGCTGCACGGCGAGGCATCTGCTCAACCCATCCTCCAGGCCTCCCCTTCCCGTGGAGAGCCAGATGTGGGACCCAAGTTTGCCGCGCTTGCCCCGCAGCCACCCTGCCCCTTCTGCCACACAGCCCTCACCCGCTCTGCTCTGGCCTCCGACTCTTCCTGGCTCTACCTGAGCCGACCGTTCCCTCTACCTGAAATGTTCCTCCCCCTCCACGCAGAAGAGACTCACTCCGTCCTTACATTTAAATCTCTACTTAAATGTCTCCTTCTCACTTCTGCATTCCCTGCATCCAGAACAGTATCTGAGACAAGTAGAGGATACTCAAAGAAACATTTTTGAACACATATTGAAGAGGGGGGCTTCCCTGGTGGCTGAGAGGGTAAAGCGTCTGCCTGCAATGCGGGAGATTCAGGTTTGATCCCTGGGTTGGGAAGATCCCCTGGAGAAGGAAATGGCAACCCACTCCAGTATTCTTGCCTGGAAAATCCCATGGGTGGAGGAGCCTGGTGGGCTACAGTCCACAGGATTGCAAAGAGTCTGACATGACTGAGCGACTTCCCTTCCTTCCTCCCTTCCTCCCTTCCTTCCTCCCTTCCTCCCTTCCTTTCTTCCCTTCCTTCTTTCTTTCTTTCAGAGGGGATGGTGGGAGATATGTGTGGTAGATCCCTCAAAGTGATTGAATTTATTTTGCATGCAGATAAAACTCTAAAGGAAAACGAAAATGGAGATTTCAAAAGAAACTTCTGGGCCAGCTATCGACTTCCAGAAATTGCTGATTCCTCCACTGAAATAGATCTGTAATTTAGAGAACTGACTGCTAAAATGATTGGGCACATGGTATGTGGTCTCATGGAACTTTTGACATCCCACCCCTCACACAGGCCACAGTAAACACACTGAATATCCGACCTCAAACGCTGATATTAGTGGTCCTTGCATTACAGGCCCGGGATTTTACAGAATAAACAGAACGCTAACCATACTGACATGCGTGTCTCCACCGTACTTGATCTAAGATAAACACAGCTGCTGGCACTCTGCCCGGGCTTCCTACAACCCGCCCCTCAGTGACCCCTTCCTGCCGTCCTCAGTCCCCTCCAGTTTGCGCCGTGCGCTTCAGAACAGTCTTTTCTGGAAATGCAAACCCCGTCATGTCATTCCCGGGGCAGAAATGCTCCCGTGGCTTCCCATCACAAACCCTTAATGTCTAGATGCCTTAGCCTGGCACACAGGGCTCCATGACGTTGCCCAGTCCACCCCTCTCTGCCCTTTAAATAAACCGAGCAAGCTCTCCAAAGCTGTCCAAAGATCCAAAGCTCTCCAGGCTCTGCTGTAGCGGCCCCAGGTGGTGCTGGGCATTCTGTTCACCTTCTGCCTTCTGGGTTTTGTCCACACGTGGCAGATCTGTGCCTGCACAGATCAGTCCTGCCTTCGGACCTCAGCGTGGGGCAGAGCTCGCTCTCCGGGCTTGCTTCGTGGCTCCCCCGGCAAACGGCCCCTGGCCTGCCTGGCTGATGCAGTCATCGGAACTGCGGGTCAGAGGCATCCTCCAGCAGACAGGTCTCTGCTACCTTTTCCGCTGCGTCTCCTGATGCTGCCCCCAGACAGACTCGGTCACAGAAATGCCTCCAGTCTCCTGAAGGAAACATGCCTTTTAATAGCTCCTCGCCCCCAATTCCTTCCCCTCAGAATTTCCCCTTCCCGCTTCCCTGGCTCAGTCCTCACCTCACCTGTCTTGCGGGTGGACTCAGCTGAAGCTCCACTCTGCAGGGAGCCCACTCTGACCCCCTCCTCCCGTCCCACCTCCATTCTCAGGAGTGCTCTTCCACCCTCATCCGGACGCCAGATACCTCTATTTCCAATTAATTATGCTGCAGGACTCTCTGAGTTTACCTCTGATTCGCTCCCTGGAGACCCAGAGACCCTTGTGGGTAGGAACAGGTTTTATTTACCTTTTGTACCTCAGCCCTAAGCCTAGTACCAGCACATAGATAAGATGCAAGAGCTTTAGAGTGGGGAAACAAATGAAGAATGGGCAAATAAATGAATAAGTAAATATGCCATTGAGTTCATCATATAGGTTTTCTCAAATACAAACGGAAGAAGTACATGGATGTAGTCTTAGATGGTTCACTGGTTCTTTTTTTGTGGCATCCAAATGTTATACTTGTTTCAAGCATAGTTGATGTTTGTTATAAGTATAGACATACAATACAATGATTCACAATTTGTAAATGTTTAGTTAATATAATACACTGGCTACATTCCCTGCGATGGACACTACTTCCTTGTCGCTTATTTTTTCTGTGTAGATTTATGTGCTTCTGCTCTTTGGCTGTTGTGGGTCTTTGGCTGCACGCGGGCTTTCTCTAGCTGCGGTGCGCAGCCCTCCCACTGCAGCGGGGCACGGGCTCCAGCTGTGCCGGGGTCCTTGGTGTTCAGTAGCTGTGGCCTTCAGGGTCAGTTGCTCTGGTCATGTGGGATCTTCCCAGACCAGGGATCAAACAGTGTTCCTTGCACTGCAAGGCCATTTTTCTTATTTTTTTTTCACTCATTTATTTTAATTGGAGGCTAATTACTTTACAATATTGTGCTGATTTTTGCCAAACATCAACATGAATCAGCCACAGGTGTACATGTGTCCCCCATCCCGAACCTCCCCCGCCGCCTCCCTCCCCATCCCATCCCTCTGGGTCATCCCAGTTGCACCAGCCCTGAGCGCCCTGTTTCATGCATCAAACCTGGACTGGCGATCTATTTCACATATGATAATATGCATGTTTCAATGCCATTCTCTCAGATCACCCCACCCTCGCCTTCTCCCACAGAGTCCAAAAGACTTCTATATATCTGTGTCTCTTTTGCTGTCTCGCATATAGGGTCCTTGTTACCATTTTTCTAAATTCCATATATATGCATTAGTATACTGTATTGGTGTTTTTCTTTCTGACTTACTTCACTCTGTGTAATAGGCATTTTTCTTTAACCACTGGACCACCAGGGAAGCCCCCCTTGTAGCTTATTTTATACCTAATGGCTTGTACTTCTTAGTCTTCTCCCGCAAACGGCCCCTCCCCCTCCTCTCTCCTCACTGATAACCATTAGCTTGCTCTGTATATCTGAAATTTTCACTATGGTCAAATTAGAAGAAGATTTACAAACACAGTTATGTATAAGACCTTCCACCTTAACACTACTGCTGCCATTTCTCCAGATATTCTCTTTTGCCTTTATGTATATATATATATTTCGGGAGAAGGCAGTGGCAACCCACTCCAGTACTCTTGCCTGGAAAATCCCATGGACAGAGGAGCCTGGTAGGCTGCAATCCATGGGGTCTCGAAGAGTCGGACATGACTGAGAGACTTCACTTTCACTTTTCACGTTCATGCATTGGAGAAGGAAATGGCAACCCACTCCAGTGTTCTTGCCTGGAGAATCCCAGGGACGGGGGAGCTGCTGGGCTGCCGTCTATGGGGTCACACAGAGTCAGACACGACTGAAGAGACTTAGCAGCAGCATATATATATATTTTAGCAGACTGAAACAAATTTGCCCAATTTTGTGATTTCCTTTTTTGGTTGAAATTGTTCCTTTAATATTTTATGCATTGCTCTTTCCTTTCTAATGACTAAATTATACAATCTTGAGTTGCTATCACTTACATAACCACTTCCCTATTTTTAGACATTTAGGTTGTTTCCAAGTTTTTGCTGTTATCACTAAGACTAAAATAAACACTTTGGATTTTATTCTTTTAAATTATATTCTCAGTGAGAATTCTGAGGATTACACAAAATGTTCAAAAAAGTATGAACCCTTATATGGTTCTTGATACATAGTGATTTTAGGATTATATCAGTTTGCACCATTTTTACAAGTCAGACATTCAAAGTGGAGTATGTTTGTTTGAGAAGTATGAAAGAAAGGCTATGGTAATGCTGGTGGCTGATTTGCTAGGAGCCTGTCTCCTAGCAAGGCATTCTCCCAAACTGCACCTAAACCCCTCAGAAGTCCAGAGATCCAATCATTTGCCAGAGCCGAATTCACTAGAGATTGAGATGCAGAAACCAGAAATGTAGAAACCACACCTGAAAGTGCTCGGGAGCTGCTGGCAGCTGGAGTCAGCCAGGTGGTCCTCTCCTCGCTCGAGCCCAGCATCCCGAGGACACTGCCTGGCCCACGCACCCATGTGTGCATGCTTCCTGTAACCTACAGGAGCACAGGTATTGAGCTCTGACAAATTTGGATTAAAATCATGGAGCCATCAGTTAGCATCTACGGATACTCCAACTAACTATTCACCCTCCCTAACTAAGCCTGAAGTGTCTTCATCGGAAAAATGGAGTGTTCTACACTTTTGGGGGAAGTGTACATAGGGTGCTTGGCTCAAAGTGTGGTGTCTAACAAGGGTTTAAGAATACCTTGGGGTAATGCTACACACGTTGGTTTGATTCACCATATGGGTTAAGTAAAATTTATCCCTCTGAGGACAATCATTTTTCTTATTCCTAGCTTTAATCATTCAATCATTCATTCATGCATGCAATCATTTATTCAACTATTTACTGAATACCTATTTTGTGCCAGACACTGTTTTATGTACTAGAGATATTGTTGCAGAGAAAATATAGAGTCATTATTCTTATGGAGCTTACATTCTAGTAGTGAGTGTCAGACAAAACACACTTAAACAACATAGAGCATATCAATATGTACATTTAATGATGTGATGCTTTGTTTTTTTCCCATAATTGTTATTTTAATCAATGGTCAATTCAATAACCAATGGTATCTTAGAAGTTAGAAAACGCCATATGTTCATTTGTTTATTAATTAATCACAGTATTTCTGGGGAATTTTTGCAAATCATAGCAAAAAGCAATTCTGAAACCTCCTATTTCAGAATTGGACTGAATCCTAAGCTTCCATAAGCTATTTTAATCCTCTCAACATCCATCTGAGATAGATATTACCCCGCTCCCTGATTTTACAATGCAGGAGATAGTTTAGGAGGGTTCACAGATTGTAATAGACATTTTCTGGGTTTGGTTATGTTTTGTTCTTTGCCCAGCACCAATTTTCTCTCCAGGGGATATTGCCATTATATGCATAATATATATATATAATCAGTGATCTCTATGGAAGGTGTCCTGCCTCTTAATGTGGAGACATGCTCGTTGACCCTGAACGTCAAGGTAAAGACACTGACCCAACCTAAGCAACAGAATCTCTCATTAAAGACTCTGAATGCTGTGGGAGAGAGAAAAAGACAATCAGAAACCAGAGCCCCGCAGCATGGCCTTGACTGTCAGCTGGGCCTGTGCCCGGCTGTAAGGTGCCCGGGTCCCAGCCACAGAGCACTCCTTGGCTTTCGTTTCTGCTGCCCTTATTTCTGCTGGATCTCCCAGCCTGATGTGCCAGCCTTCCTGGCAGTCCTCTCAGATGCCTGATATCCTT
The DNA here is from genome assembly GCF_003369695.1 of Bos indicus x Bos taurus. NCBI lineage: Eukaryota > Metazoa > Chordata > Mammalia > Artiodactyla > Bovidae > Bos > Bos indicus x Bos taurus. Next base: position 78,305,867 of record NC_040090.1, on the reverse strand, counting down.
TCAAAACTGAATTATCCAAACAGATTTTCATAGCTTGAAACTTAATAACACTAACTAATAATACATTTAGAAAGTGACCAAGTCAATATTTAATTTTAGGTCTGTCTAAAAACAGAACCCCTTAAGTAAGTCAACTGGGCAAGCAGTAATTTATTCAACAATTATTCATCATATGCACAGCAGGCACCATCTCAGCAACCTAAATGCTGAGGATTTACTAAAACCCCTATGGAATCAAGGGCTTCCCAGGTGGTGCTAATGGTAAAGAACCTGCCTGCCAATACAGGAGAGTTAAGTGATGTGGGTTAGATCCCTGGGTTGGAAAGATCCCTTAGCATAGGAAATTACAACCCACTCCAGTATTCTTGCCTGGAGAGAGAAGGCAAGAATCCCATGGACAGAGAAACCTGGTGGGCTATAGTTCATGGGGTCACAAAGAGTCAGACGTGAGTGATCACACCATGGAATTGAATTCAGTGAGAGTCTAAAAAAGAGCAATTATTTGCAGTGAACTTTATTCTATAATTTGAAATACTTAGCCCCTTATATTAGTGGTATATGGAAACCTAAGTTCTGTATAAACTTTCTACAACGTCTGCAGGATCCCCAAAAATCAACCCAAACATCAGTAAACATGAAACAGATTATCAGCCTCCAATCTGCATATTATTTTTATCACCCAATTTTTCTACAGATACTGTGCTTTCCACATTTCTCTGTGATATGGTCTCTCATTTCATTACCTTTTAGTCCTTGACTTGCTTTGATATGAACTTTTTAGGTTGGAATGATTTGGATTTAACTTAGACTTGACACAAAAACGGTAGAAAGCAAATTTTTTCTCCTCTGTGAAGAGAGAAAATACCTAGAAATTATCAGCTTTTGTTCTTAACAATCAAAGGGTCGTACTTGAGAGTATTGAGATTTATTAAGCTCATGCAAATGAAAACTGGATGCTGGAATCTTCTAGAAATATCTAGATCATACCTTGTATTAGTTGATCAGTTGTGTCTGACTCTTTGTGACCCTAGGGGCTTTGGCCCACCAGGCTCCTCTGTCCATGGAATTCTCCAGGCAAAAATACTGGAGTGGATAGCCATTCCCTTCTCCAGGGCATCTTCCCAACCCAGGAATCGAACCCAGGTTTCCTGCATTGCAGGCAGATTCTTTACCATCTGAGCCACCAGGGACGCCCAGATCATACCTTATAAGCAGTTATTTTCCTCAATTTGTATCCAAAAATGGAATTTTGTAAACTCTTTGGAGTTCTGGAAATGAGAGCATTTTCTCTCAATTGGTCCAGAATTTCCTGCTGCCATCCCTCCACTTCCTGTCTGCACTGGACCATCATGATAAACTGGAACAGTAGTGTGGGGAGAAAACAGGGGAATGAGATGATCAAACGGAGGGAAGTTTCAAGGACTCATTCATTCTTTGTTCTTCAATTGTGGCAGCTGTTATGAAGTTATAGTATTAAGTAGTACTGTAGAAGATAGGAGAACATATAGATGGAAATTTTGAATGATTATTGTAATGTCTTTCCCTTTCCTCAGACCAAAAAGTGGCAATGAGTATATGTGTGTGTGTTCATTTATTCATTTGTAAAACAACCTTAAGTGAGACTTGTATCATTCATTCTTCAAGGAACAATATAATTTAGTTAGTTGAACTAGCCTACTGGATCTGTGATTTTCTTTTTTCTTCTGAGGATCATGTTTTGTGTATCTCACAGCATATGACAGAGATAATGTTCATATGTATAACACATTCTCATTGAGCACCCGGGATTATTCACCAAACCCCCATACACGGCTTGTAACTCCACTATTTTCTCTTCATGTAGGAAAATATATCACCATGCAACAGAGCAAGAGAGAGAGAGAGAGATCACCTAGGAATAACCTTGAATCTAATCATACTTATTCTGAAATCTAAGTAAGACATTCACATATTTTTATCTATCACCTAACAAATATTAGTGTTAAGTTATTTGCAACAGACTTCACAAATGACTTTAAATACAAGAAATGCCACACTGCTGCAGATGGCAAGGGTGATACTGTATACTGTCTGTGACCAGGATGTTTTGGCATTTTGTATATATTGTTCACTTCATCCCATATTTCATAATCCTGTTTGCTCAATTACTCCAATGGTTTTCCAAGCATGCATCAGAATAACCTGCACAGCTTGTTAAAACGTATCTCCTACATGTGTACCCCAGTGTTCATCACAGCACTGTGTATAATAGCCAGGACATGGAAGCAACCTAGATGTCCATCAGCAGATGAATGGATAAGAAAGCTGTGGTACATATACACAATGGAGTATTACTCAGCCATTAAAAAGAATACATTTGAATCAGTTCTAATGAGGTGGGATGAAACTGGAGCTTATTATACAGAGTGAAGTAAGCCAGAAAGAAAAACACCAATACAGTATACTAATGCATATATATGGAATTTAAAAAGATGGTAATGACAACCCTGTATGCGAGACAGCAAAAGAGACACAGATGTATAGAACAGTCTTTTGGACTCTGTGGGAGAGGGAGTGGGAGGAAGATTTGGGAGAATGGCATTGAAACATGTATAATATCATATAAGAAATGAATCGCCAGTCCAGGTTCCATGCAGGATACAGGAAGCTTGGGGCTGGTGCACTGGGATGACCCAGAGGGATGGTATGGGGAGGAAGGTGGGAGGGGGATTCAGGATTGGGAACATGTGTACACCCATGGCAGATGCATGTTGATGTATGGCAAAACTAATACAATATTGCAAAGTAAAAAATAATAATAATAAATAAATAATTTAAAAAAAATTTTTTTAATAAAACATATCTCCTGGGCCCCCGTCCCAGAGTTTCTGATTCAGTAATTCTGGGTGGGGCCTGAGAATTTACATTTCCAACAAGTTTCCTAGTAATAGTTATGCTACTGGTCTAGGAACTACATTTTGAGATTCATTGATTGAGTCATTCATATATCCATCAGTCAAACCAGGCTATCCTAAAGGAAATCCACCCTGAATAGTCACTGGGAGGACTCATGCTGAAGTTGAAGCTCCAATACTGTGGCCACCTGATGTGAAGAGCTGACTCCTTGGAGAAGACCCTGATGCTAGGAAGGACTGAAGGCAGGAGGAGAAGGGAGTGGCAGAGGATGAGATGGTTGGACGCCATCATTGACTCAATGGATATGAGTATGAGCAAGCTCCAGGAGATGGTGAAGGACAGGGGACCTGGCATGCTGCTGTCCAGGGCATCACAAAGAGTCAGATACAACTGGGCACATATATTCAAAAAACATTAATTAAAAGCCTACCTGGTGCCTGGTATCAAAGTAAAAAGATGAACATTATTTTGTAAGAGCTGATGTCTACTGAGCATTCTGTTTTGTTAAGACCTGATTTACTCCTTTATAACAATTCTTCAAAGTAGGCACATTTTCCCCCGTTTTCTCAGGAAAAATTACATAGCTGAAAAAGATTAAGTAACCTGCTCAAAGTCATATGGACAAGTGTCAGAACTAGCATTTGAACCCAGATCTACTGGATGCAAGTGGTGCCCACAGACATCATGCTGCCTGCTCTGCTACCTCTGTAATGTGACAAGCTTGCACACAGCATTAGTTAGTCTTTTGCAGATTAAAACAAACTGATGTTCAGAGGTTACATAACTTGTCCAAAATCACACAGCTAGAAATTTAATCTCTATTTGATGCCAAAGTGATTTTGCACCATTTCTGCATGCTATCTTTAAGTCACGATCCATTTAAATCAGAGCCAGGAACAAGAGGATGACTCTAGTTAACCAGAATGCACAGAGAATGCAGAATTTAATATTTCAGTTAACAAAGAACATCTCTCTTGCGCTAACTTATTCAAAAGCTTTCTAACAATTACCAGTGTACCTTGCAACCTAAGTCAGCACAGAATAATGTACTGTTTCCTTGATGACTCAGGATCTTACGTGTCCCAGCAGCATCGTTATAAGCGGCATTCGTTTCTGAGAAATGTCCAAGTGAACGCAGAAGAAGGTGATAGGGGTGAGCGTGTGGGGAGCCCAGAATTACTGAGGACAAATTAAAGTATATTCTATTCCTTTACCTTTCCTGCAAGTAGAATGGACAAGGCCCCAAATTGAGACTTATCAAAGGTTTCACTTGAGATGGGTTCAGATTAATCATGTCTACTCCAATTCGTGGAATTATTAATAGCTGACAAAATGCATTAAAAGTGATTGTTTTTCCTCCTTTTGCCACTTGATAAATGGCAAAGAATGAAGCTTTCCCTGACTCCTGTGTCCTACTGTGTTACCCCATCATCAGGGGAGAAAGGAGCTGTATAATTACCTTTTGAGACATGAATCATCCTTACTCTGAGGGCCCAGACCTGTTTGACTCTATAAAAGCAGCTCAAGGTTGAAGTGCAAACATGCACTGTCTCGCGTCCCCCAGGGTTACTATAATTACCGATCCACCAAGAGGAGATGAAGATGCTCCCTGCATCTGGCCTTGCTGTCCTCCTCGTCACCGCTCTGAAGTTTTCCACCGCAGCCCCCTCCCTACCTGCAGCCTCCCCCAGGACCTCAAGGAACAACTACCGCCTTGCACAGGTTGGTGAATCTTTGCACAATTCCCTCTTCCCCCTCCTGCCCCAGAAAATCTAAAGAGGATAATAATAAGAAAATCAGGAATATCTGTTGTGGTTTTGAAATCATCTTCTAAGTCCACTGAAGCCTGATGGATACGATTCCCTGTTCAGCTAAGACTGGTGTCTAGTACACGCTGAGTGTCTGTGTTGCAAGATTGCATAAATAAAGGAATGAATATCTATCCAGATATTTTGCTGCACACAGAATTTGAGGGGGCTTGCAAAAATACAGGCATTACAGAAAGACAAAAGAAGTGTTTGAGGAACAACGTAGAAGGAAAACTATAAGAAAAATAAAAAACAAAGTGTAAGATTTGCACAGTAGCTGCTGCTGCTGCTGCTAAGTGGCTGCAGTCGTGTCTGACTCTGTGCGACCCCATAGATGGCAGCCCACCAGGCTCCCCCGTCCCTGGGATTCTCCAGGCAAGAACACTGGAGTGGGTTGCCATTTCCTTCTCCAATGCATGAAAGTGAAAAGTGAAAGTGAACTCGCTCAGTCGTGTCCGACTCTTAGCGACCCCATGGACTGCAGCCCACCAGGCTCCTCCATCCATGGGATTTTCCAGGCAAGAGTACTGGAGTGGGGTGCCATCGCCTTCTCCACTGCACAGTAGAGGTGGGTTGCAAATTTAGTGCTAAGATTCCTAACAGTCACAACAGAAAGATTTCCTGTGTTCATTTTTCAGAAAAATGGCTTTTATACTCAGGGCAAATTTGATCAAAATTTGAAACGAACCGGCCAACCCACTTCTCATGCCAAGGTCTTTCCTCTCCAAAGCATATTCCCAAAGTCCCTTATTTACTTACACTTTCTGTATCTTTCTCTTTCAAAATCTCTCCCAACTGACTGTTGGCAAGGATTGAATACAAATAATTCATTCAGCATACCAGAATTCCTTCAAAGACTAAGAGTGATTCAAAGTGATTCAATGTATATTTGCTTCCAAGCGTTTTTTGGGTGTTTTTTTTGGGGGGGTGGGGGTGGTGGGAGGGATTTTTTTGCTTTTGTTTTTTTTTACATTTAAAATAAAGATGTCAAATTTTAGCCTAAAGAAATAAACCTTCAATGGAGGAATTTCCAACGTTCGTGAAAGGTGTGTGGTGAGACGTTTTTGCACCAAGGCCTCTGTTTTGTGTATCTGTCACAAAGACAGCATACTTGTGATTGCAGCCCTGCTGGGGATTGCTTTCCTACCTGCCAGGCTACACTCGTGGGCTGCTTCTTCTGTACACACCGCGTGGCCCTACTGATGGCTCATGCCACTCTTGCTTTCTAACTGATCAGTCCCCCTGCCACACCGGTCGTTCAATGTTTTGAATATCAGCTCTCCGTATAAACAGCACAGTGGGTGCCGAGTACAGAGCAGTCGAGTTGAACGTTCTTTGATTTGAAACCACTTTCAGACGAACTAAATTCTAAATAACATATCTCAGAATATTACCTGGGTCTATTTCCAATCGTATTTTGCCACCAGCCTTTGCCTCCCTTCTCCTGACATGTGATTGTCGCTTACCCAGTTTCATGCCACTGGACCTCCAGAAGGAGTGTCATACTGAGGTTAGAACTGATCTGGTGGCTGAAAAACCATGGTTTTGTCCAGGTTCAGATAAGCTATGGTCGTCGGGCCCAAACCGGCCACCCTTGTTTGTTTACAAATCATCTTCTGCATTTGTACCGCAATGGTGGAAATCACGTGATGAAACAGAAAATATTAATTATCGGACCTTTCAGAAAACAGTTAACTGACCCCATAGTGGTCTATGCAGGAATAAGGCCAGCCAGCCTTGAAAGAAATCTGTCCTTGCTAAGAGTATTAGGAAAGAATTAGGTGTTCTTGGAATGTTAGGGGTCTCTAGTGACCCCCTGGGGCTTCTCTGGTGACTCAGATGGTAAAGAATCTGCCTGCAGTGTGGAAGACCTGGGTTTGATCCCTGGGTGGGGAAGATTCCCCAGAGAAGGGAATGGCCTGGGAAATCCCGTGAACAGAGGAACCTGGAGGGCTACAATCCATGGGGTTGCAGAGTCAGACACGACTGAGTAACTTTCACAGTGACCCCTTACCCTTTCTCTCCAAAGCAAGTCAGCCCCCTTCAGTTTCTCTTACGACATACTTTGAAAGACCTTCTACCGAGGATCAAGGAAACTTGTTGACACCTGGCAAACAGGCCTTCTCCTGCCTGCAGGGGCCCTAGGCGTCAGCTAGGAAGGAAGGAAAGGGTATCACTCTTCAGCAGGCTGGTATGATCTAGGCAAACCTCCTACGTGCATCCCAATGACTAGAAAGAATTACTGTCCCACCTTATAGTTTAAAGAAATAGCTAACAACTCAGGCAACAATACAACAAATGAAATGACATGAAAATAGACTTATTTCATAAAACAGCTTAAGTTTATTCATTTACCAATTATTTATTGAATGGCTTCCCTGATAGCTCAGTTGGTAAAAGAATCCGCCTGCAATGCAGGAGACCCCGGTTCGATTCCTCAGTCGGGAAGATCCGCTGGAGAAGAGATAGGCTACCCATTCTGGTTTTCTTGGGCTTTCCTGGTGGCTCAGCTGGTAAAGAATGCCCCTACAGTGCAGGAGACCTGAATTTATCCCTGGGTCAGGAAGATCCCCTGGAGGAGGGAAATGCTACCCACTCCAGTATTCTGGCCTGGAGAATTCCATGGACTGTATAGTCCATGGGTCGCAAAGAGTCGGATACGACTGAGCAACTTTCACTTTCACCCTTTCACTTACTATGCTATGTGCCAGGGTTTGTCCTAAGCAGTGGAGAAACATCAGTGAACAAAACAAGTAAAGTTCCTATTCTTCCAGCACTGACATGGGCATGACGGAGGAGTGGGAAGAGCTGGGAGGAGACAAGCCAGGCAATCAATAAGTGTCCATGTGATATTAAAAAATAAATTTACCAGGATGATAGAGAGTTACTAGGGCCCTGGAGGGGGAGAGGGGCATTCTCACCTGAGTAGTCCAGGAAGGCTTCTCTGAGGAGGGGATATTTGCAATGAACCTGAACTCTGTAAAGAACTATGTGGACCTGAACTTCTTGGTCGTGTGAAGATCTGGAGACAGAGCTGTCAAAGCAGAGGAAAGAGTATGAATGCAGCAGCCGGGGCAGCAGGCCAGATTGCAGGAGGACACCGCTGAGTCCAGAGTCAGGCCAGCACATACCGGGGCCTGGGCCTCCACCCTGCTCGCTTCTCTCTCGATCGCTCACCAAGAGCGGGCAAACGGTTCCCTGTGCCTGGGAACTCCAGGCAGGAAATGTTTCCAAGTGCTAGTCACTTCTTCCTCCAGGAACACAATAGTCTATTCTTGAAAAGATAAACAGGTTTGTAATTGATTTATTTCATGCCCACTTGTATCTTTTCAATTCTTATTGGCTATTTATCACAAAGGCTTAGAAAATGATGAAATAATTAGTCTCATCATCCAGAGTTTTAGCCTATTGTTTGTTTGTTTTTAAATAGTAATATCAATATGACATTTAATACAGGCTGTTAATTTGTCCTTAAAATAATAGAAGCTTTTATTATCACATTATTATGAACTTATGGAGAAGGCAATGGCAACCCACACCAGTATTCTTGCCTAGAGAATCCATGGACAGAGGAGCCTGGTGGGCTGCTGTCCATGGGGTCGCACAGTCGGACACGACTGAAGCGACTTAGCAGCAGCAGCAGCAAGCAGCATTATGAACTTAAAAGTTGAAGAAACTAAAAAAACTTCCAAATACAGATTGTTAAATTCAGGTGCCTTTACTACCCTTTTACTTTCTGTGCATAAAGATATTTTAAAATTACCATTATACTCAAATTTTGGTTCCTTCTTTTTTGTATTATTAAATCATAATAAAATTTTAATGTTTATATATCCATAAACATCATGTTTAAAAGTGACAAATATTTCAGAAAATAAGTGAGCTATAATTTGTTCCATTTATATAGTTGGATACATGGAATATTTCCATGTGAATAAGATTTCTGTGAACATCTTTGTACATCAGCTTAATTTAAAGGATTATTTTTTCAGGATAGATTTCCAGAAGTGGAATTAATGAGTAAAAGGATATGAACATGTTAAAGTCTTTCGATATATTTCAAAGCATTTTCACACTGAGCATCTCATTGGATCCTCACCTTGGTGTGGGAAGGCTAGACACTGAACCCATCTCATAGATGAGAAAACTGACACCAAAAGAAATTACAGGAATTGCCCACACTTTTTAGAACCTAGGATTTATCACACAGATGAAAATTCACACAGTTGCATTTCTGTGACTTTGCCAAAACAGAAAGAAATGTTGAAGACATCATATCTTGATGTCTTCATCAAGAAGAACTTGATGAACTTGAACTTCACCTTCTCTTGAGGAGCACTTAAATCTGAGCTTTAAGCTCCTTCCTCCTGGGAGGGACACTCGGAAGGCACACTCAGTAAGAGCTGGGCGGGATGAGAGCTTCTGGGCCTGTTCTCCAGGCCTCTGCTATTCTAATTTCTGGAAAGAGGATCACCCAAACACCAGCAGCAGGCTCCTGTGGTTTTACCAGTGGGGATGAGGAGGTGGAGGCATGTAGGACAGTTCTGGGGAAGCCTCAAATCCTTGGCCCAGATGATCCCACAACCAAGAGCTGAGCCAACAGCACGCAAGTGTTAGAACAGAACACACAAATCTAAGTGTGCACCTTTGTGCCTAACTGAACATTTTGACTCTGGAGAGCATGCTAAAACCTCGTCAGTAACCTCATCGGTAACCTCGTCGGTAATTTTAGCAATAAAGTGCACAGAAAACATTGGCCTCTCTGTACCTCGGAACACCTGATAATTCTTCAAAGAAGCATATTTGCTATATTTTGCCTAAAGGATAGGACCTCAAATTGTAACTGAACATCCACCCTGTGTCTGGAACTGGGTCAGGCCACAGCCGTAGCTGTGAAGGCATCATCATGCCCAGCAGGGAGGACCGTGAGGCCCCCGGGTGGGAGTGATGAGAAGGCCGTGGACTGTGTGCACAGCGGCCGGTGCTTCCTCGTGTAGGAGCCGCGTCCTGCGGGAGCACCCAGCGGGGAGCAACTCACCCGCTCACTTCAGCAACCAGTCCTCGTGCTCTAAGGAGAAATCGTTTCTGATTCTACCTTTACTTCATTGAAGATGGTTTGCATCCTGTTTACTATCACTGGCCTTAAACTTCTTGAGCTGCAGGCCTAGCCTCTTGTGCGCATTTTTAAGAAGAACCATTTTATTGTAAAAATTTTATTGCTATACGTTCATAGCAAACATATATATATATAACATATATGATTTTAAAAGTATTATTCTTAATTCCATCACCAACATATCAGAACTGTTAATCCCTTAGTCTGTATTTTTCAAAATACTTTCTATGACTCAGGGCTGGGACTAGGACAAAGGACTGCTGAAGGTTAGATCCTATCTTTATTTAAAATTTTAATATTTTTTCCACCATGAATTTTTTTGTCTTTTTAAGTTTTTTCCCAAAAATATTGCATTTGATATTATTTTTCTGGATCACTGTTTTTGGCAGCTCCCACCCACTTCCTCACCTCATCCTAGTTTATCACTGTATGTCTGTGTGTATTCATATGCACATATTTCTATTTACAAACTTGGCTTGTACTATAATAATAATAGTGATAAATCCCTTTTCACTTAATGCATAGTAAGCATCTTCTTCAGTTCAGTTTAGTCGCTCAGTCATGTCTGACTCTCTGCAATCGCATGGGCTGCAGCACGCCAGGCCTCCCTGTCCATCACCACCTCCCATAGTCTACTCAAACGCATGTCCAGTGAGCTGGTGATGCCATCCAACCATCTCATCCTCTGTCGTCCCCTTCTGCTTTCAATCTTTCCCAGCATCAAGGTCTTTTCAAATGAATCAGTTCTTCGCAGCTGGTGGCCAAAGCATCTTCTTATGGGACTATATTTTGTGAAATGAAAGTCAGAGTTTAGAATGTAACTGTAACACATACTCTAACAGGAAACAAAATATTTGAAATTTAAACAGCCTCAGAATATATGGAGCACAGAGCTCCACACAGAGGTCACCTCTAAAGAGTGTAATTCAGACTCACCACGAGCCTTGTATGACTACAGCATCTGCTTGAGCAAACAGAATAGCTCAGAGAATCAAAGTCATCTTGCCAAAAGAATTAGAAAAAAAAGAAACATAAATGTGCATATCGGATAGCTTAATGAGACACGGAAATGAAAGCAAATAGTCACACCTCTGTTCAGGGCACCTCTCCTGGGTTCCAGGGCTCCCTCACCCTTTTTCTCCTCTTGGGTTCTCATCTCACTAAGATTTTACCAAGAACAACCACCAGGGAAGTGAGGTCTGCTCACAAGCAGGCCAAGGACTAAGGGCTGTTTGAGCCCACAGGAAGGACACAGAGCACCTTGTCTAAACAAGTGAGTCTTACTCCTTTTCACTTTTTGCTTAACAATTACAGCTTATGTTGACACAAGAAATCTTTGGGATATAGGAAAGGATAAAGACAAATTGTCACCCATAATTTTATAACTCAGAGAGAAGCAAGATTAATATTCAGACATATTTCCTTCCATTATTTATGTTACTTATGTTCACTGTATTAAATTATATGTGCTAATTACCAATGCATTGATTAGTGTGTTAACTTTAAATGTTAATATACATGCTAACATTATTATTGATATATTAACATACAGATGTAATAAACATGAACGAAATACATATACGTTATATGATTTGGTTTATGTATGAAATTGTGATTATAATCTGTATAAAGATTTCACTTCTGCTCTTCTCAGTGTATTGCCATTATATTGAATCATTATACATGCCACTAAATATTTTCCAAAAACGTGATATTAGCAGAGGCCTAGTATTATTTCATATCAATATATAATAATGTATCTAACACATTCCCTATTGTTAGATATTAAGATTACTTCCAATATTTTATTATTTATACATAAATATATTTAACGAAAATGAATAATACACATAGTTTATATAGAACATAATAAAACACAGTTTCTGAATATAGTTCATATGATATACAAATAATATTATTTATATACAACAAACACCTTATAACATATAAACATTTATGTTTAATAAAATACAGATATAAATCTTTAGCTGCTTTCTGTTTTCCTGAAACAAGTTGGGTGGATGAAATTCCTAGGACAACAGAACACATTAAACCTGCATTTGCATGACTACGTTATTCACTTCACCTAAGAACTCATACAGAGTGTTTTGAGTGATATATTAGGGGTTTTAAGCCTTTAAACGCAAATGAAAACATTATATTTATGACTAATTTTCTAATATTTGCTTCAAGGGACAAAGAGTCAGTCCTAGAAAACCTGCCCCTTGAAAAACACCCCATATATCCCACACACCTGAATTATTTAAAAGTCTCAGCCAGGAAACAGATTGACACCTACTGCTTCACATAAAAGGAGAGACGGCACTATGAGGCCTCACAGAGCTAAGAACTCACTGATCTTACATAGGGTACAATGAAAAGGCAACACTGATAGTTGCTTACAGAGAAATAGGATAGTCTTTATTTTGCAAATTGGTAAAGACTTCAATACAAATAAATGGGCTGTGGGGAAAATGTTCACATTATTTTCTTTCTAATTTTTTTTCCCTCTTAAAATAGCAGGTCATTGTAGAAAAAGCACAAAATGCATGCAAATAAAAAAATCTAAAATCCCACCTCCCAAAGATAATTGTTGTTAATAACTTGGACTTATCTATCTAAGCTTTATCTATGCAAATACATCTAATTTTTTTTTTCCAAAAGTGGCAAATGCTGTGCAGACTGTCTTTAGCATAACAAGAATACTGTCCTGTCTTACCTGAGCATGAGTGTTGCTCAGAGCTTGTGCTGTAGACGTCAGCCTGCCTCTCCGTTTCAGGCGTACCTTGACAAGTATTACACAAAGAAAGGAGGGCCCCAGATTGGGGAGATGGTTGCAAGAGGAGGCAATTCCACGGTTAAAAAGATTAAGGAGCTGCAGGAGTTCTTCGGCCTCCGAGTCACCGGGAAGTTAGACCGAGCTACCATGGACGTGATCAAGAGGCCTCGCTGTGGAGTTCCCGACGTGGCCAACTATCGCCTCTTCCCAGGTGAACCCAAATGGAAAAAAAATACTTTGACATACAGGTAATGAGATCGAGTCTTTCCAAATTCAGAAAGAAATAGCCTCCCTCTCCTTCTTTTCTTTTAAAAGTATCTTCCTTCTGATGTGTATAAAAATCATGACTCGTCCCAATCATAAGAGAGAATGAGAACTTTTTGGTCTACTCCTTAGACACGAGAATTCACGAGAAAACATGACTTCGAGATTGTCATAATGAGTGGCCACTTTAGGTATAACAATTTTACCAGTTTAGAGACAACACGTTTTTCCATATAGAAAATGAATCTTGCCTAACATTTAAAACCTGATGGTACCAACCAGCTTTCTTAAAATAATCTTCTAAATTAGAAGTAAAGCTCACCTAATAAATTAATTTTTATTAATTCCAAAAATAATTTATTGGCAATTTGTTAAATGTCTGCCATAGGCATTCAGTTCTGGAGGTAAAAGGTAAGTACATCACTTTCCCTCGCCTTTTGGGGAGAAATACATGCAAATAGCCGCAGCTCCGCGTGAGAGATGTAAAATCACAAGTCTAAGCAGAGAGCTGTGACAGCATGTGGAGGAGCTACAAGGTCACCCAGGGATGGCCCGTGACATCCGCGCCTGACCCAGCACCTGCACCCCCCCCACCCCGGCCATCCTCCCGTTTCTTCCTGCCGGAGGGGGAACAAGGATTCTGCATCAGCCAAGGGGACTCATCCAGCCAGAACCGACCCCGCACTGTGCTTGGGAGTCTCAGGCCTGAACTCCAACCCCGCAGCCCGCATCCATTTGCGGGGCCAATGCTGGCTTCCTTCCCACTCAGTCCACCTCAGATAGACCGACCGTGGCTCTTCCTAATTATTACAGTGCATTTTACTGTTATCGATGTTCTGTTGGGGAGGTGAGTTACAGGTCTTATCTGTGTGATGGAAATGACCTGCTGCGGCTCATCTAGTCCCAACATCTAGTCCTACCAGGTTCGCTGGTGGCAGGCTGGTAGCTGAAGTTAGCCGTAGTGAAGAGTGTTTCTAACACGGTGATCAGCAAACCCAGCGCGGGGAGGGGGCTGGCTACAGAGCCAGCTGTTACACTGCCCCAGCAGTCTGGTGACTCCTTGTGACCGCTGAGGGCCCAACCCAAGCAGAGATCAGATGATTCCTCTGTTAGTTGCTATGAGCCTCTGAGTCCATAAGGTGGCACTCTGAATACAGCTATTAGTTTCTGCCTCAGTTTAAGAATGCCTCAAAGATCTTTCTTGGCGGGGGGGGGAACACCTAAAAGAAACAGAGCACCCACGAGATTACGAGGTAAGAAAGGAAATTTTTATATAAACTCATGAAATCTTTCCCATCATCTCCTAAACTGTGTCATAGGAAGTTTTCCTAAACTGTGTAAACTTTCCTAAACATTTCCTAAACTGTAAACATTTCCTAGCACATCGTCTATGATTACGTTTGTGCTAAATCACTTCAGTCGTGTCCGACTCCTTGCAACCCCATGGACTATAACCCACCAGGTTCCTCTAGCCATGGGATTGTCTAGGCAAGAATAGCGGTTTCCACGCCCTTCTCCGGGGGATCTTCTCGGCGCAGGGATCAAACCCACTTCTCTTTTGTCTCCTGCATTGGCTGGCGGGTTCTTTACCACTAGCGCCACCTGGGAAGCCATAGTCTGTGATTACGCACAGCAAAGACAAGCTAACTTGGGATTTGAAGTATAGTATTCTTGTGGTAATATTCTCTGGGCAGTCCCCAAAACCCCTCAACACACCCACACTGACCATCCACTTCCTCCTGAACAACTCGCCTTCTCCTCCCCTCCCCTTCTCCAAAAAAAAAAAAGAAACCAGAGACTACCTTAGCTCTGTGAAGCTACTGGATCTCAGAATAACTTCTTTCAACATAGCCCAGAGGACTGAAAGGATTTCCCTGTAGCTCAAACGGTAAAGAATGTGCCTGCGATGCAGGAGACCAGGGTTCGATCCCTGGGTCAGGAAGAGCCTTTGGAGGAAGGGAACGGCAATCCACTCCAGTATTCTTGCCTGGAGATTTCCATGGACAGAGAAGCCTGCTGGGCTATAGTTCGTCAGGTCACAGAGACTTGGACAGGACTGAGCGACTGACATACACACAGAGGACTGAAAGGGCTCCCCAGGTGGTGGCAGTGGTAAAGAGCCCTCCTGCCAAAGCAGGTAGACGTAAGAGATGGGGGCTCAGTCCCTAAGTTGAGAAGATCCTCGGGAGGAGGGCATGGCAACCCACCCCAGTCTTCTTGCCTGGAGAATCCCATGGACAGAGGAGCCTGGTGGGCTACAGTCCATAGGGTCCCACAGAGTAGGACAGACTGAAGCAACTTAGCATGCAGAGGACTGAAAAAGATGAAATATAGCCTAGTGCTTATGTGCATAAACTTTGGAGCCATGAAGAACTGGGCTCAGTTCCTGACTACGCATGAAACATAGAGTGATACTATTACCTCTGAAGGTAGCTGTGAGGGTTACTGGGCATTCCACATTGAAAAGTGCCTGGAACCGGTCCAGCCCTTAGCGTGTGTTCCCAGAACGTTGGCTGTCATCACTGCTGCTGTATCGATCTCTAGACCCTCTTGGCAAGGACCTCTGTCCACGTGCTCTTCCTTTCTGGTCCACCCCTTCTCCATGCCTGTTTTCTCCAGCCCAGCACTCACAGGCCACTATGTGGGGATGGATAACTTATCTACAATATGAGAGAATTTGGGGATGCTAACTATACAAAGCCATGACAAATCACAGATTCATATTATGCTGTGGGAGTGGCAAATTCGGAAAACACTAACTGGTCCCTTTAAGAGTCCTGGTTCCCCCTCTGGACACTCTAGCTGCCTCCTCTTGGACCCAGTTACTGGAGTGAGAGATCTTATTCCTTCCCTCTCAGTTGCTGGGTTTGGCTATTTCCCCTCCTCTCTGTGGGACATGGTCCCCTCCTTTGGAGCCTCTGGGACAACTACTGTTGATTTCTGTCTGAGACTGCACCACCTGCATCAGAATAGCCTGGGACACTTGTTAAAATGCAAATTTCTTGATACACTTGTGTGTTTAACAAGCTTTCTGAGTTGTTATCACAGGTCCTAAACTTTGAGAACAACTGAGTAGGCCCTAAAAAACACTAGCTTTTATTCATTAGTTCATCCATTTAGCAAGTGTTTGCTAAGCACCTATTATGTGCAAGGGCCAGGGCTAGGACCTGGAGAAGGTAGAGTATGTGTCTGGCTCTCAATGTGGGCATTTACGGAATTCACTTCTAAATTTATTCACTTCTAACTCACCCCCACTATTCAACCTGAGCCCAAGTTCCCCCAGGTTTCAATTCCTTACTTCCACCCTTCCTTTATGGCAGCTTAGAATCCCCAGCCCTTGGGTTCCAGAGTGGCACATCCTAGAAAAACACCAACTGTCTCTACCCACTGTATCCAAAAAGCTCTATACTTTTATGCCTTCCAATGTCATTGTCAGAGCAGGACTTGATGAAAGAAAGACTTGAGCCTTTTTCAGCCCAAGTGAGCATCCTTGTGACAAGCTAGCACTTCCTCTTTTAAGATGTACATTATTTTAAGAAAAAACATTCCCCCATGGCCCTGGGGAAAACCTGCTTGTCTTTGAGTAAGAATTTGCAAAACCTCAAAACTCTTTGTCTTTATTTTTTACAATTGAAAAATTTTGGTCTCTTTAGGGGAAAAAGATTCCTTCTCAATTAAAACCGCTTTAGAAAAAATGGACTTCTAGCTACTCATAAAGTTACACAGGTATTATTCTTTCCAATTAGTGATGTATAATAACAACAAAAGTCAAACTGTTTCAGCATCAGAAATCTCAAATTTTTCATTTCACCCCCTTCATTTTTCTTAAGTTAGCATGTTTCAGTAATGTAATAAAGATGAAAGCAAAATAAGAATTATTAATTTGGAGAAAAACCTATAAATTGTAGATTTATGGTCACTATTTTTATCACTATTTTTATTTTCAATATGAACTAGACATAACTTTCACTTTCCTCACTTAGGACCACTTGTTAAAAGGAAAACGTGTTGCTTCTGTATTGACAGAATATCCAAATACACCCCTTCCATGACCCCTGCGGAAGTGGACAGAGCCATGGAGATGGCCCTGCGGGCCTGGAGCAGCGCCGTCCCTCTGAACTTTGTCAGAATCAATGCGGGCGAAGCAGACATTATGATCTCTTTTGAAACCGGAGGTACTGTGGTGCTTCCTGGATTTTGTCTATTACTCCAGAGGAAAAATATTTCAGTACTTTTCCTCATACAATGTTTAATCCATGTGACCAGCACGCTCCTTCTCAGAACTGTGAAGGGCAGAGGCCAAGATAACGGCAAAGTCATGACCTTTATTTAGTCAGAAAACAGAGCCAGGGGAGTTCTCCACATGCTGAGCTACAGAATGGACTTGGCATAGCCCATTTTCGCTGTGGCATTGCCCCGTCAGGGACGAGTTCTGTCAGGTTTAGCTCCTCTATGGCTGGGAGGCCCTCTGACCTCACCCCAGCCCCATGATGGTGTCCATCACTCCCCTTCATATTAGCCAAGGATCTGCCCCTCTGAATCCTCTCTAAGGGTCAGTCCCACAGAGCTCCTGCAGCTTTCCTGGGCAGTGGAGGTTAGGAGGGCGGCTGCCGCTGCTGTCTGGCCCACACTTCAGACGCCTGTTGGTGGAGTTGCCAGGCCTGCCACCAGCCTGCAACACTCCGTCCCTCACTTGCCCCTGTTTCAGAGAAACGGGTCTAGAAGTAAATGAAGGAAAGGCCGTTTAAGTCCTTTCCCTCTCAGCTTTCTCAGAGTCAAGGTGAGTATCCCCACCTCTTTCCCTCCACAGATAACCTTTCTAAGTGTCCTCTTTAAAGTCTTTATCCTGATTTTAATCTGATGTCACTGGGGAGAGACATGCATAGAAGCTGGGAGAGAGGACCAAGCAAGTCCTGAGCCGGAGCCCTTCAGAGGTGGCCCTGGGGTGACTGGCCCATGGTAGGTCTCGACCCTCCCACAGGGTCAAGGCCACCCCCAGGGAAGCAGCAGGGTGGTGTGGCTTGGGGCAGATTTGGGGGTGACAGAGTTAACATCTGGCTCTCTCTTGATCTTTCAAGCTGGCTCTGTTCCCTAAAACAAGTGGACTGGGCACTCTGCTGCCATTTAACCAGGACCTCAGGGCATGTACTGATTAAACAACACTGCCCTGAAACTTGCGGAGAAGGCAATGGCACCCCACTCCAGTACTCTTGCCTGGAAAATCCCATGGGCGGAGGAGCCTGGTAGGCTGCAGTCCATGGGGTCGCTAAGAGTCGGACATGACTGAGCGAATTCCCTTTCACTTTTCACTTTTATGCATTGGAGAAGGAAATGGCAACCCACTCCAGTGTTCTTGCCTGGAGAATCCCAGGGACGGGGGAGCCTGGTGGGCTGCCGTCTATGGGGTCACACAGAGTCGGACACGACTGAAGTGACTTAGCAGCAGTAGCAGCCCTGAAACTTGGGGAATGGCACACCAGAACTTTGTTTTGTTGGTTTTAAATAAAACAAGGTATTCTCACAAAAATCCTGAAAATCTGTGAAATGTATTCTATAATATCCTTCATTTTATTCTTCCTCCTTTCCTATTATTTTGTAATGAACTTTTAAGTAAATATAGATACTAAAACAAAAGCCTATTAAGCTTTAAAAGCTGCAATTTTATAAATACTTCTGTTGCTTTCAGGAGTTTTATGCATGAAAGTATAGTAAAATTACAGAGAAATTTTCTTTCTTCTTTTGACATGTCCTTAAAATATATTGGGCTATACAAACAGAAAGCACACGCTTGTCCAATTTACTATCATCGTCTTAGCCAGATCGTATTTTTGTTTTGTTTTTTTGTTAGCAATTTTTTTTACATATACATGATATACAATGTTGTGTTAGTTTTAGTTGTACAGCAAAGTAATTCATATATATATATATATATATGTTCTTTTTCAGATTTTTCCCCCTTATAGGTTATTATACTATACTCAAAAATGTTGAGTATAGTTCCCTGTGTGATATAGTAGTTCATTGTCAGTTACCTATTTTATACATAGAAATGTGTATATGTTAATCCCAAACTCCTAATTTGTCCCTCCCTCACTGCCACCCCCTAAATAATACATTGAAATCACTCTGCCAACATGTGTTCACAGTCCAGTGAGTGGATAAGATGGTGGCTGAATAACCATCTGCCTCTCTCCTTTTGTAATCTGCAGCATGGTCATAGTCTATAGTAGGCCATGTGCCAATTAATAGTGCAACAAATACAATAACGAAAGAACATTTTTTTTTAATTTTTAATGCTTACTATCTTTAAAATACAAAATATTGCTTTTATTATTTTAATAGATCACTCACTGGTATGTGAGATTCCTCTTATAAAAAATGAATATTGAAAAGTAAATCTATTTGTATGAGAAATACCAATGCTATTCAAAAAGTTATCCATTCCCTGTGATATTATGTACCCCTCAAAATTTGCTAGAAGGACTAAATCCTGTTGGCATTTTGCCCCATATGTCTAGATCACGGGGATTCCTATCCATTTGATGGGCCTCGAGGGACTCTAGCCCATGCATTTGCACCTGGAGAAGGCCTGGGAGGAGATACACATTTCGACAATGCTGAGAAGTGGACTATGGGAACGAATGGTATATATGCACAATTCACCATAACCTGGAAAATATTGTACCTTCTTCTGGGCCTCCATCATGAAACCTTGAGGTTCAACGTCCCAAGCCACCCTTTAACTAGGGGGGCTGGCTAGGAAAAACAAGTAAGCCAAAAATCCAAAAGGGAACACCATAAGGGAAAAGAACCACCCTCAATTGTGCTGTAGATTTGTCTGATCTCTAGTTCACAGGGTATAATCGCGAGAAACAGCAATACCCTACGCAACACACAGCAGTATTTTTCTTCAACTGCATAGTATTTTTTGTTTCTTACCTGTACTTGGAAATAGGCTACGTTCAGAAATGACCTAAGAAGAATTAGTACTTTACTGAGAAGTACAATGGGGATGGGTTAACATTTCTAGAATATCTGCATGTCATCTAGAAATCTCCAGTGTGAAACATGGGTGGATAAAAGAGAGCAGACAGGGAGCCAGTAAAGCATGCATGGACTAAATCTAGGTATTACAGCCACTGTTAGTGCTAAAGCCCTTCTTTACGGAGCACCATTGACCATGAACAAAATAAATCGATTTACATTTCCATCATCCCCTACCCCAATCCCCTCCTTGCCAAGGAGGGAAGAACTAGGCTAAAGTCAGCAAAGCTAAGGGCCAGAACACCCTACCAACATTATAATAACCCAGGTCTGAAAAGAAAATGAATGAACTATGATTTGGCATAAATTCTCCTGTGAAGACAGGAAATAGTGAAAATAAAACTCTGTGTTGATGCTGTCTTTTCCTCTCTCATATCATCCAGGTTTCAATTTATTCACCGTTGCTGCTCATGAGTTTGGTCATGCACTGGGCCTGGCCCATTCCACAGACCCGTCAGCACTGATGTACCCAACTTATAAGTATCAGAATCCCTATGGGTTCCGTCTCCCCAAGGACGATGTGAAGGGGATCCAGGCACTGTACGGTACAACCGCTACACTTTTTTGACTACAGACTCTGAAAGTGACAGGCATTTGGTTTCATGGCAAAGTGTATCCTGCCAGCCATTAACCTGCATAGGTGAAGATTAAGCTAGAAACCGCAGCCCCAACTATCCCCTCTTAGGAAGAACTTATTTACCATATATGAGTATTGCTTTCTTTTGTAAGATGAATATTTAAATTTTACGTCTTTCCTCCAGAACATATTGTTCCCTCGATGGCCATAGAAAATACAATCATTTGTGTGTATTTTGAGTGTTGATCAGGGGTTAGATATTGGAAAAGGGTGGATTTTTTTATAGTTCATATATATAGTGTTTATCCATTTGCAAATAAGTGACCTTATCTCGGGGCTTCCCTGGTGGCTCAGACAGTAAAGAATCTGCCTGCAGTGCAGGAAATCCAGGTTTGATCCCTGTATCAGAAAGATCCTCTGGAGAAGGGAATGGACCTTATCTTCCTAAAAATAGTAATGATGATGGTAATAACTGTACCATTTAGTCATATAGCCAGTCTGCAGTTTCCAAATCATGGTCATCAGTATGTGATGACCTCATCACTAGCCTGAGGGATGTAAAATGTTTTCTGCATTTTATAGTTGAGAAAGCTGAGGCTCAAAGACAGTAACTATCCCAAATTATCAAAATTATCTGAAATGTTAGTATTCTTTTAAAGATGATAAAGGATTATTAGGAACTCTATATCCCATTTTCCTAAACAGAAAGACAAGTCCATTCATCCATGAGAAGAAATCTTGAAACATCACTAGACCTTGACATTTTGTCTGTTTGATGGGTAAAATGCTGGAGAATCTAGGAAGCTGCCTTTCCCGTAAGCCTCAGAACCTGCTCATTCAGCATTTACTTGCAAGTACACCTGCTCTTCCACTCAGCCTAGAGAAGGGCCTGTAGAACCCAGCTCCTCCTGCCTTCCCGCATCTGGCCAGTTCATCTGTTGTTTAGACTTAGGTACACACAGCTGCAGTCAGATTTCACCTGAGGCACAAAAAAGACAAATTTCATCCCAAGAAGTGTTCAGCCAGCTGTTTCCCTTCAGAGTGGGGTCTATGCCAGTTCTGCTTCTCTCTTGAGTGACAGGAAAAAAAAAAAAACAAAACTGTGAATCTCTCCATATAACAAGCTAGGGCTCCAGTGTAAAACCCTTCCTGTGGTTATCAGGGAATGCTTGCTCAGTCACTAAGTCATGTCCGACTCTTTGTGACCCCATGGACTGCGGCTTCTGTCCACAGAATTCTCCAGATGAGAATACCGGAGTGGGTAGTCATGCCATTCTCCTGTGGCCCCCAAGAGGAACCCACTCCAGATCTGTGCCTACCCTTTATGGGTCTTTTTGCCCTGGAGCATCACCACCACTCTGACAGCCACTGTTCCTCAGCCAGGAGAGGAAGTTTATATTTTGACAAGGCTGTTTTTCCACAAGTGGACAAAATACAGAAACATGGTTTTATATCGCCGAGAGGCACAAGCCTCACCTACTGCTGACCACCTTACCACCCTGAGCTTCAGCAGAGTGCTTGGAGGATTAAGAAGTGTTCAAAAACTGGCAGCGTGTTTCTGATCCGACCAGTTTCCACTTTCTGATCTTTTCCCAAAGCCTCACCCCAACCTCTGATCTTCATCCTATTGCTGACCCTTCTCCACCCAGGTCTTATCCACGTCACCCCCTGGCCTCACTCCTTCCCTGATCCCCAGCTATGGTACCAAGACTCGATACAGCACAGGGACCTGCCGGGAGCAGTGGCTTAGGCAGCCCCAGCTCACTCCTCAGTAGCTGGCAGACAGTCCTCAGGAACAGAACAGGAGATGAAAACTCAACAGCATTTCCCCCAAGGCCCGGGTACTATGTTCCAAGAGGATCTACCAGAAGATGCCTTTAAATGGTAAACACCTCTATGGTACCTCAGGGCCCCAAGAATTTGCTCAGCCTCTCCTAGACACCTAAGAAAAAGCTTATGCACAGGGCAGGACACCCAGAAGCTGTTCAAAAATAAGAAAACACACAAGAAAGATATAATCTTATTGAGAGCAAGAGTACTTAATAACCAAAAAAAAAAAGAAAACCACAGAGGAAATTTTCAAAATAGATTCCTAATTCGAAACACCCATAGCTATCAAAGAAATTTGCATAATAATAAAATAATAGCTGCCATTTGGGGGGAACTTTTATTATGTGTTAAGCACTCCACTAAAAGTGTTTTTCAGGCATTATTTAATTCTCACAGAAACCTTCTGAGGTAGGTACCTTTATTGCCTTCCCCCATTTTACTATGAGGAAATGGAGGCTTAGAGAGATTGAATTATTCATCTGAATCACACGAGTCTTCCCTCGTAGCTCAGTTGGTAAAGAATCTGCCTGTAATGCAGGTGACCTCGGTTCGATTCCTGGGTTGGGAAGGTCCCCTGGAGAAGGAAATGGCAACCTACTCCAGTATTCTTGCCTGGAAAATCCCATGGACCAAGGAGCCTAGTGGGCTACAGTCCATGGGGTCACCATAGTCAGACACGACTTAGCGACTGAACCACCATCAAAGGAGTCAGAAACTAATGAAGCCAGGATTCAAACCCAGGTCCTCATGTCATCGACAGCCACGCTGTTTGTGATCTTGTAATATGCACTGAAGTGAGTCCCTGGAGCAGAAGTGTACAGACTGCATTCCTGGTACCATTTTGACCGAGTCACTTTGAATCCTAGGACCTCGGAGAGCATTCTCAGGGAAGCCCACTGCACCCCACGGCCCCCCTCATAATCCATCCATCCCTGACCTCTGTGACTCCAACTTATCCTTCGATGCTGTGACGATGCTGGGGAAGGAGCTCCTGCTCTTCAGGGACCGGTAAGCCTGACATGTGCCCCCAGCTCTCACCAGGCCTCAGCCGCGCGCCCAGGTACATGTTGTCAGAGACGACCTTGTCGCTGCCGTGGGTGATGATCGTGCAGAAGTGCTGTCCTGTTTGATAATCGGATGGGAGGCAGGAGTCTTTGGGGAGACCCAGAATTGCCAAAGCTACTGTTTGGGGGGTACCTACAATGCTCTTGCCACTGGGCTGTTTTCTATATAAGTCCAGTATTTCTTCTAATCCTTTTCACTGTGAAGCAGAGTTAGAATCCAAAATTTACAGATGAAGACAGAAGCTCAAGAGAACACAAAACTTTACAAGGTAACACAGTTGTATTAAGTGACTGAGTTATGACATCAGCCCAGATTTCTCTGATTTCTACTTTATTCACTTCTGTATCCCTACTGGGAGTCCATAGTATATTCTCAATAAATATTTGTTAAAGAGGGTTGGGTAGATGGAAAGATGGACAGATAGGTTGTGCATGGATGGATGGATTCACAGATGAATAATCAGGTGCATAGGTAGATGGGTGGAGAGTTCTAAACTTAGTATTCTTCCTAAACCCCTGTTTCTCAAGGCCTCTTTTCAACTGTCAGTTGTCAAAAAGTGCAGAAAGAGAGGGAATATTGGTGACTTCTTGTTATACCACAGCTATAGCTACTAAAAGAATACCCTGATATTTGAGTTTCATTATTGTCGTTTTAGGAATGTTTCTTTTGGGCTTATTAATAGAAGTTTCAGTAGTTCTGTGATTTATAAAAACAATGAGATGGCATTGGTATTTGACTTTTATGGCATAGGAGACTGAGTAATTTATGATACTGGAGATGCTGGATTTTTAGTGAAGATACTATAGGAATAGCTGCAGATATAGCTATGATGAGTGGTGGTTGGTGGTTGATCTTTATTTTTTAGTAATTTTGTTGTTATGGAGATTACTCATGGAAATTAAGTAGACATAAGTTTAACATTAGTGTAATAAGGGAAAGGGAGAGAATTAAAACTTTTTGTTTATTTGAAGATAGGAAGTAGGCTTTGGTAATACATTTTTATAGCCAAATTAAGTGTAATAATACTTTTGGCTTGCTGAAAGGTGGATGGATGGTGACAGCCAGTGAGTGACAACTGGAAAAATCTGAAGAGGTTGAAAAATTCATCCAGGTGCTTCCCTGGGGACTCAATCAGTAAAGAAACCTACAGTGCAGTAGATCTGGATTTGATCCCTGGGTCGGGAAGATCCCCTGGAGAAGGGACCGGCAACCCACTCCAGTATTCTTGCCTGGAGAAAACCATGGACAGAGAAGCCTGGTAGCTACTGTCTGAGGGGTCCCAAAGAGTCATATACCAGTAAGCAACTAACACACAAAGGGGAATTAAATTTTAGGTTTTGTGTTATAAAGTTAAATTCAAGTACTAGAATAAAACCTGAGAGAGTTAGAGCAAAGCTGCTCATTTTAGGTGGTAGGGCAGAGTTATATGTCAATAGTTATTGGAGTAATCTTGTTGGAAGTAAAAATTCTAGTGAAAATGCTTCTGATTCAAAGACGTTTAATAGAATCATTTAGGAGAGGATTATTTTCATTTATTAAAATTAGAGTCAAAAAACAAGATTCTTCTAGACACATGAAGAAAAATCATTTGAATACTTTGGGCAGCTGCTAAGAAAGTGGCAGTGAGTCTTATTAATCAGGTGCAGGCATTAGTATACAATGTGTTAGCAATTTTGATAATTCAATCTTTGGAGAAAAATCCTTTAAGGGAAGGCCTGTCTACGAGCTGTAGGCTTCTGATAGTAAGTGAGGCTGAAATAAAGAGTAAAGCTTTAAATAAGCTGCCCGTTTGAAAGGTGACCTGAAATAATATGCATTTTTAAAATGCAGGTGTGCAGACATGAATGAATGCTAAGTGCGGTTGACTAATACCAATAGTAACTATTACTAGGCCTAAATGGCTTGATAGAGAAGAGACCAATCTGCTTCATGAGAATAGTTGGTGTGGGTAGTAACACCTGGACAGATGTCAGTGTTTTGGATAGTTTTATTATTTTCTATCACTGATAAAAACAAAGTAATAAAGCTCCAACCATTGTGCTTGAGTGAGGCTGGGGGAAGTGGTGGGCAAGGCCGAGATGGAGGGACTCGCCAGCCACAGCTGGGAGCCCCGTTGGTACGAGTAGACAGTGACCAAGGTTAAGCATGAAGACTTGTTGGAAAGCTCATGAATTAAAGTTGCATTGTTCCTCTTTCCCTCCTACTGTGCTGTCTCTGGGAACATGGCTACCAGTTACTCTGTAATTACTTCTCTCCTTGGACAAAAAGAAACCTCCCAACTCTCACTTCCACTCCTCCATTTACTGGGGACAGAATTCAACCACATCAGAATAGGCAGAGGTAGCTTAGGCATAAGCATGTGTGACATTACTTGTTCTTTTTCTTCATTGGAAAAGAGTGTGTGTTGAACTCATGTAGGGTGCTAACCCCATCACAGTACCTGGGCCTGTAAAGACAGATCAACAGTCCCCTGGCCTTTGCACACCTCAAGGTTAGATGAGGGAAAGAAACACCCAAACAGCACTGCCATCTGTGTGCTGTGGGTGTATTTAGACAGACAGAGAAAAGCTCTGGTGTCTCTTTCTATAAAAGCACACTAATTCCATCAGCCCCGCCCTCATGACCTTATCAAGCCCTAATCACCTCCCACTGGTCCCATTACACTGGGGGTTACGATGAACGATGTGAAGACACAGACGTTCAGCCCATAACACAGAGTAATCATATTGTTAAACATGTTATTGAATATCCTTCCAGACTTTTTCTCTGGGTAGAGCTTTATCATAAATATGGGAGGGAGATAGGGATATCCACAAAAGTAAGACTTTGTAATGTGCTAGATGTGCTGATTTGCAAACTTTTTCACTCAATTATCTCTCATTTTTTCCATGTCAATGAACTTTAATTTTCATCTTTATTTAATATATGTGTATATCATCCCAGTGTATAGATCTATCCTTACTTATTTAACCAGTCCCAAACAAATGAACATCTGGATTGTTTCCAATTTTTAAAAAGTTAGAAACAGCTGAACTAAATCTTCAACAATAGATGGGCATCTACTTTTCAAAGCAAGTGAGAGGAAAACCCAGAAATCTAGGCTTTAGCCTTAGGCTAAGTTGGTTTGAATTCTGGTCATGCTTCCTACTGATCAGGTGACACTGGGTAAGTCATGTGCCAAACTTGTGAGCACTCAATAAAAGGCAGTTACAATATTTAGGAGGGGGAATCAAAAATATGTACAATGGATTAAGGCTTGGAAACAATCAGAGGTATTTTTAATTGTTACCTGTTTTGATTGATTCTTTTTTCTTAAGACTTGCTGATTATTTACTGTGTTTTTATTATTACCAAAAAGTAAACCAAAGTGGAATCAGTAGGCATTGACCCAGGAGCGATAGGCAAGGTGCAGAGCAGGAAAGCCCCAGACACCGTGCAAGGTGACGTCGGCTCCACCTGACTCCGTGCTGTCCTGATGAGGGGTGTAGCGCCTGTGCCCCGGCGCAGCGAGTAGCTGCTTCTTTTGGTATTATCAACAGTTGTGATAGAGGCAAAGGAGACGGTGAAGTCAAAGACAGCCCTTTCACACAATTATATTTTCTTTAAAAACTAAAGGAAACACGTTTTAAACCTCTATTTATCAAACTATGAGCATTCAACAATTGCTGACAACTAATTGGAGATAATGTATCCTTTTATGAAATACCAAATGTAAATGAAATGTAAATACTGAGGGTGGTAAGAGAATAGAAAGAGAAGTATAGATATAAGGGACATTTATAAAGGGGTAAGCAGGGAAGAAATTAGGGGAAGAAAGGTAGCTCATTAACATATATCTGCTCAGCCATCACCTTCTCATCTTCTTCCACTTAGGATCTGAGGAGCTATTGTGGTAAGGGCAGGTAATTCCAAAGAACTAGGAAGAGCTAAAAAGAGAACGAGGAAAAATAAATAAATAAATAAATAAAAAGAGGAGGAGGATGCTACCCCTTCAGCACTGGAGCTGCCACTAACCTGCCATGGGACCTTGAACCTCTCTTCCTCCTTTGCAAAAGCAGATGTTGCCTGATATTTGTTGTGACTTCAATGTGTTCAGTACTTGGTGCTGAGCATTTTGTTATCAACTCCTTACAGCAGCCCTGTAAAGTATGAATTATTATTACTCCCTTTTTATTAGACATAGAAAAGATGAACAACTTGTTCGTGCTCACAAGGCTAGTCATGTTTGAAGCTGGGGCCCACACCCACAGTCCTGTGCCGGAGGCTGTGCTCCTAACTGCCCTGCCCTGCTGCCTCGTGGGTGCCATGCAGAGCTGGACTCGCATGGCGCTGATCCCCTACTGGCCATCACCAGAAGTCCCCAAGGGCTTGCTAAGCCTGGACAAAGAACAAAGAACTCTTTCAGCCACAGCCAGCATGGCAACCTGGGGGTTATACGAAAGCATTCCCAACCTGTTCTCTCCCTCCCGCCAGCCTGGAATTCCCCATCACTAACAATAATCTGTTGATGAGACATTTCAGGCTGTGCATGTAATAACCGCAGTTTGTTTCCAAAGCATGATGGAATGCAGTGCCTTTTAAAGTCACTGTGAGACTGCTGCATATTCTCCACAGTGTATAAATGAATTTGGGTCCATTCAAATGTTCTGTTTGAAGAGAAACTTCAGCTATACACACACACACACACACACACACACACACACACACACATTTAATTCACATAGATTTACTCTTTATAATAAATGACAAAATATTATCTCAGATTTCCTTGAAATGACTGGAACAGCAGTCATACCCAAATGATATTTGTATGCCTTCTATTATTCTGGGTTTTATATGATACAATTTTAATGATAAGATCAAGAATATGTCTATCAGCTTCAGATTTCAGAAGAATAATAGCATTTCACATGTAGAATAGCCATAAAGGTTGATCATGTCCAAATCCTTCATTTTGGAGACAAGAAAGTCAGGCCCTGGACTCTCAGCCCAGAAGACCCTGCTCTGAAACCCAGGCCTGCTGACGCCCAGCACAGAGTCTATCACTCACATAGAAAGCTTCATAGCTGTGCAGTGGAACTGTGAAGAGAATGTTGAATTTTGACTTGAATTCATGAATGAATGCCTTCTGACTGGAATGCATCTGCGTGAGTAAGAAAAGCTGCTATGTTCCTGGGCCCTGGGCCTGCAGGTAGGGTGAAGAGCCACAAGGAGAAGGAGGTTCTTGAGTAGCCAGGTCCCCAGAAATGTCTGCTAGGCTTCTCCACATGCTGTTTTGTTCTCAAAATAGGGTTCTTTATTTTAAAACATCTGTAAATCCCTGACTGATCGACTAATTGTCACATTCTTAAAGATGTTATGTATCGTATATAGTAATGGAAAGAAAAATAGGTTTCAGGGTCATGCATGTAGGGATTGAAGAGAAGGACAAATGTAAGAGGTATCTTGATTTGATGAGAACAATGGAAAAAGAGAGTCGATGGTAGCAGCATCTCTCACTTAGATAAGAAAATCAAAAAGATTTAGACACATCAAGAAAAATTCAATTTTAGATAAACTCATAATATTATTAATTATAAAATCTGACATTTTATGATCCTTTACCATGTGCTATGTTATCCTAAGCATTTTATAGACATCTGCTCCTTCAATCCATGCTCTTTGTCCCAGCTAGAGTTTTAACCTAGGTTTACTTGACATCAGAGACAGAATCATTACAATGGAACCCCAGATAAGTCAGGGGAAAGAAGATTGTCTTTTTTTTTTTTTTTTAATGATCAGTAGTGTACAATGCTGTTGAGGTCACCAGGTTGAAAACTGAAGAACAGGACTGACTGTCTGGGATGATGAAGGAATATAGTTTTAGCAGCACAGCTGGGGCTTCCCTGGTGGCTCAGTGGTAAAGAACCCACCTGCTAATGCAGGAGATGCGGGTTCAATCTCTGCCTGGGAAGGATCCCGTGGAGATGGAAATGGCAATCCACTCCATTATTTTGGCCTGAGGAAATCCCATGGACAGAGAAACCTGGAAGGCTACAGTCCATAGGGTTGAAAAGAGTCAGACACGACCTAGCGACTAAACAACAAGGAGGAATGAACCCAGATCCTGCAGAATGAAAAGGCCAAGGGTAATGGTGGGCTTCCTAGGTGGCACTAGTGATGAAGAATCCCCCCTGCCAGTGCAAGAGGCAGAAGGGATGAGGGTTTGATCCCTGGGTCACGAAGACCCCCTGGAGGAGGGCCTGGCAACCCACTCCAGTATTCTTGCCTGGAAAATCCCATGGTCAGAGGAGCCTGGAGGGCTACAGTCCCTAGGGTCACAAAGAGTTGGACACAACTGAAGCGACAGCATACATGCGCAGAGAGTGATGGTATAGATCATTCATTTTCAAATCATTCATTTGAAAATCTTGTTAATAACAAGGAGTTAAGTCAATAACTGGAAGAGGCAGCAGAGTCCAATGAGGATTTTTCAGTCTGAGAAATACCTGGGAATATTTGAAGGCATAAAAAGGAGCCATTGAGGAGAAAGAAATGCAAAGCTCTATCAGAAGGAGAGACAATATAATCAGTACCCTCTCCTATTATTAATAGATGAGTCCATTGGAACCTAGCGTTTTCCAGATTTTCATGGGCTCGAGGAAAGCGTGCACAACAACTAAAGAGGAAGTCTTCCTCCTTCAGTCTCCCTAAGGATATTTCTTTTCTGGCTATAAGGTTGCATCACTGAAAGTCAACACATGGCATTGTATTTACTTAGATTGATTCTCTGTTATGTATTATGAATTCAAAGAGGCAGAAGGTGTACAAAGATTGCTGATTCACTGTCGTTTCTTCTGAAACCCCTCCTTCTGACTAAGGACGAGGTTCTTTACATCTTCATAGGTTGTGGCTTAAAATATAGATCTCCATAGGCTCCACAGATGGATATATACACTTAATTTAAGGACACTATGAATAGTTTTCACTGTTTTAACCACTGTCTACATGTAGGATTTTAATTTTATAAGCTCTGTTTTTCTTGGTTTCAGGGAGATGTTTAATGCATGTCTGATTCTTGGCCTCTTAACCCTCCTGATATAAACAGCCCTGGTTAGCAAGCTCCCCACAAATGAATGCCTTCTTGACCAATGATGTGATTGTTTGTATTTCAAAGTTTCCACAGACAAAATTTTATATTAATGAGAAAAATTTAGAAGAAAATTTAGTTCTATTCATAAACTCATTAAGTATTACATAATTAATAAATTTGTAGGGTGAAAACATCTTTTTAAAGTATTTACAAATAATTGTAAGATTATTTATGCACTTTCATATGCATTGTCTCAATTGATCCTTTGAAATGTTAGCAGTTATTATTATATTTTTCATTCTTATTTGACAAGAAGAAATTTAGCCTCAGAAAAATTAAGTGACTCATACAAGGTCTGCTGCTACTGCTGCTGCTGCTGCTAAGTCGCTTCAGTTGTGTCCGACTCTGTGTGACCTCCTAGATGGCAGCCCAGCAGGTTCCCCCATCCCTGGGATTCTCCAGGCAAGAACACTGGAGTGGGTTGCCATTTCCTTCTCCAATGCGTGAAAGTGAAAAGTGAAAGTGAAGTCGCTCAGTTGTGTCCGACTCTTCGCAACCCCATGGACTGTAGCCTACCAGGCTCCTCCATCCATGGGATTTTCCAGGCAAGAGTACTGGAGTGGGGTGCCATTGCCTTCTCCATACAAGGTCACACATCCAATAATAAAATCAGGTCTCAAGCACCCATTGCTTCTTTCACTGCGCCACAGTGCCCATTCTCAGGGAAGAGAAGCATCAATTCAACCCAGCATCAAAAGACTGAAAGAAAAAAGACATCCCCTCCTCCTGAAACTAGGGCACAGAGTGACAGAGAATAGAAGAGTCAAGGAAAGTCAGGGGTGAAAATGAAAGGGCCCATCAACTCTTGCTGGATTACAGCCAGCAAAGAGGTGACCGTGTCTCCTAAAAAGGAAAGAGCGAGAGGATCAGTCAAGCAGGTGGGGAATGAAGACAGAAGGGTCCAACAACAACAGAAAAAGGATAAAAAGCTTAACAGACTTGAATCAAGCCCCAGATGTGCCAGGACTTGCTGATCCCGAGAATACATAGATGAATAATACACGACCCTGCCGCAAGGAGCTCACAGGACTGGCAGCAAGCACCAGGAATGTTACCAGTGACTTCTGCTCAAACCTGATGACTTAGATGCTGTTCTTTAGTAAAGAAAATATGAAAACTGATGATTAAATAAGTTCTACACAACCGTGACATCTATCTATCTAGTCAACAAATATTTATTGAGCCTAACTATGTTCCAGATACAGCTTTGGTTCCTGGCTAAACAATGCAGTTAAATATCTATCAGCAAGTCTTTAATATCAATAAACTCCATTGTTTTACCCTCCTTACCTAAGATCAGATTACAGACTATTAATATCTGTTTATTTCACTACATTTTAAAAATATCCTGCAATTGTTCTTTTTTATTTTAATTGAAGTATAGTGGGTTTCCCTAGTGGCTCAGTAGGAAAGAATCTACCTGAAATACAGGAGAAGCAGGAGACATAGGTTCTTTCCCTTAATTGAGAAGATACCCTGGACCAGGAAATGGCAACGCAGTACTCTTGCCAGGAAAATCGCATAGACAGAGGAGCCTGGTGGGCTGCAGTCCATAGTGTTGCAAAGAGTCAGGCACAAGTGAACACACATGGTTGGTTTACAGTTGAGTTAGTTCAAGGAATACAGCAGCGTGATTCAGTTATACATGCATATATTTTTTCAGATTCTTTTCTCTTATAGATTATTATAAAATATTGAGTATAGTTCCCTGCACTATGTAGTAGGTCCTTGTTGGTTATCTATTTTATATGGAGTAGTGTGTATATGTTAATCAAAAACTCTTATTTTATCCTTCTCTCCCTTTCCCCTTGGTAACCATAAATTTGTTTGCTATATCGATGAGTCTAATTCTTTTTGTATGTAAGTTCACTTGTATCAGTCTTTTAAGATTCCACATATAAGCTTATTATATGATATTTGTCTTTGTCTGGCTTACTTCACTTAGTATGATAATCTCTAGGTTCATCCATGTAGCTACAAATGGCATTATTTCATTTGTTTTATGGATGAGTAATATTCCATTATATACATATATATGTATGTATATATATGTATATATATATATTCCATCTTTCATACCCATTCATCTGTTGATGGATACTTATGTTGCTTCCATGTCTTGGCTTTTGTAAATAGTGCCACAGTGAATATCAAAGTGCATGTATTATTTCAAATTGGTTTTCCCCAGATATACACCCAGGAGTGGAATTGCAGGATTATATATAGCTCTATTTTAGTTTTTTAAGGAACCTCCTTATTGTTCTCCATAGGGACTATACCAGTATACATTCCCAGCAACAGTATAGGATGGTTCCCTTTTTCCCATACCCTCTCTATTGTTTAGACTTTTTGATGCTGACCATTCTGACTGGTGTGAAGTGATACCTCACTGTAGTTTTGATTTACATTTCTCTAATACCATTAATGATGGTGAGCATTTTTGTTTGCCTTTTGGCCATCTGTACATCTTCTTTGGAGAAATGTCTGCTTAGATCCTTTGCTCATTTTTTGGTTGGATTGTTTGCCTTTGCAAATACTTTCTCACATTCTGTAGGTTGTCTTTTTATTTTTTTTTATGATTTTATTTGATGTGCAAAAGGTTTTATGTTTAATTAGATCCTGTATGTTTACTTTTTTATTTCTATGACTATGGGAGATGGATTCAAAAAGGTATTGCTGTAATTTATGTCAAAGAGTACTCTAGCTATGTTTTCCTCTACAAATTTTATAGTATCTGGTCCTACAGTTAGGCCTTTAATCCATTTTTAGCTTATTTTTGTGTGTGATATTAGAGAATATTCTAATTTCATTCTTTTACATGTTGTTGTCCAGTTTTACCAGCACCACTTATTGAAGAAACTGTGTTTTCTCCACTGTATATTCTTGCCACCTTTGTCATAGATTAATTGACCATAGGTGCATGGGTTTATTTCTGTTTTTTTGTGTGTGTGGTATCTTTTTCTGATTTTGGTATCAAGATGATGGTTGCCTCATAAAATGAATTTGGGAATGTTCTTTCCTCTGAAATTTTTTGGAGGAGTTTCAGAAGATAGGTGTTAACTCTTTCTCTAAATGTGCAGTAGAATTTGCCTGTGAAGTCATTTGGTGCTGGGCTTTTGTTTGTTGGGAGCTTTTAAATCACAGATTCAATTTCAGTATTTGTAATTCATCTATTCATTTTTTAAAAATTTCTTCCTGGTTTAGCTTTATGAGATTTCTAAGCTTTATAAGATTTCTTTCTAAGAATTTGTCCATTTCTTCTAGGTTGTCCATTTTATCAGCATATAATTGCTTGTAGTAGTCTTTTATGGTCTTTAATATTTCCATGGTATGGGTTGTAACTTCTCCTTTTTCATATCTAAGTTTATTAATTTGGGCCCTCTTCCTTTTTCTCATGATGAGTCTGGATAAAAATTTATAAATTGTGTTTATTTTGTCAAAGAACTAGCTTTTAGTTTTATTGATCTTTTCTATGTTTTCTTTGTCTCCATTTCATTTATTCAATATTTCTGCTCTGATCTTTATGATTTCTCCTCTAGTACAAACTTTGGGTTTTGTTTGTTCTTCTTTCTCTAGTTGCTTTAGGTATAAGGTTAAGTTGTTTATTTGAGATTTTTCTTGTTTCCTGAGGTAAGCTTTTGTCACTATAAACTCCTCTCTTAGAATTGCTTTTGCTGCAACCCCCAGGGTTTGGATCATTGCGTTTTCACTTCCTTTTGTCTCTAGGTATTTTGTTTTATTTCCTCTTTGGTTTCTTCAGTGACCCATTGGTTGTTTATTGTGGCATATTGTTTAGCCTTGATGTGTTTGTGCTTTTTTGCACAAATCTTGTAGTTGATTTCTAATCTCATAGTATTGTGAATGGAAAAAGTGCTTTGTATCAGTGGTCCCCAACCTTTTTGGCCCCAGGGACTGGTTTTGTGGAAGACAGTTTTTCCATGGACAGGGCAGGTAGGGGGGTGGGCATGGTTCAGGTGGTAACGTGAATGATGGAAAGCAATGGGGAATGGCAGATGAAGCTTCACTCACTTGTCTGCCACTCACTTCCTGCTGTGTGGTCCACTTTCTAACAGGCCACAGACCAGTACTGGTCCTCAGCCTGGGGGTTGGGGACCCCTGCTTTATATGATTCAATCTTTGTAAGTTTACTGAAGCTTGCTTTGTGGCCTAGCATGTGATCTATTCTTGAGAATGCTCCATGTGCACTTAAAAGAATGAATATTCCACTGCTTTCAGATGGAATGTTCTATAAATATCAATTAAGTTAATCTGGTTTAATTCATCATTTAAGCCTTGCATTTCCATATTGATTTCTGCCTGGATGATCTGTCCATTTATGTAAGTAGGGTGTTGAAGTCCCCCGCTATTATTGTGTTACTGTCAATATCTCCTTGTATGTCTCCTTGTATATCTGTTAACAGGTGCTCCTGTGTTGTTTTGGTTGTTCTTTAGTCACTAAGTCATGTCCAACTCTTTTGTGGCCCCCTGTAGCCTGTAGCCCACCAGGCTCCTCTCTCCATGGGATTTACCAGGCAAGAACACTGGAGAAGATTAACATTTCCCTCTCCAGGGGTTCTTCCTGACCCAGGAATTGACCTGCATCTCCTGCTTGGCAGGTGGATTCTTTGCTCTGAGCCCCCTGGGAAGTGTATGTTGGGTGCATGTGTGCATGTGTCCTAAGTCGCTTCAGTCAAGTCTGATTCTTTGCAACCCTATGTACTGTAACCCACCAGGCTCTTCTTTCCATGTGTTCTCCAGGGAATAATACTGGAGTGGGTTGCCACACCCTCCTCCAGGGTCTCTTCCCAACCCAGGGATCAAACCCACATCTCTTAAATCTCTTGCATTGGCAAGTGAGTTCTTTACCACTAGTGCGCTACATCTGCAATTGCTGTATCTTCTTCTTGGATTGATCCCTTGATCATTATGTAGTGTCTTCTTTGTCTCCTGTAACAATCTATCATTTTTTAATTAATTTTTATTGGAGTATAGTTGCTTTACGATATTGTATTGGTTTCTACCACACAGCAAAGTGAATCAGTTATACATATACATATATCCCCTCTTTTTTGAGTTTCCCTCCCATTTAGGTCACCACAGAGCACACGAGCTGTACTATAGGTTCTCATTAGTTATCTATTTTATACATAGTAGTGTATATATGTCAATCCCAATCTCCCAATTTATCCGACCTCTCTTTCCTCCCTTAGTATCCATACATTTGTTCTCTACATCTGTGTTTCTATTTCCACTATGCAAATAAGATTATATATACCATTTTTATTGATTCCACATATATGCATTAATATACTATATTTGTTTTTTTCTTTCTAATTTATTTCACTCTGTATGACAGCCTCTAGATTCATCCACATTTCTACAAATGACCCAATTTCATTCCTTTTCATGATTAAGTAATATTCTATTGTATATATGTACCACATCTTCTTTATCCACTCCTCTGTTGATGGACATATAGGTTGTGTCCATGTCCTGGCTATTACAAGTAGTGCTACAGTGAACATTGAGGTGCATGTGTCTTTTTGAAACTTGACTTTTTCAGGGTTTATTCCCAATAGTGGGATTCCTGGCTCGTATGGTAGTTCTATTTTTAGTTATTTAAGGAGCCTCCATACTGTTCTCCATAGTTGCTTTATCAATTTATATTCTGACCATCAGTGCAAGAGGGTTCCAAGAGCCTTTATCCTAGTCTATTTTGTCTTGGGTTTCCTTGGTGACTCAGTGGTAAAGACTCTGCCTGCCAATGCAGGAGACATGCGTTTGATCCCTTGGTCAGCGCTATCCCCTGAAGAAGGAAATGGAAACCCATTCCAGTATTCTTGCCTGGAAAATCCACTGGAAAGAGGAACCTGGAAGGTTACAGTGCTTGGGGTTGTAAGAGTTGGACTTGACTTAGTGACTAAACAACAACAACAACATTTTGTCTTATATGAATACTACTACTCCAGCTTTCTTCTGATTTCCATTTGCATGGAATATCTTTTTCCACCCCCCTCAGTTCTTCTTTTCTAACAGTTTTATAGACTTGCTTTTTTTGCCTTATACTTTAAATCTATTTACAGGTATATTAGGAGGTTAATTGTTATACCTTTTTTGGTCAATTTTAATTATTATTGTAATCTATAGCTCTAAGTTTGTAAATCCTCTGGATATGTGTCTTATCACTTTATTACCCACAAGATATAATTTTTCTTCATTAATATGAAATTTTTCATGAGTACAGATTCTTTTGGAATTTGTGATACTTTACATAAGTATCACATATAGGTAGTGTTTATTACTACCTCATGTATACATTCTAATATGTCACAACAGTGTTTAAGCCAACGTTTCTTGACTTTGGCACTACTGATATTTTAAGCCAGACAAGTCTATGTCATGCTGGACTATCCTGTGCATTGTAAAAGGTAAACTAAAATGATATCCCTGGTTTTCACTAGACTCCAAAAGCAGTACCCACTCCTAGTTGTGACAACCACAATTGTCACCACTCATTAAAAAATGTCTTCCATGGCACAAAAGTATTCTTGGTTTAGAATGACTACTTCACATCAATTTAATCCTCCCAGTACCCACAATATCCTAAGTTAAGTAAGGAATATAAGATTCTACCGCCTGTGAACAGTTCCAAAAGTACATTTTTGGTTTGCCTAAACTCTTAACCATTGCACTTTACTGCCTCTCACATTGAGTCATCTGGGACATCAGTAACATGTAACTTCACATAAAAGATTCGGTTTAATTTGTCTAAAGCCACTTGATTTTTAAATGAGAATTTAAAAACTCCCACATGATTTTTAAATGAGAAATGAAAGAAAATACAGCCCAGCTCTAGAGTACCCAAAAAGAGAAAGCAGCTGGAAGTTAACCTTATCAGTGATGTAATTCAAAAACAGCCTGATTATTAGACTATATGTCTGCTCCTCCTCCTTCCCACTTTCTTCATCCTCATTATTTTAATTGCTTGAAAGGCACACTTTGTACCTTAGAGAGAATCTAGCACAGTGATGAGCAGAGTCAGCATTTTGGAATTACATATTGAGTTGAATTAATTGGAAAATGCTTTTTGGGTTCTTCATGGGTTCCCAGTGAATCCATTGTTTGGCCTCCTTATCAAAGATGAAATTATGAGCTTTTGACTTAATCTGTTTTTCTATATTTATTACCTGATTCTTCTGGATACCCAAACAAGTGTTCACTTTGTGATGGTGAAGAGAAGGAAGTGGGGAAAAGCAGTCCTTCTGGCCTCCAGAAAAGGCCAGATCTCATTGGATAAGCGGTCAAGTTATAAACAGAGGAAAACCAGAGGTCACAAGCCTGAGAAGGAGCAAGTAGAGAAATTAGGGGGTATGATGAAAATCAAGGCAGCTGGAGTTTAATTGACTCTGTCTGGCCTTAGCCGCTCACTGACATTAGAGCCTCCCAGCCTTTCTGGGTCTCACTCAGTTTTCTATCTTTTACTTCATACAATGTAAATATATAATTTCCTTGAAAGATAAAGATTGGTATAAAATAGACTAATTCAGACAACCTGAGAATATACTGAGCTACACGTAATGGAATGATGGTGGTGGTTTAGTTGCTAAGTCGTGTTGAACTCTTGAGACCTGATGGACTTTAGGCTGCTAGGTTCCTCTGTCCATAGGATTTCCCAGGCAATAATACTGGAGTGGAGTGAGTTGCCATTTGCTTCTCCTGGGGATCTTCCTGATCCAGGTATTGAACCCATGTTTCCTGCATTGCAGGTAGATTCTTTACCTCTGAACCACCAGGGGCTTCCCACACCTAACAAGTTTTTGGCCTAATTCTTACGTATAATTTTAATAATACTGCTAGCTATGTTACTTGCACTTTGCCTATTTTATGAGATTGTTGTTTCCTGCATTACCAAATGTGTGACTGAACCTCCAACAAAATAATAATAACTAGGCGACTTGGAAAAGTTGATCAAATACATAGTTCTGGATGCAATCAGTAATTGTAATTACTCTAGATATGGAAGGATACAAACAAGAGGAAATTTTTCCTGGACTGTAAGAGACTGGGTAAGACAGGTTGGTCCAGCCTTTTGGTTACTGTTGATAGTAACAGTACGCTAGTAACAGCAAAATCTTCACCAGACCTAAGAATGAGTTCCTTGCTCCATGGGATGAAATGGTCATGAAATGCCTCCCAAAGTATGGTCGAATTTGTAACCATGAAGGGGCTCTGTCAACTACAAATTGCCACCTACCTCTACAAGAATTAAATCGTGAGCTGGGGCAACTGCTGATTTTCAGCATCCCCCGGAAAATGTTCAAGGTGGAGAGCAAAAATGAGGCACTCTGTGCTCAGGGAAAAGCTGGCAGAATGGGTTTTCAGATAGATATTTTTAGGAGCTGATTTTATGAGCTTAATTTTTGTACCTCTTCATATGTAGAAAAGCACTAAAATCCTTCACAGTGACAACTGTTACTTGTGACTAGCAGAAAGCTTCACCAGACTAGCAGAAACCTTCTGGAAAAATATGTGCTTGATTATATATATTCCTTCTTCACCAAAACCAAATATATATACTGACCTCCCCCGACCCTGCATCTTTGGAGCAATTTCTCAGAGCCATCTGAGGGGCCATCTCCCAGCCTACGGTCCTCATTTTGCCCCCAATAAAACTTAACTAACACAACAACAACCACAAAAATACCTACAGTCTAGATAAGGCTGTGATGTATAGGGCTTGGGGAGAGGAAGTGTACCCTCAATAGACTCCTGCCACACTGAGTTTTATCTATGGTAGGTGCCCAAGTAATTATTTTTAAAATGGACAATATCCAGCCAAGTGGCACTTTACAGTTTATGATGCACTTTCAGACGCTTTATCTCAGTTGATCCTCTTAATGATCTCATGAGATAGGCCAGGTATTATTATTTTCATTTAAGAGATTATGAAACAAGCTTGGAAATAATGGCAGCATTGGAGGTGCAAAGACAGCTTGCTGCTGCTAAGTCATTTCAGTCGTGTCTGACTCTGTGTGACCCCATAGACAGCAGCCCACCAGGCTCCCCTGTCCCTGGGATTCTCCAGGCAAGAACACTGGAGTGGGTTGCCATTTCCTTCTCCAATGCATGAAAGTGAAAAGTGAAAGTGAAGTCGCTCAGTCATGTCCGACTCTTACGACCCCATGGACTGCAGCCCACCAGGCTCCTCCATCCATGGGATTTTCCAGGCAAGAGTACTGGAGTGGGGTGCCATTGCCTTCTCCAGCAAAGACAGCTTACAGTTTTCTAAAACACAGTATACTTTCTCTTCTGAATCATGATGCTGCTTGCTGCTGCCACTGCTGCTAAGTTGCTTCAGTCATGTCCGACTCTGTGCAACCCCATAGACGGAAGCCCACCAGGCTCCCCTGTCCCTGGGATTCTCCAGGCAAGAACACTGGAGTGGGTTGCCATTTCCTTCTCCAACGCATGAAAGTGAAAAGTGAAAGGGAAGTCGCTCAGTCGTGTCTGACTCTTAGCGACCCCATGGACTACAGCCTACCAAGCTCCTCCATC
This sequence comes from Bos indicus x Bos taurus, assembly GCF_003369695.1. Lineage (NCBI taxonomy): Eukaryota > Metazoa > Chordata > Mammalia > Artiodactyla > Bovidae > Bos > Bos indicus x Bos taurus. The sequence continues at coordinate 78,265,802 of NC_040090.1, read as the reverse complement.
CATGGGATTTTCCAGGCAAGAGTACTGGAGTGGGGTGCCATTGCCTTCTCCGATGATGCTGCTTAGGAACATGAAAAAAATATTCCTCTCTCTCAATAGAGTTGTCCTTTGGATTTCATTATCAGCTCACCCAGATAGCTTCAGCAGACCCCTGTATGCAGCATCCCTCTTACGGGGTACATACTATGCTCCAGAACATCATGAACTTAACTCTTCATTGCACAAATTGCCCTGAATTATAATGTCTAATTGGGCTTCCCTGGTGGCTCAGATGGTAAAGAATCTGCCTACAATGCAGAAGACCTGGGTTCGATCCCTGGGTTGGGAAGATCCCCTGGAGGAGGGCATGGCAACCCACTCCAGTATTCTTGCCTGGAGAATCCCATGGACAGAGGAACCTGGCGGGGCTACAGTCTATGGGGTCTCAAAGAGTCAGACACGAGTGAAGCAACTAAGCATGCACAGTGTCTAACTACTTATCTGCCTCTGCTACTAGATGATAGCTTCTTGAGGGCAGAGCCTGAATCTTGTTCAGTGTTTCATCCCAAGGTCTTACTCAGTGCCTGCTGATAGGTTCTTATAAATATTTGTTAAATTAACTAAAGCTCAACAGAATGTTTGAGGAGTACCTAAATTTACCACATGGAAATTTAAAAACCAAAACTTTCCCTTAAGTTCCCTGTCCACAAATACTTTTATGTATTGATTCTAGCTTCTACTGAGTCAGTAAACTATTCATATTTTATAAGAATGATTTTAAACTCCAAAATTCAAAATAGACCACATTTACATTGAAATTTTCAGACCAGTACCCTCATGTATACTCCCACAATTTTATGTAAATAATATTGGGAAAATGGATGGTTAAGCTGCTAAATCTTAAGTTAATGTATTTTTGTGAACTAGCCATTCAGTTCAGTTCAGTTCAGTTCAGTCGCTCAGTCGTGTCCGACTCTTTGCAACCCCATGAATCACAGCACGCCAGGCCTCCCTGTCCATCACCAGCTCCCAGAGTTCACTCAAACTCACATCCATGGAGTGAGTGATGCCATCCAGCCATCTCATCCTCTGTCATCCCCTTCTCCTCCTGCCTTCAATCCCTCTCAGCATCAGAGTCTTTTCCAATGAGTCAACTCTTCACATGAGGTGGCAAAAGTACTGGAGTTTCAGCTTTAACATCAGTCCTTTCAATGAACACCCAGGACTGATCTCCTTTAGAATGGACTGGTTGAATCTCCTTGCAGTCCAAGGGACTCTCAAGAGTCTTCTCCAACATCACAGTTCAAAAGCATCAATTCGGCGCTCAGCTTTCTTCACAGACCAACTCTCACATCCATACATGACCACTGGAAAAACCATAGCCTTGACTAGACAGACCTTTGTTGGCAAAGTAATGTCTCTGCTTTTGAATGTGCTATCTAGATTGGTCATAACTTTCCTCCAAGGAGTAAGCGTCTTTTAATTTCATGGCTGCAGTCATCATCTGCAGTGATTTTGGAATCCCCAAAAATAAAGTCTGACACTGTTTCCACTGTTTCCCCATCTATTTCCCATTAAGTGATGGGACCAGATGCAGCCATTATGTCCTAAGATATAAACACTTTCAATAGATAAGTAAATAGGCAACATAATTTATAATTGTTAATGTTTTTGCTGTTTTTACTGGAAGTAATTAGCATCTCCAAACCACAAAAATTTGGCTCATTTATGTAATACTTATAAAATACACCTGAATGGCTAACTTTATGAGATTTTAATTTTCAAAAGATCTGATTCATGTTGATGTTTGGTAGAAACCAACAAAATTCTGTAAAGCAGTTATCCTTCAATTAAAAAATAAATTAAAAAAAATTTTAAGGCACAAACACACACACAATAAAAAAAAAATCAGAAGAGGAAAGGGAAACTTGTAGCAAATGATACTTGGAATAGGAAGATGCACAGCTTAAGTGTACACATCATTGATGTCAATCCCTGCTATTTCCTTCCATGCTTTGAACATCCTTAAATAAATGAAGGAAAAAGAATTACAGAGTGCTAAAAGAATAAAAGAATGAAAAGGAAAAAGAAACAGATTACGAAAACCAATATATATATATATATATATATATTTTCTACTTAAAAACAAGACATGGACAAGAGGCATTTAGAAATGGCCTCTAAAGTATGGCTTGCCGTATATTTCAGTCCAAGTTCAATTGAAGATCTAAGTCAACCCTGATCTTATTCCTTTTCTGTTGCCAAATAGGATTTTCTGGCGTCGGCAGGTTCACTTGATGTCAGGGATCCGGCCCAGCACCATCACCAGCTCCTTCCCCCAGCTTATGTCCAATGTGGATGCAGCTTATGAAGTGGCTGAGAGGGGCACAGCCTACTTCTTTAAAGGTAAGCTGAAGATCCCGCGAAGAAAGAAGTGGCCGGGTACAGGACACGGTGTGTCTGGAGCACCCAGAACTATCAGTGTTTACTAGTGATCACAGAGCAGTTCCAGCCATTCCTGCTCCTCAGATTGGGGTGAAACATCCCTCTACTCTATCGTGACAGTGACAGCAGTGACGGTACCCTTCCCAGAGCCAAAGGTGCAGTCTGGTGAGGCTCGGTGATAGGCGAGTGTCCGGGAAGGCGGAAACCTGCTCCCTGCCCCGCCGCCCCCCCGCCCCCACCCGCCAGACCTCTGCTCTGAGTGACATGGTATTCTCTACTGAGAGCCTCTCATTCACAGAAGTCAGCGTGGAAACCTCAGGATAGCAATACAAGCATCTGGGAGCAGACAGACGCCTGGACTCTTGTCTCCAGCCCTTTAGTGCCTTAGGGAAGTTATCTAATTGCTCTGCATCTTCGTTTCTTCCTGTGCAAAATAGTCACAGTAATAACAACCTTGAAGATGTGACCGTGGCTAGCCAATGGAAATTGTCCAGCAAACGTTAACTATCAGTTTAGATTGTATTTTCTTGATGCCGGGGGCTGAGAATAGATTAGTGCCAGTTTAAGCAAGAACCAGCATTTGTGCTTCACTTGCCCCTTCTCTCTCACACATATCTAAGACTGAAATGAGATTATACAGATGAAAAGTATCTTGAAAAAAAATGAATGTGTTGCATTTGAGACACAGTTGTATCAGTATTATTGCCTTCATAAGGCATGACTAGGGATTTCTGCCTCCAGGGCAAGTTTTAAGTCTTTTACTGAACTGAATAGAGACTTGTATCTCCTCCTGGGTTTTATCCATGGCAAATATCCCATAAACTAGCCCCATTGGTAATCCTGCCTAGAAATCCTAATGAGTGAAGGGCTCCACTAAATAGTACAGAGTTTTTGTAAGCTTTAATTTCTGGTTGCAGGACCTCACTATTGGATAACAAGAGGATTCCAAATGCAAGGTCCTCCTCGGACTATTTATGACTTTGGGTTCCCAAGATATGTGCAGCGAATAGACGCCGCAGTCTATCTCAAGGATGCACAGAAGACCCTTTTCTTTGTGGGAGATGAATACTACAGGTATGGCTTTTCTCTTTGTGATTTCCAGCTGTATTCAACGAGAAGGAAAATCCTTTTGCTAGAAAGAATGCAAGGCAAATTTACAAAAGGCCCGTTGACTCTTCCCAGTCACTAGAGTGTCATTTGCTGATGGTTGACACTGTCTTCAAGATACAGAACCATCCACATAATGGATGAATAATAATGGATGAAACATTCATTCAATTATCCCATTGTTTGGTGTCTAACACATGAAACATCCTAGTCTTTCAAAGCACTCATTAACTGGATGCCCAGTGGCCCAAAAGAGTGGAGTTCCCATTCCCAATACATCCCACTGGGAATGCCTTGAAAGAAGAACTGATTCCCTCTTATGTGAGTATATCTTATTGATACATGAATATCACTGCATTCCAGAATGCTCTGTGATTTTGTACAAAATGAATGTGGTGACGACAGTGGGGCTCTTTGAGGGAAATTTTTGCTGAAAGGAAAAGGCCTTATGTTCTTTAACCTGGAGCATGAAAATTCTTCTTATCCAAAGATCGTGTGTAATTTCCAGGCCTGTCTTACTACTATGAGCAGATTCGATCACTGTGCACAGGCTCACACCTCGTCTCTCCGGCCTCATCTCACTGCCTTAACTGGCTCACGTTGAAGAACTTGGTACAACTTTGCCAAGCTCTGCTGCTACACCTTCTCCAGTCACAGTTCTCACTTTAGCGTTCCTTGACTTTTTGAACGTTAAGGGAGAAGCAAAAGCTTACACTTTCCTTCAAGGGAGGAAGCGTCTTTTAATTTCATGGCTGCAATCACCATCTGCAGTGATTTTGGAGCCTAAAAAATAAAGTCTGACACTATTTCCACTGTTTCCCCATCTATTTCCCATGAAGTGATGGGACCAGATTCCATGATCTTTGTTTTTTGAATGCTGAGCTTTAAGCCAGCTTTTTCACTCTCTTCTTTCACTTTCATCAAGAGGCTTTTAGTTCCTCTTCACTTTCTGCCATAAGAGTGGTGTCATCTGCATATCTGAGGTTATTGATATTTCTCCCAGCAATCTTGATTCCAGCTTGTGCTTCCTCCAGCCCAGAGTCTCTCATGATGTACTCTGCATATAAATTCAATAAGCAGGGCGACAATATGCAGCTTTGACATACGCCCTTCTCAATTTGGAACCAGTCTGTTTTTCCATGTCCGGTTCTAACTACTGCTTCTTGACCTGCATACTGGTTTCTCAGGAGACAGGTCAGGTGGTCTGGTATTCCTATCTCCTTCAGAATTTTCCACAGATTATTGTGACCCACACCATCAAAGGCTTTAGCATAGTCAATGAAGCAGAAGTAGATGTTTTTCTGGAAGTCTCTTGCTTTTTTGATGATCCAACAGATGTTAGCAATTTGATCTCTGATTCCTCTGCCTTTTCTAAATCCAGCTTGAATATCTGGAAATTCTTGGTTCATGAACTATTGAAGCCTGGCTTGGAGAATTTTGAGTATTATTTTGCTAGCCTGTGAGATGAGTGCAATTGTGTGGTAGTTTGAATATTTTTGGCATTGTCTTTCTTTGGGATTGGAATGAAAACTGACTTTTTCCAGTCCTGGAAATTTCCAAATTTGCTGGCATATTGAGTGCAGCACTTTAACAGCATCATCTTTTAGGATATGAAATAGCTCATTTGGAATTCCATCACCTCCACTAGCTTTGTTAGTAGTGCTGCTTCCTAAGGCCCACTTGACTTCACATTCCAGGATGTCTGGCCCTAGGTGAGTAATCACACCATCATGGTTATCTGGGTCATTAAGATCTTTTTTGTACAGTTCTTCTGTGTATTCTTGCCACTTCTTAATATCTTCTGCTTCTATTAGGTACATACGGTTTCTGTCCTTTTTTGTGTGCCCATCTTTGCCTGAAATATTCCCTTAGTATCTCTAATCTTCCTGAATAGATCTCTAGTCTTTCCCATTCTATTGTGTTCCTCTATTTCTTTGCAATGATCACTGAGGAAGGCTTTCTTATCTCTCCTTGCTATTCTTTGGAACTCCATTCAGATGGATATATCTTTCCTTTTCTCCTTTGCCTTCAGCTCCTTTTCTCAGCTATTTGTAAGGCCTCCTCAGACAACCATTTTGCCTTTTTGCATTTCTTTTTCTTGGGGTTGGCCTTGATCACTGCCTCCTGTACAATGTCACAAACCTCCATCCATCATCCTTCAAGCACTCTGTCTATCAGATCTAATCCCTTGAATCTATTTGTCATTTCCACTGTATAACTGTAAGTGATTTGATTTAGGTCATACCTGAATGGTCTAATGGTTTTCCCTTCTTTCTTCAATTTCAGTCTGAATTTGGCAATAAGGAGTTCATGATCTGAACCACAGTCAGCTCCCGGTCCTGTTTTTGCTGACTCTGTAGAGGTTCTCCATCTTCAGCTGCAAAGAATATAATCAATCTGATTTTGGTATTGACCATCTGGTGATGTCCTTGTGTAGAGTCGTCTCTTGTGTTGTTGGAAAGGGTGTTTGCTATGGCCAGTGTGTTCTCTTGGCAGAACTCTGTTAGCTTTTGCCGTGCCTCATTTTAGACTGGAAGGCCAAACTTGCCTGCTACTCCAGGTATCTCTTGACTTGATACTTTTGCATTCCAGTCCCCTGTGATGAAAAGGACATCTTTTTTCAGTTCTAGAAGGTCTTCATAAAACCATTCAACTTCAGCTTCTTCAACATTAGTGGTTGGGGCATAGACTTGGATTACTGTGATATTGAATGGTTTGTCTTGGAAACACACAGAGATCATTCTGTCGTTTTTGAGATTGCATCCAAGCACTGCATTTCAGATTCTTTTGTTGACTATGAGGGCTACTACATTTCTTCTAAGGGTCTTGCCCACAGTAGATATAACGGTCACCTGAATTAAATTCCCCCATTCCAGTCCATTTTAGTTCACTGATTCCTAAAATGTTGATGTTCATTCTTGCCATCTCCTGTTTGAGCTTATATGGTAATTAACAAATAATTTTTTAAAATGTTGTGATAATTAACAAGTGATTGCTTAAACCTAAATATTCTTATAAATAGCAATCCAGTCAAAGAGTTCATCAAAGGGAATTTTGTTTTTAAACACTCAAATGCCTTGACATTGCACAGAAATCTCTGCTTCTGTCAAGGCAGATACAGTACTTTCAGCAATTAGAGTCTTCTATTTTACACTCTCTAACACACACACTGTTTTTCACAATAAGGAATATGACAAATAACCTCGACCTCCAGCTCAGAAGTTCAGGAAAAGCTAAAGTATGATTTTTATTAATAACTGCCCCCTGTGTTGGACACATTTTCCTCAATAGGGCCTCATGTGTATGACATCTTACAGTCTATAAAGCCCTATATCAGATAGAAATTATGTTCAGCTGCTAGAAAGAGAGACCCAGTAATAACTGTGGCTTAAACACCACAAGGGGTTTTTTTCTCATATATGTGAGATGTTTGAGGTTTTATGGATTTAGAGCTGGTAAGATGGGTCCATGGCCATTAGGGTCCCAAGTTCCTTCTGACATTTTGCCCAAGTATTAACAGGTAGCTTCCACTCTTATGATTGCCACAGGATTCCAGATGGCCAGTTGTGCCTCAGTCATTACATCCTATGCTAAATAGGAAGAAGTTGGACTGGAAAGAAAGAGAAAGGGGGCAATGAAGTTCTATAGGTAAAGCACTAAAAATACCAAAGCCTCCAGTTACACACCAATAATTTTACTATACTGATACCCCTGGACAGTGTGTTAGGGTTTACTCTCCATGGTCGCCCCTCAGGTTCTTCTTTGGTCCTCATACTAGTTCAGTCTGCGGTACAAATACTGTGCTAATGGAAGAAAAGGCTCTAGATATGCTTGTTGTCAGGGAAATTCTCCATGAACCCCTAGGGCTGGGACCCGTTTTAGTGAATGAAGTGCCATTAAAAAACTACTGAATGGCTTCCTGCACTGAGGATTGAGTGTTGGGTTGGGCCAAGTTGATTCAGGCTCTAAGAGTAAGGGGACTTCACTGGTGGCTAAGGGTAAAGAATCTGCCTGAAATGCATGAGAATACCTGTAATGCAGGAGACTGCCTGCAGTGTGGAAGACTGGGGTTCAGTCCCTGGGTTGGGAAGATCCGCTGGAGAAGGAAATGGCAACCCATTCTAGTATTCTCGCCTGGAGAATCCCATGGGCAGAGGAGCCTTGTGGGCTACAAATCTTGAAGTTGCGAGAGTGGGACACAACTTAGTGACTAAACCACCACCACCACCTAAGAGTGAGAACCCACATATCAGTGTAATAGTAATTTACAGAGGAACAGACCATAGAACTACAAAGTGAAACCTAAATGGGGCTCTGCCAGGCTGATGCCAGCACATGCTGCCCCACCAAATGACACATCGTGTAAACTTTACTAACAAGGGCTACTTCCCCATTCGTCTGTTTGCTTTTATTCCTTCCTTTCCTATTTCTGCTGCTACTGCTGCTGCTGCTAAGTCGCTTCAGTCGTGTCTGACTCTGTGCGATCACATAGACAGCAGTCCACCAGGCTCCCCCGTCCCTGGGATTTTCCAAGCAAGAGTACTGGAGTGGGTTGCCATTGCCTCCTCCATTTCTATTTCTAGACAGCCTCAATTATCCATTCAGTTTCTTTCTTTACATTACTTCTACCGCCTCTGGATAACTTCTCCCTGTAAGTATTCTCCCTTGCTTACTAGCACCAGAGCAGTGATTACACCAAGGAGCTCCTGAGGACTCTGGGAGAAGGGGGGTGCCATCAACTCCACCATGCTCTGAGATGGTCAGTTCAGTTCAGTCATTCAGTCGTGTCCAATTCTACGTGACCCCATAAACCGCAGCACGCCAGGCCTCCCTGTCCATCACCAACTCCCGGAGTTTACCAAACCCATGTCCATTGAGTCAATGATGCCATCAAACCATCTCATCCTCTGTCATCCCCTTCTCTTCCTGCCCTCAATCTTTCCGAGCATCACCGTCTTTTCAAATGAGTCAGCTCTTCCCATCAGGTGGCCAAAGTATTGGAGTTTCAGCTTCAACATCAGTCCTTCCTTCCAATGAACACCCAGGACTGGTCTCCTTTAGGATGGACTAGTTGGATCTCCTTACAGTCCAAGGGACTCTCAAGAGTCTTCTCCAACACCACAGTTCAAAAGTATCAATTCTTTGGTGCTCAGCTTTCTTTATATTACAACTCTCACATCCATACATGACTACTGGAAAAACCATAGCCTTGACTAGATGGACGTTTGTTGACAAAGTAATGTCTCTGCTTTTGAATATGCTATCTAGGTTGGTCATAACTTTCCTTCCAAGGAGTAAGCGTCTTTTAATTTCATGGCTGCAGTCACCATCTGCAGTGCTTTTGAAGCCCCCCAAAAATAAAGTCTGACACTGTTTCCACTGTTTCCCATCTATTTCCCATGAAGTGATGGGACCAGATGCCATGATCTTCGTTTTCTGAATGTTGAGCTTTAAGCCAACTTTTTCACTCTCCTCTTTCACTTTCATCAAGAGGCTTTTTAGTTCCTCTTCACTTTCTGCCATAAGGGTGGTGTCATCTGCATATCTGAGGTTATTGATATTTCTCCCAGCAATCTTGATTCCAGCTTGTGCTTCTTCCAGCCCAACGTTTCTCATGACGTACTCTTCATATAAGTTAAATAAGCAGGGTGACAATATAAAGCTTTGACGTACTCCTTTTCCTATTTGGAACCAGTCTGTTGTTCCATGTTCAGTTCTAACTGTTGCTTCCTGACCTGCATACAGGTTTCTCAGGAGGCAGGTCAGGTGGTCTGGTGTTCCCATCTCCTTCAGAATTTTCCACAGTCTATTGTGATCCACACAGTCAAAGGCTTTGGCATAGTCAATAAAGCAGAAATAGATGTTTTTTTGGAACTCTCTTGCTTTTTCGATGATCCAGCAGATGTTGGCAATTTGATCTCTGGTTCCTCTGCCTTTTCTAAAACCAGCTTGAACATCTGGAAGTTCACATTTCATGTATTGCTGAAGCCTGGCTTGGAGAACTGTGAGCATTACTTTACTAGCATGTGAGATGAGTGCAATTGTGCAGTAATTTGAGCATTCTTTGGCATTGCCTTTCTTTGGGATTGGAATGAAAACTGACCTTTTCCAGTCCTGTGGCCACTGCTGAGTTTTCCAAATGTGCTGGCATATTGAGTGCAGCACTTTCTCAGCATCATCTTTTAGGACTTGAAATAGCTCAACTGGAATTCCATCACCTCCACTAGCTTTGTTCATAGTGATGCTTCCTAAGGCCCACTTGACTTCACATTCCAGGAGGTCTGACTCTAGGTAAGTGTGAGTGATCACACCATCATGATTATCTGGGTCATGAAGAACTTTTTTGTACAGTTCTTCTGTGTGTTCTTGCCACCTCTTAATATCTTCTGCTTCTGTCAGTGGTTTCTAAAATTTGTGTAAAATGACTTACAAATGTTTAGGTACAAGCCCTTTTCCACTCCTAAATCATTCTTTCTAACAGGTAGACTAGAGGCATGATTGACATTCAGTCATGTCTGACTCTTTGCGACCGCTTGGACTATACAGTCCATGGAATTCTCTGGGCCAGAATACTGGAGTGGGTAGCCTTTCCCTTCTCCAGGGAATCTTCCCAACCCAGGAATCAAACCCAGGCAGATTCTTTACCAGCTGAGCCACAAGGGAACCCCAGGAATACTGGCATGTGTAGCCTGTCCCTTCTCCAGAGGATCTTCCTGACCCAGGAATCCAACCAGGGTCTCCTGCATTGCAGGTGGATTCTTTATCAACTGAGCTATCAGGGAAGCACAAAGTAGGATACAGTCTTCCAGATTCTTTCCTTCCTGGATCCCTCAAGAATGCTGAAACTGGATCTGTTTATTTAAAGATTTTATAGTTAATTAAAATAGGGAAATAAATAATAGTAACAAAAATAAGAAAGATGGGTAGATTTCAAAATCTTGTTTTTTAATCTTTTTTTTTTTTAATGCATTACCAAACTACTGCATTCATGCCCGTATTGGTCATGATTACATGTCAAGCTGTGTACTAAGACCTTGACACTCATGACAAGGCACAAAGTTTGCTGTTTAAGAGTGTAGACAGGAATAAGACAGTGTTCATCTCAGCTCTGGCATGTTGGATCATCTTTCTGCTGGATCATTTTTGGATGCAGAAATAGTATCTACTTCACTGAGTTGTGGAAATCAATGAGAAAAATGTGAAATTCCTGTTGTATAGTAAGGACTCAATTCATATTGGGTGTTATCAATGCCCTCAGCAAGTTGTACAGTTGAAAGTAAATGTATAGATAACTAATTAAAAGCAACCCAGATGCCACAAGTGGCCTCATGGAAGACTGCACGGGGTTCAGTGGAGCAAAACTAAAAGGAAATGGCCAATTCTAGCAAAATTGTCAAGAAAGAGTTTTTAGAGGAAGCAATGACTGAGCTTCATTTTGAGAGTTGAGTAGGAGTTTCCCAGACAGGATGGGCAGGGTATCTTCCAGGCAGAGAGAGCAGTTGAAGCAAAGGCACCGATGCATGAAAACAGACTGTGTATAGGAGGAAAACCTCAAGTAGTTCAGTATGATCAGAACATGGGCTGGGATGAGAGATGTGGCCCAAGGGTGGAGATCAGGATGGGCCCGTGCCATTCTAGGAGATCAGTGCTAGAGAAAATAGGGATATCTGTAAAGGTCTTAAACAGGGAAGTAAGTCATTAAGGTTTTTGTTAAATCACTCTGGAAGCAGTGCAGCTGTATTAGAGCGGGAACAAGACTGAAAAGCAGTCAAACCAGTTAAGCCAGAAAGTACTGGGAAACATCTTCAGAGTGCTTAAGGGAAAAATGCTCAACCAAGAATCCTATATTCTGCAAAGCTATCTTTAAAAGATGAAGGCAAAATGAAGACATTCCCAAATAAACAAAAACAGAGAATTTATCACTATCATCTTCCTTACAAAAAGTAGTAAAGAAAATTCTTCAAGCAAGTAAACCCAGACAGTAATTTGAAAATTTGAAAACACATTAAAAAAAAGAACACCAGTAAGTGCAATTATGAAATTATAATAGATAGTATAAATGTATGTTTGCTCTAATTTTTAAATTAACTGTATAAAATCATATATATATATATATATATATGTATGTATAATTATATTGTTGGGCCTATAACATATAGAAAGATTTGTTTCTTTCTGAAGAAAGCAGAGCATGGTAAGTTAAAATATGTACATGGTATGCTTTATAGCAACTACTAAGAAAATAACTCTATTAAGTGAAGTGAAAAAATAACAAAAGAAATTTAAATGGTGCATTAGAAATTTGTAACTAATGCAAAAGAAAGCATAAGGAGGGAAAAAGAACTAAAAAAGATGTGGGGTATGTAGAAAACAGAAGTATATAAATCCAGTTATATTAGTAATATTAAATGTGAATAGATTAAGCAATTTAATCAAATTACAAGGGCTGTCATACTGGATTAAAAAGCAAGATGCCACTGTGTACTCAAAGATACAAATGGACTGAAAGTTAAAAGGATGGGGAAAAAAACAAAAACCATGGCCATAAGAAAGCCAAGGTAGCTATGATATCAGGCAACAAGAAGTATCAAAACAATACTTTTAAAATAAAAGTATTACTAGGAATAGACAGGGACAATTTATAGTGAAAGAAAGATTACTCTACCAAAAATATAAGAACCTAACAGTAGGGCCTCAAAATGCATGAAGCAAAGAAACTGACAAAAATGAAGAGAGAAAACAACATGTGAAATGATCATAGTTGGAGACTTCAATTCTTCACTTTCAATAATGGACAGAACAACTGGAAAACAAAATCAATTAGGAAAGGAAGATTTGAACAGCACTATAATAAGCCACCTAGACCTAATAGGTATCTATGGAACACTTCATTCAGTCAAAGAAGACTACAGATTCTACCTAAGTACATGTGGAACATTGTCCAGGATAGATAAAAAGTTAGGCCAGAAGAGAAGCCTCAATAAATTTAAAATCATTGAAATCATACAAAATATCTCTTCTGATTACAATGGAATTGAGCTAGAAACAAATACCTGGAAGAAAACTGGAAAATTTACAAATAAATAGAAATGATATATCACACTCTTCAACAACCAATGGGATGAAGAAGATATCACAAGAGAAATTAGAAAAGACTTTAAGATGAATGAATATTAAAGCACAACCTATGTTGATGCAGTTAAAGCAGTGCTCAAAGGGAAACTTCTAGCTGTAAGTATCCATATGAAAACAAAGAAAAAATTCAAATCAATAACCTTTCCACTTAAGACACTGGAAAAAAGAGCAAATTAATTCTAACAAGCAAGAAAAAGGAAATAATAAAGATAACAGTGAAAATGAAGTAGAGAATAAACAATTTGAGAAAATCAGCAAAGCTAAATGTGTTTCTTTGAAAAGGTAAAAAAAATTTATAAACTTCTCACTAAATTAACCTTGTACAAAAGAGAAAACCAAAATTACTAAAATCAGAAATGAAAGAGTGAACACAACCTTACAGAAATAAAATGGACTATAAAAGAATGAACAATTGTGTGCCAATAAATTAGAAAGTTTAGATGAAATAGACAAATTCCTAGAAAAATACAAAGTGATAAAAAAAAAAGTGAGTCACTAAGAAATAGACATTCTGAATAGACCTATAACAAATGAGGAGGTTTAATTCATAGTATAAAAATTATCCACAAAGAAAAACCCAGGCCTACATGTTTCCTGGTGTATTCTATCAAAACATTTAGAGAAGAATTATTGCCAATTTTTAACAAACTCCTCCAGAAAGTAGAAGAGAAAGTAATACTTCCCAACTCATTGTATGAGGACATTATTGCCCTTATATGAAAACCAGATGAAGGCATCATAGAATAAAACTTCAGACCAATATCTATTATGAATATGGATGCAAAAATCCTCCAAAAATACTACCAAACCAAATCCAGAAACATATAAAAAAGAATTATACACCATGACCAGCTGGGAATTTTTCCCCAAGAATGCAAGATTGGTTTAACATCTGTTCATCTATAATAACATCTATAATTGATTAATTATATCAATTAATATAATACACTATATCAATAGAGTTAAAAATTAAAAACCATAAGATCACCTCAATAGATGTAGAAAAAGCATTTGACAAAATCACACACTGTTGCATTATAAAAAAAACATTCAACAAACAAGGAATAGAAACTTTTTCACTCTGATAGAAGGCGTCTATGAATACCCACAGCTGATATCATTCTCAGTGTTGAAAGATCGGATGCTTTCCCTCTAAAATCAGGAACAAGACAAAAATTTTTATTCTTACCACTTCTATTTGACATTTTACTGGAGGCTGTAGTCAGGGCAATTAAGCAAGAATGAATGATATTTAAAAAAGAATGATAACAGAAGATGGGAAAGAAAGTAAAACTATTTGTATTTGTATGTCATATAATCTTTTACATAGAAAAGCCTAAGGAATCTCAAAAGAAAAAAACCTGTTAGAACTAATAAATGAGTCCACAAATTTGTAGATACGTTCAATATGAAAAAATCTAATGTATTTCTAGATACTTCAATGAACAATGCAAAAATGAATTAAGAAAGCAATTCCATAGCATCAAGAAGAAAAATACACTTAGGAATAAATTTTAACAGAATAAATGGGAAACTTGTAATCTGAAAACTGCAAAACACTGTCAGAAGAAATTAAACAAGATCTAAATGAAAAGATACCTTATGTTCATGGCTCAGAGCCCTAATGGCAGTGCTCCCCCAACAGATCTATAGACTCTACACAGTCCCTACCAGAATACCACTGGTTTCTTCTTGGAAATTGAGAAGCTGATCTTAAAATCTATTTGGAAAATCAAAAAACTCAGAATAGCCAAAATACTTTGAAAAAGAGAGACAAAGCTGGATAATTCAGACTTCCTAATCTCAAAATTTATCAGAAAGCAGAATTAATCAAGACAATGTGATACTAATAATGAAAACAGACATATAGACAAATGGAATAAAATTGACAGTCCATATATCTATGTTCAGTTGCTTTTTGACAAGGATGCTAAGGCCATTCAATAGGGAAAGAATAAAATTAAGAAGTAAAGCAAAATTAAAAGAATGAACAGAAATTCCAGTTTGTACTTATGTAGTTTGACATGCTGGTAAGATCAAAGAATGGAAATGTCTGGAAGGGAGTTGGACATACAGGTCTTGAATTTAGAGAATTCAGGCTGGATATAAATTTGCATTTCATCAATCAGGTAGTAATTGAGATCATCGGTACTTTTCAACATTATTACTAATTCTTTGTTCCAGAATTTTCTCATAGCCACTTTCCTCATGGGGGTGCACATCATCTAGGATGGTGCATAGCCGGTTCTTACTCTTCTCCCTTCTCTTCATTCCTGACCATTTACCCCCCTCCCTCTCTAGTTTAGACCACAAAGATCCCTTCCTCCATGAGAACCATGTGATTCCTGGCTAGAAGTGGCTTAACTTCAAAGGGGATTCCACTAGAAATTCCATTAGATTTCACTAGAAAGGTCTCCTTGAAGAAACTTCCTGAAACATGTACCATAAATACATGTGTGCATGCTAAGTTGCTTCAGTCGTGTCCAACTCTTTGCAACCCTATGGACTGTAGCCCACCAGGCTCCTCTGTCTGTGAAATTCTCCAGGCAAGAATACTGGAGTGGGTTGCCATGCCCTCCTCCAGGGGATCTTCCCAATCCAGGGATGGAACCCAAGTCTCTTATGTCTCCTGCATTGTTAGGTGAGTTCTTTACCATTAGCCCCACCTGGGAAGACAGTATCTTACATACTTAACAGTAAATTCCTGCGTCTGCCATCCTTTCTCACATTTTCTTTAAGCATTGTTTAGCATACTGAACTCCCGATCCAGTAGTTCAAAGAAGACAGAATGCTGTTAAATTTTGCATTGACACAAGTTAGAAATCATCACAATGAAAACGCTAGAAATTTCTAACAAATCTAAGTTCTCGGTCAAAAGTTAAACAATTCGCAGGTACTTTACCAAAATACTCCCTAAATCCTTAGATTACAAACGTGGAGAGTAAGATAATATATATGAAAAAGCATATCAGATATCTACAGCCCTACAATATTGCAGTTAAACAATATTGCTAGTAAAGTTTAAGTTTCAGTAATGATTTGTTTAATTTCTATACTCATTGATCAGTGTTAAATGATGAAACAAATACTCTCAAAGGAAATAAACATAGTTACTGGTCAATCGTTTTTAGCTGGTATTTGGATTTCACAAACAAGACCTTAGTGGTGAGAAAATGTGTGCAATGCTTTTACCTGGTATCTAGTATGCAGGTGGTGCTAGTGGTAAAGAATCCACCTGCCAAAGCAGGCAGATGTAAAAGACGTGGAATCAATCCCTGGATTGCGAAGATTCCCTGGAGGAGGAAACGGCAGCCCACTCCAGTATTGTTGCCTGGAGAATCCCATGGACAGAGGAGCCTGGCAGGCTACAGTCTATAGGGTCGCACAGAGGTGGACACAACTGAAGCAGCTTAGCACATACACAGTATATAGTATATTTACAACAAATACTTCCTTAGTATTCAAATATTGATGGTTTACTATGTGTTAGAACTCAAACTATTTTCTTTTTTTCCTCTCATTTTCCCATCTGCCTCCTCAACCATCTTGAGAAGTAGATATTGTTATCTTCATTTCACAGTTAAAAACATTGCATCTAATAGATCAAGTGATTAAGTCAAGGCCACACAGTTAAAAGTAGTCCATCCAAGGCTACATTTTATGCTCTCTGAGTCCAGATCCAGAAGTCCTTTCCATCTACCATGTGTAGTAACTTTTCATTCTCTTCACCATCCATTTATTTACTGTCAATAACCATGCCCATAATTCTCATCCGTCATATAATTTTACTTTCTTTAATCCTCAGTAAAATCCTCAGTATACTATTAACAGTAGACCTTCTAACCTCATTTTTGCTGAGGTCTCTGGACTACCTCCAATATTTTCAAGTCCTCCTTTCTTCTTTTTTTCTCAACTTTGCCTACTACTGCAAAATGTTATCCCAATGAAGTGTGTTTAAAAAATTAGGTAAACACTAAACTCTTTGATGACTCAGGATCCCAGACAAAATCACACATTCACTCAATTTCATACTAGCCAACCAGTTAATGGCTCCTGGGACCAAGTGAAGTGAAAGTCACTTAGTCGTGTCCAACTCTTTGTGACTCCATGGATTATACAGTCCATGAAATTCTCCAGGCCAGAATACTGGAGTGGATAGCCTTTCCCTTCTCCAGGGGATCTTCCCAACCCAGGGATCGAACCCAGGTCTCCCACATTGCAGGCAGATTCTTTACTGGCTGAGCCACAGGGGAAGCCCTCTTAGGGCCAAAATAAACATCAAATAATTTGGGCCAGCCCTTGATTTCTACACATGCCAGGCACGTTTCTGTGTGCATAGGTGCCTGTGTGGTGTCTGTGTGTGTGTGTGTGATTTCTCTCATCCTCATGGCCACTATATTCCAGATAAAGAAACCAGGGCTCAGAACACTTTCTCCTGATCGCAGAGCCAGCACAGAACAGTCAGAACTCAAACCCTGATGTGCCATCGACTGTGCTCTCTGCTCTATAACAGAAACCCTCAAAGTGAAAATGAAAGTCACTCAGTCATGTCTGACTCTTTGCAACCCCTATACGGTCCATGGAATTCTCCAGGCCAGAATACTGGAGTGGGTAGCTGTTCCCTCCTCCAGGGGATCTTCCCAACCCAGGTATCAAACCCAGGTCTCCTGCATTGCAGGCAGATTCTTTACCACTTGAGCCACAAGGGAAGCCCAAGAACACTGGAGTGGGTAGCCTATCCTTTCTCCAGGGAATCTTCCCAACCCAGGAATCCAACTGGGGTCTCCTGCATTGCAGGTGGATTCCTTACCAACTGAGCTACCAGGGAAGTGAAATCCTCAAACACCTGTCCAAAAACCAAGGCATAGATCATCACAAAGTTTTCATTAGTCCACAGAAAAATTAAAATAGCACAATAAAGACATAGGAGGATGTAATCTGGGTCAGTATTATTGGCAAGAACCATCTTTTCTTCTGAGGTTATGTTCTTTCTGCCTTTTTTAGTATTAAAGTTTCTTTTTTTATGAAATGATGATGAAAATAGGTGATAATTATTATTTTGATGGTTAATGGTAATGTTCTTATTTGGTAAAATAAGAAGTAGTTTAACCCTATGTTAACTGCATAAGGCCATCTACACAGTGTCTATGTAAGAGGTCCAAATGAAATATATATGTTATCAGCTAATCTTAAAATGTGGGCTTCCCTAATCGCTCTGGCCCTGGATAGTAAAGAATCCACCTGCATTTCAGGGTTCAGTCCTTGAGTCAGGAAGATCCCCTGGAGAAGGAAATGGTTACCCACTCCAACATCCAAGGACCACATGATTTATGTGTCAGACTGATACTTTGACATAGATTTTATTGATACTCTTTAAAAAGATACTCTTTGAAAAGCAGTTCTAGAGTAAGGGGCAAGAGGGCAGAGACACAGTTGGCAGAAAGGGAGAGAAACTATTAAATACCTAAGCAGTAGAAGGGATAAAAAAAAGAAAAATGATTTCATAGGTTTGCCAAAATTTTTGCCTATGTTTTTATAAATGTAATTGAAAATTAAAATTCTCAGCTGGATATTGCTTATCCAAAATTTCTGCTGAAATTATATTTACATATAACATTATTAACTCCATTATCTTCTGAACAGATAGATATATAAGATTTTAGATGTCACCTCTGCCCTTAGCAAACTAAGCACACACATTAAAAGAAAGAAAAATCACTTTTTCAAATCTACTGGATTTTTCTATTTTTTTGTTGTTGAATTAATAGTCATCATTTTCTTGAAAACTTATTCCATATTATTTAAATGGTTTTTCTATTCTCAAGAAAAGATCTTCACTCTCTCCTTTCATACTTTCCAGATGTCTCAGTATGAGCAGATATCAATTTGTAATAGATTTCCCTACAGATATTCTTTGGCCAGTCATTTGTTTGGAACTGAGAACACATTTTGCTGTAAAATGATGTAAATGGTGATGAAGTTCTTAAAATCCCTCATAAATGTTTAATGCACACAAAGGTAAGGCATAGCTCTAATTATAATAGCTCACCCCCTAATCTTTTATTCAGGACAGATGAAAGAGGAGGAGGATATGAAAGGCATTTCACTGTTTTTCCCTGAGCTTAGGGATCGACATTAAACAAAGAATTCAAAATGTCACATTACCTGGTATCCCCCACCACAACTCTCTGTATGTCTACAGACATGCCAACACCTTTTGGTCACTTTGTTCTTCCTGTTTCATCCCTCGCCCCAAATATTTTAAGCATTAGAATTACCCTCCTCATTACCTCCAGTCATAGCATCCGTTTCCTCAATTCAACTGTTTCAGGGAAGTGAGAGAAGGGAACCTAGTAAGCACTGGTTAATATGTAAACAACCACACTCCCAATTTAAACCAGGGACTCTAGATTTCAAACACTGGAACAAAGCGAACAAGAGAAATCCAAGCCCTGGCGAGGCAACATGCCCAGCTGTCCTTTTCCTCCACTCGTTCCCTCACTACAGTCCTGACACCTTGCAGCTCTTCTGATAGCGTAGACATGCCCTGTCCCCACTCCCTACTAGCATTTCTGATGACAAACCGTGGCAATGGTTTCCATCTTTATTTGTATAACTCACATAGCTCGGGTTTCCCCTCGGCCCGCTGGAAGGTTCTAATGACTGTCCTGGAAAGGGAGTTTGGACTTCCAGGAGTTAACTTCCACTTCTCTCCTCAACACCCAGCAAAGCATCTCAACCACAAGTCAGTTTCAACCTGAATACTTCCTTCCCAGGGTTTGATCCGCTCAGTATCAGGAGCACTGTCCCCTGCCTGTGTAGTCATAGCCATGTGAGAGGCACATTTCAGGAGAAGGCGGTTATTTTTCTGCTGCTGCAGGAAACTCCCAGTGGCCCAGGCACCGGGAGAAACTGTTTGACCTTCTGGTGGGAAATGAGTAGGGTGTCCACCTAGGGAATGTCCCCACTGGGAGCTCCATGCTAATGAAGAAGGGACTTTTCTCACACTTTAAATGAAGTCTTCTTGAAGGGAAGAGAGCCTGCTCTGCCTACATGAGCTCATCCAAGTCATACTGGTTCATATGAGTCACAATCTCTTTACAAGGGATAATTTAGAGTTACTAAAGAGATGTATTAATCAGTCTTCAGAGTTATCATTGCATGGTAGTTGTGAATTCAGAAAAATAAACCTAATCTACTTTTTGATTAGTTGTATAATCTTTCTAGGAAACAATTAGAATGTTTTAAAAGCAGAATATCTGTTATTCCAGACTTTCTCACTTCTTGTCTTTATCTACTGATCATTCACACATTTGTTTCTTTATTTATTCATTCATCGTGCGTCATTTGTTCAATCCCTTCTCTACGGAGCACAAAGCTCCTTACTGGCACTTCTGATGACAAACCATGGCAATGGTTAATGAAAGCCTCTGTGAAGGGCTTTCAACTGTTTGGTGAGCCAGGAAATTCATACATGGAGGGTAAGAGAGAAATTACAATAGTAAAAAAAGCACTAAAAATAAGTGTAGATTTTCCATTGAAAAGCAGTAATTTTTTATTATAGAAATATGATCTTATAATTCCAAACAATATAACTAAGTCTAACCAACATATCTGGCAATTTGCTAAAGAAAATGTTTAGAGCAAATGACTCCCAAACTAGTGGCCACAGAATCTCTGCAACCTGGGAAAGTAATGGCAGAATGAGTGTGAGAGAGAGAGAAATAGAGAGAGAGAGAGACACAGCAAACAGAGAAGCAGAGGAGATCTGAAGTAAATCATAAGTCAACCCTGGCTAAATACACCCGACTAGCATGATGTCCTCTACATTCAATGAATACCTCATGTTTATATTATTTATGAAATAATATTCCTTACAGTTACGATGAAAGAAAAAGGAAAATGGAAAAAGACTATCCAAAGAGTACTGAAGAAGAATTTTCAGGAGTCAATGGCCAAATAGATGCAGCCGTAGAATTAAATGGTGAGTGTTTCCATGGAACACTTTCTTTGTAGAAATTGTAACAATTTCTGGGCTTTGCTTTAACATAACTGAAAATGGATTTCCGAATGGGAGTCCTTGGTTCTTATTTTTTGGGGCCCTGAGTCCCTTATAAATTTAACCAGATTAACCACCAGAAAAAGTATAAAAAGTCTGCCATTATGGGTCTCTGTTTACAAATGGAAAATTTTTAAAGTGTAGCTTCAGTCCATTAGCCAGTTACATCATAAAGGCCATCCAGTCAAAATTACCTTTTTCATCTTTAAAATGTACATATTCTCAACCCTCCCATTGAGAATAAATGCCTTTCCCCATTCTATCACCCAACTTCTGAAATTTGACACATAGCTGTGAAAGTTGAATTGAACTGGGTTGAAGTTTAACTGAATCTTTGAATCAGTCAGTCAACACATTCTTCTTGAATGTTTAGCACAGAGCTGGACACTGTTGAGAAATGCAAAGGCAACTTCAGATATGGTCTCTGCCCTCATGGAATGGTTACTCTCTTTGGGAAATGCCCCTCCATCCAATGCAGATGAAATTACTAGAAATCAAGTATAATTTAGTACTGAATTGTTGTGGTCATCTTCCCAATAATTGCAAGAGGTGATCTGAGAAAGAAAAGATCTTTTGATCTTTTGATGCCTGTTTTCAGGCATCAGTTGGTATAGATTTCGTGATGGGACTTTGGCTGGGTTTTAAAGAACAGCTAGATTTTTGACTCGGGAAAGAAAAAGTCGGGGGTGGTTTTCCCGGATGGGAGCAGCCTGAGAAGCATAGAGCGCCCCTGGCGTGGCAGAGAGAATGATGAGAGATGACTAGCAAGTTAAGGGTATCGGATTCCTGGGCTCAGAGAGAGCTGTGCTGAGGGTTAGCCAACTGCCCCTGGCACATTTCCTGTTTCTCTTTGGTGCCCCCTCAAGAAAGTTACAACTGCAAGGCCATCCCATTTATAAATTTTCAAGCCCTTTTCAGTGACCATAATTTCATCTTTGTCTCTTTTAGGCTACATTTACTTCTTTTCGGGACCCAAAGCATACAAATATGATACAGAGAAGGAAGATGTGGTTAGTGTGCTGAAATCTAGTTCCTGGATTGGTTGCTAAATAGCAAAGTCTAGTCTTTCCTAAAGAATGAAGATGACTGAGAGCTGGATCTGAGGACTGGATCTTAAGGACTAAATCGGAACTCAGGTTACATATTCTTCCCATGGCCTTCACTTCTAAGGGTAATTTCGAATTCATTGAAAATAATTATGCTTCTAAATAGTTTCTCAGTTTTGGATTCAGAATTTTAAACCAAATGGGAAATTATTATACGGTCAGCTTCACACAAAATCAGAATCAACATAGTGCAACTCTTCAATTGGATACCCATCATTTTTTTTCCTCACTGATACACTGAGGCAAATTGATCAGTTTGTGGATTTTCTGACGTGTATTATTATTCTTTTAATAGGAAATAGCATTACCACACAAATTACATTAATTCTATGCAAGCCTTTTTGGTCTTAACATTTGTTATGATGAATATAAATGTATCCGTCTTTAACCATATCACAGACTACACACTGTATAAGTTTTGTTTCTCATTGTGTGTTTGTTTGTTTGTTTAACTCTATGTGTGCTCACTGGTCTTTGAAGTAGGTTATAATGGGCAAATCTACTCACATGGATTCTCATACTAGGTAAGAGATGGGCGTTTTGCAACAACAAGAAAATTTTTAACAAAAGCCAATAAAATTGTTGTATAAGATCAATCCAGTATTTCTCTTTAGTTAATGGTTACTAGCTTCTATCACACTTTGATAGCAAATTCTGTGTACTTTATAGAAAACTCAAACCTTGAGATAGTATCGTGAATATTCAGACTCAGAAGAAATAATAGTAATTCACTCTTTTTCCTCCTTCCTGAAGATAAAATGCCCTCAATGAAACTGTCTTTAACCCTTCTAAGAGGGCCTCTTCTGACTAGCTTTTCATTTGGGGAAGTTTGTCTTTTGCTTTAGTTTTTCTTATTTCAAGCTAACATTTTTTTCTACCTAGTCATTAGTACAGATAAAATAAATACAGCTGTCATTCTTATTTTTTTATCTTACATTTTAGTAGTTCTACTTTGAAACATTGATAAATTAAATTGAAGATGATTCAAAGAAATGGAAAGATATCCCATATTCTTAAATTGGAAGGATTAATATTATTAAAATGGCCTTACTACCCAACACAGACTATAGATTTAATGCAATCCCTGTCAAATTACCCATGACATTTTTCACAAAACTAGAACAAATAATCTTAAAATTTATACAGAACCACGAAAGACCCAGAATTGCCAAAGCAATCCTGAGGAAAAAGAATAAAGCTAGAGGCATAACCCTCCTAGACTTCAGAAAATACTACAAAGCCACAGTAATCAAAACAGCAGGGTACTGGCACAAAGACAGAAGTATGAATCAATGGAACAGAATAGAAAGTCTAGATATAAACCCACGTACCTACAGTCAATTAGTCTTTGTGGAGATAAGAATATACAATGGAGAAAAGGAAGTCTCTTCAGCAAGTAGTGTTGGGAAAGCTGGACAACTACATATAAATCAATGATGTTAGAACACTTCCTCACACCCTACAGGATTCCCTAACAGCTCAGTTGGTAAAGAATCCGCCTGCAATGCGGGAGACCCCAGTTGGATTCCTGGGTTGGGAAGATCCCCTGGAGAAGGGATAGGCTACCTACTCCAGTATTCTTGGGCTTCCCTTGTGGCTCAGCTGGTAAAGAATCCACCTGCAATGTGGGAGACCTGGGTTCAATCCCTGGGTTGGGAAGATCCCCTGGAGAAGGGAAAGGCTACCCACTCCAGTGTTTTGGCCTGGAGAGTTCCAAGGGGGTCACAAAGAGTCGGACATGACTGAGCAACTTTCACTTTCACTTTCACACCCTACACAAAAGTAAACTCAAAATGGCTTAAAGACTTAATTAAATATAAGATATGACACCATAAAACTTCTAGAAGAGAAAACATAGGCAAAATATTCTCTTACATAATTCATAGCAACATTTTCTTAGTTCAGTCTCTCAAAGAAATAGAAGTAAAAGCAAAAATAAACAAATGGGACCTAATCAAACTGTAAGCTTTTGCACAGCAAAGGAAGCCGTAACAAACAAAAGGACAACTGGCAGACTGAGAGAAAATACACAATGAGACCTGACAAGGGCTTAATTTGCAAAATATACAAACAGCTCATACGACTCAATAACAAAGAAACAGAACCAAATCAAAAAATGAACAGACGACTTAAATAGACATGTCTCCAAAGAAGACATACAGATTGCCAATAAAATTGCTCAACTTCTCTAATTAACAGAGAAATGCAGATCAAAACTACAATAAGCTATCACTTCACGCAGGTCAGAATGACCATCGTTAAAAGGCTATAAACAATAAATGCTGAAGAAAGTGTGGAGAAAAGAGAGCATTCCTACATTGTTGGTGGGAATGTAAGTTGGTGCAGCCACTAGGAAAAACAGCATAGAGGTTCCTCAAAAAACTAAAAATAGAGTTGCCATGTGATCTAGCAATCCCACTCCTGGGCATATATCTGGAGAAAACTCTAATTTAAAAAGACATATGCAATCCAACGTTTATGGTAGCACTATTCACAATAGCCAACACATGGAAGCAGCCTAAATGTCCACCAGCAGATGAATGGATAATGGAGATATAAACATACAATGGAATACCACTCGGCTATAAACGAATTAAATATCGCCATTTGCAGCAACGTGGATGGACCTAGAGATTATTTCACTAAGTGAAATAAGTCAGAAGGAGAAAGACAAATACCGCATGATATCACTTATATGTGGAATCTGAAATATGATACAAATGAATTTATTTACAAAACAGAAACAGACTCACAGACGCAGAAAACAAGCTTATGGTTACCAACGGCGAAAGGCAGGGGAAGGATAAATTAGGAGTTTGGGATTAGCAGCTACGAACAAATATTTATAAAATAGATAAACAGCAAGGCTGTACTATATAGTATAGGGAATTATATTCAATATCCTGTAATAAGCCATAATGAAAACAGATATGAAAAATAATATGTAATACGTACATGTATAAAACTGAACCACTTTGTTATACATCAGAATTTAATACAACATTGTAAATCAACCATACTTCATTTTTTTTTTAATGTGACTCAGGGAACTCAAACAGGGGCTCTGTAACAGGCTGAAGGGTGGGATGGGGAGGGAGGTGGGAGGGAGGTTCCGGAGGGAGGGGACATGGGTGTACCTATGCTGATTCTTGTTGATGTGTGGCAGAGAACTGCAAAATTCTGTGAAGCAATTATCCTTCAATTAAAAAAATGTTTTTAAAAAGTAGTTCTAAAATTAGATGATAAAATATAGTTAGCATATTTCATAGACTGCCAGGAACAGCTACAGTATTCAATAGATACTAGTTATAATTTTACTATTATTTATTAAATTTGTTTCATATGCTCACTAAAAAGACTTAACAGTAAGACGGGATGGGACAGTTACTCAACGGTACTCTAAAATTTCCATTTGGTTTCCATTACTGAAAGTGGCTATTTACAGCCAACCAGACTGTTGACGACAAAATCTGGTAACCCTGATTTCCAATGTCAACTGACTCTACAGAGTAAAAAAAAGTCACTTTTGCAAAAATGGTCGGCTGAGGAAAACTTAATACGCAAGAAGGGAAAACAGTCTGGCATCTCCTCAAAACACAGAACACAGAGATACCACATAACCCAGCAATTGCACTCCTAGGTGGTGGTGGTGTTTGGCTGCTAAGTTGTGTCTGACTCTTTTGCAACCCCATGGACTGAAGACCACCAGGCTCCAAGTAGGTATATACCTATGAGAAGTGAAAATATATGTCCACACAAAAATGTGCACATAAAGATTCACAGCAGCATTATTCATAATAGCCAAAAAGTGGAAATGCAGGCATCAAATGATGAATGGACTTTTTAAATCTGGAAAATTCACATATTGGAGTATTATTTGACAATTAAAAAAACACTAATACGTATTACAATATGAATGAAATTTGAAAACATTACACTAAGTGAAAAAGTCACACATTTTCACTTTGAGGGTTTCTGTTATAGAGCAGAGAGCACAGTCGATGGCACATCAGGGTTTGAGTTCTGACTGTTCTGTGCTGGCTCTGCGATCAGGAGAAAGTGAAAATGAAAGTCACTCAGTCATGTCTGACTCTTTGCAACCCCTATACGGTCCATGGAATTCTCCAGGCCAGAATACTGGAGTGGGTAGCTGTTCCCTCCTCCAGGGGATCTTCCCAACCCAGGGATTGAACCCTCCCACATGGATTGTATGGTATACATGTGTTCCCCATCCTGAACCCTCCTCCCTCCTCGTTCCATATATGATATTATACGTATTTCAATGCTATTCTCCCAAATCATCCCACCCTCTCCCTCTCCCACAGAGTCCAAAAGACCCTCTATTTCTTTGCATTGATCGCTGAGGAAGGCTTTCTTATCTCTTCTTGCTATTCTTTGGAACTCTGCATTCAGATGTTTATATCGTTTCTTTTCTCCTTTGCTTTTCACTTCTCTTCTTTTCACAGCTATTTGTAAGGCCTCCTCAGATAGCCATTTTGCTTTTTTGCATTTCTTTTCCATGGGGATGGTCTTGATCCCTGTCTCCTGTACAATGTCACGAACCTCCATCCATAGTTCATCAGGCACTCTGTCTATCAGATCTAGTCCTTTAGTAAAGTAATGCTCACAATTCTCCAAGCCAGGCTTCAGCAATACGTGAACCATGAACTTCCGGATGTTCAAGCTGGTTTTAGAAAAGGCAGAGGAACCAGATATCAAATTGCCAACATCCGCTGGATCATCGAAAAAGCAAGAGAGTTCCAGAAAAACATCTATTTCTGCTTTATTCACTATGCCAAAGCCTTTGACTGTATGGATCACAATAAACTGTGGAAAATTCTGAAACAGATGGGAATCCCAGACCACCTGACCTGCCTCTTGAGAAACCTGTATGCAGGTCAGGAAGCAACAGTTAGAACTGAACATGGAACAACAGACTGGTTCCAAATAGGAAAAGGAGTACCTCAAGGCTTTATATTGTCACCCTGCTTATTTAACTTGTATACAGAGTACATCATGAGAAATGCTGGGCTGGAGGAAGCACAAGCTGGAATCAAGATTGCTGGGAGAAATATCAATAACCTCAGATATGCAGATGACACCACTCTTATGGCAGAAAGTGAAGAGGAACTAAAATGCCTCTTGATGAAAGTGAAAGAGGAGAGTGAAAAAGCTGGCTTAAAGCTCAACATTCAGAAAACTTAGATCATGGCATCTGGTCCCATCACTTCACGGGAAATGGATGGGGAAACAGTGGAAACAGTGTCAGACTTTATTTTTGGGGCTCCAAAATCACTGCAGATGGTGACTGCAGCCATGAAATTAAAAGACGCTTAGTCCTTGGAAGGAAAGTTATAACCAACCTAGACAGTATATTCAAAAGCAGAGACATTACTTTGCCAACAAAGGTCCATCTAGTCAAGGCTATGGTTTTTCCAGTGGTCATGTATGGATGTGAGAGTTGGACTGTGAAGAAAGCTGAGTGCCGAAGAATTGATGCTTTTGAACTGTGGTGTTCAAGGAGACTCTTGAGAGTCCTTTGGGCTACAAGGAGATCCAACCAGTCCATCCTAAAGGAGATCAGTCCTGGGTGTTCATTGGAAGGACTGATGCTGAAACTGAAACTCCAATGCTTTGACCACCTCATGCGAAGAGTTGACTCACTGGAAAAGACCCTGATGCTGGGAAGGATTGGGGGCAGGAGGAGAAGGAGACGACAGAGGATGAGATGGTTGGATGGCATTACCGACTCGATGGACATGAGTTTGAGTGAACTCAAGGAGTTGGTGATGGACAGGGAGACCTGGCGTGCTGTGATTCATGGAGTCACAAAGAGTTGGACATGATTGAGCGACTGAACTGAACTGAACTGAACTGAATACTTCCCTGGTGGCTCAGACAGTAAAGAATCTGCCTGAAATGGGGGAAACTGGGTTGGATCCCTGGGTTGGGAAGATCTCCTGGAGGAGAACACTGCAACTCATTCCAGTACTCTTGCTTGGAGAATCCCATGGACAGAGGAGCCTGGCTGGCTACAGTCCATGGGGTGGCAGAGGGTCAGACATGACTGAGCACACAGCAGCAATACTCTAAAGTGGTTAAGCTTAACTATCAGGATCCCTACTTTCCTTGAATACAACCCCATAACCAATCTCTCTCTCAGTACCTCCCCACAGTATCTCTGTCTCTTTTCCCAGGTTCCAGATCAAATTTAGTTTGAAAGCCTGAAACCTAGATACATTATGTGCATGTGAATGGAAGTTTAACTACAGTAGAAGCAGGCTTCAAACTACTACAGAAAGTAAAGGCTTTTCCGGAAAGCCCATCACATGAAAAACTCTAGCTATGTGATTCTAGAGTCTTGCAATACTTCTCTCTGTCCTCAGCACATCACCCCAAGGCTCTGTCTTTATTACTATGGAAAAAGGGTGGGGAATGATATATGAATCACTTTTTTCATTAACTCAGGGTATTTATTTATTCACTTATAAGAAAAAGAGACACCCTTCTATAAATCACTGCAGTATTTATACCTGAACAAACATTTCAAGCAGCAAAATACAAAGAAACTACAATGGACTAAAAATAACTGTGTGCATGCCCACTTGGGGCAAGTTATGAACAGTAAGATTCAAAAAGGCCAAACCCTAACTGCCATTTCTGAGGTGCTGAGAGCAAAAGTGAAGTACTGAAGCATGATCCCTGCACACAGCAGCACCAAGGGGGTGGCCAGACCACCTAAGCCTCCCCTCTGGCCCGACCGTGGATCTGCCCTTACCCTCACCCCACTAGAGGGACCAGCTTGCCCCACTCAGAGATGGAGCAAGGGAACCTGTTACTTGTTTTCACTCCTGCATGCTGAGTCCTAATAAATCCTTGTCTGAATTTCTCATCAATTTCTATTGACTACAGAGTCCAAGAAGCCAAGTCAGTAACACCATGTATATCATGAATTATTGGTCTCAGATGAGTTCACCTAGCAATCCCTGGAGATATCTCCTATTACTACCAACATGGATGGCAAAGCCAGCACACCTTTATTTCCCTTTCCAGACCCCATGGGTCACTCATGCCTGGACTCCATTCCATCCAAAACAGAGCTCCTGATGGGAAAGCCACTGCCAGCTTCCCTGATTTCTCCCAGCAGTGTTTCGTAGTTGTCAGTGTTCTGGTGTTGCATGTATTCTATTAAGTTTATATATAAATATTTCATCCTGATGCAAATGGCATTCTTTTTTATTCCAGTTTCAAATTATTCTTTGTGAGTATACAGAAATACAGCTGATTTGGGGGTATGAATTTCGGATTTTGTGACACTGCTAAATTTATTTATTACAATTTTCAAGAGGTCTACGCTGCTGCACATTGTGAGAAAAAGAAGACATAAGAATGGGAAGACTATTACTGCCTTTTAAATATATTATGCATTTATTTTTTAATAATTATATAAGTGCTTATTTACCTCTGAAAAAATCACAACAGTCCTTCTTTAAGACATTATAATCTAATTTATTAATACTCTGCCATAGCAATACCTTCCAGAAGTTGGAAAACATTTTCCATTTTCACAGTTATAGGATAGAACCTGTTTCAGTTACAGACACTAACACAGAGAGATGCATAAGCACATAGAGAGCTTCTGGCTTCAGTCTCACACTTCAGCTGAGTCGAGAATAAAACAGAAAAAAAAAAAATCTAACTCATCTAGATCTTACAGCATTATCCTCCTTCCCAATGGCCTCAAAATTCTGAATAAATGTGAGCTCACAAATAGATAAACAGAAAAACAAACAAAAAAGACCAGTTTCTCTGCTGTTTCTCACCAAACTGAGAATTCATATCCATTATCTAGAAAGATTATCAAATGGTTGTGCTATAAAAGCAAATTTCCCAAAACCAAAATTGATGCAACCAACTGACAATATGCTCTTCAGTTCAGTTCAGTCCCTCAGTCACGTCCGACTCTTTGTGACCCCATGGACTGCAGCACAGCAGCCTTCCCTGTCCATCACCAAATACCGGAGCCTGATCAAACTCATGTCCATCGAATTGGTGATGCCATCCAACCATCTCATCTCATCCTCTGTCATCCCCTTCTCCTCCCACCTTCAATCTTTCCCAGCATCAGAGACTTTTCCAATGAGCCCATTCTTCACATCGGGTGGCCAAAGTATTGGGGTTTCAGCTTCAACATCAATCCTTCCAATGAATACGCAGGACTGATTTCCTTTAGGATTCACTGGTTTGATCTTCTTGCAATCCAAGGAACTCCCAAGAGTCTTCTCCAACACCATAGTTCAAAAGCATCAATTCTTTGGTGCTCAGCTTTCTTTATGGTCCAACTCTTACATCCATACGTGACTACTGGAAAACCTATAGCTTTGAATAGATGGACCTTTGTTGGCAAAGTAATGTCTCTGCTTATGCTGTCTAGGTTGGTCACAGCTTTTCTTCTAAGGAGCAGGCATCTCTTAATTTCATGGCTGCAGTCACCATGTGCAGTGATTTGTTTCCCCATCTATTTGCCATGAAGTGATGAGACCAGATGCCATGATCGTAGTTTTCTGAATGCTGACTTTTAAGCCAGCTTTTTCACTCTCCTCTCTCACTTTCATCAAGAGGCTCTTTAGTTCCTCTTTGCTTTCTGCCATAACGGTGGTGTCATCTGTATATCTGAGATTATTAATATTTCTCCTGGAAATCTTGATTCCAGCTTGTGCTTCATCCAGCCCAGCATTTCTCATGATGTCCTCTGCATATAAATTAAATAAGCAGGGTGACAATATAAAGCCTTAATGGAATCCTTTTCCAGTTTGGAATCAGTCTGTTGTTCCATGTCCAGTTCTAATTGTTGTTTCTTGACCTGCATACAGATTTCTCAGGAGGCAGGTAAGGGAGTCTGGTATTTCCATCTCTTTAAGAATTTTCCATAGTTTGTTGTGATCCACACAGCCAAAGGCTTTAGCATGGTCAATTCTTTCCAGAATTCTCTTGCTTTTTCTATGATTCAATGGATGTTGACAATTTGATCTCTGGTTCCTCTGCCTTTTCTAAATCCAGCTTGAATGTCTAGAAGTTCTTGGTTCATGTACTGTTGAAGCCTGGCTTGGAGAATTTTGAGTATTACTTTGCTAGTGTGTGAAATGAGTGCAATTGTGTGGTAGTTTGAATATTCTTTGGCATTGACTTTCTTTGAGATTGAAACGAAAAGTGACCTTTTCCAGTCCTGTGGCCACTGCTGAGCTTTCCAAATTTGCTGGCATATTGAATGTGGCACTTTTACAGCATCAGCTTTTAGGATGTGAAATAGCTCAGTTGGAATTCCATCACCTCCACTAGCTTTGTTCATAGTGCTGCTTCCTAAGGTCCACTTGACTTTGGACTTCAGGATATCTGGCTCTTGGCAAGTAATCACACCAAGGTGGTTATCTGGGTCATTAAGATCCTTTTTGTACAGTTCTTCTATGTATACTTGCCACCTCTTCTTAATATCTTCTGCTTCTGCTGGCCCCATACCATTTCTGCCCTTTATTGTGCCCATCTCTGCATGAAATGTTCCCTCAGTATCTCTAATTTTCTTGAAGAGATCTCTAATCTTTATCATTCTGTTGTTTTCCTCTATTACTTTGCACTGATCACTTAGGAAGGCTTTCTCATCTCTCTTTGCTATTCTTTGGAACTCTGCATTCATATGGATATATCTTTCCTTTTCTCCTTTGCCTCTCACTTCTCTTCTTTTTTTCAGCTACTTGTAAGGCCTCCTAGGACAACCATTTTGCCTTTTTGCATTTCTTTTTCTTGGGGATGAATTTGATCACCACCTCCTATACAGTGTCACAAACCTCTGTCCATAGCTCTTCAGGCACTCTGTCTATCTGATCTAATCCCTTGAATCTATTTGTCACTTCCACTGTATTTTAAGGGATTTGATTTAGGTCATACCTGAATGGTCTAGTGGTTTTCCCTACTTTCTTCAATTTTAGTCTGAATTTGGCAATAAGGAGTTCATGATCTGAGTCACAGTCAGCTACCAGTCTTGTTTTTGCTGACTGTATAGAGCTTCTCCCATTTTAGCGCAGGCGGCTGCGACCAGCGCATTTAGCATGGGCAGAATGATGCTAAAGTTGAAACTCCAGTACTTTGGCCACCTCATGCGAAGAGTTGACTCATTGGAAAAGACTCTGATGCTGGGAGGGATTGGTGGCAGGAGGAGAAGGGGACGACAGAGGATAAGATGGCTGGATGGCACCACTGACTCAATGGACGTGAGTCTGAGTGAACTCCAGGAATTGGTGATGGACAGGGAGGCCTGGCGTGCTGCGATTCATGGGGTCGCAAAGAGTCGGACACAACTGAGTGACTGAACTGAACTGAACTGATAGAGCTTCTCCATCTTCAGCTGCAAAGAGTATGAAGTGAAGCGAAGTCACTCAGTCGTGTCCAACTCTGTGACCCCATGGACGGTAGCCTACCAGGCTCTGCGATCCATGGGATTTTTCCAGGCAAGAATACTGGAGTGGGCTGCCATTTCCTTCCCCAGGGCATCTTCCCAACCCAGGGATTGAACCTGGGTCTCCTGTGTTGCAGACAGACGCTTTACTGTCTGAGCCACTAGGCAAGTGTATAATCAATCTGATTTTGGTATTGACCATCTGGTGATGTCAATGTATAGGGTTGACTCTTGTGTTGTTGGAAAAGGGTGTTTGCTATGACCAGTGTGTTTTCTTGGCAAAACTCTATCAGCCTTTGCCCTGCTTCATTTGTACTCCAAGGCCAAATTTGCCTGTTACTCCAGGTTTCTCTTGACTTCCTACTTTTGCATTACAGTCCCCTATGATGAAAAGGACATCCTTTTTTGGTGTTAGTTCTAGAAGGTCTTGTAGGTCTTCATAGAACCGTTCAACTTCAGCTTCTTCAGTATTAGTGGTTGGGGCATAGACTTGGGTTACTGTGATATTGAATGGTTTGCCTTGGAAATGCACAGAGACCATTCTGTCGTTTTTGAGATTACATCCAAGTACTGCATTTTGGACTCTTTTGTTGACTATGGTGGCTATTCCATTTCTTCTAAGGGATTCCTGCTCACAGCAGTAGATCTAACGGTCATCTGAATTAAATTCACTCATTCTGGTCCATTTTAGTTCACTGATTCTAAAATGTCAACGTTCACTCTTGCCATCTCCTGTTTGACCACTTCCAATTTGCCTTGATTCATGGACCTAACACTCCAGGTTCCTATGCAATATTGTTCTTTACAGCCTAGGACTTTACTTCCATCTCTGGACAAATCCACAACTGGGAGTTGTTTTGCTTTTTCTCAGCCTCTTCATTCTTTTGTGCACTATTTCCCCAGTCCTCTCCAGTAGCATATTGGACACCTACCAACTTGGGGAGTTTATCTTGCAGTGTCCTATCATTTTGCCTTTTCATACTGTCCATGGAGTTCTAAAGGCAAGAATACTGAAGGGTTTGTCATTCTCTTCTGCAATGGACCACATTTGTCAGAACTCTCCACCATGACCGGTGTGTCTTGGGTGGCCATACATGGCATAGCTCATAGTTTCATTGATTTAGATAAGGCTATGATCCATGTCATTAGTTTGATTAGTTTTCTGTGATTGTGGTTTTTAATTCCATCTACCCTCTGATGATAAGGATAAGAGGCTGTGGAAGCTTCCTGATGAGAAGGACTGGCTGTGGGGGAATCTGGGTCTTGCTCTGATTGTCAGGGCCATGCTCAGAAAATCTTTAATCCAATTTTCCGTTGATGGGTGAGGCTGTGTTCCCTCCCAGTAGTTTGGCCTGAGGCCAAATTCCTTCAAAAGGACTCATGCCAGAACACCATGCAGCTCCCAGGACTGTTGTATTCAGTGCCCCTGACCCCACTGCAGGCTGCTGTCAAACCAGGCTTCCATGGGAAACTTCTGGACACTAACAGGCAAGTCTGGCTCAGTCTCTTGTGGGGTCATTGCTCTTTTCTCCTTGGTCCTGGTGCGCACAAGCCACCAGGATACCAGTCAATGTGTTATTGACTATGAGCAAATCAGAAAGGAAAATAAAACAAAAAAATCAGTCGAGAGAGAAGAAAAACTACAGAAACAGAGTAACTAGAGCTTAAGTTCTACTGTTACTGAAATTCACCCTGGATTCCAGGAAGAGATGTATTCAGGTTAAATAACCATTAGTGAACATTTCCAGAAGTGCGGTTTACTAGATACTAATACTTTGCTGACTAATACTTGATACTAATACTTTACTGACACAATGTGGTCCACTGGAAAAGGGAATGGCAAACCACTTCAGTATTCTTGTCTTGAGAACCCCATGAACAGCATGAAAAGGCAAAATGATAGGATACTGAAAGAGGAACTCCCCAGGTCAGTAGGTGCCCAATATGCTACTGGAGATCAGTGGAGAAATAACTCCAGAAAGAATGAAAGGATGGAGCCAAAGCAAAAACAACACCCAGTTGCGGATGTGACTGATAGTGATAGAAGCAAAGTCCAATGCTGTAAAGAGCAATATTGCATGGAATATTGGGATGGACCTGGACCATGGACCTGGAATGTCAGGTCCATGAATCAAGGCAAATTGGAAGTGGTCAAACAGGAGATGGCAAGAGTGAACATAGACATTCCAGGAATCAGCAAACTAAAATGGACTGGAATGGGTGAATTTAAATCAGATGACCATTATATGTACTACTGCGGGCAGGAATCCCTCAGAAGAAATGGAGTAGCCATCATGGTCAACAAAAGAATCTGAAATGCAGTACTTGGATGCAATCTCAAAAACAACAGAATGATCTCTGTTCGTTTCCAAGGCAAACCATTCAATATCACAGTAATCCAAGTCTATGCCCCAAGCAGTAACGCTGAAGAAGCTGAAGTTGAACAGTTCTATGAAGACCTACAAGACCTTTTAGAACTAACACCCAAAAAAGATGTGCTTTTCATTATAGGGGACTGGAATGCAAAAGTAGGGAGTCAAGAAACACCTGGAGTAACAGGCAAATTTGGCCTTGGAATACAGAATGAAGTAGGGAAAAGATTAATAGAGTTTTGCCAAGAGAATGCACTGGTCATAGCAAACACCCTCTTCCAAAACACAAGAGAAGACTCTACACATGGACATCACCAGATGGTCAACACCAAAATCAGATTGATTATATTCTTTAAAGCCAAAGATGGAGAAGCTCTATACAGTCAGCAAAAACAAGACAGGGAGCTGACTGTGGCTCAGATCATGAACTCCTAGTTGCCAAATTCAGACTTAAATTGAAGAAAGTAGGGAAAACCACTAGACCATTCAGGTATGACCTAAATCAAATCCCTTACGACTATACAGTGGAAGTGAGAAATAGATTTAAGGGACTAGATCTGATAGAGTCCCTGATGAACTATGGAATGAGGTTCGTGACATTGTACAGGAGACAGGGATCAAGACCATCCCCATGGAAAAGAAATGCAAAAAAGCAAACTGGCTGTCTGAGGAGGCCTTACAAATAGCTGTGAAAAGAAGAGAAGTGAAAAGCAAAGAAGAAAAGGAAAGATAGAAACATCTGAATGCAGAGTTCCAAACAATAGCAAGGAGAGTTAGAAAGCCTTCCTCAGTGATCAATGCAAAGAAATTGAGGAAAACAACACAATGGGAAAGACTAGAGATCTCTACAAGAAAATTAGAGATACCAAGGGAATATTTCATGCAAAGATGGGCTCTATAAAGGATAGAAATGGTAGGGACCTAACAGAAGCAGAAGATATTAAGAGGTGGCAAGAATACACAGAAGAACTGTACGAAAAAGATCTTCATGACCCAGATAATCACGATGGTGTGATCACTCACCTAGAGCCAGACATCCTGGAATGTGAAGTCAAGTGGGCCTTAGAAAGCATCACTACAAAGCTAGTGGAGGTGATGGAATTCCATTGGAGCTATTTCAAAACCTGAAAGATGATGCTGTGAAAGTGCTGCACTCAATATGCCAGCAAATTTGGAAAACTCAGCAGTGGCCACAGGACTGGAAAAGGTCAGTTTTCATTCATATCCCAAAGAAAGGCAATGCCAAAGAATGCTCAAACTATCACACAATTGCACTCATCTCACACACTAGTAAAGTAATGCTCACAATTCGCCAAGCCAGGCTTCAGCAATACGTGAACCATGAACTTCCAGATGTTCAAGCTGGTTTTAGAAAAGGCAGAGGAACCAGAGATCAAATTGCCAACATCCGCTGGATCATTGAAAAAGCAAGAGAGTTCCAGAAAAACATCTATTTCTGCTTTATTCACTATGCCAAAGCCCTTGCTGTGTGGATCACAATAAACTGTGGAAAATTCTGAAACAGATGGGAATCCCAGATCATCTGACCTGCCTCTTGAGAAACCTGTATGCAGGTCAGGAAGCAACAGTTAGAACTGGACGTGGAACAGCAGACTGGCTCCAAATAGGAAAAGGAGTACCTCAAGGCTTTATATTGTCACCCTGCTTATTTAACTTGTATGCAGAGTACATCATGAGAAATGCTGGGCTGGAGGAAGCACAAGCTGGAATCAAGATTGCCAGGAGAAATGTCAATAACCTCAGATATGCAGATGACACCACCCTTATGGCAGAAAGTGAAGAGGATCTAAAAAGCCTCTTGATGAAAGTGAAAGTGGAGAGTGAAAAAGTTGGCTTAAAGCTCAACATTCAGGAAATGAAGATCATGGCATCTGGTCGCATCCCTTCATGGGAAATAGATGGGGAAACAGTGGAAACAGTGTCAGACTTTATTTTTGGGGGGGCTCCAAAATCACTGCAGATGATGACTGCAGCCATGAAATTAAAAGATGCTTACTCCTTTGAAGAAAAGTTGTGACCAACCTAGATAGCATATTGAAAAGCAGAGACATTACTTTGCCAACAAAGGTCCGTCTAGTCAAGGCTATGGTTTTTCCAGTGGTCATGTATGGATGTGCGAGTTGGACTGTGAAGAAAGCTGAGCACCTAAGAATTAATGTTTTTGAACTGTGGTGTTGGAGAAGACTCTAGAGAGTCCCTTGGACTGCAAGGAGATCCAACCAGTCCATTCTGAAGGATATCAGCCCTAGTATTTCTTTGGAAGGAATGGGGCTAAAGCTGAAACTCCAGTACTTTGGCCACCTCATGCGAAGAATTGACTCATTGGAAAAGACTGATGCTGGGAGGGATTGGGGGCAGGAGGAGAAGGGGACGACAGAGGATGAGATGGCTGGATGGCATCACTGACTCAAAGGACATGAGTTTTAGTGAATTCCGGGAGTTGGTGATGGACAGGGAGGCCTGGCGTGCTACGATTCACGGAGTCGCAAAGAGTCGGACACGACTGAGCAACTGAACTGAACTGAATACTTTGCCAAGAGAGCCCATTCAGGTTTCTCAGTGGAAATTCCAAAAATGCTAAGCTATAATTTTCTAAAATCATGACTCTCAAACATAAACATATATCAAAGAATTTGTTTATTCAATTAATTAATGGGTGTATGAGTCAGAGATTCTGGAGAATATATATGTGCAATTAGGTACACTCAACTATTTTTGCTAATAAATGCAAAACTGATTAAAATTCTATAGGTCAATAAGATATAAATTTTACATTTCAAAGTTTTATCTCTATGAGACAATATGCCATTGACATTTTCATATATTATGAATTGATCACCATGATAAGTCTAGTTATCATCTGTTACCATTCTTCTTCTTCTTGTTGTTGAGTTGCTAAGTCATATCAGACTCTTTTGCCATCCCGGGGACTGTAGCCTGCCAGGCTTTTCTGTCCATGGGATCTCCTAGGCTAGAATAATGGAGTGTATTGCCATTTCCTTCTCCAGGAGGTCTTCCTGACCCAGGGATCAAACCTGAGTCTCCTGAGTCAGCCAGCAGATACTTTATCACTGAACCACCAGGGAGGCCTTGTCACCATACAAAGTTATTAAAATATTATCAGATATTACACTGTACGTTATATCCCCATGACACTTATTGTGTGTGCGTGTGTGCACCTGCATGCTGTTTTATCCAACGCTTTGCAAACCTAGGGACTATAGCTCACCAGGCTCCTCTGTGTAGCAAATTTTCCAAGCAAGAATACTGGAGTGGGTTTCCATTTCCTACTCCAGGTGATCCTTCTGACCCAGGGATCAAAACTGCGTCTCTTGCATCTCCTGCATTAGCAGGCACCACTGGGAAGCCCAGTTATTTTATAACTGGAAGATTTGTACCTGTTAATCCCCTTCACCTATTTGGTTCAACCCCTACTCCACCGGTTTGTTCTCTGTTTCTATGAGACTGTTTTTGTTTTGTTTGTTCATTTGTTTTTAGAGTGTTTGCATCTCTATGGGTGAGATTGTTTGCATTACTGTGGACTAGAAAAACTTAGATTGCTATCAGTTTTCTACAACTTAGTTTCTATCTCTCAGAATTATAGAATATACTTGTCGATCAGACAAGACAGTGAAATAGTAAAATATAATCAAATAATCCCTGGATGATCAGCTAGACAACACTCATGACCACTCTGCTGAAAGAATACTCAATGCTTTCTTTTTTCTCCATTTCTAAGTCTCATAATTTTTCTTGAAATTTGCAATAAATAACCAAAATTAGTTTCCAACATCAGTTTATTCATTGCTATATAATTAATTCTTTGTTCAGTTTTCATGCACTTTTTGAGTCTGCTTTCATATACCATCTGGACAAGAAAGACTGCACAGGTACATTGTAAACATTCAATTAGGGTTAGCTATAATTTGAAAGTTAATTCTAATATTAGTTCTTAATACGGTGTAATTCTGAGCTTACTTTTTTCTTTTTGAATTTTTGTAAATAAAGTCAATATAAATAAAGTTAAAACTAAATAAAAGATACTCATCTAAGTCAGAACACTGCTCTCTCCTTCCATTTTGCTAGATACTATTCTTCAGAAAGTTGGTTACTGGGTAGAGCTACTGAGAGATGGAACATTTGAGAAAAGACACTTCCTGGAGCGGGACTTTTGAAGACATGTGATGTGGCCTCTGGAAGTTCACTGAGCACCCCGAGGAGTGTTTGGCATCTGCTCCTTCAGAGCTGGGAAAATGCAAGCGGGTTCAGAGCCTTTAGGCAAGAACTAGCAGTTATTCCCTTGTCTGTATTTACCCAAAAGCCACCTTCCAAGCCACACCTGACAGGTAATTGGTGATATGTCTATTACTGAAGCAGCACGATGTCAAAATAATTGGCTGAGTAAGAATTTTTCCATCCGGTATTTTGGGGCACAACCAACTTTATCAAAAGCATAAGAAGCCCTTGAGTTTTTACCCTCAAAGTTTCAGGTTTTTGCAAACAGAATGTCTGAGGAAATGGGTTAATTATTTTGCTAAAGGACAATCTGGTTGCAGTTCCCTGGTCTGGATGCTGTACATGAGAGAAGCATTTGAGCAGTAGACCCTGCAGCCACTGGGGTCACTTACCATCAATATCTTCACCAGCGTCAAGGTTCTACTGGGTTTTTTAACTTCTTATCATACTTTCTAAACTCCAGGGAGCAGGAAAATACAAACAACACATAACAACATTTTCCTTACCATCAGAGAACATTTATTTTCATTAGATCAATAAGGTGGGGTTAATATGATGGCCAACATCATCTCAACAACACCTGAGATAACATGGCTAGAAGCTAAAGTTCTCTAAGGAAATCCTGAAAAGTCAAGGGGCCTGTGAGTACTTATGGAGAAGCAAGGTTTTTGAATCCCATCCTGAAAAAAATAATGAATTGGGGCAGATGGGAAAGGAAGGGAGGAGATTCTAGAAAAGGGGCAAGTTAGGATAGGAAGATCGTACCTGTTAAATGAACTAATTTAGAATGTGTACAGTATTGAGGGGAGAAAAAACATGCCTTTGATGGCAGAATTAGATTGAGTAAAAAGCAAAATTTATCATAAGAGAAAAGAGGAAAATAGCGTGGAGAGACTTCATATTATGCCAGACATGTTTACATCATTATCCCACATAATTTAAAAAAATAAAAATCTTTATGAGGCTTCCCTGGTGGTACAGTGGTTAAGAATTGCCAGCCAACGCAGGGGACACGGGTTCAATCCCTGGCTCAGGAAGATTCCGCATGCCCCAGAGCAGCTAAGCCCGCGACTGCACCCACTGGAGCCTGTGCACGTAGAGCCGGTGCTCTGCAACAACAGAACCGCCATGAGGAGCAGCCACCACAGCGAGAAGCCTGAGCGCCAAAACAAGGAGCAGCCCCCATCTCTGCGACCAGAGAAAACCGGAGGGAGTGGGGGGAGGGGGGTGGGCAGCCGCAAAGACTCGGTGCCGCTAGATACAAGTAAGTCAATCAGTCTGTTTTGAAAAAAATAAATCTTTATGAATAAAAGATCACTATTGGCCCCATTTTACAGATGACTATACAAATGAGACTCAAAGAGTAAAGTAACTTTCCCAGTTGGGATTCATACCGAAGTGTTCTGACTCTCAACTCTTCTGACAATAGTCAGTACTTTTTCTAATTACACCTCATGGGGAACGCAAGACTTGAGCTAGTCCCCAAAGCAGGTAAGTATTTGAAATACTAGTTATTAAACTACTGAGGGGCAGAAACCCATTGCCCAGCATCTGAAGTGAAAAAATAAAGTGAAAGTGTTAGTTGCTCAGTCATGATCATTCTTGCAGCCCCATGGACTGTAACCTACCAGGCTCCTCTGTCCACGGAGTTCTCCAGGCAACAATACTGGAGGGGGTAGCCATTCCCATCTCCAGGGGATCTTCATGACCCACAGATTGAACCCAGGTTTCCAGCATTGCAGGCAGATTCTTTATCATCTGAGCCACCAGGAAAGCCCAGCAAATATTCATTAGATGAGTGAATAAATTCATAAATATTTAAGCAGAGAAAACATTCTGGGAAAAGAAATGGTTTAAATGGATAATAAGAAGAAATTGTTTAACTTTTATAAGAATTATGAGAAATTCAGCTGTTATACTGGGCTTATGTTAAGATCCTAAAGGTCAAGCTGAAGAACTATATTTTATTTAATAAAAAATGCAAGTTGCAAAACTGAATTTTTTTAATGGAGCTACTCCTCCTTAGTATAGTGGTGAATTCCCTGCTTGTCACACAGGAGACCAGGGTTTGATTCCCTGACGGGGAGCAGTACTGAGCACTTGGGCTTTCCAGGTGGAGCTAATGGTTAAGACCCCACTTTCCAATGCAGAAGCCGCAGGAAATGCAGGTTCCATCCCTGGGTTGGGAAGATCCCCTGGAGGAGGGCCTTGCAACCCACTCCCATATTCTTGCCTGGAGAATCCCATGGACCGAGGAGCCTGACAGGCTACAGTGCATAGAGTCCCAAAGAGTCAGACACAAATGAAGTGGCTCAGCAGCAGCAGAGAGAAAAGGGGGTATTTTTATTAATGGGTATTGGTTCACAACTTCAAGAGTTCCCTTGGATGAAATGTGAAACTGGCTCCCACATAAAGCAAGGAGAGGCTGGAGAAAGCAGATCACTCCAGATGGGTAGGTGGCAGGTATGCTAAGCAAGGGAGCGGACATACAAGGCTTGTCTTGGGCGACCTCAAGGGGAGTAAATCTCTGCACCTGCCCCCAGAGTCTTGTTTATACAGAGGTCTTAACCAGGTTCAGTCACCGTCACACATGATCTCAACAGCACACACTCTCTTAAGCTGTGCCCTGAAAATGACTCCTGCTGTGGGAAGGGTGGGCAAAACATGCCTTCCAGGGGCAGCAGGGAGGGAAAAGCCTCTGGTTGCCCAGGTCCAGCCAGGGGGTCATGGGGACAGAGCACACTGGCCAAAATGGACTGTTCAGACACTCTCGCCCCCATGTTTTGTAAATAATGACTGTGTAACAGCTGAGATCATTTTTTAAATTAATTAATTTATTTATTTTAAATAATTATTAATTTATTAAATAAATATTAATTTATTTAAATAAATGGGTGTACCTGTGTCCCCCATCCTGAACCCCCCTCCCCCCTCCCTCCCCATCCCATCCCTCAGGGTCATCCCAGTGCACCAGCCCCGAGCACCCTGTCTCATGCGTGGAACCTGGACTGGTGATCTGTTTTATATATGGTAATATACATGTTTCAATGCTATTCTCTCAAATCATCCCACCTTCACCTTCTCCCACAGAGTCCGAAAGACTGTTCTATACATCTATGTCTCTTTTGCCATCTCACATATAGGGTCATCATTACCGTCTTTCTAAATTCCATATATATGCGTTAATATACTGTATTGGTGTTTTTCTTTCTGACCTGCTTCACTCTGTATAATAGGCTCCAGTTTCCTCCACTTCATCAGAACTGATTCAAATGCATTCTTTTTAATGGCTGAGTGATAGTCCATTGTGTATATGTACCACAGCTTTCTTATCCATTCGTCTGCCGAGGGACATCTAGGTTGCTCGCATGTCTTGACTCTTGTAAACAGTACAACTGAGATCACTTACAGCACTGTGCATGCGCCTCACAAAGTGCGGGCATAGTCTCGGGTTGTGTGCGGTGCGCATATGTGAGCTCCACTCAGAAGGTGGTGGCAATTACTGCTGCGTCACGGCTGTGTCCGTGGGGTCAACCTGCAGAGGGGAGAATATAGCACGTGTGCTGC
Organism: Bos indicus x Bos taurus; assembly: GCF_003369695.1. Taxonomy (NCBI): domain Eukaryota; kingdom Metazoa; phylum Chordata; class Mammalia; order Artiodactyla; family Bovidae; genus Bos; species Bos indicus x Bos taurus. The sequence continues at coordinate 78,223,325 of NC_040090.1, read as the reverse complement.
TACGGCCGCTGCGTCAGACAGACGAGAAGAAACGCATCTGCAGATCCGACCGCTGCCCGAGCTTGCTTCCAGCCTCTTAGCTTGCACCTTGCCTTACCCCGGGTTCAGCACAGTGCGGACAGTGTGAACAGCAAGACAGCTGGTGTCATGAACACGATCAGTGATACAGTTGGCATAGATGGCAGGATGCACAGCAATCCAAGGGTCAGCGGGCAGTCGTGTCCTCACAGGGCCTCCTCCAACAGTGGTTTAAACAAAGTTGCCATTACACTGACTGAGAGGAACAATTCTTTATGCACCTTATGTCAGTATCACAGACTTTTATGTCTATAGAAGAAGGACAAGGAGGAAAAGAAGAAAAAGGAGGAGGAGGAAGAGGAGAAAAAGGATGAGGGGAAAAGGAGGAGGGTGGGAGAAAAAGAGGAAGAGAAGCAGCAGCATGAGACGAGCCACTTGCTTCTCTTTGGAAGACTTTATTACAGACATACTAGACGGACATAAAATCACTCTGAGAAATTGCTTATAAAAATGTATAAATGCTTACTGTCAGGTTCTATAGAAGTTCTGCAGGTATGTCTTCACAGATTGGTAGCAAGCAGATCGTAGACGGACATTGCCCCGTGAACCACATTCTGAGTATCCCTGGTCCATGGGATGGAGCCATTCAAAATGATGCACCTTAAATTCAAATTTGTTATCATATCAACAGTGTTGTTCAGCGAGTTTTCAAATTCAAAGTCAACTGTAAAGTATTTCATATTAATATATATGTTTATATTTATGAGATATCTGAAAATAGATCACAGCAAGGATATAAAGGAAGAAGGGAGGGAAGTAAGAAGAGAGGAAGTAGAGTGAGCTGACGGTTTTATGATTGCATCAAAATGTATATCAATAAGGCTTTATTCATAAAATATTACAACCAAATGTGACAATCCTGCTGAGGAGTGAATAAGAGAGCTTTGAATGTAATTTCACCAAGTGAGCATTTGATGAGTGTTTAGTTCTTACACAAGTAATAATGTCCTCAACAGTGAAAATTGTCAAGCATTTCAATGTGACATTTGTCACACCCAGAAACCCTCCTAGTGGCTGGCCTAGCATCATGGGACTTACTCTTGTCTATTCAAGGATGTCAACCAATTCTGAGTCATTTCCAAGTCAGCCCAAGATGTAATTACTCCTCTAATACCAGAGCTCAAGTTCCAAAATATGACCATGTGACTAATTTAACCATGGAGTGCAAAGATCGTCAAGCCAATAAGGCTCAGGAATTTAAGTACCAAACGTCACCAAATTGAAGTCGCTCAGTCGTGTCCGACTCTTCGTGACCCCACGGACTGCAGCCCACCAGGCTCCTGCGTCCATGGGATTCTCCAGGCAAGAGTACTGGAGTGGGTTGCCATTGCACCAAACCACAACATTATGAATCAAATATAAAACAGTCCTCAAGTTATACTTGGGTTGAATTTCAAAACTTTGTTAGTTGGCTCTTTAGAGCTCAGAGCATATTTTCCATGATGGTGACCTTTTAAACTAACAAAAATTGTAACTTTGAATAGAATTGTTGAGATAATTGATGCATATGTTCAGCTTTGATATATAATATATGCAAAAAGTTGTCTTCAAGAGTGCATGCATCTTTGAAGGATTGTCCTAATATACATTTCAGTCAACAGTGTGTGCGTTCCAGTGAATGATCCTTTTTATTGAGCATTTACTATGTACCAGACACCATGTAAGTGCTTTACATGTGTTGTTTTATTTAATCTTCACAACTCAATGAGGTGGGTATTTCTGTTTCTCTATTTCTGGGTTAAGTGAACTTGCCCTAGTCCTAGAGGCAGAGGTACAACTGGAATCCATGTCCAATGCTTTGAGCCACTAAGCCTTCCCTGAGAAAGATTCAGTACACCCAGAGCAAGCACATCTGAAAAGTACCCCTCAGTGTAGTAAAGGAAGAGCTGCATTTGGTCCTGTGAGTCAGCCACCCATCAGCTCTGCATGGGGATACACGGAGAGCTGATAGGAATAGAAACAAGCCTCCCAGATGCAATTAGTGTAGGAAGATGATTTGGAGATTTGGAAGGAGGGGAAGGATGGCTTAGCAAGACTGGGAGATGGACAACACCCAAGTGAGGTCAAGAGCTCTGCCTGGGATCGCTCTGCCCTCTGCACTTGCAGCCTCCAGCATCTGTCACTTCCTGAGCAATGAGTCGTCTGACTTTCTGGAACTTTCTTAGAATAATAATACAGAATAATACAGACTCCAGGGCTCTGAATGAGTGATTTTCACACACATTTCACCTTTCCCAGGGAAGAAAATTTCTGTTATCTCTTCCTGGAACTCCACCCTTTGTTCTTGGTTCTGTTTGTTTTTTCTATTTCTTCCTCATTCCCCTGCTGCGGGCTTATCCTCCCACTCTGATGGGAATTCCTCTGAGAAAGCCGGCAGCCTCTTTGATGAGCTGAGCTCTAAAAACGTCAGGTAAACCCTGGGAAGGGTGCTCTGAGGTTCTGGCTGTCTGACCACCTTCCCACAACCCGCAAGTGGAGCATGTCTGCGCATAGATCATTGGTTTTCCCCTCTTGAAACTCTTGGATACCCTTCAGGGAGGGAAAAACCCTGGGAGACTCAGTCTGCTTCTTTGAGGGCCAAGTTGGCCTGGCCTTACCCTCTGAGTGGACACAATCCTGAGTCAGCCTACACTACTGATTTTAGCTCCAAATTTTCACCCTCAAGGTCACCCTTTCTGCACTGACTCTCAAGTTATCACCAAGCAGATCCTCTGAGACTTTCCATGCTAGGGGGATGCTTGCTTTCTCTCTCATCTCTTATTTGTCCCATTGTCTTTGCTCAAGCTCCTCCTCCTCATCACAGTCGCCTGTGCCTTGTCATCTCTCCTATGCCTTTTGTCCCCTTTATCATGGACACAGCCCCTCTTCCCCTTGTTCCAGGTCATCACAATCACAGGGCTATGAGGGGCAGATTAATCGCAGGTTTAAGGAGAAAATTAGAGCACAGGAGTCTCTCAACACTCTCTTAAAACATTTTCCAACTGTGTGTGTGTGTGTGTGTGTGTGTGTGTGTGTGTGTACATGTTAAGTCACGTCTGACTCTTTTTGCAACCCCTTAGACTGTAGCTGGGAAATTTTGAAAGCAGGAGAAGGGGATGACAGAGGATGAGATGGTTGGATGGCATCACTGACTCAATGGACATGAGTTTGAGCAAGCTCTGGGAGATTGTGAAGGACAGGGAAACCTGGGGTCCTGCAGTTCATGGGGTTGCAAAGAGTCAGACACAACAGAGCAACTGAACACCACGACTGTAGCCCACCAGTGCTTTCGCCATGGGATTTTCCAGGCAAGAATATTGGAGTGAGTTGCCATTTCCTTCTCCAGGGGATCTTCCTGATCCAGGGATTTAACCCATGTCTCCTCATTGGCAGGCAGATTCTTGACCACTGAGCCACCAGGGAAGCTCCTTCCCTTCCCAAACCATGTCAGCCCAATATCCTTTCCTGCCTCTTTCTCGCCCCAGGCCCTAATCCCCTCCATCTGCGGGGCTTTTCTCTCTCCCCTTGCCTGTACTTTCCTTTCCACTTCCCCAAATTCATAGGCCCCTGACACTTCCTTGGAAACACCAGGAAAAAATAGGAAATTCCTATTACTTTAATGTTGCTGTTGTTCTTTTTGTTCAGTCACTCAGTCATGTCCAACTCTTTGCGACCCCATGGACTGCAGCACGCCAGGCTTCCCTGTCCATCACCACCTCCTGGAGCTTGCTCAGACCAATGATTCCATCCAACCATTTCATCCTCTATCGTCCCCTTCTTCTCCCACCTTTAGTCTTTCCCAGCATCAGGGTCTTTTCCAATGAGTCAGCTCTTCACATCAGGTGGCCAAAGTATTGCAGCTTCAGGATCAGCATCAGTCCTTCCAGTGAATATTCAGGACTGATTTCCTTTAAGGATGGACTGGCTGGATCTCCTTGCAGTGCAAGGGACTCTCCAGAGTCTTCTCACCCCAGTTCAAAAGCATCAGTGCTCAGCCTTCTTTATGGTTCAACTCTCACATTCATACCTGACTATGGGAAAAAGCATAGCTTTGACTAGATGGACTTTTGTTGGCAAAGTAATGTCTCTGGCTTTCAATATGCTGTCTAGGTTGGTCATAGCTTATCTTCCAAGGAGCAAGCGTTTTTTAATTTCATGGCTGCAGTCACCATCTGCAGTGATTTTGGAGCCCAAGAAAATAAAGTCTCTCACTGTTTCCATTGTTTCCCCATCTATTTGCCATGAAGTGTTGGGACTGGATGCCATGATCTTAGTTTTTTGAATGTTGACTTTTAAGCCATCTTTTTCATTCTCCTTTTCACCTTCATCAAGAGGCTCTTTAGTTCTTCTTCACTTTCTGTCATAAGGGTGGTGTCATCTGCATATCTGAGGTTATTGATATTTCTCCCAGCAATCTTGATTCCAGCTTGTGCTTCATTCAGCCCAGCATTTGGCATGATGTACTCTGCATAGAAGTTAAATAAGCAGGGTGACAACAAACAGCCTTTACGTACTCCTTTCCCAATTCTGAACCAGTCCATTGTTCCAGCTCTGGTTCTGTTTCCTCTTGACCTGCATACAGGTTTCACAGGAGGCAGGTAAGTTGGTCTGGTATTTCCATCTCTTTAAGAGTTTTCCACAATTTGTTGTGATCCACACAGTCAAAGACTTTAGTGTAGTCAATGAAGCAGAAGTAGATGTTTTTCTGGAATTCTCCTATTTTTTCGATGATCCAACAGATGTTGGCAATTTGATCTCTGGTTCCTCTGCCTTTTCTAAATCCAGCTTTAATATCCGGAAGTTCTCGGTTCACACACTGTTGAACTGGCTTGGAGAATTTTGAGCATTACGTTATTGCACAGCTCACTTCAGCTCCTTTGCCTCCATTTCCCATTTCAGACTTTCATTAAGTGAGACGATCTACATAAAACACATATCACAATGTCTAGCTCATAACAAGCAATAAATTGATCAATAAATATATTGATATAAAATTAAATTAATAATTATTTTTACTTCCTTTTACAGTCCTGAGGATCTGTTTCATGTTGCAGTGCTACCCAACTTGTTACCAGATGCTAGGAAACAAGAAATCTGAGCTCCAGTCCTGGAGCTGTTAATGAAGCTTCTGTTAATGAAGTCTGTGTTCTTGGATAGCTTGCTTCATGTTTCCAGACTGACTAAATATCAGTCTCCTTTTTATTATCACCATATGCCAGCAGTTCTAACAAATAGTATTGAAATAAGCCCCCTCCAAAAATCTTGTGTCAATCTGTATTCTAAATAAATGCTGACATTACAGTTGAATTTTAATAATGTATATGCAGACTTCCAGTAAGCATGGTTTTATTATTTATCTTTAATAGACATTGTGTCCCACATAGAACTTAATTTGGAGAACTTATAGCTGAAGTTAGCCATGGACTAATGAGGACTCAGCTACACACATACCCTTAAAAGTAAATTCATAACTTTCATGATCACTATGGCCCAATTCTTTTCTCTAGTTTCTATAGGACTACTCATTCCTATGTTTGAAGAGTAGATTCAAGATAAAGAATAGAAATAAGGGATTATAAAAATAAGAGAACAGAATTTGAACTTCATCATTTCTGTCATCCCCTGTGACTATGTGGAGCTTTTTGGTATTTTAAATTTTTTGACTGTAGAGATATATGAAAGATGCTAAAGTCAGTTCCAAAGTAACAGATGTGAATAGCACTGTGATATCTGGAAACTGATGTGAAATGGGATTTTTTTATGACTGACAAATGTATCCCTAAGTTTAAGATTTTTCCTAACTATTTGTTTTTCGGTCACTTCATGTGAAAAAAAAACCTTTAAAATTAAATTAATAAAAGCTGTTCTTTTTGAAATAATGCCATTTGCAGCAACATGGGTGCAATTAGAGACTGTCATACTAACTGAAGTAAGTCAGAAACAGAAAGACGAATACCATATGATATCCTTTATCTAAAATACGGCACAAATGAACTGATCTGCAAAGCAGAAGCAGACTCACAGACATAGAGGACAAGCTTGTGAGTGCCAGTGGGGAGCGCGGAGAGAGGGACCGGGGGTCTGAAGCAGACTCACAGACATAGAGGACAAGCTTGTGAGTGCCAGTGGGGAGCGCGGAGAGAGGGACCGGGAGTCTGGGGTTAGCAGATGTAAACTGTTGCATACAGGACGGATAAGCAGCAAGGTGCTACCATACAGCACAGGGAACTAGATTCAGTACCCTGTGATAAACAGTAACAGCAAACAGTATTTTAAAAATAATGTCCCTCTATATGTGCATAAGTGACTCAGCTACACAGTAAAGACTGGCACAACACTGTAAATCAGCTATATGTCAATTTTAAAAGTTTAGTAAATAAAGTGCAAATCAAAAAAGTGTTCTTCGATGCACTGTGAGTCAAGATAGATTGACAAATTTTGACACAACTGTGCAAAATCGATTACAATGACGTTCAAGTCCAAAAACAAAAAGTGCAGCATTATTCAGTACAATCTTCGGTAACTGAAAATTTCACCTTCTGCATTTTCTTTCCAGTCAGTACTCTTATTCATTTCATTTCCTGATTATGATGGAAAATAATTTTGTCATACAGAGAAAGGAGGTGTTGAAAAATGACTCACTCCATGGGCCGTAAGATTTGCTCTGGGTCCTGTCAACCAGCGGTGAAGAGTTTGGGCTGGTTTCAGGGTTGGAAAGCATGATCCATGGGGAAAATCTAACCCAAAGGCACATGTTGTTTGACCTGCAGGGTGTTGGGCCACACAGTATGGTTGTTTGTTTGTTTACTTATTTATTTAAATTAGTTACATAAACATTCTTTTTAAATCAGGATTTTCTGGCTATATGCCCAGGAGTGGGATTGTAGGATCACACAGTAGCTGTATTTTTAGTTTTTTTAAGGAAACTCCATACTGCTCTCCATAGTGGCTGTACAAATAAAACCATAATTCAATAAGATATGTGTACCCCCATGTTCATTGCAGCACTATTTACATCAGCCAAGATATGGAAGCAACCTAAATGTCAACAGATGAATGGATAAAGAAGATGTGCTGTATACACACATACAGTGGCATACTGTGCTGTGTGCTGTGCTCAGTCACTCAGTCGTGTCTGACTCTGTAACCTCATGGACTGTAACTCACCAGGCTCCTCTGTCCATAGGATTCTCCAGGCAAGAATATTGGAGTGGGTTGCCATGCCCTCCTCCAGGGGATCTTCCCAACCCAGGGATCAAATCCAGGTCTCCTGCATTGCAGGCGGATTCTTTACCAGCTGAGCCACAAGGGAAGCCCAAGAATACTGGAGTGGGTAGCCTATCCCTTCTCCAGCGGATCTTCCCACCCCAGGAATCGAACTGGGGTCTCCTGTATTGCAGGCAGATTCTTTACCAACTGAGCTATCAGGGAAACCCAAGAATCTATTATCTGCTAAGTAATAGGCTTACAAAGATGAAAAAAACATTGCCTCTGCTCTTGAGGAGGTATATGTCTTGTTGTTCAATTGCTAAGTCCTGTCTGATTTCTTTGTGACCCCATGGGTTGCACCATGCCAGGCTCCTCTGTCCTACAATATCTCCTGGAGTCTGCTCAAACTCATGTCCATTGGGTTGGTGATGCTGTCCAACCATCTCATCCTCTGTCATCCCCTTCTCCTGCTGCCCTCAATCTTTCTCAGCATCAGGGTCTTTTCCAATGAGTCGGGTCTTTGCATCAGGTGGCCAAAGTATTAGAGGTTCAGCTTCAGCATCAGTCTTTCCAATGAATATTCAGGATTGATTTCCTTTGGGGTTCACATTCCCTGGGTTGGGAAGATTCCCTGGAGAATCATCCAAGAATCTTCCAAGATTCTCCAGGGAATCTTCCCAACCCAGGAATCAAACCAGAGTCTCCTGCATTGCAGACAGATTCTTTACCAGATAAGCTACCAGGGAAGCCCACAGTGGCATATTACTAAGCCATAAAAAAAGAAATAACACCATCTGCAGGAACTTTATCATACTAAGTGAAGTAAGTCAGATAGAGAAAGAAAAACACCACATAATTTAACTTATATGTGGAATCAAAAAAGAGGCAAATGAACTTATATACAAACCATAAATAGAGCCAGAGACATAGAAAACAAATTTATGGTTACCAAAGGGGAAAGGGGGAGAGGAATAAATTAGGATTTGGAGATTATCATATACACACTACAGTATATAAAATATTAGTAGATTACCAACAAGGACCTACTGCATAGCACAGGGAACTACACTCAATATTTTGTAATAACCTATAAGGAAAAAGAATGTGAAAAAATAGATACACGTGTATTTATAACTTACTTTTATATACACCTGAAACTAACACAACATTGTAAGCCAACTATACTTGAATAAAATTTAAAAGTAATAAATATAAATAGAATTTAGCAGATTGGGAAATGGTTAAAAAATTTTTTTCAATTTACCTTTTTGAATGCCCAGCTCTGTAAAACCTTTTAGAGGTCATTAGTGACATTATTAAAATAAACACAATGGAAAGTGATACAAAAAGATCAGAATTTCATGTATTAGGTATTAAATTTTTAATAATATTAAAAATTTCTGGGACTTCCCTGGCAGTCCTGTGGTAAATCAAGAGACAGCAGTTCAATCCCTGGTCTGGGAAGATTCCACGTGCCGTAGGGCAATTAAACCCATGTGCTACAACTACTGAATCCTGCGTGCCTGTGTTCCACGTCAAGAAGCCTCCGCAATGAGAAGCCTGAGCGCTGCAGCTAGAGAGGAGCACCAGCTCACGTGCCAGAGAAAGCCCACACACAGCAACCAAGACCCAGCACAGCCAAAATCAAAATACATAATCTTTTTTAATTTATGATATCTCTGGTATCAATATGGTATTGATCTGGTATATATCTATTATATAGATATATCTGGTATATATTGATCTGGTATTTATCTGGTAACAATATGCTGCCTCTTAACTGAAGTGTCAGAGACCTTAAGTAATTACCCTCACATTACTGAAACCAGCACATCAGATCTCCTGAGTTGAATTCCCAGGCTCTCCCCAGTGTACTGGGAATTTGATACAACCGGCCTATTGTGTGTGTATATAAAAGAAAGAGGTCACCGTGGCAGTGGTCACTGCAAGGATCAGGGGCCATCTAGAGAGGACTCTGTTTCAGCACACTGAGAGGAGTTTATTTGAAGAGGAATAATACCAAATCGAGTTCTGTGCCGTGTTCTCTGTCTCCCACCCCCACCGAGCACATGTCTGTCGCTGCACTTACTGAGCACCTGTGACGTTCCAGGCACTGGCCACTCATTATTACATCATCCCTCCAAAATCACTGCACTTGAATTCTCTCAACCCCATGGCTGCCAAACTTCACGCAGTGGGGCTCCTGGGATAGCTTAAATTTTCAGGGGAAATACAGCAATGCTCAGTGTTTCTTGGAAACTGAGCAAACTAGTAGTTCAAGGTAGTTCACAGTTTCAATATTAGATCACCCTACATTCCTTTGGATGGCATCAAACTTTGCAAAACTGGGTTCTGTGATAAAAAGCAAGTACTGTGTGAAAATCAGTGTGGATTGATCCTCCCCCAAAATCCAGAAGTTGTGTAGTGTCCACCAGGAGCCTGCACATTCCATTAGTAAGAAATTGTTATTATTTAAGGATGAAATAAAAAGATTATTTTTCTTTCAATGTCTGTTTTTTTCAAATAGCTTTTAAGTTGTTAGGACATAATTATTAAGTTGATTCAAACCTAACTACTTAATAAACAGGACTGTTGAACATTTACTTTGGCTAAGAAGCCCTGCAAAAAAAAAAAAAATTACCAAGAGCCAGGGGACCAGAAACAAGCGTTTTAGAACCCCATTGAAGAGGTAAGAAATCAGACTCAGAGAAGCTGAGTAACCTGTCCAAGGTGATGAAACTCGGATTTGAATCAATATGTATCTTATTCCAAAGTCCACATTCTTTCCATCACCCTGTAACTGCCTCCTGCCTGTGAGAAAACAAATCATCTCCATCAATAGAAACACAAGATCAGACTCAGTCACTGCCTTATCAAGGGGTTCACAAATGTAGCCAAGCCTGTTGTGGGGGCTACAGCAACCCTTTCAGCATCATGCGCACATGTGCTCAGTTGCTCAGTCATGTCCAACTCTGTGACTCCATGGACTGTAGCCAGCCAGGTTCCTCTGTGCATGGAATTCTCCAGCCAAGAATACTGGAGTGGGTTGCCATGCCCTCCTCCAGGGGATCTTCCTGATCCAGGGATCTAACCCATGTCTCTTGCGTCTCCTGCGTTGGCAAGCAGATTCTTTATCAGTGAGCCACCTGCGAAGCCCAGCATCATATCACCCACTCCAAATATTTATAATCTTCCAGTAACCTTCATTCTGCTTCCCCAGTTGATGATCTCTATCTGGCTCATAATATATACCAAATTCAAGTCCCTAAGGAAGAAGACTACCCTTCTACAAAATAACCTGACTTACAATACATAGAGACATGATGTCAATTCAGGCCAGTCTGTGATGAAGGCTAGACGTGGGATGTTGGAAATTCAGTAATGAAGAGAGTCCCATGAAAGAAGAGCTGATGGAGTTTCCTAATAACCAAGGGGAATCATTCTAACTGTACAAACACTTCAGGAAATTCTCAGACTAGAATGATCAGGATACAACATGATGTTAGAATTACTTCCAAGGGATATAGTAGATTATTAGAGAAGTCCTTCCTTTGCCACAAATGAATGCAGCTTCTTCAAAACAAAAAAGTACGCAAAAGAAACATTTTCCCTGATAGCAAAAATGTTGAATTTATTATCTCTTGCCACACACACACCCACAAAATAAAACAGTGATGTGATGAATAATTTAAACATGATTTACATCATGACAAAAAAAAAAAAGGCCAAAAATAATCAAATGCAAATGATAAAAAAACACCAGCTATTATACTTAAGGGAAAATTAGGGACTTTTCACATGATTGCTGTATCCCACAAGGCCTCTCCTCCATAAGTGCTTAATAATTGTGAGTGGGTTGAATTGAACCAAATTATTGGACACCAAGCTAAATACTGCAGTGAATTTGAAAATGCTACCATGAGCTAAAACAAAACTTTGTAACTAAGACTTTTTTTTCTCTAAACCAACCACCATTAGCAGGTGAATTGTATGGTATGTAAATGAAATCCCAATAAAGCTGCTTAAAAAAAAAAAACACTATTAATATCTATGCAAGCACTGTGCTCAGTCGTGTCTGACTCTTTGCGACCCTATGGATTGTAGCCTGCCAGGCTACCCTATTCGTGGGATTTTCCAGGCAAGAATACTGCAGTGGTTTGCCATTTCCTTCTCCAGGGGATCTTCCTGACCTAGGGATCAAACCTGTGTCTTCTGCTTTGGCAGACGGATTCTTTGCCGCTCTACCACCCGGGAAGCCCCATTAATATCTATGATACTCTTAAAAATTGCACAGGTGAAAGTTTAAAATTTCATCTTCATCTTGTAAAATTTTATTTTCCATTCACATTTCTTTTCACAGCTTTTAATTTCTCCAAGATACAGAAGTAACACATGTGTTCATAAGCATGCTTACAAAAAGTTCAATTATCCAAGAGAACTGAGAAGCAGTTTGACTAAATAATTAAGAGCCTAGGTTTTGGGGACAGGCTGGGTTTAATATTTGACTCTACCACTTACTAACAAGTTACTTAAAACTTTTGGGCCTCACTCTGTCTATAAAATGGAAATGATGATGACAATAATAATTTCATGAGTGCTTTATGTGTCAAGGCCTGTTCTAACAAGCTTCCATGTGTACCTCAGTTAACCCTCACAACAACTCTATTACTTCTGTTCACATTTTGCAGATGAGGAAACTGAAGCACAGAGTGTTTAGGTTCTTTGTTTTAAGCTCACAGTTGTACTGCTAGACTATAAGCTGAGATATGAACTCTTAAATGTCTATAGACTGGAAGAGTCTACACTCTCAACCACAAGTATCTTCCTCCTAGGGTTGTAATGAGTAAGTGAAACAAAAAAAAAGTAAAGCTTTAGGACAGGGTCTGCCACATACAAAAATGTTATCTTTTATTAACTGTTGTTATAAAATAAAAAGTGAAAACCTCCCTTTATCTGTGCTCCACTGTCCTCTCTCCTCAAAAGAAATCACTACTACACATATATTTTATACTTAAACATATATTTATGCAAATGGAATAATACTAGCCATTTTATTCAGCTAAATGCTTTTAACTTATCTATACATCTTTGGAGACTTGGAATCATTTATATGACAGTGCATGAGGGTCATTTAATTTAGGATGAAGTTCAGTTCAGTTCAGTCACTCAGTCGTGTCCAACTCTCTGCGACCCCCTGGACTGCAGCACACCGGGCCTCCCTGTCCAACACCAACTCCCAGAGCTTACTCAAACTCATGTCCACAGAGTCGGTGATGCCATCCAACCATCTCATCTTCTGTTGTTCCCTTCTCCTTCCACCTTCAATTTTTCCCAGCATCAGGGTCTTTTCAAATGAGTCAGTTCTTCGCATCAGGTGGCCAGAGTATTGGAGTTTCAGCTTCAGCATCAGTCCTTCCAATGAATATTCAGGATTGATTTCCTTTAAGATAGACTGGTTGGATCTCTTTTGTGTCCAAGGGAATAATACTAAATATTTTATTTAGCTAAATGTTTTTAACTTACCTATACATCTTTGGATACTTGGAATCATTTACATGACAGTGCACGAGGGTCATTTAATTTAGGGTAAAGTTCAGTTCAGTCACCTTTTAGGATAAAGGTGATGGTTTAATTCAGAGGAGAAGCTGAATGTGAGAAATGACAAGACAAGGAAATGGGATTTAAGTTTCTGGCACAGCAAACTGTGGGAAGGTAGATATATGGGGGAACTAATGGAAGATCTAGTGAGTAAACCTTGTTATATAGATTCCTCTAGGGCTGTCTCTGAGTTGATAGGAGGTCTGGTCCGTCCTGGTAAATAGAGAATGGGGATACTTTATAAATTTATGTCCTGCTTTTAGGAAAGTAGGGAGAGGGCATAGAGCTTTTCTTATCTCTGTTTCTTCTCATTTGCCTTTAGCTCCAAATAAGCCTTATGCCAAAGTGACATATTTGGGGTGGCATTTTCTGCTCCCCTTCACTAACTGATGACAGGGAAAACTCTCATGCCTGGCTCACTGTAGGCTGTTGCCGTACTTGAGCCTCCCGGGGGGGTGACTGTGAAAGGCAGTAACGAAGGGTGACGCTTCCAGCAAGCAGAGCATTGAACAGTGCATTTGCTGTTGATGTTGATGATGATAAGCAGCCACCAACTCAGTCTGGAGGGGGAAGTGATCACATAAAAATAAAAATATACATAAATTCCTGTAATCACAAGTCACTTGACTGGTTCATCAGGAATCTGGAAGGAACAAGATAGAAAGATTATAAAGATCAAATATAAAGAGGTCTGGGAAAGTAGCACCTGAATGAACCTAGGCAAGTAAGCACAAAACGTGTGGATCTTTACGTCTCACATCAGTGCCTGAAGGAGCACGTCTTCCTAGGAGGAAGCCCTGACCACCTCTGTGGATGGAATCGCGTGTCTAGTAGAGGTCAGCTTGTCTCTGCCCTCAGCTACCCACGAACATAGTGGACCTATGAACAAAATGCACAGTAATGGACATGGAAGCTATTCATGAGCTCAGCTACAGTTCATCTGGCTGTTGCCGCTGCTACTACAGATTTGACTTGTCAGTATTAAGAACCAAATCTGAGCCTTCAGTATGGTAGCGTTTCTCAAGGGGACCAGTCAGTTACTTGATTAACCAATCAGTTAATCGACATGTGATGAACTCAGATGTTGCAGGTATGAGTGAGTCTGCCTTCGTTGTCCTAAGTGCATCAGCCAACAACACCAGGCTGTGCTAAATATTCCTCCTCCCTATTCCTTCATATCTCAAGAAAACCTTATCATTGCACTGACCATATTGCATTCTAGTTTTCTGTGGCTATTTCAGTGAAGCTGGCAACTCCCTGATGGTAGTGTCTAAGTGTTAGTTTTCTTGAGTTCCCTAGCCCTCTCACAGGGCTATAGCACATACCATATGCTTTATAAATATTTGGTAAATAAATGAATATGTTTCAAAAAATAAAAAACCTCATGCAAACACTGAAAGGCAGGATGGTAAGAGCCATAACTAGTTTAGCAGCAGTGGGGCCAGGAACCTTTGCCACAGTGCAAGAACGTTTTTGGTATGATTGGCCCCACATCAGGCCCTGCATTCCCCAACCTGGGGAATCCAGCAAAAGGACTGGGAATCCCCAGGGAATCTGACTTTGAAGGTCAGCGGAACTTGATTACAGAACTTCCACAGGACCGGGGAAAACAAAGACTCTTGGAGGTCACCAACAAACCTTGTGCACCCAGGACCCAGAGGAAAGGAGCAGTGGCCCCACCAGAGACTGAGCAGACCTGCCTGTGAGTGTTTGGGGGTCTCCTGCGGAGGTGTGGGTCCACAGTGGCCCACCTCGGGGTTGGAGCACCGGCAACAGCAGTCCTGGGGGGTGCAGTGTGTTGGCATCAGTCCTCTTGGAGGAGGTCCCCATTAGCATCGCCATAGAGCCGCCAGGTGGGCAATCCACAAACGGGAGATCATACCAAGTTGGGGAAGGGCAGCGACAAAAATAAAAGCTGCCAAACAAACAAAAACTAACGTCTTGGCACTAAAATTATCTTCTAGCATTGATGTGATGATTAACAGCAAAATCACATGTAAAGTACTTACTAAACAGTAATAGGCAGTCAACAAACTGTGGCTTTTTTTAATAACAACGCTTTTAAGAGGAATGGAATTAAATGTAATTACCAGAATTACACATCCAATTTGAATTTTCTCCTTATTCAAATACAAAAAAACACACTTATTTTTAAATGTTGAACTTTGTGTGTCATACTGACCTACTTTAAAGCACAGAAATTTATACTGCTATCACTGAAAACTAAGGAGGAAAACCTGGTGGTTAAAAACTCTGAATATTTAGAGTTAGACTGTTGGATATCATTATCAGATTGGCCCCTATAGTCAGCTTTCCTCTCTTGCTTATTTGAAGATTTAAAAAACAGTAAAATTCCAAATGCAACTTGGTATATAGTATTGGACCCTGGAATAGAAAAAAATTATTGAAAAAACTGGTGAAATCTAAATAAAGTCTGTATGTTAGTTAAGTGATATTCCAATGTTAATTTCATTTTGATAAAGATCATGGTTGTGTAAGATATTAATATTAAAGGAAGCTGGGTAAGGGGTATTCAGGAACTCCTTATTTTATTTTTAAGAACGTTCTGAAAATCTAAAATTATTTTAAACTAAAAAGTTTTTAAGGTACATATGAAAAGAGAAAATAACTTGGAGGACACGCAAAGTGGAGCACACAGCAAAAAAAAAGGCAATTTCCTGCTCTCAAGGACCTTGTAGTCCCATTGAGTCAGGAAATAACCTTGAAGTAATTTATGAAACAAAATTTTACCCCATGATACAGGCAGTACTATACAGTGATGAATAGGATAGACTGCCTGTCTCTGCCACTTTAATAGCTGTGTGATACTGGATAAGTTGCTTCCCTGGTGGCTCAGCAGTAAGTGGTAAAGAATCCACCTTCGATGTAGGAGACACAGGTTCAATCCCTGGGTCAGGAAGATCCCCCGGAGGTGGAAATTGCATTCCACTCCATTATTCTTCTCTGGGAAATTTCATGAACAGAGGAGCCTGGTGAGCTACAGTCCATGGGGTCGCAAAGGGTCGGATACAACGGAGCATGCATGCACTGGGTAAGTTGCTTAAACTCTACACCTCAGTTTCTTCAACTGTAAAAAAGAATGAAAATAATAGTACCTACCACAGGTGTGTTTTGAGGACTTAACAATATGTTAAACACTTAGAGCTGAGTACACTGTAAATTTTATAAGAATATTTGCTATTATGGTTATATTGTAAAGTTTTAGTATTATATTATAAAGTATAATACAAAAATAGATAGCACTTTCATACTGGAAAGCAAGAAGTAAAATTGTCACTGTTTGCAAATGACATGATACAATACATAGCAAATCAAGACACCACCAAAAAACTAGAGCTCATCAACGAATTCAGTAAACTGCGGGATACTAAATTAATATATAGAAATCTGTTGCATTTCCATACACATAACAATGAACTATCAGAAAGAGAAATTAAGGAAACAATACAATTTACAATTGCATCAAAAAGAACAAAATACTTAAAAATAAACCTGCCTCAGGACATGAAAGACCTGTATTTGGAAAACTATAAGACACTGATGAAAGAAATTAAAGATGACAAACAGATGGGAAGATATACCGTGTTCTTGGACTGGAAATTTTAATACTGTTAACATAACCATACTACCCAAGGAAATCTGCAGACTAAATGCAATTCCTATCAAAATACCCATTACACGTTACACAAAACTAGAACAAATAATCCTAAAATTTACATGGAATCACAAACGGCTGAATTCCTCAAGCTATCTTTAAAAAGAAAAAACTGGAGCTATCATGCTCCCTGACTTCAAATTGCACAAAATTACAGTATTCAAAACACTATAACATGGGCACAAAAACAGACACATAGACCAGTGGAGCAGAATAAAGGGCCCAGAAATAAACCCACACACCTATGGCTCATTAATCTATGACAAAGGAGGTAATAATACACAGCAGAAAAACAGCCAGTGTCTAATAAATGGTGCTGGGAAAACTGGACCGCAACAAGTAAAAGAATGAAATTAGACCATTCCTTAACACCATATACAAAGATAAACTCAAAATGGTTTAAAGTTCTAAATATAAGACCGGAAACCCTAAAACTCCTGGAAGAAAATATAGGCGGGACACTCTTTGGCATAAATAGCAATATTTTGCAGGATCTATTCATTGGAAGAACTGATGCTGAAGTTGAAGGTGCAATACTTTGGCCACTTGATGTGAAGAGCTGACTCACTGGAAAAGACTCCAGTCCTGGGAAAGATTAAAGGCAGGAGGAGAAGGGTAAGACAGAGGATGAGATGGTTGGATGGCATCACCAACTCAATTGACATGAGTTTGAGTAAACTCCCGGAGATGGTGAAGCACAGGGAAGCCTGGAGTGCTGCAGTTCATGGGGCCACAAAGAGTCAGACACGACTTGGCAACTGAACAACAACACAGCAATATTTCCCAAGATCTATTTCTAAAGGCATAGGATACAAAAGCAAAAATAGACAAATGGAACCTAATTAAATTTAAAAGTTTTTGCATAGCAAAGAAAACCACCAATAAAATGAAAAGATGACCTACAGAATGGGAGAAAATATTGCAAATTATATGACCAAAAAGGAGTTAATACTCAAAATATATATTAAAAACACTTACATTTCAACATCAAAAGAATAAACAACCAAATCAAACAATGCATAGAAGACTTGAATAGACATTTTTCCAAAGGAGACCATGCAGATCACCAACAGACATATGAAAAGAGGCTTACCATCACTAATTATTAAAGCAATGCAAATCAAAACCACAATGAGGTATCACCTCACATCTGTGAGAATAGCTATCATCAAAATGTCTGCAAACAACAAATGTTGGAGAGGATGTGGAGAAAAGGGAACCCGAGTACACTCTTGGTGGGGATGTAAATTGAGGCAGTCACTATGGAAAACGGTATGAAGTTTCCTCAAAAAATTAAAGTAGAAATATCACACCTCCATGCAAAGTTGCTTCAGTCTCTTTGTGACCCCATGGACTGTAGCATCCCAGGCTTCTCTGTCCACTGGATTCTCCAGCCAAGAATACTGAGTGAGTTGCTCTGCCTTCCTCCAAGGGATCTTCCTGACCCAGGGGTTGAACCAGCTTCTCTATGTTGAAGCCCAGAAATACCATATGATCCTGAAATTCCACTCTTGTATAGATATCTGGAAAAAATGAAAACACTTAAATCAAGAATATACAAACAACCCCAGTATTCACAGCAGTACTATGTACAATAGCCAAGACACAGAAGCTACCCAAGTGCCCATCAACAGATTATTGGATTAAGAAGTCTCTCTCTCTCTCTCTGTCTCTCTCTCATGTGCACACACACATAAACACACACAATGGAATATTATTCAGCCATCAAAAATGAAATTCTGCCATTTGCAGCAATATGGATGGTCTAAGGCTTCCCTGATGACTCAGATGGCAAAGAATCTGTCTGCAATGCAGGAGACCTTAGAGCACATTGTGCTTGATGAAATAAGTCAGGTGACAAATATAAAGTGTGGAATTCTGCGACCATTGATGCAGAGAGCAGCTCTCTGAT
Source organism: Bos indicus x Bos taurus (assembly GCF_003369695.1). Taxonomy (NCBI): domain Eukaryota; kingdom Metazoa; phylum Chordata; class Mammalia; order Artiodactyla; family Bovidae; genus Bos; species Bos indicus x Bos taurus. The sequence continues at coordinate 78,204,873 of NC_040090.1, read as the reverse complement.
TTCCCAGGATCCTGCATGTGGAAGGAGTGGTTTCTTTGACTGGTAAGTTTTATGGTATTGTTCTGAAAGTTCTTCCTCTATTTCCTTTCTTCTAAAACTAGGTAAGGCGATTTCTGTCATTCTCAACTGGACCCTGACTATTACACTGCTTCATGGGATTACTTTGTGTATTACGTGAAATAATGCACATGGTACATTAAAAACCATGTCTGACACATAGTAAGAGCTCAATAATTCATCTTTGAATTGCAATTTTTAAATTACAGTCATTAATATTGTTGAAATTTGATTGCCCTTGGCTTTTCTGCTTTCCTTAGCAAGTATTATTTCTTTTTCCTTTCTCAATGTTTTATATTTTATTTTCTGTGTGCATTTTTAAAGACTTAAACATGTATTATATTTTGTTTCTATTGAAGTATAGTTGATGCACAACATGAGTTTCAGATGTAGAACATAGTGATTCACAATTTTTAAAGGTTTAGCTATTATACAATATTGGCTATAATTTCTGTCAGTTCAGTTCATTTGCTCAGTCGTGTCTGACCCTTTGTGACCCCATGGACTGCAGCATCCATATTGTGTGCTGTACAGTATATTCACCACCCTAGCTGCTAACCTGAATTTGAAAGCCAGAGTCAGAACTTTGGCTCCAGACCTACACTATGCCTATAGAGTCACAAAAGCAAATGTGAACTGTGGTAACACTCACTGAAATAAAAAACACAGAGCTGAGGAGGACCGATGAGAAAGACCATGACTTTAGTTTATCATGTAGTTCCTATAGAATATACAAATGAACATTTCTAGAATGCGATAGGAAATACAAATTTATAAGGAAGAGATTTAGGCTAAATTTATGCCAGGGAATGAGATAAATGATATGTAAACATTTCCTTTATCCTGATAGCAACAAAGTGACAAGATGTTATTAAGTCCAGGAAAATGAGATTTAAACAAGCTTGGAACTGATTAAAGTATGGACAGTAAATGAACCTGTGGAGTGATATGAGATCATGGGTCAAACAGGAGATGGCAAGAGTGAACACTGACATTTTAGGAATCAGCGAACTAAAATGGACTGGAATGCGTGAATTTAACTCAAATGACCATTATATCTACTACTGTGGGCAAGAATCCCTTAAAATAACTGGAGTAGCCATCATAGTCAACAAAAGAGTCCAAAATGCAGTACTTGGATGCAATCGCCAAAATGACAGAATGATCTCTGTTCATTTCCAAGTCAAACCTCTCAGTATCACGGTAATCCAAGTCTATGCCCCGACCAGTAATGCTGAAGAAGCTGAAGTTGAACAGTTCTATGAAGACCTACGAGACCTTCTAGGACTAACACCCCAAAAAAGATGTCATTTTCATAATAGAGGACTGAAATGCAAAAGTAGGAAGTCAAGAGATACCTGGAGTAATGGCAAATTTGACCTTGGAGTACAGAATGAAGCAGGGCAAAGGCTAATAGAGTTCTGCCAAGAAAATGCACTGGTCATAGCAAGCACCCTCTTCCAACAACATGAGAGAAGACCCTACACATGGACATCACCAGATGGTTGACACCAAAATCAGATTGATTATATTCTTTGCAGCCAAAGATGGAGAAGCTCTATACAGTCAGCAAAAACAAGACCGGGAGCTGACTGTGGCTCAGATCATGAACTCCTTACTGCCAAATTCAGACTGAAATTGAAGAAAGTAGGAAAAACCACTAGACCATTCAAGTGTGATCTAAATCAAATCCCTTACAATTAAACAGTGGAAGTGACAAATAGATTCAAGGGATTAGATGTGATAGACAGAGTCCCTGAAGAACTATGGATGGAGGTTCATGACATTGTACAGGAGGCAGTGATCAATACCATCCCCAAGAAAAAGAAATGCAAAAGGCAAAATGATTGTCCGAGGAGGCCTTACAAATAGTTGAGAAGAGAAAAATGCGAAAGGCAAAGGAGAAAAGGCAGTATATCCATTTGAATGCAGAGTTTCAAGAATAGCAAAGAGAGACAAGGAAGCCTTCCTCAGTGATCAATGCAAAGAAATAGAGGAAAACAACAGAAGGGGAAAGACTAGAGATCTCTTCAAGAGAATTAGAGATACCAAGGGAACATTTCATGCAAAGATGGGCATAAGAAAGCATAATAAAGAACAAAAGTGGTATGGACCTAACAAAGGCAGAAGATACTAAGAAGAGGTGGGAAGAATACACAGAAGAACCGTACAAAAAAGATCTTAATGACTCAGATAACCACGATGGTGTGATCACTCACCTAGAGCCAGACATCCTGGAATGTGAAGTCAAGCAGGCCTTAGGAAGCATCACTATGAACAAAGTTAGTGGAGGTGATGGAATTCCAGTTGAGCTATTTCAAATCCTAAAAGATGATGCTATGAAAATGCTGCACTCGATAAGCCAGCAAATTTGGAAAACTCAGCTGTGGCCACAGGACTGGAAAAAGTCAGTTTTCATTCCAATCCCAAAGTAAGGCAAAGCCAAAGAATGTTCAAACTACCGCACAATTGCACTCATCTCACACGCTAGCAAAGTTATGCTCACATTTCTCCAAGCCAGGCTTCAACAGTACGTGAACTATGAACTTCCAGATGTTCAAGCTGGATTTAGAAAAGGCAGAGGAAGGAGAGATCAAATTGCCAACATCCGTTGGATCATCAATAAAGCAAGAGAGTTCCAGAAAAACATCTACTTCTGTTTTATTGACTATGCCAAAGCATTTGACTGTGTGGATCACAACAAACTGTGCAAAATTCTTCAAGAGATGGAAATAACAGAACACCTGACCTGCCTCCTGAGAAATCTGTATGCAGGAAGCAACAGTTAGAACTGGACATGGAACGACAGACTGGTTCCAAATAGGAAAAGGAGTACGTCAAGGCTGTATATTGTCACCCTGCTTATTTAACTTATATTCAGAATACATCATGAGAAATGTTGGGCTGGATGAAGCACAAGCTAGAATCAAGATTGCCAGGAGAAATATCAATAACCTCAGACATGCAGATGACACCACCCTTATGGCAGAAAGTGAAGAACTAAACAGCCTCTTGATGAAAGTGAAAGAGGAGAGTGAAAAAGTTGGCTTAGAACTCAACATTCAGAAAACTAAGATATTGGTATCCAGTCCCATCACTTCATGGTAAATAGATAGAGAAACAATAGAAACAGTGACAGATTTTATTTTGGGAGCTCCAAAATCACTGCAGATGGTGACTGCAGCCATGAAATTAAAAGACATTTGCTCCTTGGAAGAAAAGTTATGGCCAACCTAGACAGCATATTAAAAAGCAGAGACATTATTTTGCCAACAAAGGTCTGTCTAGTCAAGGCCATGGTTTTTCCAGTAGTCATGTATGGATATGAGAGTTGGACTAATAGTCTTAATAGAGAAAGCTGAGCACCAAAGCATTGATGCTTTTTAACTGTGGTGTTGGAGAAGACTCTTGAGAGTCCCTTGGCCTGCAAGAAGATCCAACCAGTCAATCCTAAAGGAAATCAATCCTGAATATTCATTGGGAGGACTGATGCTGAACCTGAAACTCCAATACACCTGACGCGAAGAACTGACTCATTTGAAAAGACCCTGATGCTGGAAAAGGTTGAAGGCGGGAGGAGAAGGGGACCACAGAGGATGAGATGGTTGGATGGCATCACCGACTCAATGGACATGGGTTTGGGTGGACTCTGGGAGTTGGTGATGAACATGCAGGCCTGGTGTGCTGCAGTCCATGGGGTCGCAAAGAGTCGGACACGACTGAGAGACTGAGCTGAGCTGAACTGAAGGAATGTTCATAGCACAGGAAGTAAAGGCCACTGATGGAAACTTAAAGATCACCAATAGTTAAGATGTGGACACAAGAGGAGTTTAAACAGGAAAATCAGGATCAAAATAGAAGAAAAAACAAAAGAATGTATTACCACAGAATCCCAGGGAAGACAGCCTTTCATGAAAGAAGACAGGCATCAACTGCCCCTCTGTGATCAAATGTGATAAGGACCAAGTAAGTTTTCCAGATTTAGCAACAAATGACTCTACACATATTTTTAGTTTAATATTTAACTTAAGCTCTGTAAGATGATTGCATTATGTCTCCCTACAAGATAATTGAGTTCAGAGTATACTGACTCCTTTATCCCCAGGACCAAGCACTATAATGGATAAAAGAATGTTTTTGTTTTATGAATGAGTAAATTTGGGCAAGGGCTTCTCAAGTGACTCAGTGGTAAAGGATTTGCCTGTCAATTCAGGAGATGTGGGTTGGATCACTGGGTCAGGAAGATTCCTTGGAGAAAGAAATGGCAACCCACTACAACATTCTTGCCTGGGAAATTCTACAGACAAAAGAACCTGGCAGGCTACTGTCCAATGGGATCTCAAAAGAGTCAGACATGACTTAGCAACTAAGCAACAATACAAATTTGAGGACATAGAAATATACTTAATGGTGCTAGGTCAAAGACAGTTCAGGAAAAAATTTTCTTTCCTGAGTGAAGTCTTACGCACAAAAGAGAGAATTGCTATGATGAATAAAAATATATCTTCAAAGAAAGAATTATCAAAACAATTTAGGAAGTATTTGTAGCTGGTTTTAGGAAAAGTTTTCTTCCTGATGCCCCTTGCCCTCAAATATTCACCTAGTCTACTTGATATTCCTTCTTTTGAAAAAGTCATTTAAAGCTATTGTTACCAAACACAAGTTCATGTGCCCAATGCCCACGGGATGAAACAAACCAAAACATCAGTAGTTGGAGCAGAAAGATTTATTGCAGGATCATGCAAGGAGACAGGTGGCTTGTATCTGAAAAACCCCCAACTCCTCGAAGGGTTTCAGCAAATCACTTTTAAAGGCAAGACGAGAGAGGGGCATGGCTGGTTGTTGCCAACTTCTTGGTGGAGGAATCGTTTGTTCTTGCAGCTGCCCATGTAGGTCAGTCACAGTGTTCCTGTAAACTTCCAACAGGACAAATACTATTGTTTCTTCTGCAACTCTTTAATCTCTAAAAAAATGGACTCATCAAAGCCAGAGCCTTAAGAATAGGCTATCCTATATATTTCAGGCTATAGGCAACGTTGTTTTACAAAAGGCACACAATCAGCACGACTAAACATGGGCAACAAAGCAAAAGTTCAAAGCAAAATACATTTTAAGCTAACTGCAGAAAATTCAGAAATAACGTGCTACAGTAGAGTATACTCAGGAACGTGCCCAATGTAAACACTATGACTTCCCCTCTGTGACTTTGGAGACACTTACAGCGTTTGCTTCATCATGACTTAACTATTTGCATGTTTTATGTGTTAGTATTTTTCTATGCGTTTCACTTTTTTTAATATTGTTTAAAATACAGATGTCCTGTTTATAATGCTCCCTCGATTTTTTCATTGAGAAGACATGTCGGAACACGTGTACCCCGGTGGCGGATGCATGTTGATGTATGGCAAAACCAATACAATATTGTAAAGTAAAAAAAAATAATAATAATAATAAATTTTTTTAAAAAAAAGACATGTCTAAGTAGCAATTTGAGGGCTTCCCTGGTAGCTCGGTGGTAAAGAATCTGCCTGCCAATGCAGGAAACATAGTTCGATCCCTGATCTGGGAAGCGGAGCAACTAAGCCCATCTGTCATAAATACTGAGCCTGTGCTTAAGCCCGGGGGTCCCAGCCGCTGAGCCCCCATGCCACAGTTCCTGCAGCCTGCATACGCTACAGCCTGTGCTCCGCAACAAAAGAAGCCACCGCGATGAAAAGCCTGCGCATCGCAGCCAGAGAGTAGCCCCACTGGCTGCAGCTGGAGAAAACCCTGCGCAGCAACGAAGACCCAGCACAGCCAAAAATGAATGCACAAATAAAGGCTTTAAAATGAAAAAAAAAAAAACAAGTAGCAATTTGATTCTGGCAAAGAAAATATGTCTTCTCACAGGTTAAATTTATACAGAAGACAAGTGGGAAAAAAAACCCTTTGAAAGACAAATCCGTTGTGTGCTTCCTGCCAATAAGGGCATACTTCCTCGTTGTCATTAATGAAAGATAACACACGCTTTTCAAAGTTCCGTAAGACATTCCAAACAAAGAAAACACTCAAATGAGTCACCTGTTTCCACATTCAAGGTTAAGAAGCCATATAAATTTCTCCAGCCTCCGGCACAGAACACGAAATGCCCCGTAAGTGCGAGGAGACAGCTATGCGGCTGGTGCTGCTATGCGCTGCCTGCCTGCTGCCCGGCAGCCCGGCCCTGCCACTCGGCCCGGGCCCGGGAGGCGAGGGCGACCCACGCTGGCAGCTGGCTCAGGTACGTCTCTGGCCCGCTCTCCCGGGCCGCCACGGACTTTCCAGACAAACTGTGCTTTGCCACTTTAATAACTTTCTCTATTATAAAGGCAATATATGATTTAATCAAGTAGCGATTAAGTGCAGGCTCTGAAGCTTGCCCAAAGGGGATTCAAGCTCCACCTCCTCCACTCGACTGCGTGGATGGACAGAGGCGTGTTATTAACCTTTGAGCTTCAGTTTTATAGCTGAAGATACAACGATATCAGTCAAATAGGGGTGTTGTGAAGCAACATCCCTGAGACATATTATATAAATTGAAGCTTTCACGACCACTACAGTGTATTGTAACTCGAGATATTCTCATAAAGAGCAAAGCGATACTCCTTAAGATGAGGACCCTGGTGATGGAGAGACTTGAGAACAGAAAATGAGGGTAGATGTTGCAGCTCTCCTGCTGATAAACCGATGATGATGGGTGAGGCATGAACTTCTGACTTCGTTTTCTCATATATCCAGTGGAGACAGTAATACTGTGTTTTATCTGGAGGAGTCTAGCAAATAAATGAAGTGGTAACAATACCAGGTATCATGTATGTAACAACTTCAGATTATGAAATACATCCTAAACGTGGTGTCATTGAATCCTCAGCTCTATCCTGGGAAAAAGAAGAAACCAAAGTAAAAGTAATTCACATCCCACATACTTGCTAACTGTAGAGACAAGAGTCAAGAACAAGTTCTGGTTCAAAAGTCATGTACTTTCCAATATATTACTTAATAATTATCCTAATGTGAGTGAGGGACAGAAAGTGTTAGTGGCTCAGTCGAGTCCAACTCTTTTTCGACCCCATGGACTACAGCCCACAGGGCTCCTCTGCCCATGGGATTCTCCAGGCAAGAATACTGGAGTGGGTGGCCATTCCCTTCTCCATGGGATCTTCCTGACCCAGGGATCAAACTCAAGCCTCCTTGGGTTCTCCTTCAGATTCTTTACAGGCTGAGCCACCAGAGAAGCCCAAAGTGTAATTAATTATTATTTGGTAAAAGTAGTGTTTATAAATTTAAGCATAAGAAAAGTTGAGTTTTATTTCACACTAACTTTGACTTTTTTCAAAGTCCCTGTAATGTGTTGGATTGAACCATATGAAATTACTGATATTTGACCATTTTTAAAAAGTATTTATTTTATTTTTGGCTGCGCTGGGTCTTCGTTGCTGTATGTGGGCTTCCTCCAGTTGCAATGCATAGCCTTGTCATCGTGGTGGCATCTCTCGTAAGGACAATAGGCTCAGTATCTGTGGCACACAGGCTTAGTTGCGCCCCGGCATGTGGAATCCTCCCAGAGCAGGGGTCAAACCCATGTCCTCTGCATTGGCAGGCAGAGTTTTAACAACTGGACCATCAAGGAGGTCCTATTTGACTATTTTCTTTTGATCTGAAAAAGGTCCATTTCATATGGTTCCAACCTTCTGGATTCAGAAGGAGTCCACTTGCAGGAGTGTTGAGCCCCTCCACCCAGGGTGCAGATGGCCAGTAAACCAGAGGGAGGTTCTCTAGTTTTAAAGGAAGGTAGGAAAAGTCATCTCAAGGATACTGAGAGAGTTCTTCCAGAGAGTGTCTTTGCAAAGCTGGTAGCTCTGGAAGGGAGAAAATGAGCTATTTGTTTTTAAATCAGGGATTAACTCCCAACTGTCATGGATGAACAGTGAGTACTTGTATTGAATGAAACACAGTCTTGGGAACAGGAAGAGAGAGCACCTTACTGCTAAGGTTACTTACCTGAAGTTCATAAACCTAACTCATTTTGACGGCACTATCACCCATTAACATGACGCTGTACGTTTTTCTGAGGAAATGGGCTTTGGAATCAGAATTGGAGTTCAAATATCCGTTCCTTTTGTTATTCCTGGGGTGACTTCATGCAAGTTACTTCCCTTCTCTGAGCCATGATTCTTCAAATGTGAAATAGGAAAGTATTGCCATACCCAACTTCCAGGGTGGTTATGAGGTTTAAATAAGATAAGCATATAAAGCTCTTGGTATAGTCCCTGCCACTAGTAAGTGCTTCATCAAGGTTCTGGGGAGGCTGCTGCTGTTGTTATTTTCATTCACTCTCTATTTTTTCCTATTTAGGAAAAAATAAATATCCTCACACCCATTCACTGGGGTCCTTTAAGAAATTCCCCCGGACCTAACGGCACATGGAACACACCTAAGAAACCTGCTTTACCTTACAGCTTCACAAAGAGGGTTTTACAAAGAACTTAGCTATGGAAAGAGCTCTGGCCTGGCAAGCAGTCAAGAAACTCAGGACCAGTTTGCCTACTAGCATAATACGTGACTGCGGAGCACATCATTTAGTTACTATGAGTTTTGATTTCTTCACCTAGAAAATACATATATTAAATGAAATAATGTCCTAATTTCCTTTCCCAGGACTAAAATGTTAAAACCTTTAACCTCAGGGGACCTGACCTCCAGAGCATCTTAGAAAGGGCTGGGTGACTTTGGATCTCCCCAAAGGGTCTCTGATGCCAAGGGCAGACCCCAGGTGCACACCTTGAAGGCAAACGGGGCACTCTTCCTGACTATTAAAAACAAGTCTATGTTTTAAAATTATACAATGGGATAACAGAAAAAGAGAGGGACTCTTTTCTTTCGGCCATGAAATGAAATGGCAATGACTCATCATCAATATTACATTTCCTTCTCATGAATGTACTTTTGTTTTACCTGGTTACTGTGTAACTATTCTGCCTTCAAACTACTGTTTGGGTCCATAGGAATCAGAGGCAAAGATGTGCAGACTTCTGAGATAAAAGAAGACAACAAACAAGAATTACAGATCAATTACTCTTTCCAACAGGACTATCTTAAGAGGTTTTATTCATCTGACTCAAAAATTAAGAATGCCAATAGTTTAGAAGTCAGACTCAAGCGGATGGAAGGATTCTTTCACCTGCCTATAACTGGAATATTAAGCCCCCGTATTATAGAGATCATGGAGAAGCCCAGATGTGGAGTACCAGATGTTGCAGAATTTTCGCTATTCCCAAATCATCCAAAATGGACTTCTAAAGTAGTTACCTACAGGTCAGTTTTGCTTTGGCTCATTTTGGCAAAAGCAATATAGTCTTTTTCCTAAAAGGTCAAACATTGTTTTCTTGCTTGCTACCAGGATCATGTCATATACTTCAGACTTACCACATATCACAGTGAATCAGTTAGTGGCCAAGGCCTTCAAAATATGGAGCGAAGCAATCCCACTGACGTTTAAGAGACTTAGATGGGGAACTGCTGATATCATGATTGGCTTTGCAAGAAGAGGTAAGGAAGATTCCTTCAGGCTGATCCTGTGCGCTGTTTTGCTTGCTGTGTATATCCGTGCCCTCCTGTTTTCCAGATTTAAAATCTTTAATGAGATATAGGTAGATGATAGACAGATACATCAATCTCTTTACAGATTAATGGGATACAGATATAAAGATAAGCATATATGTCAATGTTACTACATTTTTTTCTAGTCCATTAATTTAGAGCCACTTTTTATAGCAGAAGATGGCAAACTATGATCCATGTGCCAAATCCGTAAATAAATATTTATTAGAACATAGCCATTTGGTTCAGTTCAGTCACTCAGCCATGTCTGACTCTATGACCCCATGGACTGCAGCACGCCAGGCCTCCCTGTCCATCACCAACTCCCAGAGCTTACTCAGACTTATGTCCATTGAACCAGGGTCTCCTGCAATGCAGGCGCATTCTTTAGCAACTGAGCTATGAGGGAAGCCGGAACACAGCCATGTTCTTTCACTTACCTATTGTCTGTGAGTGCGTTGGGCTATAATGACAGACTTTAGTAAATACAGCAGAGATCATGAAGCCCACAGATCTGGTCCTTTGCAGAAAAAGTTTGCCAACCTCTATTTTATAACATGAATCATTTTATATATGTGTGTAAGTTATAAGCAAGGGCTTCCCAAGTAATGCTAGTGGTAAAGACCTGCCTGCCAGTGTAGGAGACATATGAGACATGTGTTTGATCCCTAGCTTGGGAAGGTCCCCTGGAGGAGGGCATGGCAACCCACTCCATATCCTTGCCTGGAGAATCCCGTGGACAGAGAAGCCAGGCAGGCTACGGTCCATAGTGTCGCAGGGAGTCAGACACGACTGAAGCAACTTAGCATGCACGCACATATATAAGCAAAAGAAGAGGTTACAACTTCCAAAAGGCCTAAGTGGTCTTCAAGAATTGAACTGCCCCTGTGGCCTATTGCCAACACCTTTCATGTATTTAGTAAGAAAGCAGAAAATATAAAATTTTATATTAAAGGGCTTAAGGAGATAAAACCCATATACATGAACTGCTATTAATTACTGGTGCTTCATGGTACAAATTTTAGAGGCAAATGTTGCTCTTTTAGTCTGCTTTAATATTATACTTCCTGGGTGCTGTGAATTTAGCTGAAATTTAAACTTAAACACAATATTGACAAGAGTGAAGAAAACCTTATAGAAAGCACTGATCACGACACTCCATGCTTTTTAAGAACCAGATAAGTTGGATATGGCCAGATAACAGTTTGAAAATAAATTTCTCTGCATCACAAATAAAAGCACATCAAAATCTACTTTAGGACACCTTGAGCACAGTTCTTCAAGAAACTACTATATTCACAAAGAATAAGCTAGATTTTTAAGAAAACTTACATTAAATGATATTCAATTACCTGCTGAATCCAGTATTCTCCACTCTGCCACCATGCGGCAAAGGAAAATGATCAAATTTAACGTTTAGATGGCACCATAAATTAGATGTGAATGTTTTTAAAGTCCTGCATCAGTAAGCTTTCAAAATGTGGAGGTTATCAGGGATGAGCAGCAGCTGTATGAAAGAAAAAGTTCCTGTGACAAACAAATACCCAAACCACCCTGTCATGTAGCTGGCTGCTTGGACTGATCTTTTTCACCTCACTAATCATATAGACTGAAAGATGGAATGACTGGATATAGATTCAGTCTCTAAAGGCAATCGCCCTGCTTTCTTTCAGCTCATGGGGACCCATATCCCTTTGATGGGCCAGGAGCCACACTGGCTCACGCCTTTGCACCCGGGCCAGGCCTGGGAGGAGATGCTCACTTCGATGAGGATGAACGCTGGACTGATGGTATCGGGATAGGTACTGCATCCTGTATCTCTTCCACTACACATCCTTTTTAAAATCCTGAACTTTCCATATCTTAACTCTCTCTAACTTTGATAATTGCTTTGATTAATAATAGTTATGTAGTCTTGCTAACTGCCAACCTCTGTGCTTTAAATGTGCTCATAATGTTCCACGTATGGAAGATGGAGGCTCGGGCTACAGAGTCAAGCAACATTGGGTTCAATTTGCTCTACCTCTACCAGTTAGTCACATTCTCTTTGGACAAGTTACTTAACTTCTCTGAGCCTCAGTTTCCTCATCTGTGAAATGGAACTGTAAGTAATTCCCACCCCACAGGATTGTTGTTTGAATTAAATGAGATAATGCTTATGCAATGCTTAGCATAGTGCTTGGAATATATTAATATTTCAATAAATTATAACTCTTTTGTATATATCCCCCAAATGTTTTTTAATTAAAGGAGAAAAAGAGGCCGCTGCCGCCGCCGCTAAGTCACTCAGTCGTGTCCGACTCTGTGCGACCCCATAGACAGCAGCCCACCAGGCTCCACTGTCCCTGGGATTCTCCAGGCAAGAACACTGGAGTGGGTTGCCATTTCCTTCTCCAATGCATGAAAGAGAAAAGCGAAAGTGAAGTCGCTCAGTCGTTTCCGACTCTTAGCGACCCCATGGACTGCAGCCTACCAGGCTCCTCCATCCATGGGATTTTCCAGGCAAAAGGACTGGAGTGGGGTGCCATTGCCTTCTCTGGAAAAAGGGGCAGAGACTATGATATTTGGAGAATTATATATAATTCTAATATTATATGGGCTTCCTAGTTTCCTCTAGTCACAAATAATCCACATGCCAATGCAGGAGACATAGAGATGTGGGTTCGATCCCTGGGACAGGAAGATCCCCTGAAGGAGGGCATGGCAACCCATTCCAGTATTCTTGCCTGGAGAATCCCATGGACAGAGGATCCCGGTGGGCTACAGTCCATAGCGTTGCAAAAACACGGGCACAACTGAAGCAACAGCACTCACACACTAATATTAGTCATTATTGGTCAGAAAGAACCCGCACTATAACCCAGCCCATTGTGGTCATCATTTTACAAAGTGGAAGATGATAGACAAAACAGAAAACTAATGAAGAGAAGCTCTAGATAAATAATCCTAATTGAAAACAATGCTTTTAAAAAATTGGCTACTGACTGGCCCTGAAAGTAAAATGAATACCTGTGTTTGGCAGTGGGAATTCACCACCATAGTGATGCCTTGCTGTGAAAATCTAACCTATGTAAAATTATGACACTGCTTCCATCTCACATCTTGCCTGTGTTTTTCATTCTTCCCTCTTCCCACTCAAAGTAAACTAAAGACACCTTCCTTCAGTCTAATGCACCGTGATTGGAACTCTGGCCCCTCAAACTCACACACTCGCAACTTCCTTGTTATTTGCAAAGCCTATCTATGAGTCTGAGGGAGAGAGAACATATATTTAACACACTTTAACAAATCGAAAGCAAATTGCAGCCTTGCCTGGAGGTCCTGCCCTACAGTCATGCTTTCTCAAAACCAGCTTTCTCTCTCCTGCTATTCAGAGCCACTATCATTGGGCTTCCCTGGTGGCTCAGAGGTTAAAGCGTCTGCCCGCAATGCGGGAGACCTGGGTTCAATCCCTGGGTCGGAAAGATCCCCTGGAGAAGGAAGTGGCAACCCACTCCAGTATTCTTGCCTGGAGAATCCCATGGACGGAGGAGCCTGGTGGGCCACAGTCCACGGGGTCGCAAAGAGTCAGACAAGACTAAGAGACTTCACTTTCACTTTCATCATTTATTGAATATTCATCATTTTTCAGATATTGGGAAATTCAAGTTATTATGACAAATCTATAAGGTAGGAATTATTGTCTCCATTTAACAGATGAGGAACTGAGCCTCAGCAATACCCATTAATTTGTCCAGAGTTGTCCAGCTAGTAAGTAGCTGAGCCAGGTTTCAAACTCAGGTCTTTATAATAATCCTTTGCTTTCTGCTTCTGAACACTGCTGAGTGATTACATAAGAAGCAAATAGGCAGAAAAAAACTTATATTTTCTTAAAACCAGAAGTGGTGATAAGATTAAAGTACTACTTTTCTGATTCCTCTTTTAAACCTACCTCCTCATGAAGGCCTGGAAACAAATAATAAAACTATGGAGGATTTAAAGAGTTAGGTATCTTATAGTTACTTTGATTTTGATTATATGTTTTGATTTTATTATACATATAGTTATTTTTACAGTCACTGTATGTCTCTCTTTGGTCTCAGGAGTTAACTTCCTGTATGTTGCAACACATGAGCTTGGCCATTCCTTAGGTCTGAGTCATTCGTCTGATCCTAATGCTGTGATGTATCCAACCTACAGCAAAGAAGATTCCAAGAATTTCAAACTTTCACAGGATGATATCAACGGAATTCAGCTATTATACGGTAATACTTCCATATTTCCATAAGGAGGCATTGTCTCCTTATGGTAGGCCTGAATGAGAAAGGCTGGGAAATAGGTATTTACTCTGAAAAACACACTGGAACATATATCTCTAAAAGCCTATTGAGGGGAGAAATTTGAGACATTAGATACTTGAAATCTAATCAGACTATCTTATACTATGAGAATATTTATACTATGATTTTAAGTTTTCAGTAATATAATATCATTTGATGAAATCGTGAAAATGAAACTTCAAGGGGTTTTTCTTTAAGCTGCAACTCACTCTTACTTCTTGCTCGATTCAAGTACTTTAGGAGTCTCCCCCACAGGGATGGACTGAGGAATATAACACCTTCCCCTGTAGCTTCCCACTCCCAAGGATTTGGCCCTAGAGGAGGAAAAGTGACCTAATTTTTCCTGCCTGCATGTGTACATAGGGAAAGGGGTTAACCATAAACAGTGACTTCTTATAATTGTTAGTCATGACTGTATGAATATCCCATGTCCCAATCTACATGGGGTTTTTTTGTTTTAATCAATTTCCAAACTCAGTTTTAAAAAAATTAACTGATTTGTATTTGCTTGATCAAGTCAGAAAGAGTATTGTGAGAAAGAAATCAAAGGACAAGGATAAAAAGCTATGTCTCCAGACAAATGAAAGATTTAATTATATAGGTATTAAATGTAAAGAGTTTATTAATTCTTATAGAAAATATAATAGTAATAGAGCAGAAAATATAATAGTAGGAATCAAAGAAGATAAATAAATCATCCAAGGACAAATTCTGGGTTCTTGAACAAAGATTCCAAGCCAGGGCTGCATGACTTCACACTTTCTACTACACAATTCAGCTGATTACTACTTAGTATGCTTTTAAAGGCAATTTGGAAAAGAGAATATATATAGGATGATATCTTTAAGTAAACAGATACAATTAAACTTTTCTGGCAAAAATGTCAGGATGATAAGAATACACTGCAAAAAGATCACCTAAGAGTCTTTGAATGTTCAGAAAAGCAATGAAAGTGCTCCCACATAATAAATAATGCAATGTCCTCAGAGGGAAATTACTCCTGAAAGATAACAGATTGAAGCTGTAATTTACTATTAATCAGCTTTTCTCAAATTGTGTTCCCAGAACACTTGGCCTACCAGATAATTCCCGCCCCTACCCAGCCCCCACCAAAAAAAAAAAAGATGCTTTGGAGAAACAAATTCAAAAACCACTATCTACTGTATTTGAGGTACACAGGATGTTACAGAGAACCTAACAAACTCTCATTTAATTCAGCACTTACTAAATTACAATCCTCTGTGTGGAACACCCATTGAGCCCTCTCAGAATAGCATTTCAAAGAAGACAGTTTGGAAAATATCATGTAACTGTACCTCAAAGTTCTTATTTAAGGAGATGCTGCTGTCAAAAAAGTTCACGAAACACTGACAACTGTTGGCAGTTTTCACCAACAAAGTAGAAAATATTATTAGTACCTCCCCTTATATAAAACCATGGAACTCATGGATTAGTGCTTTAAATCCTATGTTTTAGAGAATGAGGTGCCTCCAGTCAAAGTTGGAAAGAGGTAGCTTCTGGATAAATTAAAGCAAGACTTAATTATACAGGTATTAAATGTAAGGTGTTTATTAACCCAAGAAGTGATATGAGCAGAAAATATAAATTCAAAAGAATGTGATTAAACTCACAAATGTAGAATTCCCAATATTCTTTTCAGGATTATAAAAATAATAGCTAAAATGCATCAAGTTTATATAGCGTACCAAGCATTTCACATGCATTATCTTGTTTATTCCAACAATCCAGTAAATTCTTAGTGCCCTTGTTCTATAGATTGGTAATCTAATACGAAGAGAGGCTGTTAATAAGGAGTATCTTACCCAAGATCATGCATCTGGTAAAATGGCAGAGACAGGATGCAAAAGTATCTGACCCCCAAGGCCTACACACTATTCAGTGCTGCCTTTTTAGCCTTTGGAGGTTCATCTTCAAAACTTGTCCCAGGCATAGAAAAGTGGGCTGGATGAATGAGTACCTACTGCAACACTTCTTGTGTTTTTTTAGCCTTAGGATTTGTGTGTGTGTGTTTTATACAATGCCAGAACGTTCTTATTTTTGTCTCTTAACAGGAAAGAGAAATGATTCAAGAAAAAAATAGAAACTTCAGCAAAACACACCTTCATTCATTGGGTTCTATGTAACCATTCCCAACCAGAATTAATGAGCACTGTTCCCGTCTTCCATTTAACACTTGCTGCCTCCAACCTTGTATTGTGGTTGGTTTTTATGTCTCTCCATTTGCGGATAAACTTGTTTACAACATCAGTATGTCTTACTCATCTATGACTCTCCTCAAGCAAGATGCACTTGGTGGATGACAATAAATGTTAAACATACAGATAAATACAATTTTTATTTCTTGGTAAAACTATTCTGGCTTCCCAGGTGGTATGGTAGTAAAGAATCTGCTTGCCAATGCAGGAGACCCCAGAGACTCGGGTTCAATCCCTGGGTTAGGAAGATCCCCTGGAGCGGGAAACGGTAACCTGCTCCAGTATTCTTGCCTGGAAAGTTCCATGGACAGAGGAGTCTGGCGGGCTACAGTCCATGGGGCCGCAAAGAGTCGGACATGACTGAAGTGACTGAGTACAAAAATGATTTCTATTTGGGAGGACTGTGGCAAAAGAAGATATCCCATACAATGAAATCAAAGGCTGAAACCAAAAACATAAGTAACCCCACCACATTATTTTGGGTGTTCAGTTGCCCCTAAACTATTATCAGGTCAGGTATGGTGTAATATAACCCAAGACAGTAGAGCCCAAAAGCACACTAAGTTCCCCTCACCCTTTGGGCCGAGCACTCACTGTGAGTATTCTGGGTAGTCCAGTGATTCCCACAAAACACATGTGAATTCCCAAGGATTTGCATTCTCATAGCCACTCCCAGCGGCAAGCTCCCCCTGGACCAGACCTCACTCCATCTCTCCCACCACAGCTGCCCTGGCCCCCGCCTCTGCCCCACGGCAACACAGATATGGCTCACCCTCTTCTCTCTTCCTTTCTCCAAACCAGTCCTATAGACCTTGTGAGATCTGTATCAACCGTGCGGCTTTACACGCACAAGGACGCTGATTGACCAAAACTCCATTTGGATGTTATCCTCATCCTTCACATCCTTGATGCGTCCCAGCGTCAGGAATTTCCCACTGGCCAGCGGCCTCCGCAGGCCCCAACCTCCTCCCTCGTCTGTCCTGATCTTCAGATCTCTACACCCCAGTCCTTGTAGCTTCCCTCAGAAGCTCATCTCCTGAAGTCCAAAGAGCTCTCCCTTTCCAGGCGTAGAGACTCACTACCATGTTTCTGTGGGAAAAACACTCTCCATGCGGGGCTTAACCCTTAGCAGGACACAGAACCGGAAAAGGCTTTCCCTTGTGAGCTGCTCCTCCATACTCTCTACACCCCTGCATGGTTTTCTTTGCAAATGGGGGGATGAATAATTGGAACTGACTTTCTTTCTGATACAAATAATGCCACACATAAGTGCCCTGAAAAGATCTGTTATTTCACCCAAAATATATCAATAATTCAAAACTCAGAAATACTGCCAAAACCATTAGGAAACCATTCCAAAAATACAAAAAATGAGAGGGGGAATCCACTACCTAGGCAAAATATAAGGTATATATGAATAGGAGTTCAAAGATTTTTTAGAAACATAAGGGAATAGGTCTATGATAAAAATGTAGAAGAAGATAGAGGTCATTAAAATTCCTCATTTTGTAGATGATAAAACAGATCAAGAGAAGTTAAGTGATTTCCATCAGTTTCATAGTAAACAAATGTCTTGTATTTAAAGCATTTCTTGTTTTTTTGTTTGCATTTTGCTTTGGGCAGCAGAACACAGTATCTATCTTGCAGCTGAAATGCAGGTTAATTGTTTTGACCTGCCCAGCATCCTTTCACCCTACTTTTGGGGACAGGGACCCTCTTTCTCCTTTGTAGACTGTCTTAGTGAGACATCACTAAGTATGCCACATACTGCCAGGGCTGAGAAGGCTTACAGGAACCAAGTTTGGCCTCTCGGACACTCACCTGTAAACACCAGAGGCTGATTTACCCTGGCAGTGGGTTTTGGAGACACTGCCTACTCAGTCCTACACTCAGATAAATCTCTGAAGCTGCCTTGGGTCCTGTCCTACAAACATCTCAGGTACAGGGCTTCTCTTTGAGGTTTTGCAGCTGACTACAGGGCTTTCCAATAAATTTTATCTTTTGCTTCTACTAACCAGAGTCAGTTTGTGCCTGTTGTTTGCAAATCTCTGCCATGGTAGCATGACCAGCTACCAGCTATGCTGTATGACACAAGGGCTCTGTTGTGTATCTCACCAGTCTTAAATATGAAGTTAAGCACTAACTAAGCATAGAAACTGAATTTTCTTATTTCTATGCAAAATGCATAAGCTCACTTCTAACTAGAAATCCTGCCTAGAAAATAAGAACCCATGTTCTTTTTTTTTTTTAATTGTGGTTAAGTACACATAAAATTCACTGTTTTAGCCATTTTTAAGTGTATATTTCATATTAAGTATACCCATATTGTTCTGCAAGAGTAAATGTTCTTACCCTCAGTGCTATTAGCATGTTCAACTGAATAATTCTTCATGAGAGGCTGTTCTGGGCATTGGATAATGCTCAGCAGCATCCCATGGCCTCCCCACTCAGTTCAGTTCAGTTCAATCACTCAGTCACGTCCGACTCTTTGCAATCCCATGGACTGCAGCACGCCGGACCTGTCCATCACCAACTCCAGAGTTTACTCAAACTCATGTCCATTGAGTCGGTGATGCCATCCAACCATCTCATCCTCTGTTGCTCCCTTCTTCTCCCCACTAGATGCCAGTAAACCGTCCTCAATCATGGCAACCAAAGATGTCTTACAACATTGCCAAATGACCTCTAAGGGGCAAAATAACCCTTAGTTGAGATCTATGAAGCTAGAGAAAATAAATTCTTATTTTAATGAATTATACGCAATGTCCCTCTTTACCTTTTTTCATCCCTTTCATCTGCTAATCCTGGGCCATCCCATGGGAAAGGAGAACCAAGAAAAGATTAATGTGGCTTTGTTTTTGAGACATTTATTTGACAAAGGGACTATCATATTTTAAGGAATAAAACCAACTATATGTTAAAACCAAAATACTGCATACTTACAGAAGTTCACAAAACTTGTTTATATTTTATTGATTACTTTTATTATCTTTTCTAATTTTAAAGTCAAATTCCAGTTTAAAATAAAAGGCTGAGCACTGAAATTTATCTTTACTTTCCTCTGAGTTTCCATCTAATGGTAGTAAGGCAATAAAACAGAATAGAAGGAGGTCTACCCGTAGACAAGGAATTTCAATTTATGAAGGAAATTAAAGGAAATTAAATTTATGAAGACCTAATACAGCTGATGGGTGAAATATATCAGACTCAGTCTGGGATATGTGGAGAGGTCTCAAGTGGAAATGAGAGTCAACTATGGTTACAGGATGAAATGTGAATTTGATCAATCATGACAATATAAAAATGTAGGAAATTGGAGCACATTGCCAATGCCACATATTGTAAAACATAATATACATGTTTACATATTAACATTGCTAAAAATAAGATGACATCTTGCAATAGGGGCTGGCAATTCTCCAGGAGATTTGGGTTTGCTTTTGCCTATCACATGGAGCCTATCACCCTGACATCTCTCTACAATGAATCATGTGCTTGGGGTTGTTTTCACTGTACTGTTTGTGTGAATTCAGTCAGCAATTCTGAGAGAGTACCAGGTTGCCAACATCAAAAAAGCAAGAGAGTTCCAGAAAAACATCTACTTCTGCTTTATTGATTATGCCAAAGCCTTTGACTGTGTGGATCACAACAAACTGTGGAAAGTTCTTCAAGAGATGGGAATACCAGACCACCTGACCTGCCTCCTGAAAAATCTATATGCAAGTCAAGAAGCAACAGTTAGAACTGTACATGGAACAACAGACTGTTTCCAAATCAGGAAAGGAGTTCGTCAAGGCTGTATATTGTCACCTTGCCTATTTAACTTATATGCAGAGTACATCATGCGAAATGTTGGACTGGATGAAGCACAAGCTGGAATCACAATTGCCGGGAGAAATACCGATAACCTCAGATATGCAGATGACACCACCCTTATGGCAGAAAGTGAAGAACTAAACAGCCTCTTGATGACAGTGAAAGAGGAGAGTGAAAAAGTTGGCTTAAAGCTCAACATTCAGAAAACTAAGGTCATGGCATCTGGTCCCATCATTCATGGCAAATAGATGAGGAAACAGTGGAAACAGTGACTGACTTTATTTTTTGGGCTCCAAAATCACTGCAGATGGTGACTGCAGCCATGAAATTAAAAGACACTTGCTCCTTGGAAGAAAAGTTATGGCCAACATAGACAGCATATTAAAAAGCAGAGGCATTACTTTGCCAACAAATGTCCATCTAGTCAAAGCTATGGTTTTTCCACTACTCATGTATGGATGTGTGAGTTGGACCATAAAGAAAGCTGAGCATCAAAGAATTGATGCTTTTGAACTGTGGTGTTGTAGAAGACTCTTGAGTGTCCCTTGGACTGCAAGGAGATCCATCCAACCAGTCCATCCTAAAGGAAATCAGTCCTGAATGTTCATTGGAAGGACTGATGCTGAAGCTGAAACTCCAACACTTTGGCCATGTGATGCAACGGACTGACTCATTTGAAAAGACCCTGATGCTGGGAAAGGTTGAAGGTGGGAAGAGAAGGAGATGACAGAAGATGAGATGGTTGGATGGCATCACCAACTCAATGGACATGAGTTTGAGTAAACTCCAGTTGGTGATGGACAGGGAAGCCCAGCGTGCTGCGGTTCATGGGGTCGTAAAGAGTCGGACACGACTGAGCCACTGAAGTGAACTGAACCAGGCTGGAGACCACAAGGTCAGGTAGGATGGTTTCTTCCTCTCAGCTCTATGATTGAGACAGCCATGTGCTCTTGCTGCATTTTTGGTGTGGCAGGTTTACTTCTCTTTAATTCTTTTACCAAAAGACCAGCCATTTGTTATCCCAGCCTTATGTTGGGATCTTATGTTAGAATCTGCTGCTTGAACGTCTTGAACACAGAAATGGTTCATCCTACAATAGATGACATTTTAATTCACTGAAACGTGCTCGCTGGAGTACCAAGTTTAGATGCAGTACATGAAAAGAGACACAACTTTGTACAGTAATCTTCCACAATGGAGTATTACTCAGCCATTAAAAAGAATACATTTTAATCAGTTCTAATGAGGTGGATGAAACTGGAGCCTATTATACAGAGTGAAGTAAGCCAGAAAGAAGAACACCAATACAGTATACTAACGCATATATATGGAATTTAGAAAGATGGTAACAATAACCCTGTATACGAGACAGCCAAAGAGACACTGATGTATAGAACAGTCTTTTGGATTCTGTGGGAGAGGGAGAGGGTGGGATGATTTGGGAGAATGGCATTGAAATACGTATAATATCATATATGAAATGAGTCGCCAGTCCAGGTTCAATGCACGATACTGGATGCTTGGGGCTGGTGCACTCAGACGACCCAGAGGGATGGTATGGGGAGGGAGGAGGGAGGGGCATGGGGATGGGGAACACATGTATACCTGTGGTGGATTCATTTCGATATTTGGCAAAACCAATACAATATTGTAAAGTTTAAAAATAAAAGAAAATTTAAAGAAAAGAGACACAACTTTGTACAGTAATTTTCCCTTAAGTTTCAGTTTTCCAGAACTATTGATTTCTTGTCAGTATTTTTAGGGATAAACACAAATAACACTCACCTTCAGATCCTGGCCAGCTGCCTGACAGTCCTTGCTCTCTGAGAATGTCATTGACCCACGGCGGATCCAGAGCGCCAAGTGTTTCCTATCCCACCTCCTGCCACAGTCGTCTGGAGCGAAGGCAGACACCCACCCTAGGCAAGGCCCTTGAGGTATCTTCTCCAGGGGGACTGTGATTCCATTCACTTATTTATTCAATGATATTTATTGAGTGTTTACCATGTTCCAGACACAATTTTAAACTTAAGGATATAATTTCAAACAAAGTCATTATGCATGTGGATCTCACAAATTCACCATAAGCAGTAATGAACAGAGAGACTCAGAAACTGAAATTTCTGAGCTGAGTCTTGTTCATGGTCAGATTCTTTAGGAATACTCCATAAACTTCTGTGGCTCAAAATCCTAGAAATTCTTAGTATTTTCCTTTCGTAAGGCCTGGTTGTTCAGTATTTTTCTGGATTCTATAAGGCATTGTAATGTCCTTTCAATAAATCTCCTCTTCAACTAAGCTAATATCAGAATAAGTCCAAAAATTAAGAGAAATAGTATAACACAGGCATCTTCTTCCTCTCTTCATCAGCATTATCTACCATGGTTTGCCATGGAATCTTCCAGAAAAAATGGAGTCCAACAAGAAAGAACAAAGATTAGATCAAAAGTGACTGAAGAGGGGCTTCCCTGGTGGCTCGGAGGTAAAGAATCCACCTGCCAATGCAGGGTACACGGGTTCCCCTGACTGGGGGAAATTCACAATTGCTGTCACCAGAACTACTGAACCTGTGCTCTAGAGCCTGGAGGCTACTGCTGAGCCCACCCGCCACAACCACTGAAGCACGTGCTCCCTAAAGCCTGTGCTCTGCAGCAGGAGAAGCCACTGCAATGAGAGGCCTGCACCCCATAACTGGAGAGTAGCCCCCAGTCTCCACAGCTAGAGGCAAGCCCCTGCAGCAATGAAGACCCAGCACAGCCAAAATAAATTAATAAATAAAATCATTTTTTTAAGTGACTGAAGAGGTATAGACTGTGTAAGCCCCGTGCAAAGCTAACCAGGGCTACCCTTTGTTGTCAGTCCATTGCTGTTAATGTAAAAACAATGATATGTAATAAAAAGAGTATTAACCATGTCTGAGGTTCTGTTTGGGTTCTAGCTGTGCTCTGACAGACAGTAAGGAAAGCTTGGGCTTCCTTACTTCTCTTGGCTTTGGACTATCCTTTGAGTTCTCTCACTTCATAAAGCAGGACTTAGAGATCTAGAATTCAGTGATCAACTAAGGATTCACTCTTGACTAAATTTGCCTATCAGTTTGATTAGGAAAAACAAGGAGATAAAGGCAGATGTTTGCCATCAGAATCACTCCCTGAGGCTCTACAAGGAAAATAGTCCCAGCTTACAGCACTTAAGCAGATACAAAAAATATGCATGTAGGCATTTCCTTTTCTTCACCTGGCAACTCTTGCAATTCTTCACACCTCGGCCTTGACATTTCCACACCCTCCACTTCACCCCTGCATCTGCTTAGGCGTTCCCCTTAAGTCCTTCCACGGTACCAAACATGTACCCCTCATGGTCATCTTTTGTCTCACTGACTTCCAATCTTCTGATGAATACACAGTCTCCACTAGATTGTCAGTTCCTTTATGAAGCTGAATGGGTTTTTGTGCAAAGGAAAATTATTCCTAAAGCAAAATGAAAGGTTCACTCACAGAAACCTCTCGTTTAGGTTGTGTCCAAATTAAGAAATCATTCAAAGACTTCTAAAAGACATAAGATCAAGTTATACATTAAAATGTAACTGGATTGATATCCTAGAAATAAAGAAAAAAAAACAGAACTTAGAAATTAAAAACAAAAAAACAAACACAGAGGAAGTTTCTGAGAAGACGGTGGAATAGGAAGCGTCAGAAATGTATCTCCCCTCCTAGACAAAAATTGCACTGACCAACTCAGTCTAAGGCAACTTGTTTGGAACTCTGGAGACTATAGAGAGCCTGAAACTTCCAGGAGAAGGCTTGGACTGTAAATTTTAGTCAATACTGGTCAATTTCAGCTCTTAGTATTAGCACCCTATGGCAGGCAGCTATGCACATACTCCTGAAGCAGCTTGTACCCAGTTTGCACAGCCGTGGGAGTGAGGATGTCCTCCAAATGTTAGAAGTCTGATATTTGATCACTAATGGCTCCTTTTTTTTTTTTTTTGACTGTACCATATGGCATATGGGATCTTAGTTCCTCACCAGGGATTGAACCCAGATGCCCTGCATTGAAAGCATGGAGTCTTAACCACTGGACTGTCAAGGAAGTCCCACTGATGCTGCTTCTACCACAGAAGTGCAGACTAAAAGGAAATATTCCTTGGGTTGCATGTCCTCATACCATTTCAAGTCTCTCCCCATCCTGCCAAAGTGATTTCCAGGTGCTTTAAAGGATCAGTGACTTTTTCCCCGTCATTTCTGTCTTTTTTCCCTATTAAGGGCCAGACAGAAGACTGTGCGTGCATGCTCAGTGGCTTCAGCCGTGTCCTACTCTTTGAGACCCCATGGACCATAGTCTGCCAGGTTCTTCTGTCCATGGGATTCTACCGGCAAGAATACTGTAGTGGGTTTCCATGCCTGGAAATTCAAAAGCAACTGCAGATACAGAGAAAATTAGAAAGTTACCACACATGCCCTGGAGAAAGTGCAGACTCACAAAAGACCTGAGAAAACCTTAAGTTTGTACCTCAGGCAGATCTTTGGCACAGAGATAGTCTATAACAATAAAGAAAAATAAACAGAAACAAAACAAACAACAAAAAGAAAACATTGTGAAAGGAGGAGAATCAGATTTCTAGAGTTACCACATTATTAGCTTCAATTGGGCAGTTTTCAACAACAACAAAGGAAAAAATCACAAGGCATTCAAAGAACCACAAAATATGACTCATCCAAAGGAAAAGTAAAGCAACAGAAACTGTTCCTGACAAATACCTGATAGTGGATTTACTACAAAAAAAACTCTAAAGAAAGTATCTTAAAGATGATCAAAGAACTAAAAGAAGACATGGGGGAAATCGAGAAAGCAATGTATGAACAAAATGGAAATATCAATAAAGAAATATTGAAAAGAAAACCAAAACGAAATTCTGGATCTGAAAAGTAAAATAACTGAAATTTTAAAATTCATTAGAGGAATTCAAAGGTCAATTTGAGCAAGTAGAAGAAAGAACCAGCAAACTTGAAAATAGGACAAAGGAAATTATTAAATCACAGGAAGAAAAAAGACAAAAAAGACTGAAGAAAAATGGTCATCAAGTGGACCAAAGACATATTATGGCAGTCCAAGACGGAGGAGAGAGAATAGAACATACTAAATATTTAAATAATGGCCAACAACTTCCCAAACTTGATAAAAGACATGAATATGAATGTCAAATAAACTCAACAAAGTCGAAACAGGTAAAGAAATCCACACCAAGACACATTTCAATCAAACTGAAAAGTAAAGACAAAGAGGGACGCTTGAAAGCACCAAAAGAGAAGCAATTCATCATATACAAGGGATCCTCAATAAGATTATAAACAAATTCTCATCAGAAATTTTGGAGATCAGAGGAATTAAGCCGATACATTCAAAGTGCTAAAAGGGAAAAAAACTGTCAACCAAGAACCCTATATCTGCTGGAACTATCCTTCAAAAGTGAGGGAAGGGAATTCCCTGGAGGCCTAGCTGTTAGGACTCAGCTCGTTCACTGCTATGGGCCTGGGTTCAATCCCTGGTGGGAGAACTAAGATCCCTCAAGCCGGGCAGCGTGGCCAACAGCAACAAAAGTGAGGGGGAAATGAAGACATGACCAAGTGCAGAAGGAGCTCACAGCCGCTAGACCTGTCCTGCAAGAAACGGTTACAAGAGTCCTGCAGACTGAAGTGAAAAGACAATATCTCAAAGCCACGTGAGTAAGAAAGATCTCAGTAATATAAAGAGACAGCCAATTACAAAAGCTACTATTGCTGTAGCAATGATACATAACTCTACTTTTTTTCTACATGATTTAGAAGACGAATCCTTTTCTTAATTATTAATCTAAAACTAGTATTATTGTAACTTTGGCTTATAACTCCACATTGTTTTCTACATAAAAGATATTTTAAATTACTAATTTATATTTTGGGACACAATTGTATAAAGATGTAATACTCTGACATCAGCAACTGAAAGGGGTGGAGATGGAGCTGTTTTGTATGTTATTGAAATTGAGCAAGTATGAAGTACAATTAGAGTGCTATAACTTTAGGTTGTTAAATATAATCCCCATGGAATCCACAAAGAAAATAGCTCAGTAAAACACACAAAGGAAATGAAAAAGGAATTGAACTATTTCACTACAAAAAAGTAACTAGGTATAAAATAAGATGTAATGCAAGAAATGAGGGACAAAAAATTATAAGGCATATAAAAAACAAATAACAAAATGTCAGAAGTCTCAAACTCTCCAATCAAAGAGATTGTCCAAAGGGTTTAAAAAAAACATGATACAACTATGTACTGTCTCCAAGAGACTCACTTTAATTCAAAAACACAAAATAGGTTGAAGGTGAAAGGACAGAAAAGGATATTTCATGCAAATAGTAACCAAACGATTGCAGAGGTGGCTATACTAACAGCAGATAAGCTATACTTTTAAGTCAAAAATCTTTACAAGAGTCAAAGAAGGACATTATATATTAACAAAAGTTCTAAGCAGAAAGATTATGTAATAGAGAGTTCCCTGTTAGTCTAGAGGTTGGGATTCTATGTTTTCACTCCCACGACCTGGGTTCATACCCTGAGTAGAGAACTGAGATCCCACAGGTGTGCACGTTAAGTCACTTCAGTTAAGTTCAGTCGCTCAGTCGTGTCCGACTCCTTGCGACCCCATGAATTGCAGCACGCCAGGCCTCCCTGTCCATCACCAACTCCGGAGTTCACTCAAACTCACATCCATCGAGTCAGTGATGCCATCCAGCCATCTCATCCTCTGTCGTCCCCTTCTCCTCCTTCCCCCAATCCCTCCCAGCATCAGAGTCTTTTGTCAACTCTTTGCATAAGGTGGCCAAAGTACTGGAGTTTCAGCTTTAGCATCATTCCTTCCAAAGAATACCCAGAACTGATCTCCTTTGGAATGGACTGATTGGATCTCCTTGCAGTCCAAGGGACTTTCAAGAGTCTTCTCCAACACCACAGTGCAAAAGCATCAGTTCTTTGGCGCTCAGCTTTCTTCACAGTCCAACTCTCACATCCATACATGACCACTGGAAAAACCATAGTCTTGACTAGACGGACCTTAGTTGGCAAAGTAATGTCTCTACTTTTGAATATGCCATCTAGATTGGTCATAACTTTCCTTCCAAGGAGGAAGCATCTTTTAATTTCATGGCTGCAATCACCATCTTCAGTGATTTTGGAGCCCCCAAAAATAAAGTCTAACACTTTTTCCACTGTTTCCCCATCTATTTCCCATGAAGTGATGGGACCAGATGCCATGATCTTCGTTTTCTGAATGTTGAGCTTTAAGCCAACTTTTTCACTCTCCTCTTTCACTTTCGTCAAGAGGCTTTTTAGTTCCTCTTCACTTCCTGCCATAAGGGTGGTGTCATCTGCATATCTGAGGTTATTAATATTTCTCCCAGCAATCTTGATTCCAGCTTGTGCTTCTTCCAGCGCAGAGTTTCTCGTGATGTAGTCTGCATATAAGTTAAATAAGCAGGGTGACAATATACAGCCTTGATGTACTCCTTTTCCTATTTGGAACCAGTCTGTTGTTCCACATCCAGTTCTAACTGTTGTGTCCTGAACTGCATACAGGTTTCTCAAGAGGCAGGTCAGGTGGTCTGGGATTCCCATCTCTTTCAGAATTTTCCATAGTTTATTGTGATCCACACAGTCAAAGGCTTTGGCACAGTCAATAAAGCAGAAATAGATGTTTTTCTGGAACTCTCTTGCTTTTTCCATGATCCAGCGGATGTTGGCAATTTGGTCTCTGGTTACTCTGCCTTTTCTAAAACCAGCTTGAACATCTGGGAGTTCACAATTCACGTATTGCTGAACCCTGCCTTGGAGAATTTTGAGCATTACTTTACTAGCATGTGAGATGAGTGCAATTGTGTGGTAGTTTGAGCATTCTTTGGCACTGCCTTTCTTTTGGATTAGAATGAAAACTGACCTTTTCCACTCCTGTGGCCACTGCTGAGCTTTCCAAATTTGCTGGCATATTGAGTGCAGCACTTTCACAGAAGCATCTTTCAGGATTTGAAATAGCTCAACTGGAATTCCATCACCTCCACTAGCTTTGTTCGTAGTGATTTCTTCTAAGGCCCACTTGACTTCACATTCCAGGATGTCTGGCTCTAGGTCAGTGATCACACCATCGTGATTATCTGGGTCATGAAGGTCTTTTTTGTACAGTTCTGTATATTCTTGCCACCTCTTCTTAATATCTTCTGCTTCTGTTAGGTCCACACCATTTCTGTCCTTTATCGAGCCCATCTTTGCATGAAAGGTTCCCTTGGTATCTCTAATTTTCTTGACGAAATCCCTAGTCTTTCCCATTCTGTTGTTTTCCTCAATTTCTTTGCATTGATCGCTGAGGAAGGCTTTCTTATCTCTTCTTCCTATTCTTTGGAACTCTGCATTCAGATGCTTATATCTTTCCTTTTCTCCTTTGCTTTTTGCTTCTCTTCTTTTCACAGCTATTTGTAAGGCCTCCCCAGACAGCCATTTTGCTTTCTTGCATTTCTTCTCCATGGGGATGGTCTTGATCCCTGTCTCCTGTACAATGTCACGAACCTCCATCCATAGTTCTTCAGGCACTCTATCAGATCTAGTCCCTTAAATCTATTTCTCACTTCCACTGTATAATCATAAGGGATTTGATTTAGGTCATACCTTAATGGTCTAGTGGTTTTCCCTACTTTCTTCAATTTAAGTCTGAATTTGGCAATAAGGAGTTCGTGATTTGAGCCACAGTCAGCTCCCGGTCTTGTTTTTGCTGACTGTATAGAGCTTCTCCATCTTTGGCTGCAAAGAATATAATCAATCTAATTTCAGTGTTGACCATCTGGTGATGTCCATGTGTAGAGTCTTCTCTTGTGTTGTTGGAAGAGGGTGTTTGCTATGAGCAGTGTGTTCTCTTGGCAAAACTCTATTAGCCTTTGCCCTGCTTCATTCTGTATTCCAAGGCCAAATTTGCCTGTTACTCCAGGTTTTTCTTGACTCCCTACTTTTGCATTCCAGTCCCCTATAATGAAAAGGACTTCTTTTTTGGATGTTAGCTCTAAAAGGTCTTGTAGGTCTTCATAGAACCGTTCAACTTCAGCTTCTTCAGCATTACTGGTTGGGGCATAGACTTGGATTACTGTGATATTGAATGGTTTGCCTTGGAAATGAACAGAGATCATTCTGTTGTTTTTGAGATTGCATCCAAGTACTGCATTTCAGACTCTTTTGTTGACCATGATGGCTACTCCATTTCCTCTAAGGGATTCCTGCCCGCAGTAGTAGATAAAATGATCATTTGAGTTAAATTCACCCATTCCAGTCCATTTTAGTTTGCTGATTCCTAGAATGCCGACGTTCACTCTTACCATCTCCTGTTTGACCACTTCCAATTTGCCTTGATTCATGGACCTAACATTCCGGGTTCCTATGCAATATTGCTCTTTACAGCACTGGACCTTGCTTCTATCACCAGTCACATCCACAACCGGGTATTGTTTTTGCTTTGGCTCCATCCCTTCATTCTTTCTAGAGTTATTTCTCCACTGATCTCCAGTAGCATATTGGGCCCCTATTGACCTGGGGAGTTCCTCTTTCAGTATCCTATCATTTTGCCTTTTCATACTGTTCATGGGGTTCTCAAGGCAAGAATACTGAAGTGGTTTGCCATTCCCTTCTCCAGTGGACCACATTCTGTCAGACCTCTCCACATGACCCGCCCGTCTTGGGTGGCCCCACAAGACATAGCTTAGTTTCACTGAGTTAGACAAGGCTGTGGTCCTAGTGTGATTAGATTGACTACTTTTCTGTGATTATGGTTTCATTGTGTCTGCCCTCTGATGCCCTCTCGCAACACCTACCGTCTTACTTGGTCATATCCAACTCTTGGTGACCATGTGCAAGAAGTGCCTTCTAGACTTTCTCATTCCCCTTCCCAGTGTCTGTAAAATTATAGTTGATGGGTGTGGGGGGCAGGATGAAAAGAATCTGGAGATGTAGGGCAACAACTAACTGGGAAGGGCTTGAAGATATAAGCTGGAATTTTAATTTGAAATCAGTGGTTTCCAAACTCAGATATACAGGCTGGTATCAATCTGCAAAGGAATGAAAAATAGTGTGTATAATAATAGTGTATGTTGGTAATTTAGTTCATTCGGTTTTTAAATTCTAAGGTGATTTCTTTCTTCTGTTTTGTTAAGAACATATTCTTTCTTCTGTAAAATGATGGCACTAATAGGTGATAGATTGTTTTTAATGTTTCTACTTTTAAAAATAAATATCAGTGCCCTTAATTTTTTAAATGATTCTGGGCTACAATTACAGGGAAGCTTTTAGGTAAGGAGCTCATAAGATAAGATTTGTTTCCTAGACTTCAACTAAAATGTCAGCCTTTTGAATTATAAACTTTCGTATCCACAACTCTACCAAAAAAAAGGAGACCAGTATTAGTTGACAAGACTGTTAAAAAAAATGTGTGTGTGTGTATATATATATATATACACACACACATATATTGACCATAGTAGGAATAACAAAGTTCAATTAAAAAAAATCCTAGGTCAAATATGATTTTCTTCTCTGTGATTATTTAGAAGGCTATTTATAATACATTTTAAAAGAGGTGATTAACATTCAGCTATTTCATCAACAATGTGTGTGTGTTAGTTGCTCAGCCACGTCCAACTCCTTGTGACCCCACGGACTGTAGCCAGCCAGGCTCCTCTGTACATGGAATTTTCCAGGCAAGACTGCTGGAGTGGATTGTCATTTCCTTCTCCAGGGGATCTTCCTACCCAGAGATTGAACCTGAATCTCGTGCATTGGCAGGCAAATTCTTTACTGTCTGAGCCACCAGGGAATCCTTGTAAATAAACCAGATAATTGTAACTTATTCTGAGAATTACACAGGAAACATGATTTGACCATTATTCTCAGTTAGTCATTCAAAAATCACCCATTGAGTCAGAAACTTGGGGGATGAAGAAGTATGCAGAGGTGAAAAATACATAGAACCTGTCTTCAAAAAATCTCAAAGTCTGGTGAATAAAATACTCAAAAAATTTTTGTGAAACACTATTTACGTGTTATAATAAAGGATTTTACTATGTGAGAGGGAGAGAGTCCTAATACTGAGATTCTAGGAGCTATTTTAATTAGTTTCTTAGCTACATTCTACAAATTCTAGCATACCATAGATAACATGAATATTCATTGGAAGGACTAATGCTAAAGCTGAAGCTCCAGTACTTTGACCACCTGATGTGAAGAGCCACCTCACTGAAAAGAGCCTGACGCTGGGAAAGATTGAAGGCAGGAGGAGAAGGGGACAATAGAGGATGAGATGGTTGGATATCACCACCAACTCAGTGGACATGAGTTTGAGAAAACTCCGGGAAATAGTGAAGGATGAGGAAGCCTGGCATGCTGCAGTCCGTGGAATCGTAAAGAATTGGATATGACTTAGCAGCTGAACAAAAACATGAATAACAAGCAAGTCCAAAACTCCAGTTTGGTCATAAAGTATTCCAGATAAGCAAAACCTCTTAAATAGGCTTGGGACTCCCCACCAGCCGGATCAAAACTTTTTCGGAACTGTGATATATCCTAAGACTTGACAAGACACCAGACCTGTGTCATGGTCTGAAAGCTCTCCCTACCTATTCCACTCCCTCCCCATTTATCCTTCCTAACACAGCAAGGATACCTGAGGATAAATCCCTTGCACGTCTAATCAAAAACAACCAACTCATAGAAAAAGATATCAGATTTGTGTTTGCCAGAGGCAGCGAGTGGGGAGTGTGGGAACTCTGTGAAGGTGGTCAAAAGGCACAGGCTTCCAATTTTAAGATAAATAAGTGCTGGGAATATAACGTAAACATGATGACTACTGTTAACAATGCTCTATGATATATCTGAAAGTTGCTAATAGAGTAGATCCTAAAAGTTCTCACCACAAAGAAAATAATTTTTGTAACTAAAGAGGTGACGGATCTCAACTTATTTTGGTACTCATTTCACAATGTATACATATGTCCAGGCACTCTACTGTACATATTAAACTTACACAATGTGTATGTCAATCACGTGTCAATAAAACTGAAAGGAAAAATCTCTTACATGTCTAAACGTCTGCTCTTTGGAGGACTCAAACCAACACAAGGAGTGTTCTGTTTATCTATCATTGCCTTTAAAGCTGCCCTAAATAATCACTTAAAACAATTATTTTATTAAATCTCATGATTTTGTGGGTCAGGAATGCAGGCAAGGGTCCACAGGGTAATTCTTCTGTTTCATTGGCAAATACCCTGGTTTGGAGGGTCCAAGACCTGCCACTACGGTGGCTGGAAATCTGGGCTCAGCTGGAAAAGTCGACCATACGACCCACGCGTGGCCTTTCCAGCATGGAGATCTTGCTCGTCAGCCTTCACACATGTGGCTTAAGGCTCCAAAAGAAAGTGTTCCCACAAACAAAGAGAAGCTGTGGAGCCTTTTAGACACTTAGCCTCACCTCTGCCATACCCCCTGGTCAAAGTAGTCACAGGTCACCCACAGTGAAGAGGCAGCATACACCCCACTTTAACACAAGAAGTGCCAAAGAATTTGCAGTCATGTCCTAAAACTGCCACATGGGGTCAGCCTTCCTCTTATGAAACCCTCTATTATTTAAACCAGAGGAGATTAACTGAAAGTATGTGAAAGAAAGAAAGTGAAGTCGCTCAGTCATGTTTGGGACCCCATGGGCTGTAGCCCACCAGGCTCCTCCGTCCATGGGATTCTCCAGGCAAGAATACTGGAGTGGGTTGCCATTTCCTCCTTCAGAGGATCTTCCCAACCCAGGGATCAAACCCAGGTCTCCCGCATTGCGGGCAGACCCTTTAACCTCTGAGCCACTAGGGAAGCCCAACTGAAAGTATACTTGCTACAATAAAAATGTTGTATGGATTAGCAAAATTAAACTCTAGCTGCACCCTCATTTGCCATCACAGCCTAGATGTCAGTACCCGAACAAACAAAACGGGAACGAACAAAATGGGAATACAAAGTTACTGCTTACGGTTCCGGTGGAGACTTGTAGACCATGACCCTGGTGACCCCAGCTGTTTCTCTGAGGGTAAATGTTTCACCATCTGCACATACTGAAGGCTGTCAGGCAGCATGACCCCTGCCCACTTATTTACTGACCATTCTAAGTGTGGAAAACAGTTACTCCCATTATGGACAAGCACTGAGAGGATGGTGAACTCCACTTTGGCTTGACTCCAGCTAGGGGACAGCTGTGAGCTACTGTTGCAACTTGAATTGGTGAGAAAGAAACAAGGCATTATGTTTCTCAAAGGATGGTGGGATAAACTTTAAGAATAACTCAGTCTTTCATCCCTGATTTCTTTTGCTGAGGCATTTTCCTGAGGATTATACTTTAGGACCAAGAACCAATAATTCTCCCTGGTTATAAACCCACATAATGGTGGACTTGCTGTCTTAGATTTGAATAATAATGATTATCGTTTGCTTTATGTGCATGTTTTTGGGCTAAACATTAACGTGCAAGAAGCCTTGAGGACTGCCTCAGCATCACAGCAAAAACATATTTGACAGGCTTCTTTTTCTTGCCTCTCAAGTTAGCAAATTCACCCAACTCTGAATAAAAATAAGCAACTATGTAGAAAAGTTTGGGACCTTAAATAACAAATTGGAATTCTATTCAAATGTAGCACCTAGTTATACTTTTTCGGTTATCTATATCTAGATCACATTTAGGAAAGAATCCACCTCCAAGTAAGTAGATTACAACCTCTTTAGGAATCATTCTCAGACCCAGAGGGATGGTATGGGGAGGGAGGAGGGAAGAGGGTTCAGGATGGGGAACACATGTATACCTGTGGAGGATTCATTTTGATATTTGGCAAAACTAATACAATTTGTAAAGTTTAAAAATAAAATAAAATTTAAAAATAAATAAATAAATAAATAAAATAAAGCAGTTTAAAAAAAAAAAAAACATGATTAATCTAATACACTCTAAACCTCCTCACCCATGATATAAAAAGTGTAGTTCTTGACAGAAAGGTCTATGTCTAAACTCTTCTGAATTAGAAACCTAAGGATTAGCACCATCATAGGCACATGGAAGTTGTCTGATAAATTTATTTTTGAATGATTGAATGAATACAGTATCTGAATTAATCACTAAACATTTTCACTTTATACATTTTCTAAAAGATGATGATATAAATCAAGAATGATAGGTAAGGTAGAGGCTAAGTTAAATTTGAAATAGCTTAATGGTTTATATTCAGTTTATTAAGGATTATACTTAGAAGATGTTAATTATAACTTACTTAGGGAAGATTTCCTTTGAACTTCATTTCTTATATGTTCATATCAGATATTTAGGGTTTGTGGTTTTTTTTGCCAAACCCTAATATTCTGGTTATATCAATAAGCATCACATCACCAACAAAGACTAAAGGACATCATCTTAATTCCTTTCAGGCAGGGAACTTAGCTGCTTTGTTAGCGCTTAAAAGAGCATGTGAGTAGGGCACCTGTTTATTATTTGTGAAAAGAAGGAATTAATTAATGTATAAATTAGTGGCCTGGAAAAGCATTGACTAGAAATTGACTTTTTACTGAAAGATTTCTCCATGTCCTGTGTTCACTTGAATAATAATTGCCAACATGTAAATACTTAGAAGGGTTTCTGTGGTGGCTAAGTGGTAAAGAATCCACCTGCAAGGGTTCGATCCCTGGGTTGGGAAGATCCCCTGGAGGAGGGCATGGCAGCCCACTCCAGTGTTCTTGCTGGAGAATCCCATGGACAGAGGAGCGTGGCGGGCTACAGTCCATAGTGTAGCAGAGTTAGACACGACTGAAGAGACTTAGCATGCATGCTTTGTTCCAAGCATTGACAGTTGAATGTGTTCTTTGGATTAGCAAATGTTCTCTGATGCTTAGCAAATAAGCATCAAACGTAGGATCTTCAAACTACTATAACCATTTTCTATCACGTAATTCTGGGGCTTGGCTAGGTAGCGCTGCTAGTCTTGTTTACAGTGCACGCATGCTCAGTCGCTCAGTCGTGTCCAACTCTTTGTGATTCTGTGGGTAGTAGACTGCCAGGCTCCTCTGTCCACGGAACTTTCCAGGCAATACTGGAGTTGGCATTTCCTTCAAATGGGCTGCCATTTCCTTCTCCGGGGGATCTTCTCACCTGGGGATCAAACCCTCATCTCCTGCATCTCCTGCATTGGCGACGCAGGAAGGTTCGACTACTCAGCCGCCTGGGAAGCCCAATCTTGTGTAGGGTCTTTCATAAATCTTCAGCCAGGTGGTGGGGCTGGGCCAGAATGTCCGAGATGGCTTCCTTCACGTGTCTAGCGCCTTAGCAGGGGGACTGGAGAGCTGGGACCTCTCTCCCCACAAATGGCCTCTTTGGTACACAATGACTGAATCCCCAGACCTACCATTTCCAAGGGGTTAGAATCAGAAGCATCACTTCTTCTGAGTGCTACTGGTTAAAGCATACACCGGTCCAGTCAGCCCGATTCAAAGTAAAGGAAAATAAGCTCCACTTCTCAACCGACAAAGAATTTGTAACCATCTTCAACCCACTCTACATACTTACACTCTAATCATTATAGCAGGAGAAGGCAATGGCACCCCAGTCCAGTACCCTTACCTGGAAAATCCCATGGATGGAGGAGCCTGGTGGGCTACAGTCCATGGGGTCGCTGAGGGTCGGACACAACTGAGCAACTTCACTTTCACTTTTCACTCTTACGCATTGGAGAAGGAAATGGCAACCCACTCCAGTGTTCTTGCCTTGAGAATCCCAGGGACAGGGGAGCCTGGTGGGCTGCTGTCTATGGGGTCACACAGAGTCGGACACGACTGAAGCGACTTAGCAGCAGCAGCAGCAGCATTATAGCCACCCTGATTGCCTCCATTTCATAAAAGAGGAAACTCTCACAGCCAGTAATGACACTTGGATTTGAAGCAATGCTTGTGTGTTTCCAGTCCTTTTTCTTTTGTTGCATCTCCAAGAAGGTGGGGGCTTCCCAAGTGGCTCAGTGGTAAAGAACCCACTGCCAACGCAGGAGCCACAAGAGACACAGGTTCGATCTCTGGGTCAGGAGGATCCCCTGGAGAAGGAAACGGCAATCCACTCCAGTATTCTTGCCAGGATAAGCCCAGAGACAGAGGAGCCTGGTGGGCTACAGTCCATGGGATCGCAAAGAGTCAGATACGAAGGAGCACACCTGCTTTTATTTTCATTTCCAAAAAGATTATATTAATAATATACATAACAAAAAAGGCAATGGCACCCCACTCCAGTACTCTTGCCTGGAAAATCCCATGGACAGAGGAGCCTGGTAGGCTGCAGTCCATGGGGTCGCTAAGAGTCGGACACGACTGAGCAACTTCACTTTGAATTTTCACTTTCATACATTGGAGAAGGAAATGGCAACCCACTCCAGTATTCTTGCCTAGAGAACCCCAGGGATGGGGGAGCCTGGTGGGCTGCTGTCTATGTGGTCGCACAGAGTTGGACATGACTGAAGTGACTTAGCAGCAGCAACAACAACAAAAAAAAATTAGAGTATATCTAATTCTGTGTCTGGACTTTGTCACTTGCTTCATTCTTGTCCCTGAAAACCATGGTATTTACTGAATCATCAAGCAGAACCTCATATTGCTTTTTTGGCTCCAAAGTCTCCCCTTCAATTCTTATCATCATTGTTGTCAACAAAAATACACTCATTCTTTCTTTGGCCTAGAGCTCCTTTTCTTTCACAACCCAGACAATGGTTCATCAAACAGTTCATTGCCAGGCCTTGGTTCTTCCATTGCTCTTCTGCTCCCCTGAGTTTACCACACAGATTTCAGCTCCAGGCTAATTTGCCCTAAAACACAATCACATTCTCTGCTGACACGTCCTTCA
The DNA here is from genome assembly GCF_003369695.1 of Bos indicus x Bos taurus. NCBI lineage: Eukaryota > Metazoa > Chordata > Mammalia > Artiodactyla > Bovidae > Bos > Bos indicus x Bos taurus. The sequence continues at coordinate 78,167,886 of NC_040090.1, read as the reverse complement.
AGAATACAAAATAGTTTCATATTAGCCTAACAACCATAATTCTTCCCTAACCCAAAGACCTAAAGATAGATGATGTGTTCTTCCAGTAATTTTATCTTTCATATTTAGCTCCTTTCTTACTTTCGTATTCCAGAGTTTATTTTTATATTTTGCCTAAGGTAGGGAGCTAATTTTTTTTTTTCACATAGTGAAACAAATTTTTCTACAAAACATTTCAGTTCAGTCGCTCAGTCGTGTCCGACTCTTTGTGACCCCATGAACTGCAGCACACCAGGCCTCCCTGTCCATCACCAACTTCTAGAGCTTACTCAAACTCATATCCATTGAGTCGGTGATGCCATCCAACCATCTCATCCTCTGCCATCCCCTTCTCCTCCTGCTTTCAATCTTTCCCAGCATCAGAGTCTTTTCCAAGGAGTCAGTACTTCGCATCAGGTGGCCAAAGTATTGGAGCTTCAGCTTCAGCATCAGTCCTTCCAACGATAATTCAGGACTGATTTCCTTTAGGATTGACTGGTTTGATCTCTTTGCAATCAAAAGGACTCTCAAGAGTCTTCTCCAGCACCACAGTGCAAAAGCATCAATTCTTTGGCACTCAGCTTTCTTTATGATCTGACTCTGATATCCACACATGACTACTGGAAAAACCATAGCTTTGACTAGATGGACCTTTGTTGTTTGCAAAGTAATGTCTCTGCTTTTTAATATGCTGTCTAGGTTGGTCACAGCTTTTCTTCCAAGGAGCAAGTCTCTTTTAATTTCATAGCTGCAGTCACCATCTGCAGTGATTTTGGAGCCCCCAAAATAAAGTTTGTCATTGTTTCCATTGTTTCCCTATCTATTTGCCATGAAGTGATGGGACCAGATGCCGTGATCTTTGTTTTCTGAATGTTGAGCTTTAAGCCAACTTTTTCACTCTCCTCTTTCACTGTCATCAAGAGGCTTTTTAGTTCCTCTTCACTTTCTGCCATAAGGGTGGTGTCATCTGCATATCTGAGGTTATTGATATTTCTCCCGGCAGTCTTGATTCCAGCTTGTGCTTCTTCCAGCCCAGTGTTTCTCATGATGTACTCTGCATACAAGTTAAATAAGCAGGGTGACAATATACAGCCTTGACGTACTCCTTTCCCAATTTGGAGCCAGTCCATTGTTCTCTGTCTGGTCCTAACTGTTGCTAACAAAATATTTCTAACAAAATATTTAAATAACCAAGACTCCCATGTGCCTCTTTCTGGATTCTATTCTGCTTCATGGTGCATTTGTGTGTTCCTATACTAGTACCACAGTGTTTACCTAGGATGGCTGGATAACATGTCTGAATATCTAGTAGTATAAGTTTGTTGAGTAGAGTTGACTTGTTGCATCTTGCCACCAAAGCCTAAGATATTTATTATCTAGCCTTTTATGGAAAAAGTTTTGCTGACCCATGGTCTTGGACTTGCATTCTTCTACATAAATTGCAGAATTATTCTGGCAGTGTTCCCAGTTCCAAGTTCTTGATGGCAAGCCTCAGAAACTGGTTCTGTCTCGCTAAATGCAAAATGAATTTGTTGGAGAGGATATCGGAGAGTTCACAGAAATTCTCCCAAAGGAGGTTATAGAAAAAGACTCCAAAAATGAGTGAGAAGCACAGCAGGCCTGGCAACAGCATGACAGAGAAGGCTACAATGGAGGAGACACTCGCTCAGATGCCACCACCGGGAAAAGCCTTCTGAGCGCCTCCTGCACTACTGTGCCGCTCACATGAGATTCAGAGTTCTGAGAAGGAGAATTTTATGTCTGAGCTAGAATCACATATGTGCTAGCTTCCAAAAAGCAATAAGGAGTACCTTTCCTCTTTCATAGAGTCCTGCCTTCTCCCAGGAGTCACTTGATGGTTCACTGAAAATGTGAGAGCAGCAGGATCTCTCCAAAGGGGCTATGACTTGCTTGGAACTGCATTGCATTTGGGGGAAATTGTTATCTCTAAATACTGTATTCTCATTCACGAAGATAATTCATTTCACTATTATTTCAGCTCTTTCTTATGCTCTTTGATGGAGTATTTAAGGGCTCATTGGTAAAGAATCCACCTGCCATTCATTGCAGCAGAGACAAGTTCAGTCCTTAGGTCAGGAAGGTCCCCTGGAGAAGGAAACGGCAAACACTCCAGTATGCGTGCCTGGAGAATTCCATGGACAAAGGAGCCTGGCAGGCTACAGTCCATGGGGTCGCAAAAAGTCAGACATGACAGAGCGACTATGACTCACTCTCTGAGAGGAAAGCTACTGATTTTGGTATATTGATCTTATAATCAGCAAATACTGAACTCACTTGTTTCTTCTAAGAGTCTGTTGATTTTCTTCTACAGAAACAATCATGACACTTGAAAATGACAATTTGGGAACTTCCTGGTGGTCTAGTTGTCAAGACTCTGTGCTTCCACTGCAGGGGGTGCAGGGTTGATCCTGGTGGGGGAACTATGATCCTCTATGCTGTGCAGCATGGCCAAAAAAGAAAATAACAATTTTATATCTTCCCACCCAATCCTTCTATTTCTTAGTGTTTTTTCCTATCTGATAACATTGGCCTGAACTTCCAACATTATGAACATTGTGATAGCATATATTATTGTATTGTTCCTAATTTTAAGGTGAATGCCTTCAAGTTTTTCCATGTAAAAAGATAAATACCTTTCTATCATGTTAAGGGAGTTCCTTCCTATTTCTAGTTGAAATCATAAATAAGTATAAAATGAATCTTATTCTGAACCTGTTGAAATGTATTTCATTCTTTAGTTTGTTAGTATGGGAAATTATATTAATCGATCTTTCACATAGAAATTTCTCCTTGCACTCTTAAGAATTAATCATAATTAGCCACAATATATGTCATTATTTAATCATTACAAAATTCAGGTAAGCAATACAGATTCTTGCATCTTTGTTCACAAGTGAGGCTACTTTTATCAAATTTTGAGGTTAGATGTTAAATAGTTTCAGAAAAGGAGTTGGCAATCTCATCTTTCTTGAAGGAGGGAAATAATAAAGCTAAGGTTGCAAAGTAATAAGACTGAGAAGTTTTTAAAGTGGAAATGATTACCAAAATTACTATTTGTTCTTTTAAAAAGTTACTAAAAATAGAAAAATAATCAGTTGCCCACACACTCCAAACTGCCCAAGAGAACTCCATTGTACACTTTTGTTCTCTCACAATTATTAAGAGCAGACCCTTTCATTCTCAAAATGTCACTGTTGGGCAATAAATCATCTATAGGTTGAACCTACAAGTGACATGAGTGTGTTATTTAGTTGCTAAGTTGTGTCTGACTCTCTTGCAACCCCAAGGACTGTAGCTGGCCAGGCTGCTCTGTCCATGGGATGTTCCAGGCAAGAATACTAGAGTGGGTTGCCATTTCCTCCTCCAGGGGATCTTCCCAACCCAGGGATGGAATTCACATCCCCTGCATTGCAGGCAAATTCTTTTCCACTGAGCCAGCAGGGAAGCCAATCTGGGTTTAGGTCACACATTAAGTCTTTAACTTTGGTATTTTCACCTAGCCTCTCTGAGTTTCAGAGAGTTCCATCATTAGAACAGATATCATAGCATTTACCTCCCCAGGTGCTTTGAAGAGTAAATTGTATAAGCAAGTAAAAGTTTAACTTCTAAATAAGAGCTGATTTTAGTACCAACCATTCCCAGCAATCCACAGATTAGAGCAAGGGTTCTGGCACCTAGGTCAATGCAACAAAATTCCAAAGCCATCCTGACTAGAAGCAGGAAAGTGTGTATGAGGCTATAACACTGTGAATGCCAAAGAATGTTCAAACTACTGCACGATAGCACTCATCTCACACACTAGCAAAGTAATGCTCAAAATTCTTCAAGCCAGGCTTCAAGAGTACGTGAACTGTGAGCTTCCAGATGTTCAAGCTGGATTTAGAAAAGGCACAGAAACCAGAGATCAAATTGCCAACATCCGTTGGATCATGGAAAAAGCAAGATATTTCCAGAAAAACATCTACTTCTGCTTTATTGATTATGCCAAAGCCTTTGACTGTGTGGATCATAACAAACTGTGAAAAATTCTTAAAGACATGGGAATAACAGAACACCTGACCTGCTTCCTGAGAAATCTGTATGCAGGTCAGGAAGCAACAGTCAGAACTGGACATGGAATAATAGACTGGTTCCAAATTGGGAAAGGAGTATGTCAAGGCTGTATATTGTCACCTGCTTATTTAACTTATATGCATCATGCAAAATGCCAAGCTGGATGAAGCACAAGCTGGAATTAAGATTGCCAGGAAAAATATCAATAACCTCAGATATGCAGATGACACCACCCTTATGGCAGAAAGTGAAGAGGAACTAAAGAGCCTCTAAATGAAAGTGAAAGAGGACAGTAAAAAGTCTGGCTTAAAATTCAACATTCAAAAAATGAAGATCATGGCATCCAGTTCCATCACTTCATGGCAAATAGATGGGGAAACAATGGAAACAGTGACAGACTTTAATTTCTTGGGCTCCAAAATCACTGCAGGTGGTGACTGCAGCCATGAAATTAAAAGACACCTGCTCCTTAGAAGAAAAGCTGTTACCAACCTAGCTGCTGCTGCTAAGTCACTTCAGTCGTGTCCTGCCGGTGCCAGCCGGCAAAGTTGATCAGGTCCCGAGAACGTGCATGGCGCGGCTGAGAAAGGAAACTACAGCAAAAGAATTCTACAACAAAGATGGGGTCGAGAGGTTCAGACATGTCTCCACGAAGGGATGCAGTCTGACCACGACTTTATTCAGCATCTTATATTTATACAGGAGAGTGTGAGAAAGACAAGACAGCATTTTTCTTGGTTGACCTATACATCTTACAAAAAGTCACAAGAAATCTTGAGAGCATGGGAATGGCACCCTGTTATTATTTCTTACACCAGATAACATTTCCCTGTGTGTGAGAAGTTTGTCCAGAACTCCAGGTGTCTGCAGTAAATAATCGTCTAATCTCTGGGGTGGCGGGATAGAGAGCTATGTTTGCAAGCAAACCCTCAAGGACTGAGGCAGCTCCCAGAGCTGTGTCCTTCAGGCAAAGGACCCCGTTCTCATGGGCAGCTCCCTGCATCTCCCCCTTTCTTTTTATATAGGCGCACACTTATGTTCCTTTAACCACAGACCATTTCCATAGATGGAAGCCTTTATCATCCATAGATCATCAGTCAGTTTTTTAATTAAACAAGGTGCAAGAAGCAAAACAGTTTCATTAGTGTATATGGGAATGGACTGACCCTCCCAGTCCACGGGTTGGAGAAGGGGAGGGTCGGGCAAATAAGCCCAGTAAACACTTGAATATTCTTCAGAGTGTGCAGTATTAATCTGATTTAAGATAATTAATAAGGTTATCAGGAAGCTTAAAGGCGATATTGGATCGCCCTGCACAGCAACACGATTCTGTGCCTCTCACATCAATGCCTGGAGTTGTTGCTGAGATGGTAATTCATCATGCTCTTGAATCATCAATCTCCTCATCTGGTTTACGAGAGATTGTCTCCGCCGTGCGTACCAACCTTTCTGGCAGCCAGCGCGGCCCTTCGGCATCCTGTGGGAAAACACAAACATACCCTCGTCCCCAAATTATTACTGGATCTGGTCCATACCATTTTCCCACAAGTGGGTCTTTCCAAAAGACTTTAGGTCTTATTGTTTGCACATCAAAGTTCCAAAATTGCTGTGCTGCTGAATGGCCACATATATCCAACTGTAAAAAATTTAGAACAAATAAAGCATGGTTTAGAGGGTTGGAGGGGGTATTGAGATACAATTCCCCCTTCTTTAGTTTTTGCAATTGATGTTTGAGAGTTTGATGCGCCTGTTCAATGATTCCTTGACCCTGAGGATTATAAGGGATACCTGTTTTATGTGAGATAGACAATTGCGTACAAAATAGTTGAAAATTTTTTCCAGTGTATCCTGGACCATTGTCTGTTTTTATGGTTTTAGGGGTTCCCATAACAGTAAAACATTTAATGCAATGAGCTATGCAATGTTTGCTAGCCTCTCTGGATTGTAGAGAGGCATGTAAAAAGCCGGAGAAGGTGTCAATAGTAACATGAACAAATTTTTGTTTACCAAATTCAGGAATATGGGTAACATCCATTTGCCATATGTCGTTTGGCAACAATCCTCGGGGATTAACTCCATAATGGGGGATGCTAAAAAATTGAGGACATGTTTGACATTGCTTAACAATCTGTCTGGCAGCTTCTCGAGTAATGCCAAATTGAAGTCTTAAGCTATTGCTGTTTTGATGGTGTAAGCTGTGGGAAGTTTTTGCCATTTGTTCCAATGAAGGAAATATCATACATGTAGCTTCGTCAGCTAAAAGCATTGCCTCATGCTAAAAGTCCAGGAAGTCCAGAGTGAGCACAAATATGACCAAAATAGCATTTATTAACTCTGGAGCAAATTAAATGTTGTATATCACGAAAAAGAGTTTGAATAGTAGAATTCAGGGTACCAATAAATGGAACAGTCTCAATAGTGTTAAAGGCTCTTATGATATATTGACTGTCAGAATATAAATTAAATGGAACAGAGATTTGTAATAGAGCCTGAAATACGGCAAATAGTTCTACTTCTTGAGCAGACTTATAATTAGTACGCCAGGCAGCAGTATTGTCCTGTATAATCAGACTAGCTATTCCATTAGAAGAGCCATCAGTAAATACAGTTAGGGTGTCGGCAAGGGGCTGAGAAACAACAATTTTGGGGAAGAGAAATTGGTGATAGTGAGCAAATTGCAAAATTTTATCCCTTATCCCGCTTTTGTTGTTGATACAGTACTTCTTTGACTGTCTTTCCTTGTAATGCCGTGGCCAAAGTTATGCCTTGAACGTACAAAGGGCCGATATCAGCACAAATCCGTACATAATTGGATAAGCCTCCCTTTTTTCTGTAAGGTCTCAGGGCAGCTTGACAAGCCGAATTGGCATTCTCATAAGCAAGCTGTTTAGCCAACACCATTCCTGCCTGCTCATCCCCTATCATTTTACTAATTGCCTCAAGCAGGCGGGCAACAAAATCGATATGGTTCATCTGGCCCCTGGCGAATTTTAGGTAAATCTTCAGTCTTTTTATCAGAATTTGGAAGTGTTTTCCATGCTCATAGAGCCGCAGCACTAATCTGAGGGTAGACTCCAGGCAAATAATTAAGTTGATTATTAGTGTCTCGATAATCTCCCTCTCCCACCATCATTTCGTAAGTGGTGTTCAGTCCCTGTCGCCGATATCGGCTGTGATCCCACACTGCTCAGCAAACTCAGATTTCCATAGTAAATAATCTCCTCCAGATAAGCAAGCCCAAGCAACCTTTTTCCAATCATTAGGTGGCAGATTTTGGTTTCCTAAAGCCTCTATAATAGCCTGAGTAAACGGCGCAGTTGGGCCATATTGTGCACAAGCCATTTTAAACTCTTTTAGTTGCTTAAAGGGCAGCGGTTCATAATACCTCTGTGTTGAGCATTTTCAAATACTGGATAGATTCCTGAAAACCCAGGAATACATTCTCTTTCTTCATTAGCTCGCTTAATCGCTTGTTGAAGAGGAGATAATAATATCTCACTTCTAATTATTATGTTTTCACCGGGCAAAGAAGCAGGGATGGATATAAGCTCTCACGGTTCTACGAAAGGTGGAGGTGGATCGAGCCCAGCAAGAACCAAGGGAGGATATGCTAGAGGCACAGGCTGGCTGGAGTGGGAGTCTCCCTGTGCATCATTTTTTACTGCTATAACAATTTTCTGAATTAAATTCTCCAGCTGTTCTTCAGAAAGCCCTGAATGCTTTAATTCCCCTTTTCCTATAGGGGGTTGCATGCTAACCATCATCTCCCAAGGCATATCCTCTCTATGGTACTGAGGCGCTTGCTCATTTAACTCTTCCTATTCATCAGAGCTTAACACATCATCATTCCCTCCAGCCTTACAAGCTGTTCCCTCAGGCACAGCATAAAGTGGCTCAGGCGGAGGGGCAGAAGGCTCTGCAACTTCGGGTTCTCTGGAATCCCTGAGGGCCATTTGAATCTTATGTCCTTTATGTTCAGGATCCAGACAGTCTCTTATCAGAGTCCACAAAGAGAAAGCATCCACAGGGACACGATTGGTACCATGTAAGGAATAATATGTCTGCAATTGTTTTCCTACTTTCTTCCAAGTTTTCAGACTTACTGTTCCTTCCTCTGGAAACCAAGGACAAACTTCTTCTATAAAAAGTAAAAACTTCTCTAGCTGTAACTTATTTACATGAATTCCCCTACCGTTTAACATAGTTTTCAACATATGTACAAATAACTGGTGGCTATTGCCTTGTCCCATGATTTATTACTCTCGACAATAACACTCCCTGCCCTTTACTTTAATTAATTAGGAATTCCTCTTTACTTACCTCAATCTTGGCAGGCAGCGGCTGTCGTCGCGCTCCGATTCCCGAGTCCCTGTTCGGGCGCCACCTGCCCGTGCCAGCCGGCAAAATCAATCAGGTCCCAAGAACGTGCACAGCGCAGCTGAGAAAGGAAACTACAGCAAAAGAATTCTACAACAAAGATGGGGTCGAGAGGTTCAGACACGTCTCCACGAAGGGACGCAGTCTGACCACGACTTTATTCAGCATCTTATATTTATACAGGAGAGCGTGAGAAAGACAAGACAGTTAGCGTTTTTCTTGGTTGACCTATACATCTTACAAAAAGTCGCAAGAAATCTTGAGAGCATGGGAATGGCACTCTGTTATTATTTCTTACACCAGATAACATTTCCCTGTGTGTGAGAAGTTTGTCCAGAACTCCAGGTGTCTGCAGTAAATAATCACCTAATCTCTGGGGTGGCGGGATAGAGAGCTATGTTTGCAAGCAAACCCTCAAGGACTGAGGCAGCTCCCAGAGCTGTGTCCTTCAGGCAAAGACCCCGTTCTCACGGGCAGCTCCCCACAGTGTCCAACTCTGTGCAACCCCATAGATGGCAGCCCACCAGGCTCCTCCGTCCCTGGGATTCTCCAGGCAAGAACACCAACTTAGACAGCATATTAAAAAGCAGAGACATTATTTTGCCAACAAAGGTCCATCTAGTCAAAGCTATGGTGTTTCCAGTAGTCACGTATGGATGTGAGAGTTGGGCTATAAAGAAAGCTGAGAGCTGAGAAATTGATGCTTTTGAACTGTGATGTTGAAGAAGACTCTTGAGAGTCCCTTTGATTGCAAGCAGATCCAACCAGTCAATCCTAAAGGAAATCAGTCCTGCATATTCATTGGAAGGACTGATGCTGAAGCTGAAGCTCCAATACTTTGGCCACCTGATGTGAAGAACTGAGTCCTTGGAAAAGACCCTGATGTTGTGAAAGACTGAAGGCAGGAGAAGGGGACGACAGAGGATGAGATGGTTGGATGGCATCACCGACTCAATGAACATAAGTTTGAGTAAACTCTGGGAGTTGGTGATGGACAGGGAGGCCTGGTGTGCTGCAGTCCATGAGGTCGCAAAGAGTTGGACACAACTGACTGAACTGAACTGATAACACTATGAAATAATAGACAAAATACATATTGGTGTCCATCCCCAGTTCATGCCACAGAGCTCCTAAAACCCTTGTGATCTGCTAAATAAGGGCATCAGTAACATTTTTTTTTCCTAATATTTGATATCTGACCCTTGACAATAATTTCTAAACCCTTTGTAATTTCCTGAGTGATACAAACTTTTGTTATCATGAGGCAACTCTGGGTGGGCTCCTGGATGAGGCCTGGTCACCAGAAAAACCAAAGCATGATTATAAACTTAGGATTTTATGACCCATCCCCAAACATACCCCATTCTCTTGAGGAAGGAGAAGGAAATGAGTCACAGATCAATCATACCTATGTGATGAAGCCTCCATTAAAATCTCCAAAGGAAGGGGTTTGGAGAGCTTTCGGGTTGGTGAACACATCCATGTCAGTGTACCCTAGCTCCATGGAGACAGTAACTCCTGAACCTAGGGCCCTTCCAGTCTTCTTGACCCACGTATTCCTTTCATCTCTTTTTCTGTCTGTTCATCTGCATCCTTTATCACGTCTTTTAATAAACTGGTAAACATACCTGTTTTCCCTGCACTCCATGAGCCATTCTAGCAGATGATTGACTCTAAGGAGGGAGATCCTAGGAACCCCTGGTTTGTAGTCACATTGGACGGAAGCTGTGGGTAACTTCAGACTTATTACTTAGGCTTGGTATCTGAAGTGAGTGTGTGAAGGCTGGGGCAGGGGGAGAATCTCCTCTGGATCTGATGCTATCTCCAGGTAGATCATGTCAGAATTGAGTTAAATTATAGGCCAGCTGTTAGAGATGCAGGTTCAGTCCCTGGGTCAGGAAGATTCCCTAGAAGAGGGCATGGCAACCCACTCCAGTGTTCTTGCCTGGAGAATCCCACGGACAGAGGAGCCTGGTGGACTACAGTCCAATGGGTTGCAAAGAATTACACACAACTAAAGCGATGGACTGTGAAGAAAGCTGAGTGCTGATGCTTTTGAACTATGGTTTTGGAGAAGACTCTTGAGAGTCCCTTGGACTGCAAGGAGATCCAACCAGCCCATCCTAAAGGAGATCAGTCCTTGGCGTTCATTGGAAGAACTGACGCTGAAGCTGAAATTCCAATACTTTGGCCACCTCTTGTAAAGAGTTAACTCATTGGAAAAGACCCTGATGCTGGGAGGGATTGGGGGCAAGAAGAAAAGGGGATGACAGAGGATGAGATGGCTGGATGGCATCACCAATTCAATGTGCATGAGTTTGGGTAAACTCCGGGAGTTGGTGATAGACAGGGAGGCCTGGCGTGCTGCGATTCATGGAGTCACAGAGTCGGACACGACTGAGCAACTGAACTGAACTGAACTGAACTGAAAGTGATGCACACTTCTTCTTCTAATAGGCCATCCACCTGGTGTTGCTTCTTATGGGGGGAAGCCCCCTACACATCTGGCGTCAGAAGTGCTGTGAGTGTGGTAGTACAAGGAAGAACAAAGAAAAACACGTGAGAAAGACCAGGTATTTTTCCTACACAACCACCAGTGCCCAGTGCCCTACCTCCTCCCACCCCCACTACCTACTAGGTCACTGAGGATATTCCAGGTTTGATCTACGACCCTTGAGAGCAGGCTTCCTGCAAAGCTCTATTCTAAAAAGTCAGGGAAGCCCACATCCAAAGATGTCACCTTCAGCAATTCTTTGTCCCCATCCCCTGTCCCAATAACCATCTCCTTCATCCATCAGAGTCTGGGTTCTTCCTTGTACTCAGCAACCTCCCCTCCACCAGTAATATGTGCCAACATATAAATGTTGACAATGCATAATCTTATCTGGTTTTGTGTTTTTCTTTTTTTTCAATGCACTAGAAAGTGAAGTGCAAATATTTTTCGCATCTTTGGCGAAGCAAGTCCTCCCTTCCCGGGAGCAAAGAAGAACGTGTTTTTCAAGTTATGGATTGAATGAGCTTAAAGTGTATGGTGAAGGAGCACGAGGGAGGAACTTCCTCCCAGACTTGGAGACTACATAGTGGTGGGAGGTAAGGAGTCCATAGGTCCAGAAGCAGCAGAAGCCAGGCTCTATTCCAAGTCATTACCCTGAGAAGTAGCATGGGTCCAAACAGGAGGTACGTGGTTTACCCAGGGAAGCTGGGGCCCAGGCACTGGGTTTCAGAGCTTTGCCAAATATTCCAGTACCCTCAGTGTGTCAGGGAAACTGCCAGAAGCTGCCAGCCCAGACAGGATTGTGCAGACACAGAAAATGGGAAGACCAGCAGTAACCAGGGTGGGAGAGATGACTCATCAGCCAGGGAGTATGGTCCAGGTGGCAATGGAGGCTGTCAGATTGACTTATACACCTTCCTACTGGCCCAGTGAGCTTCCTGCGGCTCCGCAGTAAGAAGTGACCTGTCAATTCCCCAGTTTGATCCTTGGGTCGGGAAGATCCCCTGGAGAAGGAAATGGCAACCCCCTCCAGTATTCTTGTCTGGAAAACCCCATGGACCAAGGAGCCTTGGCAGGCTCAGTCCATGGGGCTGCAAGAGTCAGACACAACTTAAAAACTAAACAGCAACCAGTGCAAAGGAGTGGCAACTTGGAATCAAAACTAGGTTGATCCAGGGATCACAAAGAAATGTAATATTTCTTACACACCTGAGCTTTTGATCTTAGATTTGGACCTGTTACAATACAGTAGATTCCTACTCAGGGTATAAATCCAGGAGCTGAAGGACTAACCCCAGGAAGAAAAGCCTCTGTTGACCATTCTGTGATCACCCTTCCAGACTCATTTTTGCTGTGCTCCAGGCATACCTCGGACCCCACACTGCTCACCATCCTCAGCTGTGCCAGCCCTCCAGGGCAAGGCCCCTGTGTCTCCTCTCCCATTTTGTCTTGAGGTCTTTTATCTCAGGAAAGAGGCACATGTAGGATGGAGGAATTTCTCTTCCTTGATTACTTTTCAAATGTTCTCTGAGAGACCATCTATCCCCTGGTGATTCTCGAGTCTGTATCGCCAGACTTGTCCTGACTATAGAATAACAGCTCGTGGGTGTGACACCCCCTTGGTACCCTACCTAGAATTCAAGCTCCAGATGCTAAAACTAGAACATATTAACTTGTGCCACCCTGCCCTTAGATACCCCTATGTCAGTAATTAGAACCACCAACCAGTTGACTTAATTAGAAACCCAAAGTCATCAACTTTTTTTAAATGTTCTTTATTCACCACCTCCTCCAGTCCCATGACTTCTGACTTCATTTAGGACTTCACCATTTCCTGTCTGGATCATCACAATAACCTCCTGACCCATCAAACTCCAGTATACTTCCCACAAAGCCAGATTGATCTTCCCAAAACACAAAGTGTTTATCACTCCCCTTTTCAGCATCCTTCAGTGATACCTCACTCTTCTGCTTTTCTGTGTCATATAAACTGTGGCCCTTGGCTGAATCCAGCCTGCAGCCTCTTTTTGTGTGGCCTTCAAGATAAAAATGGATTTAATATTTTTTAAGTGTTTAACCAAAAAAAGATGAACACCCAGCAATTGTCATATGTGGCTGACAAAGCCTAAAGTTTTCAGATCTAGCCTTTACAGGAAACATTTTCCACCCCACTTAAGTTTAAAGGACTCCACTCTGGCCCTTTCCCCAACCATGCCCCTCCCCGCTCAGGGCAAGAAATCCCCAGCTATAGCTTGGATAGGGCTTTCTCACCCAGAGCCTGTGTCCTCCTCCTTCGAGACAATACCCCTGGGATTCCCAGCCCGAACAGCCTGAGCCCACCGCTAGGGCTCACTCAGGTCTCAGAGGAGGCCAAAGGCAGCTGTTTGCAAGGAGACAGGACAGACCCTGGACATGCAAGCTGAGTTGTTCACAAATGTGTGTGAGGAGGTTTGAATAACAGGAGCAGGGATGGGAAAAGAAGGGGCCGGCCAGGACGCTGTGCTTGTGCTTTTGGCCTGGGCCCCACAAGTGTATCTTCCCTGTTGCTCAGATGGTAAAGAATCTACCTGTGATTCAGGAGACCTGGGTTCAATCCCTGGGTCAGGAAGATCCCCTGGAGAGGGGAACGGCAACCCACTCCAGTATTCTTGCCTGGGAAATCCCATGGACAGAGGAGCCTGGTGGGCTACCGTTCATGGGGTCACGAAGAGTCAGACATGACTGAGCGACAAACATGGCTACACTGCCACAAGTGTAAGGATACTTATAGAACCCTCTGGCATAATAAGTAAGACTTTTCATGATACATACCCTTGCACACCGCACTCAAGACAGGCACTGACAAGGTTGACTCTTGGTGCACCCTGCTCTTTCACCAGCATCTATGTACTTGCCTCCATTTTGCTGGGCATTCTCTTTCTGGAATCCTCTCAAATTTGAGACTCAGCTCCAAGGTCAGTTCCTCAATGGAGGTTTTCCTACTCTCTCTTCTCTCCTCTCTCATCCTTTCTCATTTAATCTTGGGGGCCACAATACCCTACACAAATGTCTATCACAGTACCTCTGACACTTTGTTCTACCTGGTTTATTGCATCTGTTTCCTTCCAATGGACTGGAGCTTCCTTGTCCAGTCGACTGGACCTAGACTAAAGAGACTTAGTCTAATTTTTTTCTGTGATCCAATCAGTATAATGGAGTTTCTGGCACATAATATGTCCTCAATGCTTTTTAAAAGAATACATGAATAAATCAAAATATATGACCAGTCTATCTTACCAAATCCTGGGATCCACACTCAAAGGGCAGGGATACTTGTATATTCCAAGTGACTATGGTCTCATCCCACTTATATCCATGGTGACTTAAAATAAAAACTAGAATCCCACAACTATCTACAGTTTTCTACAGGTACCACATGTTTATGGCCTTTGTGACCTTGTTTGAGGTTTGGTGAAGTTCTCTAGGCTTAAAACTTACCTCGAGTGTTGCTTCTTTCAAAATGCCTTCAAGCTGAGTTTGCTCTTCCCATGGGTGTACTCTTGTCTGATTGCATATTTCTATTACCAGATTTTCTCATTGTTTATGTCTTTCTCCCTAACAAGACGGAGAGTTTCTTAAAGGCAAGATCTATCCATGCATTTTTGCATTTCCAGGGACAAGGGCTATACCTAACACTTAAAAGTTGTTTAATAAATGTTTGATTAATGTTCATACACTTAGAGACCTTAGAGACTGTGGAAGTTATTCAATCCAAAGAAAGAATCCCAGTCACAGCATTTTCTATTATCAGCCCATCTTTGAATTCCAGTGACAGCCTCATTAGACTGCCCTAACAGAATGTACACTTCATTGGGACAAAAGTTTTCCTGTTGTTTTTTTTTTTTCCCACGGCAAATCCCCAGAACTTAGATCAGTGCCTGGCACATAGCTGTTGTTCTTGTTGTTCAGTCACTAATTCATGTCCAACTCTTTGCAACTTCGTGGATTGTAGCACGCCATGCTCCCGTGTCCTTAACTATCTCCTGGAGTTTGCTTGGATTCATGTCCATTGAGTAGGTGGTTCTGTCTAAGCATCTCATCCTCTGCCACACTCTTCTCCTTTTGCTTTCATCTCCAGCAACAGTCCTTCCAATGAACATTCAGGACTGATTTCCTTTAGGATGGACTGGTTTGATCTCCTTGCAGTCCAGGGGACTCTCAAGAGTCTTCTCCAACACCACAGTTCAAAAGCATCAATTCTTCAGTGCTCAGCCTTCTTGATGGTCCAATTTTCATATCTGTAATGACTACTGGAAAACCCACAGCTTTGACTATATGGATCCTTCACTGGCAAAGTGATGTCTGTCTAGGTTTGTCATAACCTTTCCTCCAAGGAGAAACTGTCTTTTAATTCATGGCTGCAAACACCATCTTCAGTGACTGTGGAGCCCAAGAAAATAAAATATGTCACTGCTTCCACTTTTCCCCTTTCTACTTGCTTTGAAGTGATGTGACAGACACCATGATCATAATTTTTTCATGTTAAGTTTCAAGCCAGCCTTTTCACTTCCCTATTTCACCCTCATCAAGAGGCTCTTCAGTTCCTCTTCACTTTCTGCCATTCAAGTGGTATCATCTGCATATCTGAGGTTGTTGATATTTCTCCCAGCAATCTTGATTTTACCTTGGGATTTATCCAGCCTGCCATCTCACATGATGTACTCTGCATGTAAGTTAAATCAGCAGGGTGACAATATACAGCCTTGACGTACTCCTTTCCCAGCTTTGACCAGTCCATTGTTCCATGTCCAGTTCTAACTATTGCTTCCTGACCTGCATACAACTTTCTCAGGAGACAGGTAAGGTGGTCTGGTATTTCCATCTCTTTAAGCATTTTCCACAGTTTGTTGTGATCCACACAGTCAAAGGCTTTAGTGTAGTCAATGAAACAGAAATAAATGTTTTTCTGGAATTCCCTTGCTTTCTCTATAATCCAACGAATGTTGGCAATTTGATCTCTGGTTCCTCTGCCTTTTCTAAATCCAGCTTGAACATCTGAAAGTTCTTGGTTCATGTACTGCTGAAGTCCTGATTTAAAGAATTTTGAGCATAAACTTGCTAGCATGTGAAATAAGCACAACTGAACATTCTTTGCCATTGCCTTTCTTTGGGATTGGAATGAAAACTGACCTTTTCCAGTCCTGTGGCCACTGCTGAGTTTTCCAAATTTGCAGGCATATTGAGTGCAGCACTTTCAAAGCATCATCTTTTAGGATATGAAATAGCTAAGCTGGAATTTGATCACCTCCACTAGCTGTAATGCTTCCTAAGGCCCACTTGACTTCACACTTTAGAATCTTCACCTGTAGGTATGTGACCACATCATTGTGGTTATCCGGGTCATTAAGATCTTTTTTGTATAGTTCTTCTGTGTATTCTTGCCACCTCTTCTTAATCTCTTCTGTTTCTGTTAGGTCCTTACTGTTTCTGTCCTTTATCATACCTATTCTTGCATGGAATGGGTTCTCTTGAAGACCAGTTTTCTTGAAGAGATCACTGATCTTTCTCATTCTATTGTTTCCCTCTATTTCTTTGCATTGTTCATTTAAGAAGGCCTTCTTTATTACAATAGCTTTGCTATTCTCTGGAACTCTGCATTCAGATGGATATATCTTTCCTTTTCTCCCTTGCCTTTCGCTTCTCTTCCTCAGCTATTTGTAAAGCCTCCTCAGACAACGACTTTGCCTTCTTTCATTTTTTCATGGGGGTGGGGGTGGCTTTGGTCACTGCCTCCTGTACAATGTTAGGAACCTCTGTCCATAGTTCTTCAGGCACTCTGTCTACCGGATCTAATCCCTTGAATCTATTCATCACCCCCAGTGTATGAGGGATTTCGATTTAGGTCATAACCTGAATGGCCTTATGGTTTTTCCTTCTTTCTTCAATTTAAGGCTGAATTTTGCAATATGGAGCTCATGCTCTGAGCCACAGTCAGCTCCAGGTCTTGCTTTTGTTGACTGTATAGAGCTTCTCCACTTTGAGCTGCAAAGAACATAATCAATCTGATTTCAGTACTGACCATCTGGTGATGTCCCTGTCTGGCACATAGTAGGTGCTTAATAAATATTTAGTAATGTTTGAATGAATAGTTGAAAAGTTTTTTCTGACAATGAACCAAAATTTGTCTCCTTGTAATTTCCACCCTTTGAACCTGGAATATATGTTTTCCTTCTTCACATGACAAGTTCCAAATATTTTTCAGGGAGATCTTGTGTCTCCCCCATTATGTTCCTCTTCTTTTCCAAGCTCAACAACCTCAGTTTCTTCCTAACTTATTCTGAGACCCTTTGCCAACTCCATGCCCTTATCATTAACATCCTTCTGATTCTAAAACAATAATAATAATAATTAAGAGGAGCCATGAAACAGACAAGTATAATTAAAACTCACAGCCCTAGTCCTAGTATAACAGTTTAAACATTAAAGAGTTCAGAGAATCTCTCGAGTTATCTAGTTTAAGCTTCTAATTTTGCAAATGAAGAAACTGAAGTTACAATGAGTTATTCATCAGAGCAAGACCTGCTCCTGGTCCAGTAGCTAATCACATGTAGACCCATCTCAACCCCAAGATTAATCATCTTACTCTATTTGAATTCTTATTCAAATGCTAACCTGAAAAAAACTTATTAGATTTGCCATAATCTATCTCCTGCCAAAGACGATTCTCTCTACAGATATGATGAAATAGGAAATTTGGCCTTCTCTTCTTTAAATTATAGTTTTATTCATTTATTTATTTTTGGGTGTGGGGGCCTTTGCAACGGCCACTGCCTAGTTATGGTCCACAGGCTTCTCACTGAAGTGCTCTCTCGCTGCAGAGCCTTGGCCCTGGGGTGCTCTGGCTTCAAGAGCTGCGATGCGCAGGCCGCAGAGCATGGCCTCAAGAGCTGCCCAGCCACTCCATGACCTGTGGGATCTTCCCAGGTCAGAGAGTGAACCCGAGTCTCCTGAACGGGCAGGCGAATTCCTCACCATTGAGCTGCCAGGGGAGCCCTGGCCTTCTTTTTAAAAGAATTTCATCACATCTGTAGAGAGAACAGTCTTTGTCAGGGAGCAAGATTTTGAAAATCTACTAAGTTTTTTTCAGTTAAAAAAGAAGGCCACATTTCCTGGTTCTATAGCAATAATTTATACTTGTTTGAGCTGTTTTTCATGAATTACCAGATTCTTGGTAGCCTTTCTTTTTTCAGGTGGCGGGGGGGGGGGGGGGCTTCATTTTTTTTTTTTAATTGGAGGCTAATTACTTTACAATATTGTAGTGGTTTTGCCACACATTGACATGAATCAGCCATGGGTGTACCTGTGTCCCCCATCCTGAACCCCCCTCCCACCTCCCTCCACATCCCACCCCTCTGGGTCATCCCAGTGCACCAGCCCTGAGTGCCCTGTCTCATGCATCAAACCTGGACTGGCGATCTGTTTTCTTGGTAGCCTTTCAAGAGAGAGTTATTAAAATGGTTTATAACTTGTTAGAAAGGCCATAGAGGTTCACTGACAGTCCAGTGGTTAAGAATCTGCCTTGCCATGCAAGGGACACTGGTTTGATCCCTGGAAGGGGAAGATCCCACATGCCTCGAGCAGCTAAGCCTGAGAAGCCCAAGTGTCCCCGAGCGCATGCTCCACAATGAGAGACACGACTCCACTGAGAAGCCTGTGCACCGTGAGAAAGAACAGACCCCGTCACAGAGTGCCAAAAGCCAGAGAAACCTGTGTGCAGCCACAAAGATCCAATACCACCAAAAAATAATAAAAACTACAAATATTTTTGAAAAAGCTATAAAAATCATTTTAATAAGTTCATATATAGACTTTTTTATGATACTTAAATTCTCTTAGGCCAAGAACTGAATCTCACTGCACATATGAGGTAGAGGCAACCCAGCTGAACCACAAGAAGTCTGTGCCACATTTCTTTTCTTTTCTTTTACCTCACATTAGGATAAGATGGTAAAGAATCTGCCTACAGTGCAGGAGACCTGGGTTCGATCCCTGGGATGGGAAGATCCCCTGGAGAAGGGAAAGGCAACCCAGTCCAATATTCTCACCTGGAGAATCCAATGGACAGAGGAGCCTGGCGGGCTATAGTCCATGGGGTCACAAAGAGTCAGACACGACTGACCAACTAACACACACACACAGGAAATTAAATTAAAACCAACTCTTCAGTACAAGAAAGGATCACCCATTCCCACCTCTATTTAGCACTTTCTTTTTTCGATTTACCATTTTCTCCTATCTCAGAGAAGAATGAACAAAATTAAGTAAAAAATGTCAAATTTTTAGTAGAGACATTTAAATATTTCAAAGGCATGGGCAGTTACATACATTTTAGGAAATTCTGTCTTAATACTGATGAAGTAGTATAAGTAGCAGAGGGATTGTAAGGGTTACTTTGCATTTAGTAAGCACAAAGTCTATTTGTAACTAAGCCAATTTGCAGATAATCCAGTTGAAGAGCTGGTTTACTAACCCATTTTCCTAAAGTGGATCTACCTATTTGTAATTGGGAACTTCTTAGAAAATGGATAATGAACACACAAGTTGTACTTTCATGTTAAGTACAAACTTTAGTAGTCAACAATTTGTACAATTTTGAAAAGAATTCTCCCGTGTGAACTTCCCCATCAAAGACTTGTAATTTAACATAGTAACATGCACAGTGTAGTTCAGTGTCAGAATTGCATCAGAGTATTACCAGGAGAATGCTGTAGATTTTTATCTTGGAAATTGCAGCTTAGGTAGGTCTTCTTTCTTTCCCTGTAATAATCCTCACCTTTGATAGCTCCGTCTGCCTCAGTGGTTTGCAAACTATGGCATCTGGCTGCATCGGCAACACCTGGTAACTGGTTAGAAATGCAAATTCCCAAGTCCACCCCAGAACTACTGAATCAGAAACTGGAGGGTGGGGCCCAACTGTCAGTGTCTTTACTCGGTGGCCAGGTGATTCTGATGCATGTTAAAGTCTGAGGATTGACACGTGTTATGTAGCAGCTCACCACATCCTGTTCCTTTACCTTTCACATGAAATGCTCTTCCGCTCAGACAAGCCCTTGTTACCTTACAGACGTGAGAAAGAGGAAAGCAGTCGCTGATATCTGGAGCTACTCTGGCACCCACAGCTTAGGCCCTGGTGTACAACATAAACAGATTCACAGAAAATCATCAGAGCAGGCCACTCTGCAATCAGGACAAAAGCAAACCCACTCCATAGTCACATCTGAATACAGACAAAAACAGGAACACGTCCAAACCACAAAGATAACCAAAATATTTTCCATCCTAGCTAAAATAAGCGGCCCTTGCCTCTTTGCCAATTAAAACTTTACACTCATTTTATTCTTGCCTCTTTCCAATAAGCTGTATTAAGATACCCAAACATAGAATAGTCCCCACTTCCTGGCAGCATCCAACCCAAGACAAAGCCCCATCTCTCAGCATTACCTAACACAAGTCCAAATCATAACCTAACACAAATCATTACCTAACACAAGTCCAAATCATAGATCTTCCTAATTACACAAGCCCCTGTTTCTCTGAAGTTTCACTTTACTCACCTGTGGTCAACCTCAGTCTAAAGACACCAAATGAAAATGTCAGAAATAACTCAGAAGTTTTAAATTGTGTGCGTGTCTGAGAAGCATGATGAAATCTCTCACTGTCTGCTGCATCCACCCACAATGCCAATCCTCCCTTTGTCCAGTCATTATGGCCCTTAATCACTCAGTACCCAACGTGGTTATCAGGTCCACTGGTCCTGGTATCACAGTGCTTGTATTCAAGTCACCCTTACTTAACAAGGGCCCCCATTGTAGTGAGCAGTGATGCTGGCAATTCAGATCTGCCCAAGAGCAGCCGCAAGCAAGGTGCTTCCTGTAAGTGAAAAGGTAAAAGTTTTCAACTTGATAATGAGCGGAAAAAAATGGTTTGCTGAGGTTGCTAAGATCTAGAGGAAGAACAATTCTTCTATCCATGAAACTGTGAAAAAGAAGAAATTCATGCCAGTTTTACTGTTATGCCTCAAACTGCAGAAATTATAACCACAGTGCATAAGTGCGTAGTTCAAATGGAAAAGGCATTAAATTTGTATAGTATTTTCAGAGAGACCACATTCACATAACTTTTATTACAGTATATTGTTTTAATTATTCTATTTTATTATTAGTTACTGTTTTTAATCTCTTACGGGGCCTAATTTAAAAATTCAACTTTATCATAAATAGGCATGTATTTTTTAAAAGAAGCACAGTATTAGCCGCAGGTTCAATATTATCCACATTTCAGTATAGAGTTCAGTATTATCCACAGTTTCAGGCACCCAATGGGCGTCTTGGAACGTATTCCCCAAGGATCAGGGCAGATGACTATTCTTTCTAAGATGTTGCAGGTTGTAACTAATTTTGCTACAACAAGTAATAATCAACTTTCTCAGGAACAGGTGTGTTTCTGTGGTCTTTGGACAGCATTAATACAAGAATTATTGTGCAACCTCCTAGTCAGTGGTTCCTAGTGCCCTCCCATGAACAATTTGTTCCCAGTCCAACACAAAGTAAGTACAGAAATTAGGATTTGTTATTTAGAAACACCAAGAACCATTTGAGATAGTAATTTTATGTCTGTTGAATCTAAACATAGAACATCAGGCTGGTATTTTGCATACCAGTTGTTTAAATTTTATTTTTCTATTAATTCGTAACTACATCTTACAAATGATCCGCAATAGATTTTTAAAAAAGAAAAACTGGTACTCCATCACAAATTGGTTGAGAGGCATTGTCCTACAGGGCTTCTCTAATACCTTTCAATATTGCTGTCACATTAATCTTCTGAAAACTCTGCTTTCAATAGTTTGTGCCCTTTCTCAAGCATCTTAAACATTACAATCTCCTCTGTTTTCCAGATGAGGAGAGGGGAATCTAATATACTTTGAGTTTCTACTGTATGCTGTTAATTGTCAACATTTAAATATACCCAATTCCCAGGAAGGAATTCTAAATAGATATTAACATCCTGTTTCAAAACCTATTTCACAAAAAATACAAGGACCCAAGGTGTTTATGGGTGAACTTTTTAAAAATCTTTAAGGAACATTATACTGAATGTTATTTAGATAAGAATAAAACAGGACAGGGGCTGCCCTGATAGCTCAGTTGGTAAAGAATCCGCCTTCAATGGTGAAGACCCTGGTTTGATTCCTGCGTCGGGAAGATCCCCTGGAGAAGGGATAGGCTACCCACCCCATTATTCTTGGGCCCCACTTGTGGCTACGCTGGTAAAGAATCTGCCTGCAATTTGGAGACCTGGGTTCAATCCCTGGGTTGGGAAGATCCCCTGGAGAAGGGAAAGGCTACCCACTCCAGTATTCTGGCCTGGAGAATTCCATGGACTATATAATCCATGAGGTCACAAAGAGTCAGACACAACTGAGTGACTTTTACTTTCACCTTTCAAAACAGGACAGGCTTCCTAATTAATTTTTTAGAAGCCAGCATAGTAGGTCTGGAAAATGTCAGTTTTCATTCCAAACCCAAAGAAGGGCAATTTCAAAGAATGTTTAAACTACCAAACAGTTGCACTCATTTCACATGCTAGCAAAGTGATGCTCCAAATCCTTCAAGCTAGACCTCAGCAGAATGGGAACCGGAGAACTTCCAGATGAACAAGCTGGGTTTTGAAAAGGCCGAGGAACCAGAGATCAAATTGGCAACATTCGTTAGATCATAGAGAAAGTAAGAGAATTCCAGAAAAACTTCTACTTCATTGACTACACTAAAGCCTTTGACTGTTTGAATCACAACAAACTATGGAAAATTCTTAAAGTTGGGAATATCAGATCACCTTACATGCCTCCTGAGAAACCTGTATGTTAGACTCTAACCTCAGTTAGACTCAGACATGGAACAACTGACTGGTTCTAAATTGGTAAAGGAATATAACAAGGCTATATACTGTCACCCTGCTTATTTAACTTATATACAGAGTATATCACGTGAAATGCCAGGCTGGATGGAAACCCAACCTGGAATCAAGATTGCCAGGAGAAATATCAACAACCTCATATATGCAGATGATACCACTCGAAAGGCAGAAAGTAAAGAACTAAAAAAGAATCTCTTGATGAAAATGAAAGAGGAGAGTGAAAAAGCTGGCTTGAAACTCAGCATGAAAAAAAAACTTAGATTATGGCATCCAGTCTTTTCACATTATAGCAAATAGAAGGTGAAAAGGTGGAAGCAGTGACAGATTTTATTTCCTTGGGCTCCAAAATCATTGCAGACAGTGACCACAGCCATGAAATTAAAAGACACTTGCTCCTTGGGAGGAAAGCTGTGACAAACCTAGACAGCATATTAAAAAGCTAGAAGCATCATTTTGCCGACAAAGGTCCATCTAGTCAAAGCTATGGTTTTTCCAGTAGTCTTGTATGGATGTGACAGTTGGAACATAAAGAAAGCTGAGTGATAAAAAAAAAAAACGGTGCTTTCAAGTTGTGGTGTTGAAGAAGACTCTTGAGAGTCCCTTGGACTGCAAGGAGAGCAAACCAGTCAATCCTAAAGGAGAACAGTCCTGAACATTCATTGGAAGGACTGATGCTGAAGCTGAAGCTTCAATATTTTGACCACCTGATGCGAAAAGCTGACTCATTGGAAAAGACCCTGGTGCTAGGAAAGAGTGAAGGCAGGAAGAGAAGGGGACGACAGAGGATGAGATGGTTGGATGGCATCACCGACTCAATGGACGTGAATTTGAGAAAACTCAGGGAGATAGTGGAGGACAGGGGAGCCTGGTGTGCTGCAGTCCATGAAGTTGCAAAAAGTCAGACTCGAATTAGCAACTGAAGGACAACAGCAAATAGTAAAAGAAACTTGATCAATATAACATTGAAATTTCTAGTGCAATATTGTTAGTAAATACTGATGCAAAGGTGCTATACTAAACAGTTGTTAAAGTTCGTTCCTGACTTAACATTGATCAAGAACTTACTAAAAGCTGGCACCATTCACGGTCCCTTTGGCAGCCACATTTGTGCCACCTCCCCTTCTTCTGTCATTCTTGGCTCCAGAAGTAGGGAAGAAGCATAAGAAGAGCCAGTGAAAACACCTCGCTCTTCTGGCCTCAATGATGGAACCAGTGGTGTGTTCATTTTCCATGAAGAATAAACCAGTTTTCCCCAGAATTGTGCTAAGTATAGGTAGCAGGGAAGATGCCCTTTATCCTTTGTTGCAAGTCATTAGGACATGGTGCATATTGCCAGTAGCATACTCCCTAGAACATGAGAAAGATCTATCTAAAACGGGGACAAAACAAATCAAAACTTCAGAAAGACACAGAGATAGAGCAAGAATGAGAGCAAGAGTGCAAACGAAACCTCTCAACACCAGAATTCCCTGGACCAAGTCAACCCGACACCTTCTCTTCCCTTTCTCAGGCTTGGTTTCGTAAATCAACAGCTTCGTAACAGGTTTCATAAATCAATCCTTTTCAGGTTAAGGTAGTTTTGAAGCAGGAAACAGACAGACCCTGGGATAAACAGAGTTCATGCCCTGTGGACAGATACTCAAAGAGGAGCAGAGAGAGACGAGCTGACTCCTGCCCAGATAAAAACCACAGATTTCTCATTTTCAAAGTCAAGCAGACCTTCCCAACCACACATATTCAGAAAGGCTCCATAGAGGTCAAAAGAAAGGGAGTGTCACCTCACAGTAACTAATGTCAACCTAGCCACATGTCTCTTCCCTAGATTCCATCTTGGCTAAGAAATGCACATATGGGAGGACCCTGAGATATACCATATCTGAACACAGAACCCACAAAGCAAGATGATTGGCCCAAGGAAACTTGGAAGAAATGCCCCATAACTGTGATTCAAAATAACACAAGGGCGTGGCTCTCTCTCTTGAGCCCGCCTGCATGTCCATCTACATGTAGATTTTTTTCCTCCTAATAAGCACTATATTGTTTCACTACTTTCTGTTTCTGTATAGAAATTCATTTCTACACAGCTGCCAGGCCAGGGTCTTGTCACTGCTCACTGGTCCCTGGTGGTCTGCTGGCTAGGATTCACAACTTTCATTGCTGTGGCCTAACTTCAATCTCTTGCCAGGATCCAAAGCCCTGATTCAAGCCACTGCAGGCTGAAGCCACCTTGAATCAATTTGAGGTCCTTTTCTGTCATTTGCAACCCAAAAGCTTTCACTAACACAAATCTTCAATAAGTAGCTCACGTGATAGAAAGAGCAAGGGCTAAAGACTGAGACAAATATAGTTTTTCCAATTAATAATTATATAACAATTAGCCTCTCTGAACATCATTTGCCTTGTTTGCATCTGAGAATAAATACAGCCCACTCCTAGAGTTGGACTGTAAGCTTTAGAAGGACAGGAAACATGTCTACCTTTCTTCCTATGTCCTTCTCTCATGACCTGCCAAATGGGGGGAGGGCCCCGGGAAGACCAGAGAAATATAGTCATTTTCTCAGATTCCTTCAGCTTAAAATATTCAATATAATAAAATGTCATATTTTAGGATAGCATGTCCTAAACCTGGTCACTTGAAAACCAGAGTTTGATTTGGCAAATGTCCCCACAATTAAACCCAACTCACTGACCTTTCTGTGTTTCCGCTTTCACTTACTTTTTTAGCCTCTAAAATTGCTAATTTCCTCATCCATGTTTCTAAATGTCCTTTTGTTACAAGGAAGAACAAAATATGACACGTTGGGTCTGTTTCTTTTACTTTAGTCTTTGCTTCCTGTTGCCTTTGGATACTGTCTATACATAATTAAAAGATGCTTTCTCCTTGGAAGAAAAGCTATAACAAACCTAGACACCTATTACAATGCAGAGAAATCACTTTGCCAACAAAGGTCCATGTCATCAAAGCTATAGCTTTTCCAGTAGTCATGTACGGATGTGATTGTTGGACCATAAAAAGGCTGAGTGCCAGACAAGTGATGCTTTCAAACTGTGGTGCTGAAGAAGACTCTTTTGAGAGTTCCTTGGACAGCAAGGAGATCAAACCAGTCCATCCTAAAGGAAATCAATTCTGAATATTCATTGGAAGGACTGATGCTGAAGCCGAAGCTCCAATACTTTGGCCACCTGATGCGCAGAACTGACTCCTTGGAAAAGACCCTGATGCTGAGAAAGATTGAAGGTGGGAGAAGGGGACGACAGAGAATGAGATGGTTGGATAACATCACTGACTCGATGGACATGAGTTTGAGCAAACTCCAGGAGATAGAAAGGACGGGGAAGCCTGGCGTGCTGCAGTTCATGGGACTCCAAAGAGTTGGACACCACTAAGTGAATAAGGCAAGGAACAACAATAATACACGATGGGCTTCCTCAGGGAACCCTGCACCTCTGCCTGAATGTTAAACCAAAGTGCTTTGTTCATATCCTGACCCTGCCCACCTGTGAATGGCTGCAACTAAATAGAAATTAACACATTCCCTCCCTGAGGCTGGCCATTCTTGGAGATATTTGTAAGATTAATGGCCTTTTTACTTTACTTCCTCACCCTCTCCCACTCTGTGTTCTACAAAAGAAACTATCATCCAGACCCAGATAAGATGGTTATTTTGAGACACTAATCTCAAAGAAGATTAAGTTCCTCTGCCATCTTCTTGGTCTGCCAGTTTTCAAATAAAATCATTATTCCTTGCCTCAAGTCCCTTCTCCTGAATTATTGGCCTGTCACGCGGTGAGAAGAGTGAGCTTGGACTTGCTAACACTTTTATCCTTTATCCAACATTTTTATTGTAAGCATCAACCAAGATATCTATACTGCCATTTTGCCAGAAACAGAAGTCTCTGATTAGTAGTTCTATTTACTATTCTTATGGAGTTTCACTGTTTTCATTTCAAAAATGTTCCCTGTACTTAGTATTTTCTATATTATTGTAGAATATTTTAACATTTTGTGCACGCTAAGTCACTTCAGTCGTGTCCGACTCTTTGTGACCCTGTGGACTATAGCCCACAGTTTCCTCTGTCCATGGGATTCACTAGGCAAGAATATTGGAGTAGGTTGCCATTTCCTCCTCCAGGGGATCTTTCAGACCCAGGGATCAAACCCAGATCTCCTGCGTCTCCTGCACGGGTAGGTGGGTTCTTAACCACTAGTGCCCCCTGACAAGCTATTTTAATCTTTTAGTCCATATGATTTTCCTCCTCACGTTCATAATTAATTCATCTAAAATTTTGCAGATGTCTTAAAGTTTTCTAACCTTCGATTAAATCAAGTAAGTGGTCAGGAGCACAAGCAATTCTCATAAAATAACCAGTAAAGTAGAGTGGTTAAGAGCATGAATTCTGCACCAAACTTCCTGTGTTCAAATTCTCATTGCCACTTAGCTATGAGTGCTGTACCTTGAACTCCTTACGTGTAAAATGCAGGTGATAATAATAGTACCCTCCTGTTAGTATTAAAAAGAAAACCCACAGTCCCCAAATGGCATCACTTCTGCTAAAGACCATGATACCAAACCTAGATTTAACCTAACCCAACTACAGTTTCAACCTTCCCCTGAAATGTAATCTTAGTCACCCATCCGGGAATTTTCTGGTCAGTATTAAGGAGGTAATCTGTCCTAGTGGGTCCTCTCCATCCTCTCCCCACCCCCAAAAAGAATCTTTTCTTTTCTTGTGCTAACAGCTTCCTCACCCCACACTTCCTTCCATTTAGCACAACCTCTCAGAGTGCCTTTCTGTTTTCTAGATGGGTTGCTGCTGCCTGATCAGGACAGGCTGTCTCTGAGACCAGGATGCTTGTTCTAGCTAGCTAAGTGTCTAAAGGCTTCACTGACCCCAGGAATCTGACATGCTCATCTTCACCTCCGCAGCACCGTGTGTGGCCCTAACGCATAGCGGGTAGGCCATAGCTGTCTTCGGAATGTTGTAAAGGTTAGACAAATGAACATGTCAGTGAGTTAATGGATATGACTATGAAGATCAGGACAGAATTTTTTGACTGTGGCATCTTGCTTATGTGGTTACAGACAAGGTCTATGTGAAAACACCAGAAGATTTAAATCCCTCTCAAACTCAATATAAAACAGTAGCGAGATATGGCTGATAAATAATTATGATATAACCTTAAGTTCAGTTCAATCACTCAGTCGTGTCCAACTCTTTGCAACCCCATGAACCGAAGCACACCAGGCTTCCCTGTCCATCACCAACTCCTGGAGGTTACACAAACCCAGGTCCATCCGGTCGGTGATGCCATCCAACCATCTCATCCTCTGTCGTCCTCTTCTCCTCCCGCCTTCAATCTTTCCCAGCATCAAGGTCTTTTCCAATGAGTCAGTTCTTCGCATCAGGTAGCCTTGCTATTAAGTTAAAAAGAGCATGGTACTCAGAAGAAAAAAAGTTAGTAGGGGATTCTTCACTCCTATGGTCAGTTTCCCAAGCATTCCAAATGCCATTCTCAAATGCAAAGGAAACTGATCTTCCTTTCCAAGACAGACTCACATCCATTTGTCCTGTTTCCTCACGTGGTTTTCTCCCACCCATAAAAAATGCTTTCCTTCTCATCCTTCATTTCTTTATTGTCCTTCCTGGAATTTTCTGCTGTTCTACAATCCCAGGCCCCATGCTCCCAACTTTTCTCTACACCGCCCAAACCTCTGTTACAATGTTATGGTGCTTATCTTTTATAATTTGACATTTTCACTATTTTTGTCCTTGACTTCTTTACCAAAAAAGTATCAGCTGTAAAGCACTGATCAAAGGCAAGCAAATATCATTATTTTTATTGTACTTGCTTCCACGTACATTTCACAGCTATTAGATCATGATCTTTTAAAGGTCAGTAGTGACTGCAGTCATGAAATTAAAAGACGATTACTCCTTGGAAGGAAAGTTATGACCAACCTAGATAGCATATTCAAAAGCAGAGACATTACTTTGCCAACAAAGTTTCGTCTAGTCAAGGCTATGGTTTTTCCTGTGGTCATGTATAGATGTGAGAGTTGGACTGTGAAGAAGGCTGAGTGCCGAAGAATTGATGCTTTTGAAGTGTGGTGTTGGAGAAGACTCTTGAGAGTCCCTTGGACTGCAAAGAGATCCAACCAGTCCATTCTGAAGGAGATCAGCCCTGGGATTTCTCTGGAAGGAATGATGCTGAAGCTGAAACTCCAGTACGTTGGCCACCTCATGCGAAGAGTTGACTCATTGGAAAAGACTCTGATGCTGGGAGGGATTGGGGGCAGGAGGAGAAGGGGACGACAGAGGATGAGATGGCTGGATGGCATCACTGACTGGATGGACGTGAGTCTCAGTGAACTCCGGGAGTTGGTGATGGACAGGGAGGCCTGGGGTGCTGCGATTCATGGGGTCGCAAAGAGTTGGACATGACTGAGCGACTGATCTGATCTGATCTGAAGAGACTCTTGCCATTTACATTATTTTATTTCTCTTTAATTTACACAGTGTACCTAGTTAGTTGTCCTGGACAAGGAACAAATGTTGCTTGTCTGATGGCTGACTCATGTATATCTACAAGCCACAACAGGAGGATGTTAACACACTAGCAAGGAACAAGGGTGTATATATACTCCAAGCCAAGAGCCGGGTTTTTGAAACATCTCTTAGTACATAGACATACAGATATATTTTCTGATTACATATTCTCATGTACATAAATTGAAAGAGTTAACCAACTAAGAATATGAAGAGATAACTTCCAGAAAGGGAAATACAAATGGCTGATAAAATATACAGTGGTATGTCATCTTAGTTAATAAGAAATGCAAATGGAACAAAATGAGACACCATGATTTGCCTACTACATTGGCAAAAGTCAAAGACATAGATAATAATCAGTGTCAGCGACAGCGGGAATGCACATTTTAAAGAGCACTTTACAATACTGATAAAAATTTTGAAACACAGATTCCTTACTAAATAAGCCCACTTCTAAGAGCCTAGTCTTCAGAATAACTTTTTCCATATTGCCAGGATGTTGGCTGAAGAATGTCCTTTGTGTCATTAAATTTATATTAGTAGAAATCAGAGAAAATCAAAATATGTCAAAAATGAGATGTTCAAATAAACTATATTCATACTTCATGCTCTGATGCTTCATAGCCATCACAAAGAATGAAGCATATCTATGTGTGTAGACATGGGGAAATGATCACAGTATATTGTCAAATTAAAAAAGCAAGTTGCAAAGCAATGAATTTGGTATCATCTCTTTTTTTGTGGGAAAAAAATAAACATACGTTCTATGTTTCTATGTTCATATAAGTACCCAAGTTTCTACATAACTATATGCAAAAACAGAAGTAAAAACAAACCTACAAACAAAAACAAAGGTCTGAAATCTGAAAAGGAAAACACCCAGCTGCTAACTGTGGTTACCCCTGGGGAGGAAAAACAGGAAAGGCTTTGCCTTTTATGTATTTCTGTGTATTGTTGAAATTTTCTTTCAACATTAACTTTGGATTTTTTGAAATAAAATAATAAACTCAATTAAAGTAGTTATAAAATGTTTGAAGATTTAAGAAAGTGTTAGCGAGTCCAAGCTCCCTCTGCTTGCTGCACGATAGGCCAATGAATCTGAGAGAGAGGTGTTGAGGTAAGAAAGAGACTAATCAGGGAGCCAGCAGACTGAGAAGACGGCAGGCTAGTGCCTCAAAATAACCACCTTATTGGGGTCTGGATGCCAGGTTCTTTTATAGATCAGAGAGAAAGAAGCAATGAGGAACTAAAGACAAAAGGTAGAATAGAGAGGGAGAGGCAGCGGGAAAGTAAGGTGAAAGCGTCTTCAGTCTTACGAAACATCTCCAAGGGAATGTCCAGCCTTTGGAAGGGGTGTTTTAATCTCTTTCATTCACAAGTGGGCAGGGACAAACCGTCTCTCCTTGAGCTGAACAAAGGCACCTTAGTTTACAGTCAAGCAAAGGGGCGGCATCCTTCTGAAAAGCCACTGAATATGATTATAATAATAAAAACAAGTCAAAGAAACAGTCTCCAACATGGAGTCAGAATTGGCTTCCTCCCTGCAACAGACTATGCTAAAGTCTGACTGTGTGGATCACAACAAACTGTGGAAAATTCTTAAAGAGACGAGAATACGAGACCAGCTTACCTGCTTCCTGAGAAACCTGTATGCAGGTCAGGAAGGAACAGTTGGAACAACAAACTGGTTCCAAATTGGGAAAGGAGTATGTCAAGCCTGCTTTTGTGATGCTGCTTATTTAACTTCTATGCAGAGTACATCATATCCAGCCCAAATGCTGGGCTGGATAAAGCACAAGCTGGAATCAAGATTGCTGGGAGTAAGATCAATAACCTCAGATATGCAGATGACACCACCCTTATGGCAGAAAGTGAAGAAGAACTAAAGAGCTTCTTGATACAAGTGAAAGAGGAGAGTGAAATAGCTGGCTCGGGCTGAGTGAAAAACTCAACATGGAAAAAACTAAGATTATGGCATCTGGTCCCATCACTTTATGGCAAATAGATGGGGAAACAATGGAAACAGTGACAGATTTTATTTTCTTGGGCTCCAAAATCACTGCAGATGGTGACTGAAACCACGAAATTAAAAGACGCTTGCTCCTTGGAAGAAAAGCTATGACCAACCTAGACAGCATATTAAAAAGCAGAGACATTACTTTGCCATATTGTAATATTGCCATATTGCCAAAGGCCATATTGTCAAAGCTATGGTTTTTCCAGTAGTCATGTACGGATGTGAGAGTTGGACTATAAAGAAAGCTGAGTGCTGAAGAATTGATGCTTTTGAACTGTGGTGTTGGAGAAGACTCTTGAGAGTCCCTTGGACTACAAGGAGATCAAAGCAGTCAATCCTAAAGGAAATCAGTCCTGAATATTCATTGGAAGGACTGATGCTGAAGCTGAAGCTCCAATACTTTGGCCACCTGATGTGAAGAACTGACTCCTTGGAAAAGACCTTGATGCTGGGAAAGATTGAAGGCAGGAGGAGAAGGGGATGACAGAGGATGAGATGGTTGGATGGCATCACTGACTTGATGGACGTGAGTTTGAGCGGCTCTGGGAGTTGGTGATGGACAGGGAAGCCTCATGTGCTGCAGTCCATGGGGTCACAAAGAGTCGGAGATGCTGAGCAACTGAACTGAACTTGATGACTGCAACAGAAGCAGTGATCAAATCTGCAAGAACTGCGTGCATGAATTATCTCTTTAAGTATTTTTTAGAACTCTGTGTTCAAAAAATTATTCACACATATTCATGTCAGTTGCTGAGACCTTAAGTGGTAGCATAAAAAGTCATTTCCATGTTGTAGAAGAGGTAAGAAAGGAACAAAAAGAATTAAGTTTCTTTCAACACTGTGGATGAAGAATGTCTCCTGTAATATCAGTAAACAAAAAATGCTGCAGTCACCAAGCCATCAGCAACTGCAGACACTCCCAAGTGTGTACTCTGAGGGAACTCAAGATGGGAAAGAACAGGGTACTGGCCCCAGACAGTTAAGATGCATATCAAAGGAATGATTTCAATGAGCCCAAACTCTTGCATCTTCCCCTATGCACATGAATGTGTGCTCAGTTGCTCAGTGTGTCTGACTCTTTGCAGCCCCATGGATGCCTGCCAGGCTCCTCTGTCCCTAGAAAAGTCCTATATTCATCAACTTGAGATGTCCGTGTTTTTTTTTTAATTAATAGTAATCTTCTGATGTTTCAACTACCTGGTTTTTGTAAAACCTCACATATCCTGGCTACTTCCTTACCTCTTCGGACCAATTCCTCAGAGCTATCTGAGAGTCCATCTCTCAGGTTTAAGTCCTCAGTAGGTACACCAAATAAAACATAATTTTCAACTTTTAGATTGTGTCTTTTTTCCTCAGTTGACAATATTTTCTTTAAAGAAATTGACAAACCAAGCGCAGGGCTCTCAGAAAAATTCACCTGATCATTGATTTGTGCTAGAGGCCACAAAATTTCACAGGAAACAGGCAAGTAGCAGAGATCAGTGAGGCCAGCTGGGAATAAGATACTAAAGGCCAGAGGGGCTGTTTGGAGAGCGTGTACTGCTTAAAGGTCATAGTGATTTCAAAACTCCAGCTAGTTAAGAGTTTGTATCTGGTATTACCAGATCTTTTAATATTTCAAAGAAAATCAGAAAACAGAATTTTTCATAGCAATGTTTCAGGAACAGGGGCCCCTTCCAGGGCCCAAGAGTGGGCTCTTGTTTAATACTTGGAAATGAATTGTCTGAATTCATGCTTACAAAGAAAGAGATTTTATTGGAAATGAACGTCCAGGTGCACAGAGCAATAGGGGAAGGGAACACAGGAGAACTGCTCGGCCACCTGGCTCACAGTCTCAGGTTTTGTGGTAGTAGGCTTCGTTTCTAGGTCATCTCTGACTTAGGGTTCTTCCCGGTTGCTTGTCCAGCCAAGATGGATTTCAGCAAGAAGGATTCTGGGAAGTTGGTAGGAAATACAGACTGGTGTTTCATCTCTGCATTTGACCTTTCCCCATTTTTTCCTGGTTGGTGGTAGGTTGTTAATTACAAGTTCCTTACCTGGACCTCCTGTTGTAAGACAACTCCTGTAGATGGTTAGGTAACTATTGTGCCTGGCCAGGGTGAAGGCAATGGCAACCCACTCCAGTACTCTTGCCTGGAAAATCCCATGGACAGAGGAGCCTGGTAGGCTGCAGTCCATGGGGTCCTGAAGAGTTGGACACGACTCAGCGACTTCACTTTCACTTTTCACTTTCCTGCACTGGAGAAGGAAATGGCAACCCACTCCAATGTTCTTGGCTGGAGAACCCCAAGGACAACGGAGCCTGGTGGGCTGCCGTCTGTGGGGTCACACAGAGTCGGACACGACTGAAGCGACTTAGCAGCAGCAGTAGCAGGGTGGGTAGTTTCAGTCAATGGTTCTCCTAACAGTAATAAACTCAACTTGTACATTTTGACAACCAATTCCTTTAAAACCTTAAAGCCTATGTTGGTAGACAGTGCACAAACCAAACAAAACACACCTCCTAGCTGGATTTGGCCGACAGCCTCCCATCTGCCATTTTTGGGTTTTACTGATTTCACAGAGTTCCAGTGGACTAATCCTAACACATCCTTCACCACCCAAATCAGTCCCCTCTTCTCTCACTAGCACTTTGGCCACTGTATTATAGAAAATTAGAGTTCAAAGATTTTTTTTTAAATCTTATTGAAATCTCTCAATTTCTTATGGTAGCAAAATATATACAACATAAAATTTGCCACTTTAACCATTTTATGTGTACAATTTGGTGTCATTAATTACATTCAGAAGGTTGTGCAACCATCATTACTACCTCTTTCCAAAGTTTTTTCATCACCCTAAACAGAAACTCTGTACCCATTAAACAATTAACTCCCCACTTCTTCCTCCCCCAGTCCCTGATAAATTCTAATCCATTCTCTGTCTCTTTGAATTTGCCTATTCTAGGTACCTCACAGAAATGGAATCATACAATATTTTTCCTTTTCTGTCTGTCTTATTTCACTTAGCATAATGTTTTCAAGGTTCATCCACATCACTGCATGTATCAGAATTTCAACTGAGCAATATTCCATTGTATGTTGTGATATTGTGATTTATATCAGGAAATAGGCATTGGGTTGGCCAAAAAGTTCGTTGGAGTTTTTCCATAAGATGTTACAGAAAAACCCCAACAAACTTTTTGGCCAACATGACATTTGATCTTTGTTCCCATTTCTAGCACAGGGGGTTTTAGAAATACTTGGCATCTTCTAAGCGGTGAGAGAAATAGATGCTTCATTTGTCATGTTAAAGAGGTGACTTTTGGAATGCAGGTCAGCTAAGACTGGGTGCTGGTTGCCAGGGCAACCAACCCTGTGATTGGGGGGTTGGCACTTTCAGCCCCTTAGCCTGACCTTCAGCTAGGGGAGAGGGGCTAGATGTTGAGTCATCACCACTGTCTATTGATTTAATCAATCATGACTATTTAATGAGGCCTCCATAAAAATTCAAAAGGACAGAGTTTGGAGAGTTTCAGCTTGGTGACTCTGCCGGAGATTGGTGCATCTGGAGAGGGCGTGAAAGCTCAGTGCCCTTTCCCATACCTTGCCTTGCACCCCTTCTGTCTGTTGTCCCTGGGTTATATCCTTTGATAAGAAAAACCATAATCTGGCACATAAAAGGGTTTCCTGAGTCCTATGAACCACTCAAGCAAATTAAC
This sequence comes from Bos indicus x Bos taurus, assembly GCF_003369695.1. Taxonomy (NCBI): domain Eukaryota; kingdom Metazoa; phylum Chordata; class Mammalia; order Artiodactyla; family Bovidae; genus Bos; species Bos indicus x Bos taurus. The sequence goes on along the minus strand of NC_040090.1, from coordinate 78,132,699 downwards.
CAAACCCAAAGAGGGGATCATGGGAACCTCTGATTTATAGTCAGTTGGTCACAAGCACAGGTAACAACCTGGACTTCTGATTGGCATCTGAAGGCCAGGGCAGTCTTGCACGACTAAACCCCTGACCTGTGGAATCTGGTTCTATCTCCTGGTAGGAAGTATCAAAACTGAGTTAAAAGACACCTAACTGGTATCAAAGCATTGTTTGTTGGGAAACTCTCTCTTGTCACCATGGAACTGTTTTCAGAACCATTTGTATGCATATAGCACATTTTGTTTACTCATTTCTCTTTGAATGGACACTTGGGTTGTTTCTACCATTTGAATATTGTGAAAAATGTTGCTGTGAACATTGATTTTAAAATATCTGCGTCCAACTTTTATTGTTTTGGGTGTATACCTAGGAGTAGTACTGTTGGGTAATATGAAATTCTATATTTGACTTTTTGAGGACCTGACAATCTGTTTTCCACACCAGTCACATCATTTTACATTCCTACCAACAATGCGTGTAAGTTCCTCATTTTTAAGATGAAGAAATCAAGGGCAAAACTGGTAAGATAGATAGCTTGACCATAGATACAGAAAGTCAACTACAGATCTTGTAGTAGCATGTGGCCATAGGCAGCCCCTGGCACACTGCCTTTGCTGTGTACAGTTAGCTCACTCTCTGTTACCAGGCAACGGTTACCATGAGACCATCAGTGGGCCCATTCAGCCAGCGTGAGTGGTGGCCATCAAGTGGAGAGCGAGGTAAGAGGCAGGTTCGGGCTTTCTCCCCAGGGTCATCCTGCTGGTGAGCTGGGGGCCCAGGGATAGGCTGGGGTCTGTGTTCTTCAGGGTTCCAGAGCCCTTGCCTAGGTCACCCCCTGGCTGGCCCAGGCCTTGAGTGGGTGGTAAACTTCTTCAGCAGCAGCAGTGTGCAAAGGATGTAGACTGTAGGACCTGGCCTGGGCAGGTTGAGAAGCCTGAGTGCCAGCTGAGTTGGGTGATTGACTCCCTCAACAATGACAGCTGGGCAAGGTCTGGGGACCTGGCCCCGAGGGAGCTGCCAACTGAGCTCTGCCTCTTCAGCCAGGGCTCATCCCTTAGAAGGGGAAACGTGTGCCTTGGGACCTTGCCCTTTCTCATCAGAACAGAGAGTAACATTTATTTGGTGGAGATGAATAGAAACACTCTTACCTGACCATGACCTCACCTCAATAAAAAAGGAACTGACACCGAGAACTTTGTTTGTAACAACTACATGCCCCTCCCTCGCCTTTTCTGTAAAAGGGCTTTGCTGAGAGCTTTCGGGGAGCTTGAGGTTTTTAAGGCATGAGCCACCCATCCCCTACAGGGTCCTCAACAAACCTTTCTCTGTTCCAAACTCCAATGTTTTGGTACTGTTCAGCCTCACTGTGCTCAGGCACACAGGCTTGTGCTTTGCTAACAAGCTGACAAGAGAAAGCAAGTATCTTGACTCCTAGTACAATTCTCTTTTAAAGGTTAGCTCCACTAGGATTTAACTCAGATGTTCAGGCTAATGACAGCACTATCTATACAAAGAGTAGGCCACTGGAAACAGATCAGTAGATATATTGGAGGAAACAACAACAATATTGGAGGAAAGAATTTGAATTAAGTTATGGGTTTTCCTCTCCATATGGAGAGAATTTTGTTTTGTTCTTCTTTAGGTCTAAGCTCTGAGAGAAGATAAAGTCATACTTGTCTTTAGCCTGATATCTAATTATAGAATAATGATACAAATATTTTTGTATCATTATTAGTCTTACCATTCTAAACTAAGGGCTTTAAAAAAATTCCTTGAAATGCAATAAATATTTGTTTTAGAGGAGTTGGAAAATTCAGAAAGGAAAAGAAAAGGGCACCTGTTGTTGTTCAGTTGCTAAGTCACGTCTGACTCTTTGCAACTCCATAGACTGTAGCACACCAGGCTTCCCTGTCCTTCAATATTCTCCCTGAGTTTGCGCAAACTCATGCCCATCGAATCAGTAATACCAACTAACCATCTCCTCCTCTGTTGCCCTCCTCTCTTTCTGCCTTCAATCTTTCCAAGCATCGGGGTCTTTTCCAGTGAGTTGGCTCTTTGCATCAGGTGCCCATAGTACTGAATCTTCAGCTTCAGCATCAGTCCTTCCAATGAAAATTCTGGGTTGATTTCCTTTAGAATTGACTGATTTAATCTTCTTGCAGTTTAAGGGACTCTCAAGAATCTTCTCCAGTACCACAACTCAAAAGCTTCAATTTTTTAGTGTTCAGCCTTCTTTATGGTAAAACATATACAGGTATCTGTACAATCTGTACATGACTACTGGAAAAACCATAGCTTTGACTATACAGATCTTTGTTGGCAAAGTGATGTCTCTGCTTTTTAATATGCTGTTTAGATTTTCCATAGCTTTTCTTCCAAGGAGCAAGTGTCTTTTCATTTCATGGCTGCAGTCTCCATCTGCAGTGATTCTGAAGCAGAAGAAAATAAAATCTGTTACTGCTTCTACTTTTTCCCCTTCTATTTGCCATGAATTGATGGTACCAGATGCCATAATCTTAGTTTTTTTCATGTTGAGTTTCAAGCCAGCTTTTTCACTCTCCTCTTTCACCCTCTTCAAGAAGTTCTTTACTTCCTCTTCACTTTCTGCCTTTAGAGTGGTATTACCATCTGCATATCTGAGGTTCTTGATATTTCTCCCAGCTATCTTGATTCCAGCTTGTGCTTCCTCCAGCCCAGCGTTTCTCATGATGTACTCTGCATGTAACTCAAATAAGCAGGGTGATAATATACAGCCTTGTCCTACTCCTTTCTCAGTTGTTTCATTTCTGGTTGTAACTGTTACTTCTTGACCTGAATATAGCTTTCTCAAGAGACAGGTAAGGTGGTATTCCCATCTCTTTAAGAATTTTCCACAGTTTGTTGTGATCCACACAGTCAATGAAGCAGAAGTATGTATACACAGATATAGATATAGATACATAGATAGATATGTTTGGAATTCCCTTGCTTTCTTCATGATTCAACAAATGTTGGCAATTTGATCTCTAATTTCTCTGCCTTTTGTAAACCCAGCTTGTACACCTGGAATTTCTTGATTCATGTACTGCTGAAGCCTAGCTTGAAGGATTTTGAGTATAACCTTGCTAGCATGTGAAATGAGCAAACTGTATGGTAGTTTGAACATACTTTGGGACTGGAATGAAAACTGACCTTTTCCAGTCCTGTGGTCCTTGCTGAGTAACCTAGAGAGCCAAAAAAATAACTATTAACTTTTTAGTACTTTTTTCCAGGCTTTTCACCCCTAAATATGATGTTTTCGTTTGGTATATATGGTTGAAATCATAGAACCTTAAAGCTTAAGAAGATTATTACAATTTGGGAAGCAAGCTTAAAAACAGAATAAGGATAAATGAAGATTTCAAGGTTTAGAAAAGCACCCAGTATAGAGTCAGGACTCCTTCCTAGCAAGCCATGGCCCTCACTGTCTTATGATGCTCCTTTTGGTGGTGTGTTCTTATTTACCTGTCCACATGGAAATGTGCCATTTATCTAAATGTATAAGCTCCAAGGACATGGCCACACATTATACTATTTGTTTCTTCCTCCATGCCATGTAGAGTGCTACAAACACAGTAGGTCCTTAATAAAGAATTTCTGAATGCTTATTACTGATTTCAGACCATCTTCAAAGTTAACACTCCTCAGACTCTCCATTAAGGGTAATCGAACCCAGGACCTGCGGAGAAGGCAATGGCAACCCACTCCAGTACTCTTGCCTGGAAAATCCCATGGGCAGAGGAGCCTGGTAGGCTGCAGTCCATGGGGTCATAAAGAGTCGGACACGACTGAGCGACTTCACTTTCACTTTTCACTTTCATGCATTGGAGAAGGAAATGGCAACCCACTCTAGTGTTCTTGCCTGGAGAATCCCAGGGACGGGGGAGCCTGGTGGGCTGCCGTCTATGGGGTTGCACAGAGTTGGACACGACTGAAGCAACTTAGCAGCAACCCAGGACCTGCAGGACCCAGTCTTGTCAGGGCTTCACATTCTGTGACCTTTGGTTCAGTAATCAAAGATAATTTAAAGTCATCTGGGAGGCTTCCCTGGTGGCTCAGTGGTGAAGAAACTGCCTGCCAATGTAGGAGACATGGGTTCGATCCCTGGGATGGGAAGATCCCACATGCCTCAGAGCAACTAAGCCGGTGCGCCACAACTAGTGAGCCTGTATTCTGGAGCCCAGCAACGGCAACTACTGAGCACTCATACCATGACACCTGAAGCCCACATCCCCTAGAACTCATCCTCCAGCAACAAAAGAAGCCACCACAGTGAGAATGTACTAGAACTAGAGTGTAGCCCATACTCATGGCAACTAGAGAAAAGCTTATGTAGCAATGAAAACCCAGCACAGCCCATAAATAAAAAAATAATTAATTGATTTAAAATAAAAGTCATCTGAATCTTTACTTCCATTACTTGAATGCTATAGGAAATTCAACGTGTAACCCATAATAACACTTCTTAAAACCTCCTTTGCCCCATTCTCTTCACTTCAGTACATCTCAAGCCCATGGCTGACTTAAAGCCCCCATCTCAAAATCTTCAAAAGTTCTCTCTCAACTTCATCCCCTGTGATTCTTGGTTTCATGTTTCTTCCCCTTTAACTTCAATTTCTTCTTTATTTCAGCCAAAAATTACAGCCATTTATATCGTTTTGGTGTTCTCTTATTTCCTTTCCCTACTCTTATTTCTTCAGCTCAGCCCCTCTCTCCTCAGGCTCTGATTTTGCATCAGGAAAGCTCAGGATTGGAGCTGCACACTCAGCCCTTCTCTTGAAAGGAGACCCAGAAGTTAGGACCTGGGGACAAGGAGGCAGAGAAGGTGGGAGAAGCCATAAGTGTTTATAATGTACTCTCTTTTCTTTTATTCTCATCCCATGATGAAGTTCTCATATATTATTTACTTGGGGTGGACTACATGAAAGTTCTTTGGAAAAATATGTGGCAAGTTGTAAAGGGAAAATGATGAAATTTTCTTTGATAAAGGAGGTCACTACCATCTCACCCTCTCCTCTTTAGAATGTCACCTTGAAGGTATATGATAGGCCTGAAAAGTAGGGTCTGATCTTTTGGTCTTAAAAAACAGTCACAGGACTTCTGACCCTTGAAACTGCAAACATTCCTCTGGGATTAGCTCAGAGGTCTCTCATGGGTATAATAAGATAATTACAAGGTATATCATCTTGTCTCTCAGAGATAAGTTTTCATTTTTCTCTTTTCTACTTTCTGCATATACCTGTGTGAAAATCTCTCCAAACTTGGTATTCACTGTTGTGATAGCTGATATGCATGTTATCACTGATAACACTTACTCAGTAGTAAATTTGCATTCTCTCTTCTATACTGGTATAAAGCATGGGTTCCCAACCAATGCTAGCCCCTGGCCTGTTAGGAACTAGGTCACACAGAAAGAGGCGAGCGGCAGGCGACTGAGGGAAGCTTCACCCGTGTTTACAGCCACTCCCCACAGCTCCTTACTTGCATTACTGCCTGAGTCCCGCCTCCCTTGAGATCAGCATCATTCTCAGAGGAGTGAACCCTACTGCACTTGAATCATCCCCAAACCAAGACTCACCTCCCCATCTTTCATGGAAAAATTGTCTTTCACAAAACTGGTGCTTGATGCCAAAAAGACTGGGGATTGCTGGTATGAAGGGGTCTTTTGCTGGAGTCTTTGCTACCTTTCCCCAGCACTACGATATGGCCCTCCAAACAACCGTGACATCTATTTAACTATAATTCTTATTTGATCTCTTCCTCCAGTTCAGTTAATACCCAAAGTGCACTCTTGCCAAGTGACAGCAAACCTAGGTAATACCCAACACTACTTGACATGAGTCAACAGGTACCAACAGATAATCACCGAAACTTTTTATTCTCCCCAGCTATCTCTGCGTGCATTTTTGACGGAGTTTGCTATAAGTCTCCAAAGGACAGGAGGACAGTAGAACCGAATCAGAAAGTGTGGGTGAATATTGCAGGATAAGGGATATGGAGCTACCACTCATTTAGTTCTGAGGCCACAAAACTAGGATTCTGCCTTAGTTCTCTTCCCCTCAAACAAAACATCCGATCGACTCCACACTCAACCCACATGCCCAATGCATTCAGTTCTTCCATTTTCACTACTTCTACCCTCGTTCAAGGCACCATGCACCAGCCTCCTAACTGAACTTTCTGTTTCTACTCTTGCTTGTCTCTATAGCAGCTGGTGTAACCATTTATAAAAATATAAGCCATAACATGCTACTGCTAACTCTTTAATGGTTTACATCATATTTAAATTAACACCCAACTCCTCACCTGAAAAGCCCCAAGCCTCATCTTACATCTCTTTGCTTCAGCCACACTTGCTTGCTTTCTGTTCCCCCAACACACCAAGCTTGTCTAAAATGTACTTCCCCCTGGTTTTCACATGACTGTTTTTAAGGACTCAGTTCAGTTCAGTTCAGTCACTCAGTCGTGTCCGACTCTTTGTGACCCCATGGACTGCAACACACCAGGCCTCCCTGTTTATCACCAACTCCCGGAGTTCACTCTAAGTCATGTCCATCGAGTCAGTGATGCCACCCGACCATCTCACTGAAGGACTCAGTTGAACTTTTACCTACTGAGAGAGGACTTACCTGTTTATTCTAAAGTAACTGCCCAGGTGTTCTCCATCACAATGTTGTGTTTTGTCCGCATGACACTTTTCTAGTTGTTTCTTGAATATATGTGTGTGTTTTCAATTGCTCAAACTTTTGTTGAATGCATGAATGGTGAGCCTTACTCTTCAGTTTCCTAGATGGGAGAGGAAACACTGAGCAAGAATTAAGAGTCTAAGAATTTTATATCAGATTTTTCTTTAACTTCCTCACAACAGCTATTTTATCTACTTCAAATTTTCCATCATTATTAACCCTTACTATAGAATGGCTTGGGGATTTAGGCAACTAACTCCATATGAAGGTTTGAAGAAAGAAAAACACCAAAGAATGGATACGTGGCAGTGACTTTAAACAGGAAAAGAAAGTCTGCCTATTCCTATAGCTTCCTATAAAGAAGAAGCAGTCAAAGTAAGAGCTGATGAACAACTTGGGACTAACATTGGAAATGCCCATGGAACTCTCCGGTGCCCACCACCTGAAGTTTCTGAACTCAGACCTCACCTTCCTACTGCCTCACACAACATAATCCTGCACACACGCATTCTGAACAGTCTCCATCACCACCACTCTCCAAACCAAATCCTTCAGATTCAGACACAGTTCTCCAATTCCTTTTCCTTTCTTTTTTTTCCCCTTTGGTGGGGGGCAGTGGGGCCCTGGGTCTTAGTTACTGCCTATGGGATCTAGCCCCCTGCATTAGGAACTCAGAGTCTTGGCCACTGGACCACCAGGGAAGTCCCTCCAATTCCTTTTTGAGAAGTCAGTCCTTAAAACCTTTAATCCACTAAGAACTTTCTTCTTCTTCTCTGACTTCCTTGTTTCAAAAGGAAAATCCAGTAGGAGTTCATTGGTCTTTCTTTGTTTTTGTTTTTTTTTTTTTTAACCATTACTTGTACATTTGGGTTTTGCTTTGCTTTGCTTTATTTTTACTTTTAAATATTTGTTGGAAGAACTGACGCTGAAGCTGAAGTGCCAATATTTTGGCCACCTGATGTGAAGAGCCAATTCGCTGGAAAAATCGTGATGCCGGGAAAGATTGGGGGCAGGAGGAGAAGGGGATGACAGAAGATGAGATGATCAGATAGCATCATCAACTCAATGGACGGGTTTGAGCAAATGCCAGGAGATGGTGAAGGACAGGGAAGCCTGGAGCACTGCAGTCCATGGGATGCAAAGAGTCAGACACAACTCAGTGACTGAACAGCAACAATTTTTACTTTTACTCTTGTCTTAATCTTAGAATTCTATATAGCATCAAACACAAAATACCAGTAAGAGTTTTTGTTTTGGTTAGTTTGGATTAATTGAACAGATTCACACTCTGGCTGCAGTTTGTACTCCGAAGGGAAAAAACACGAAGATAAAACTAAAAGGAGAGGGAAGAAGGAGGTGTGACAAAAAGAGGGGCTCGAATATATAAGGAAAGGAAGCAGGGGTACAAAAGAGGAAAGAGACCCCAAAAATCAGCTTTTATTGTGAAGACTTGATCACAATTTCTAACACGTTGTCAGTCTGCTAAAATGGAAGTTGACAGGAAATAGGCAGAATCAGGGAAAGGGCCACAGGCCAACTGACTCTCTTGTGTTAAATCTTTCCACTGCCTTGCCTTATTTGCAGTTACCTCTCAGTCTTAAAGTCAGGCAGATTCTGATTTGTTCTTCATGCAAGTATGGCTTTCTCCACAGATTTATTTATATATAGGTAGAAAGTAATAATCATCTGTGGACATCGAACCAGATGAGCCTTCCTCTCTCACCTCTTTCTTTTTACAAATAAAAATTTAGTGTGGGATATACATAAGTTTCGGTGGGAAAGCATGAACTCTCAGTAACTTTCACATAGTCATAATAGAAGCAGTTTCTGTCATTCCTCTCCAGAAATTAACTCACTCTGAAACCACTCACTGGATCTATCATTTTATGTGACAGGTAGATCACGATTATTCACTGCTATTTCCTAGAACCTAGCACAGTGTCTGGTACATGTCATGTGTGTAGTAAGTTTTTGTATATTTTCTGACAGAGTGAAAGAATAAATGGTAGTTCTAATCTCTGGTACACCCCTGAGTGATCTTAAATCAAAGATACAGACATATGGGAAATACAGGATGGTGTTTTTGAAAAGGACATAACTGAGGGAGAAGAGTACCAGAGTTTTGCTGCTCTGTTTATCTCTATCTAAAATTCATTCCATGAATAACTGAATGCCTTCTATGTGACAGGAAGTGTGTTATACCTTGAGGTACAAATATAGAGACTCGGACCCTGGCTCCAATGTGTGCTTTTCCATTATCCCATCATAGCCTCTAATCACATGCTCTTATATACTAGGCTGTAACTGTCACTCTATCTGTCTTGCCAATATACTGAAATTTCTGTTAGGACCCAGCCCATCACACAGCAAGCACTAAATAACAGCTGGTAAAGCATCTAATGGAGATCATAGCCTCCCAAGGGAAGAGGACATATTCAACCATATAAAGTCAGGATTCTTAGTTGTGAGAAAGAAAAGCTGACTCTGGTTGAGACAGCAGAAAAGGAGCATGTTGAAGATACTGGATGGCTCTCAGAATTATTGGAGGGTAAAGAGAATCATCACAGAGGTTAGGCCTGCAGAAATGATGCCCAAAACCAGCAGAACCAGACCAGTGAGGAAACCGTCTCCATTGCAGCTCCCCGCCAATGCCACTTCTGCATCAGAAATTCAGTCTTGCAACCCTTGAGAAACTGCTGCTGTTGCCAGGGCTGCCAACAAAGTCAGCCACCTCTAGAGTTACTCTATCAAATGCCAAAGAACCAGAGAGCATCCCTTGTTCACGGAAAGGCAGGCTGAACCCGGATTGTGAAATGCTTGGACAGATGGGCAGACATCAGCACAGCTTATTCCTAAACCAGATTCCCCAATTAAATGGGGGCAGTGCTAGTCACTGTCCTGTCTGACTCTTTGCAACCCCATGGACCATAGAACGCCAGGCTCCTCTGTCCATGGAATTCTCCAGGCAAGAATACTGGAGTGGGTAGCCATTCCCTTCTCCAGATGATCTTCCCCACCCAGAGACTGAACCTGGGTCTCCCACATTGCAGGCAGATTCTTTACCATCTGAACCACTGCTGCTGCAGCTGCTGCTAAGTCGCTTCAGTCGTGTCCAACTCTGTGTGACCCCATAGACGGCAGCCCACCAGGCTCCCCCATCCCTGGGATTCTCCAGGCAAGAACACTGGAGTGGGTTGCCATTTCCTTCTCCAATGCATGGAAGTGAAAAGTGAAAGTGAAGTCGCTCAGTCGTCCGACTCTTCGGGACTCCATGGACTGCAGCCTACCAGGCTCCTCCGTCCATGGGATTTTTCTAGGCAAAAGTACTGGAGTGGGGTGCCATTGCCTTCTCCATCTGAACCACTAGGGAAAGCTAAATATGCAGTGCTTGCTTTTGGTATTTGCACATATGGTTGAATCAACAGATGAACGTCTGTAAATTCAGAACAGATTGCCCCAGTTAACCTCTATGATTAGTCATGTCTACAGTTCAGTCAGTAGAGTCACTCAATCATGTCCAACTATTTGCGACCGCAGTATGCCAGGCCTCCCTGTCCACCCTGTCCATCACCAACTCCTGGAGTTTACCCCAAATCAGGTCCATTGAGTTGGTGATGCCATCCAACCATCTTATCCTCTGTCATCCCCTTCTCCTCCTTGCCCTCAATCTTTCCCAGCATCAGGGTCTTTTCCAATGAGTCAGCTGTTTGCGTCAGGTCGTCAAAGTTTTGGAGTTTCAGCTTCAACATCAATCCTTCCAATGAACATCCAGGACTGATCTCCTTTAGGATGGACTGGTTGGATCTCCTTGCTGTCCAAGGGACTCTCAAGAGTCTTCTCCAACACCACAATTCAAAAGCATCAGTTCTTCGGAGCTCAGCTTTCTTTATAGTCCAATTCTTACATCCACACATGACTACTGGAAAAACCATAGCCTTGACTAGATGGACCTTTGTTGGCAAAGTAATGCCTCTGCTTTTGAATATGCTATCTAGGTTGACCATAACTTTCTTTCCAAGGAGTAAGTGTCTTTTAATTTCATGGCTGCAGTCACCATCTGCAGTGATTTTGGAGCCCCCCAAAATAAAGTCTGACACTGTTTCCACTGTTTCCCCATCTATTTCCCATGAAGTAATGGGAACGGATGCCATGATCTTCGTTTTCTGAATGTTGAGCTTTAAGCCAACTTTTTCACTGTCCTCTTTCACTTTCATCAAGAGGCTTTTTAGTTCCTCTTCACTTTCTGCCATAAGGGTGGTGTCATATGCATCTGAGGTTATTGTTATTTCTGCATCTGCATCTGAGGTTATTGATATTTCTCCCGACAATCTTGATTTCAGCTTGTGCTTCTTCCAGCCCAGTGTTTCTCGTGATGTACTCTGCATATAAGTTAAATAAGCAGGGTGACAATATACAGCCTTGATGTACTCCTTTTGCTATTTGGAACCAGTCTGTTGTTCTATGTCCATTTCTAACTGTTGCTTCCTGACCTGCATACAGGTTTCTCAAGAGGCAGGTCAGGTGGTCTGGTATTTCCATCTCTTTAAGATTTTCCACAGTTTATTGTGATCCACACAGTCAAAGGCTTTGGCATAGTCAATAAAACAGAAATAGATGTTTTCTGGAACTCTCTTGCTTTTTTGATGATCTAGTGGATGTTGGCAATTTGATCTCTGATTCCTCTTCCTTTTCTAAACCAGCTTGAACATCTGGAAGTTCATGGTTCACATATTGCTGAAGCCTGGCTTGGAGAATTTTGAGCATTACTTTACTAGTGTGTGAGATGACTGCAACTGTGTGGTCGTTTGAGCATTCTTTGGCATTGCCTTTCTTTGGGATTGGAATGAAAACTGACATTTTCCAATTCTGTGGCCACTGTTGAGTTTTCCAAATGTGCAACATATTGAGGGCAGCACTTTCACAGCATTATCTTTCAGGATTTGAAATAGCTCAATTGGAATTCCATCACCTCCACTAGCTTTGTTCATAGTGATGCTTCCTAAGGCCCACTTGACTTCACACTCCAGGATGTCTGGCTCTAGGTGAGTGATCACACTATCGTGATTATCTGGGTCATGAAGATCTTTTTTGTACCATTCTTCTGTGTATTCTTGCCACCTCTTCTTAATATCTTCTGCTTCTGTTAGGTCCCTACCATTTCTGTCCTTATTCCAAATTTCTTGAAGAGATCTCTAGTCTTTCCCATTCTATTGTTTTCCTCTATTTCTTTTCCTTTTTTTTTTTTTCTTCTATTTCCTCTCCACATCCAAGGTAAGGAGTGGCGGCTCCACTTTGCTGGAGCAACTGTGAAGAGATACTCCACGTCCAAGGTAAGAAAAACCCAAGTAAGACAGTAGGCACTAAGAGCGGGAATCAGAGGGCAGACAGACTGAAACCACAATCACAGAAAACTAGCCAATCTGATCACATGGACCACAGCCTTGTCTAACTCAATGAAACTAAGCCATGCCGTGTGGGGCTACCCAAGACAGATGGGTCATGGTGGAGAGGTCTGACAGGATGTGGTCCACTGGAGAAGGGAATGGCAAACCACTTCAGTATTCTTGCCTTGAGAACCCCATGAACAGTATGAAAAGGCAGAAAGATAGGACACTGAAAGATGAACTCCCCAGGTCGATAGGTGCCCAATATGCTACTGGAGATCAGTGGAGAAATAACTCCAGAAAGAATGAAGGGATGGAGCCAAAGCAAAAACAACACCCAGTTGTGGATGTGACTGATGATAGAAGCAAGATCCGATGCTGTAAAGAGCAATACTACATAGGAACCTGGAATGTTAGGTCCATGAATCAAGAAAGTGGTCAAACAGGAGATAGCAAGAGTGAACATCGACATTCTAGGAATCAGCAAACTAAAATAGACTGGAATGGGTGAATTTAACACAGATGACCATTATATCTACTACTGTGGGCAGGAATCCCTTAGAAGAAATGGAGTAGCCAGCATGGTCAACAAAAGAGTCCAAAATTCAGTACTTGGATGCAATCTCAAAAATGACAGAATGATCTCTGTCCGCTTCCAAGGCAAACCATTCAGTTCAGTTCAGTTCAGTTCAGTCACTCAGTCATGTCTGACGCTTTGCAACCCCATGAACTGCAGCATGCCAGGCCTCGATGTCCATCACCAACTGCCAGAGTCTACCCAAACCCATGTCCATTAAGTTGGTGATGCCATCCATTCATCTCATCCTCTGTCATCCTCTTCTCCTCCTCCTCTCAATCTTTCCCAGCATCAGGGTCTTTTCCAATGAGTTAGCTCTTTGCATCAGGTGGCCAAAGTATTGGAGTTTCAGCTTCAACATCAATCCTTCCAATGAACACCCAGGACTTATCTCCTTGCTGTCCAAGGGACTCTCAAGAGTCTTCGCCAACACCACAGTTCAAAAGCATCAATTCTTCAGCACTCAACTTTCTTTATAGGCCAACTCTCACATCCATACATGACTACTGGAAAAACCATAGCGTTGACTAGACAGACCTTTGTTGATAAAGTAATGTCTCTGCTTTTTAATATGCTGTCTAGGTTGGTCATACTATCACAGTAATCCAAGTCTATGCCCCAACCAGTAATGCTGAAGAAGCTGAAGTTGAACAGTTCTATGAAGACCTACAAGACCTTTTAGAACTAACACCCCAAAAAGATGTCCTTTTCATTATAGGGAAGTAGGAAGTCAAGAAACACCTGGAGTAACAGGCAAATTTGGCCTTGGATTACAGAATGAAGCAGGGCAAAGGCTAGTAGAGTTTTGCCAGAAGAATGCACTGGTCATAGCAAATACCCTCTTCCAACAACACAAGAGACAACTCTACACATGGACATCACAAAATGGCCAACACCGAAATCAGATTGATTATATTCTTTGCAGCCAAAGATGGAGAAGCTCTATACAGTCAGCAAAAACAAGACCAGGAGCTGACTGTGGCTCAGATCATGAACCCCTTATTGCCAAATTCAGACTTAAATTGAAAAAAGTAGGGAAAACTACTAGACCATTCAGGTATGACCTAAATCAAATCTCTTATGATTATACAGTGGAAGTGAGAAATAGATTTAAGGGACTAGATCTGATAGAGTGCCTGATGAACTATGGACGGAGGTTCGTGACATTGTACAGGAGACAGGGATCAAGACCATCCCCAAGATAAAGAAATGCAAAAAAGAAAAATGGCTGTCTGAGGGGGCCTACAAATAGCTGTGAAAAGAAGAGAACCGAAAAGCAAAGGAGAAATGGAAAGATACACTCATTTGAATGCAGAGTTCCAGAAAATAACAAGGAGGGATAAGAAAGCCTTCCTCAGAGATCAATGCAAAGAAATAGAAGTCATGTCTATAATAAGAGACTGAACCTGAGATCAGAAAGTATACAATCTCTCATAACATATTTTATGGAATTTAACTGCAATATCAAGGCCTTTATGTCATGAAATCTGGGTCAGGTACCAAAAGAACCAACAACATTTAGATCTGCAACATTTATAGTGTTGGGGTTTGGGTGTGGCTGGATCTTATGTGCCCTGGATCCTTCTCAACTGAGGGTTTCCCACCCAAATCAGGACTCAATTTTTGTCATTCTCTTGCATCAGCCACAGGTTACTACAGGTTATTTCACAGTTCTTAGCAGAAACAAAATGCAGACTTTAGGAGTACTGCAAGTCAAGACACGTGAGTAGCACTGGCTCCAAGGGCTGAAGAGACACTTAGGCAAAAACTATTCAGAACAGGTTATTCCATCCCAACTGGGACAGCAGACTCCTTCTCCAAGGAGAGAACAGACTAGGTTAGAAGTGTGCAAACTCGGTCTTGCCGGCTATACTTTCCTCTGAATAGCTACCAATTCTTTCGTGTCCCCTTGCCGCCATCCCCTCCACCCACCCCCCCGCACCAGAGTCCACTTTAATAACTGCTTTAGGCACGGAAGCTGTCTAGAGAAGCCGGGAATCTGTGAAAGAAGATGCGGTATAATTTGGGGTATAGAGATCATGGATGTTTTACGTATAAAGTGAGTGAAGTCGCTCAGTCGTGTCCGACTCTTTGCAACCCTATGGACTGTAGCCCACCAGGCTCCTCCACCCATGGAATTTTCTAGGCAAGAGTCCTGGAGTGGGTTGCCATTTTCTTTTCCAGGGGATATTCCCGACCGGGGGATCGAACCCGGGTCTCCCGCATTGCGGGCAGACGCTTTACCGTCTGAGCCACCAACGAATCATAAACTTAAACGAATTTGTCTTTTCCACCCCCCGCCCCATCTCAGAAAAACAACAACAAAAAAAACCCTCTGACGGCACAGGACCCCTCAAAGGGGATCCCATCTACTCCAGCTTCTTTCCTGGACCTCCCTTTACGCCTCCCTCGCCCAAGGCTTCTCCCTGTCACTCGAAGCCGCAAGCATCCCCTGCACCCCACCAGAAAACTACTCTTCAAAGACTTCCTTCCGAGCCCAGCAAAGCCCGGCGCGCTCGCTATCCGGAGAGGCAGCAGGTGCTCGCTTTTTTCCAAAAAAAACCGAAACTGCCATTTCCGGGGGAAAAAAAAAAAAGGAACTTGATGAAGCGTTCTGGGGCTCGAAGACAAGCGCGGGAAGGGGAGGTGGCGAGGAGAGCCCCGCGCTCCCAATCGCAAGCCCCGCCCTGTCCCCGCCCCTCCGCCTCGGCCCCGTCCCTCCGCCTCAGCCCCGCAGCCTCGGCCCCGCCCCTCCGCCTCGGCCCCGCCCCTCCGCCTCGGCCCCGCCCCTCCGCCTCGGCCCCGCAGCCTCGGCCCCGCCCCTCCGCCTCTGCCCCGCCGCCTCGGCCCAGTCCCCCCGCCTCAGCCCTCCGCCTCGGCCCCGCCCCTCCGCCTCAGCCCCGCCGCCTCGGCCCGCCCCTCCACCTCAGCCCCGCCCCGCCCCGCCCCCACGTCTCGGTCCCGCCCCCCCGCCCCGCCCCGACGCCTCGGCCCCGCCCAGCCCCACCTCCTGGGCCGGCACGCGACGCCCCCTCCGGGCCAGGTTCCCGCGCCCGATTTGGTGTTTGGGGGGAGGCGGCGGGAGGGGCGGCGTGCGCGGCGGAAGGGGAAGGGGGAGGGGAAGGGGAGCAGGCTCTCAGCCGTGCCGCAGCCGCTCGGTGAGGACCCGCGAGGCCTCGGCGTCCCGCCTCGGAACAATGGGACTCGGCGCCCGAGGTTTCCTGACGTTGCTGGCCCTGGGGGTCGTGCTGGGGGTGGCGCTGCTGAAGGTTTTCACGGACAGCGCGGACTCCGAGGGTGAGTGGCCGCGGGGTCGCCCACGGCCCGCGAGCCTCCCGGCTGGCTGTGGCCGCGCGGAAAGTTGTGCGAGTGTGGGGACGAGCGCGCGGCGGCCGTGCGCGGGCCTGAGGGCGGCGGGGGGCGGCCGGGCGGCCTCGCGCCCCGCGGGGCCGCCGGCTGACTGGGCGTCTGGCCCTCTCCTCAGCTCCGGGGCTCGCCGCGGTCGCGGCCCGAGGGCGGCGAGTCACCTGTTGCGCTACCGACGACCGGCCTGCAGCGCGGTTGTTACAGCCTTTCCCCGAAGTTAACGTTTCTCGGGGAGGTTAGAGTTCCTCTCAGGCTTCCTTTTGTAAACGGTTAGGGGGACTGGAAAATATGTCTACCGACTCCTGAGCAGACGTGTCTACCAGTTAGTTGTGAACCTTTCAGCGTTTTCTGGCGTCTCATTGCCTCGTGTAAAATCAAACCAATTATGCATATAGTCTTAAGGACCCCAGACGCCTCAAGTTTGCACTTTGGGGCTCATGTGGCAGGTTGGGAGCTTCGGGGGCATGCGGCCAGCCCTCCCGGGCGCAGGTGATGCTCGCGCCCTTGTGGATGGCCGCTCCCGGTCCCTCGTGTACCGTAAACAGCGGTCGAGGCGCATCAGCTCTGCCGCCTTGAACAGCTGCGCGGATGTTAGGAGTTCAGGACACCGCCAGTAGAGTCATGACAGAATGATTTTGACCTTTCGCTCCTGGGGGAAGGGAGGTGTCCCTTTAGGCCCTTGGCCTTTTGGGGACTTTTTCGATAAAGCGGCGAAAGCTGGGATTTCCTGTGTAAATTCTGTTTTCTCTTTGTCAACTCTAATAGAAGTCAGATAACTGGTTAATGATCAGTAAACCACAGTGAGTTAGTTTAAAGACCCAAGCTTTTCATGGCTTTTAAATTCTATCCACTGTATATTTAGCTTTACATTAGTTTTATCCAGCAGTTTGCAAAACCAGGTAATTCAGACACAACGCCTACTTTTGCTAGAATAATCTGGGTGAATCAGACAACGATTTTCGTTTGTTTTGCTGAATTTTTTTGTTTGCTTTGCTGAATTGCACATGTGACAGACTAGCTTTGTAGACCACATTTTGAGATCATTTAAGGAAAGAAGATCAGTAAAAGCATGTCCATCGTATTTTCAATATTACGAGGTGTTTGATTGTAAAAGTGAACAGTCTAAAGAGTATAACTTGGTGCTAATTTTATACCAATATTTATGTCAGTAGGTCTCCATTTTTTATGTTACTTTGTGAAAGTATACGTTTTTATTGTTTCTCTGAATTACTGAGTAGAGAAAAAGTGTCCTTGCTTTTCTTTTCCCCTCATAACAGATTTTTTTTGTCCTAATTTAATACTCACTTTTTGACAGTTCTGTTTATTACCTGATATCTCACTAGATGTTAACGCTGTTTGAAAAATTTGGGATGCTCTACTATGTGAGAGCCTTGATTTCATGAACTGGTATAACCAATGTGAGTGGGAATCCATTTCTCCAGACTATAATGTCACCTTGAAACTAAAGGAAGGTTCTATAAAGGAAATCTCAAAAGAACTAAA